>NC_050583.1:44583963-45271463 GCF_013368585.1 Megalops cyprinoides
GGGTAGACTCAATGTTTCACACTGCTGCCATTTCCTCTTATCCTTTCCCACTTCTGCAGTGACCGCATGACCAGGGACTGCATGCTTGGCTTCCAGTGACCAAGTCTGGGGGATTCTTTAGCAGGGCCTCTAAATTACAAAATTTCCACAATCCACATTCACACTGGCCTGAGTTAACCCTTCCCATGGTGCACCAGTGGAGAGGGATCATTCCCGGGGCCCAACGAAAGGCTGCCATTCGATGAGGCTCTAGCTTGTAGTGCAGTCTGAGTCATTCTACGGTAAGACAGATAAAGCGCAGACCCATCACCATGGCGGCACAATGAGCCCTGCAACCGAGCAAACGCCACAGCTTTTAAGGACTGGAACAGCCCTGACAGACTGGCTTCAAGGCAAGACACGCAATTTCTGACTGGGACTATGGAAAATAAAAGGGGGGAAAAATCCAATTTGATACGTTCTGACGCTGTGATCATTAATGCCAGCTTTATAGCTCCTTTGATGCTTCCTCCTGGCCCGTTTCTCCCATCTCCGTTCTGATAACAGCTCCCGTGTGACGGCTGCCCAATCCCCTTCCCACATTTTCTCTGATCAGATAACCAATCTGCCACCCAATGCAAATTGAAAAAATCCTTGCTGGCAGCTGCGGGAATGTTTTATTTTCGCACACAGTTTTGTTTGATGTGCACTTTAGTGAGGGCCTGAAACAACAAACACACATCGCCAGGCTTGACTAATGCAATTAAGAGCTAGGTTCCCAAATGAGTGTGCGGAGGCAAGATTGCATAAGGGAGAAGAAGCATTAACGAAAAAACCCATAGCCTTGAGCTCTGGGAGAATTTGGGACAATTTACACGCATCATGATAAATAAATCAATAGACCACGAAAAAAACGGATCCCCCTTGAGCTGTGCCAATTGCATACAGGAAGACAAACCTGGCTAATAATGTGTATCCTTTTGAGACAGAGAAAGGAAGTCTTTTAGAAAGTTTTGCATGAACTCAGTATGCAGTCATATATAGATATATTCTTCTCATCCATCAGCAAGACTCCATTTTGCACCTGGGAGAGGGGAGATTGGTATTGGGTAGGCGGTGGGTACACTGATCACGATCTCTGTGGTGAAAGATTTATGCCTGGATTCAGATGGGATTTTCTTTGGTTTTGACCCTGTTGTCATGGGAACGGTAGGTCAAGTCTAATTTTCCACAGTTCATTCCCTAACAACAGGTAGCGGTATCTGGTCAAGGTCATATTTAGGCCACCCTTTGAAAAACACGGGTATAGTACCATTAAAGAGCCCAATGGGGCTATAACTGGCAGCACTAGCAGACAGTGAAATGTGCTCAGCCTCTCTTTGATATACTCATTTGTAAGACTTAAGAACTTGAACTGTAACAACATATAAAACCTTGAAGCAAATATCACAACTGATGGAGAGAAACTTTGTTTCACAGACACAAATTAAGCTGGTCACAAATCTCTGTTGATTGTGACTTTGCCATTTCCTGCCAGTACACTTATTGGACAACACGCACCTCTAAAAGGTGTCCTTGAGATGTCTACCGTCTGAAACCTCTCAACGTCAGAGGCCTCTGCAAATAAGAACAATACAACAGGGCTTACCAGAGCACACCCTGCAGCCATGCTGTGAATGACAAACACACGCACAAACACAAACAAGCTCAAGCAAGCAGACACACACACACACACACACACACACACACAACACACACACAGTGGCAGGGTCAGAAAACCCGAAGGCGCAGACTCTTTCTCCAAACACACTTAGCAGACAGACTTGTTGGGAACTGGTCGAGTTGCTTTGACACAAAAGGAGTTCCATCTACAGCAAGGTAGTATCCTGGATTTTCAAAATGGCAACCAGCACTTCCATCTTTGCTGTAAGAATTACAGTGCTGAACTGAAGAAACAGACCTACAGTGGACAGCCAAAATCGCCACAAGGCACTCTCATACATCAAGCTACTTTCCCCCTCAGAGGCTACATTGACACTGTCACCAGGACATGCCCTGGCTCCAACACACACAGGGGGAACAGGCAGGGCACTGTTGGTGACTGTGAAGAGCAGGCTCCAGTTATTGTTTGCACATGCCACTCTCAATGATTTTCCAAGCTTTGCATGCACTGGGGTGCTGCCTGTCATGCCAATAAGGCCATTGTGAATTTAGCAAGTGACAGACACACAGAGAGGGAAGGAGCAGAGGGTAGGGGAATGGGCAGAGAAAGAGTTCAATGCAAATGAAAGTGGGACAGTGGGCCTCGCTGTTTCAATGAGGGTTCCAATGGAGAGAGGTCGATAGGAAACATTCCAATTTAAAAAAAAATGGGGCAGTTGGCGGTGGGTTTGTACTGGCGCTCTCTACTGACACACACTCACTGCTGATGCATACTGACACACACACGCACTACTGACACACACACTACTGATTCAATCAGCTGGTACACACACTACTGAAACACACACACACACAGATACATGCACACACACACACACACACACACACACACACACACTACAAGGGATAGGTATCGAGGCTCCGTACTTCAAAAGCACCAACCGAATAACGTTGGTACTACCAAGTATCGAAATCTGTTTACGCATTCGGTGCTACATTTCGGTACTTTGTGATAAGGACTCCCTATTAGTTTTCTCATTTAAGGCTTTGCTCACAAAGAAATTTTCGTTTGATCATTCAACAAATGTCAGACGTTCTGCAAAATGCACACAGTGACAATAAATTCTGGAGAATCATCTTCGGGTAATTAGCAAACTAGCCAACGTTAAATACCTTGATACCTAATGTTGCTAACGGGGAGTGTGTGTGAGAATGAGCTAACTAATGATAGCTATACATGGTTAGGGGCTAGGTATATTGGGGAGCTGTAAAAGAGATCGTATATAGAGACTGTAGAGATAGAGCGAATCAGAATTTGCAGACACCAGAATGGAGGCTAGCGCACCACAAAATATCCACTTCCCATTGATTATAATGGGAAAACTCCTGTCCGTTCCCACCAAACTAAGGGGATTACAGTCATATTTTCAACCAAGTTACACTCATAATGCATATAAGAATAATAATCAAGGCGTGATTTTACTTGACACGATTCAACAACAAACTTAATGGAATGTGTATAACTGATGAATAGCATACAAGAATTTAGTCGTAAAGTAGATTGAACTTTAATGGGTACTGAACTGCATATGAAGATCGAGATATATACAGATCGAGCCAGCACTTGTCAGTGATAATGAGCGCAAACGGTCTTGTGCCGTATCTAACTTTAATCCCAGAAATCTTTTTTGATATACCAATTTTAGTTACAGCAAAAATAATTTTGTACATTTCATATTTCATTATTTATAAAAGCTGTTCATACAGTTGTTCAGTAAGAGAACAATAAATACTTTGCAATGTGGAAATTGAGAAGTGTTGGTTTATTTTGTCAAATGAAATGAAAATTGTGGTTATTGTAGAAAAAAAAATGTTTACAACAACGAGCATAATGAGGTACTGAAAAAAGTATAATTTTGGTACCGGCACCGAATTCCAGGTACCGGTATCGGCACCGATACTGAAAAATTTTAAAGGATATCCAGCCCTATAAACTACTGACACACTCTGTTGACATATGCACTACTGAGCCACCTTCTGACACACACAGACAACTGGCACACAGTCCTGATGCACACTCCACTCTACATTTGTTAGATGGAAGGGGAGGGGTCCGCAAATCTTTCCTCTTCACTTCTCACCACCCTTCTCTCTCCGACTCCCTGTCATTGTCTCAGTATGCGACTGAAGCCAGAAGTGTTTGCTTGCGAGGCAAGAGCCTGTTTTGTGCCCATGCTGCCAATGCTCTTATCCCCGCCAACCGCATGCTTTCAAAACAGGAGAGAAACAGTGGACTCCCAAGGCACTCTGCTTCTTTCCTGCAACCGTCCCTTTTTTAGCCTCAAATGCGACAAAATGCTCAGCAAAACCCTCCTCGGCCCAAGGACCAGTCTCTAAATCTCTTTTTCTGTAACTATTCGAAAGCTAAACAAGGACATCCTCAAAGGTTTTTTTTTATTATTGGGTACTGTCAAGGTTATTGCTGGCAATAAAGTCAACATGACAATGACAATGTGAAACCATTATCAAACATCAAAACACCAATCATGTATTATGATACGTACTGAGTACGACGTAGACAAATGAGCATTCAAAACCACATCCTGACCAGAATCGCCACAAGAGAAGAGATTTACAACTTGAGTAAAACCCAGAGATTAGAACATGGGGGTTCTGTGTCAGGGCTGGCTTCTGGGGAAAGACACAGAAGCACATTCTTGCGCAGTGGAATGGCGGAACGGGACTTTCAGGCGCGTTTTATCAGGTGATCAGGAATGTGGCAGAGCCTGCGTCACCCGCTAGGCACGCCCGATAAGCAGCAGCCGGGACGTGGCCCCTGCCGAGGTCACTTGCCCCAAACGAAATACACAAACTGCCCGTACTCAGCCCCTTTTCTGTGAGACTCCGGTAGTGAGGTACTCCATGTACTGTCGCCATTCTGTGCTGCTATCTTCTCTATAACCTGTGCCAGCTGAGGATGGTAGACTCCACCATTTTAATCAAACTTTTTTCTGATTTTAGGCTAAATATTCACAACTGACACATTGCATTCTGACGGACAGTCCAGATCTGTTCTGGGTAAAAATTACAATGTTCAGTCCACCCTGTCATCGGTATGTTTAAGATCAAATGCCTTTTTTGTTAAAATTCTGGGCTCTTTTGACTCTGGCTCTATCTTCATGTATTGCCATTAACCTGCCATACTACAGCTGTAGGTGAGCAATATCTGAGACAAGCCACTTCTTTTTACAAAAAATATACCCAGGCCAACAGTATGGTAGCCAACCCCAGATACTACATACAATTGCTGTTTAAACCAGTGTGAGCAGGTCAAGTAGGAAGTAGGCATGCTCATCCTCTGTAAACACAACAGCCAGAGAATCTTTCAATGTTTATTTCTAGGTGAGTAGTGGGATCCTTTTCATATAGCATCACTATTTCATGCTAGAAAATACACCCGAGATGGATTTGCATAATTCACTGCAATCCTCTGGGATAAAAAAAAAATCACATGGATGAGTGTTTTGCTTCCAGTATAAGCCACTGAGTCACCATACAAATTTGGCACACTATCTTGATGTATGTACAAACACAATATAGGTGGGAGTAGGCCACACATGGCCCATAATAAGCCCTGGTTAAGGGAAGATGCTAAACACTCCCACCAATCAGAAAACCCAGGGACTCATGAATGCTTTAATCTCAAATATGGGGCACACATATACATACGCATATATTTCTTTAAGCAGAGGAAGTTTAAGGTTCAATGGGGGCAGGTCAGTCAAGCAAAGGGCCAAAAATCCCTTGAGAAGTGTCCCATGGAGTGCTGGCTTAAATGTAGCCTCAGAACTGACAAAGTATCATCTCAGCAATAACGCTGGGTCATAGAAAATTTACTTAGGGGCGCGATCAATACTCCTAATCACCGCCATCGCTCTTGCCCTAACTTCACAGCGATTTCAAAATGGCTCATATGCCCAGCTGATAACAGGGCGTGTCCATCACACTGTGCAGACGACAGCTTTCGTTAAGAGAGGGCAAAGACCACTCTGTGAAATATTCACAGAGCAGACCAGACTGGCTTCCCTCCTCCCACTGCAAAGTACACCTTTCATGCTCCTGTCGTGCACATGATCCACCACCTGGGTTTCTGCAAGCGCTGACGAGCAGCCCAGCCTTAGATAAGGATGAGGGGTTGAGCCCACTCAGATCGCCCAATAATGACTGGGCATGGGAGGGGAAGCTGATCAGATTTCTCACTGGGCTGGCTCATAGGCTTTCTCCACAGCCGGAACCTGTGATTCTAAGGGACTAATTGCAATTCTTACAGTGCACAGGCCAGGGGATATAGAACTCCACTCCAGTCTGCATGGGGAGAACAAAATAAATCCTTCAGAAGGCAATGAAGCGGCTTCTTTTCCTATAATCTTCACAATACAGCCTGAATAAAATCTTCCATACCTCTAACACAACAGATGTGGGGCTACAGTGGGGAAGAAATAGTGGTGCCAGAGTATATATAAATGATATAATTTACTTTATCAAGTAGAAAAGATGGTGAATCCTGAAAGCGCTGCCTGGACTTTTTCCGCTTTAGCATTTACATCATACATATGAAAGCTCCCATGATCCTCTCATTGCAGCCCCACATTATCTAATTGGTTCAGTGCTGATAGGCCGACTGCTGACGACCAACCAAAATTGTGTAGAATAAGAGGAGACAGATCTGGACTGCGATCGTGCAGGACAAACCGGCACAGCACAGAAGGCACAACACCCTGCTCCATCTATAGCATCCTATAGCATGACCGGCCACACTCTTAATCCCAAAGCATGAGAGGCGTTAAATGAGATTACACTACAATCCCACCATTCAGCAGACGCTCTTATGCAGAGCGATTTACATAGATTATAATTTATACATTTTACCTATGAGCTGGATATTTACTGAGACAATTCAAGGTAAAGTACCTTACCCACAGGTATAGCAGCAGTGCCCCAGCAACCTTTTGGTTACCAGCCCTGCTCCTTACCTCTATGGCACACTGCTGCAGGGCAGGTCCAAGCCTGTCAGACTGCAGGAGACACCAGCATCATGCTCCCTGTTCACCGTGCCAGTCCCTCCTGGTGTGTGCAAACTGGTCTGGTATTGTGTCTAGCGTGCGCGGCTCACAAGAGCTGTGCAATAGTCTACCAGCTCGTGAATACGTGTTACGGAGCTACCAGCTGACTCATAGCTGTCACTGAGAAGCAGAGAGTCAGACAAGGAGAGAGAGAGAAACCTACAGAGGAAGAGAGACAGGGAGAGATGGACAGACAGCGACAGATAGAGAGACAGACAGACAGAGATAAGTGGTGTGAGAGAGAAGCACAGGAGCAAGGCATCTCACATCAGATGCCTGGTGCAGCATTTCCCCTGGAAATCTTATGAGAGTCCACCTCCCTCAGTCCGAACCCAACACAAGCTCCACCACGGAGGGAGGAATGTACGAGGGTGAAGTCCACCTGTTTTCTAATGGATTGGCCTGTGGGTGTGGGGTAGGTGTGTGGCAGAAGTGGGGGCAGGCTGTGACAAACACCTGGAGACTCAACACAGCTATGCACTGCTGTCATCACCCAGTAGGAACCCATGTATAACCAAGTTAAATCTACTGAAACACTCCCATGTACTAGTCATCGCCCCTGGGTAACTACAGTTCAACAGTGAAGCCTTATTTTACAATGACAGCTGCGGCAATAAAAATATTAGTTTCGAAAACCACCATTAACCCATGCCATTCCCTTAAAAAATATGTCTGCGTATAATGACTATTTTATGCAACAGTCTATCATCATTAAACAAAATGACTTCCTTCCACACCAGGACCAGTAATAACAAGGAACTAAAAGACAGTGCGGGACTGTAATATAAAAATGAAGGGTGCAGGTGTTTTTCTGTTGATAGGAGGGAGTTAAAATTAATCCACACCCAAAAATTCTGATATTGTAAGCAAGTGGACCAATGACGACCTGCAGCTGCATCATGGTGACAATCATCACAATACCACAGCGTCAGTGGTAAGGAAGATAATGACCACACTGATCTGATGACAGTCTTGTGTCTTTATTACCTGCATCAGCAGAGCTGCATTGCGTATGGGGGGGGGGGGGGGGGGGGGCTCTGCGCTGGGCAGATTACCAGGGCGACAAGGCTGCGTTAAGCAGCTTCCTGGTGACTGTGGCTCACTGATAAGCAGATTTCCCAAGCTTGTTTGCAGGGCCTTGCTGGGATCACAACATCTGCTATTAAATCCTGACTCGGGTGAAAGTTGGATTGCAGGACCTGCGTGGGGGTGCCCTGCTGCTGGTGGGGGGGGGGGGGGGGGGGGGGGGTGGAGGGTGTCATTGTCGCACGAGCACTGGCTGGGGGAGTCAGCCCACAGGCTGGCATTCCATACCTATGACCACTATCTTTTTCATGGAGAAGGGATGGGTTTGGGGTGGGGGGATTGGGGATTGGGGGAGGGGGTTGGGATTGATAGCATGATTTGTTTGGGCTGGTATCTTCTTGGTTTAAGGGTGTCACTTAATCCCAGAAGATTACACTGATATCACACAATCCCTTTCTCCAACTCTCCACAGCACATCCATTATCTATACACATAAATCCTGCAACCCTGAAAATTGGTTATAGGTGTATGGTCATTCCATTAGCGCACAAATGTATCTACGCAACACATGTACACAGACACAGCGCCCCATGCCTAAGCCGATTTGGCTTTTTGGTGTAATGGAGCTTCCAAAAGTGATGAAACACCCTCTTACTGGAGAGAAAGGGGGAACAAATTCATATTAATACTTCTATTTTTACAGTAAGTGTATTTATACCCTGGTGAACTGTATTTAATGGTACTTGCCATCCCAATGTAGGACAATATCTGGGTATTAAGATGCATTGGGATTACTGTGACCTGAGCAGTGGTAAATAACAGTATAAACCCTGGCCAAGGCAACAGAGCCAGGCTCCGAACACAAGTTAGAGCACACAAGGAAATGCACACACATAAACACAGGCACCTCAAATCCTCTCCAGGCAGCAGCCAAATTATTTTAGCAGTCCACACACCAACAAGGTGCAGCTGGGCAGTCTCTCCCAGAGCCCACACAAAGGACTTAATATGTAGAGCGCAGCAGGATGGTTTCTCCATCGGTGCAGTGTGGGTACCACTGAGGAGGATCAGCATAGGTCCCCCCTCACACACACTCACCCATTAATCCACAATTTCACTTTCCATTACAGAAGGAGCAAAACAGACTGGTCTCCACCAAATACTCAGTGAACACCTCACATCAGAATACACAAAGGACACAGCAAAAGGAGGGGTTCTTCAGTGTCATCTATTTAAGCGTCAGTGACAGCACAGCAGTGAGGCCGGCACCGGCTAACTGTGTGGTCTCAAAAATACAAAGTTTTGAGAAGGCCATTTCACACCCATGTGACACATGCTCCTTTTAGCATCTAAAGAACCCTTGGAGCAGAGGCTAGGTGAAATGATCGAGGTAGTACTGTGAATTCCAGGGAAAGGTATACTTCAGATTAATTAAAAAGTACTGCATTCAGGAAAGAGTAAGTGTAAGTAAAATGAACTTTCACTTTCAATGAACTTTCCTTCTTAATCACCAGTGATGGCTTTGTGAGGGAGAGAAAATAAGGTCAGCAAAAGCCTGCATATAAAGAGCGACATCTAAAACTGAAGTGGAGAGAGATCATGCTGTGATTACACTGGTGGAACCAACAACAAGGCAGAGCTGCTTGGGAATGTGAGGAATGAGAAATCCCTGGTCTGGAAGGCATGCCACAAACTGACAGGTTGTATAATAATGAGGCCTTACATAAATGGAGAGGATACCTCCATTTCACTGTGCTGTTCAGTAACAGTCCATTCCAGCAACCATTATGGTAAACACTGACACACAGACGCAGAAGCGTGTATGCGCACACACACACACACACGTACTCACACAGAGACACTACCACACACACAAACTCACACAGAATTATTAAGGAGGAATTTTATGTTGCAGACACCATTGTTTGCCATTTTCCTCAGAAGACCCTTTCAAACATACAGATGAGGTGGGGAGATTGTGAAAAGGGTATTTACCGCATTGACAGGACAGGATTAGGGGACTTTCAGCATCTCCAGATTGGACTAGCCTCTGAAAAGATCAGTATTTATTCTGCGGACTTATTAGAGCAGCTGCACCAGGGAATAATAAACTATATGACATAATGCATGCATGTCCTAAAAACACTGGCCATTGATTAAAGATCTCATTATGTCTCACTTTCTCTCTTTCTGTTGATCCAAGCTGAGCTTCATCGTGACACCATTAGCACTGCCTGACTTTTTACAAGAGTCTGACACCACAGAAGAGGTCCGTTTCTACTCTGGTGCACCATTAGGGGTCTGTTTAACCAAGGTCAAATTGATTTATAAGCTTCCTGGTTTGCAAGGTCAACCACTTACAGCTGACCTGTGAGTGAGGGCCATTTCTGATTGGCTGTGTCTGCTGTGCACTCACGGCAAAGCGCACACCTCTCTGTCAGTGTCAAATGACTGGCACCTCTGGTTTCAGTAAAAACAAACAGGCTTGGTGGGTCACTTTGGGAAAATTTGCCAGACAAAAGAACACACAGTCACTCAGGCCTGCCAAATGTAGACAAATGGCACACATGACAATGTGATCTGATAGCAGCAGATAAAACACTGAGTACTTTCTGCAAATCCCTCTTATTACACAGGAAGCGTTCTCATTGCAAGGCCTACATCAAAACCCACAACCCAACACCAACAACAATAGGCGGGTTCCAGTTACACCACTGGACTCCCAACGGACAGACACCCTCTCACAACATTTCTGTGACGTTCTGGCAAGACAGCATTAGCTTATAGTTTAGCAAAGTGCTTGCATGCTGAACCCACCGACAGCTCATAATTACAGCCACGACAGAGATTAGACAGGAAGGGCAAAGATCACACTGGCTGGGAGTGGCCCATGCCAGGGTAGACTTGGTGATCGAGGAGCAGGTGTAACCCAGACAGAGCATAAGCTACCCCTCTCCTGACAAACTCCAGCCCCCCTGGTGATGCATCTTTTGAATTTTTTGTCAGGGGGTCCTCCAGATGTTCATGACTCAGGTCATGACAGTCAGCAGATCTTGAGGCCTGCTACTCCGGTGAAAAACACTGCTAACATTCAACCGAGTTGCTAACATTTAACCAAGATGATCTAGATGTGGGTGTCTAATGGGTATTTTAAGCAATGCCTTCAGTTTTAAGAGCACAAGTTGACACAGGGGTCACTTTTATAAGGAAATGGCGATTATACTTTTGCTGAAAACCCCAGACAAAATACAATTCACCTGAAAAACAATCTCATTGACCAACATTGAATTTCATTATCAGCACAGGTACTGCAGTGTTGAGAGTGAAGCTCATTCAAAGACAGAAGGCATCACAAGGGAAAGCTCTCAAGAGGACAACTGTACACTTTGCTTTCTGGTACAGAACACTTAAACTCCATCACAGTCAGTTAGTTTGATTTAGTCAGGAAGGGAACAGTTACTATTACAACAGTCCCTGAACTAAAATACTGATCAAATAAATCTGATTGTTGTTTACTGTTGGTCAATGACATCATTTGTCAGGTGAACTGTAATGTTTTTTTTTTGTTCTGACAGAATTATTTTAAACCTTTTTAAATAGTGCAACATTGAGTAGCCTTTAAATATGCCCACGGCCTTTTCATTCTAGCCTAACACTCCCACAGATAAACCAGGCATTGGTCGGTATGTGCTGTAACTAGTTGAAACTTGAATCAATTCTCGTCATGGAGACGGTAAAACATAGCTTGGTCTCAGCAACTGCAGAAATGCCTCACACACGACTTGAGAAATACTGAGCACTTTAGTGGCAAAACCTCTTTCAAATATAGTCTGAAACGGCATTCCTAAATGTTGTGCCCATTTAGATGTACCACATATCAATCTACCATGGCCTATGGTCACAGTTCTGGACGATTAATAATAAAATGAATGTTTAATGTATCCGAGGGTCGTAAGAGGTTCCATATGAGAGAGACTTGGCAGTGGTCATGGGCACATAGGGGCGGGAGCTTGTTGACAGTAATCAGGCACCCACACAAGTTTTCGGAAATCATCTCACAGCACACACCAACAGCCTCGTCAATAAAGACAAATAATAATAGTTCCACTCCGAATATAAGTGGATTAAATAGATCCTGTGGCACCATACATTGGTGACATAGGATCTAGACACAGTAAAATTTTATCCCATTTACATTCTTATCAAACTGGCAAACTGCCGAGACGATTATACTGACTTCAATGCATGTTTTAGAGTTTTGACACTGGGGTGTGGCGCTTTGTTACACCTCTCCGGCGACATTCCGAATACGGTAATAAAAACACACGGGGCAATAATGTTAACCCCTTCAAAGAATCAGAGGCACTACGAGCCCATGTCCAACAGGGCATAAGTTTTATAGCACGTCTAAATGCTAAAGTCAAATTGTTGCATATGACAGCAGAAACCACACTCAAAATTAGTTGGCGTTTTATTAAAAATATATTTCAGATGGTTTTAGAGAGGGAGACAAGTGTGTCGTTCAACTTGTGACTATCGTTCCATAACGCTAGAATCAGGACGCTGCGTTGTCACCCTGTTTTGCTGTTCAATTTCGAGACGGCAATCATGACAATTCAGTTGCCTGTGCCACTCTTTCCATGTCGATATCGATATGTGGTGGTAATTGCTATGTGTGCTTTACTCAACGCTGTATCGCATGAAAACATACGTTGCATGGCATAAACCGTGGTGGACAAAAGAAATGTTCTAATGCAAACAAACAAGCTATAAAAACATATACCATACAAACGCAGCCATAAAATGCAAGTTTGCGGACAGTGTGTCATGCTATGTAACTTCGCAAGCAAACAGCACTAAGTCAAAAAGCAAAAGAGAAAGCGAATTGTATTTCAAATGCACATATACCTACCTAATCAACCCCAGTGCATACTATGTAGCTAAGCGACACTGTTGTTCAATCGCGCGATTCAGCAGTAAATCTCCAACACAAAATAGACTACAATTTTACAAGAAAGTACAAATCGGTTTCAGTTTAATATAAATGGGCACCCATGCAAAAATTAAGAGACGTTACCTTTCAAAGAACGACAGCCGGTTTCGGGAGCTCCAGTAACGTAACGCTCCAAAAATAAACTTTTCGTTTTTCTCCCAAATATCTCCCCCTGCCTCACACCTCAGCCCGAAATCCGGAATGTGCGGAACAATGAATGTGACAACGTCGTTCCACTGAAGGCTCCACCCCGAAACCGTGAGCTCCTCCCAGGTCCGGCTATTTGAGCTATCATTGGATAAAACGACAATGAAGGTGTTCCTCAGTTAAACGTGAGCCACTAAAATATACCAATTGTGAATCAGAACTAGATTTTTTTGGTATTTTATTGGTTAGCGTAATGTCAATCTCATGTCATCAATGAGCTCGAGCCGTCATTGCTTTGTTATTGGCTACCGTATTTTGGTGGTTGTGTTGTAGATTCGAGATGTCACTCAGGGCGTTGTCTGCCTTCGTCGAATTCCCTGCCCACTTGATAATTTCTCGTAGTGCATACGGTACCTGGAGAAAGTACACGAGAGACCGACCACACCTGGGTGACGTAACGAAACTGCTTTGTATTTCTCAGACATGAGGTGAGTCATCCAGGCTGGTCAGGACATTGGCTTTTTAAAACAAACAGGCTTGGTGTAGTCAGACATTTTTTTCTCACGTAGCTGTTGTGTAAGACTGGTAATCGTTGTTGTCATGGATGTTTTTTTTTTCAAACTGCAGTGGCATTGGGTGCTTATAAAGGCGCCGTATTACCCCGTGTTCTAACTAATACATTTAAAGATGGACATAAGATGGACATAACTTGGACATAAGATGCTCAAAATTATTTAAGTTTAAGTTGTTTCAGGCCCACTCTTGTTGTGTATTCTCCATCATTCAACTGGTCTGAGACCATTTATAGTCTATGGGGAGTAATCATATATTTCCCCAAATTTGCTAAACATGCTACCTCACTGATTTTTTCTTCTGAACAATACATGTTAGATATAAATTTTCACTATTCAACAAAAATTTTAAATGTTTTCTGTTAATATTAAAAACGCATATAGAAACAAATTATTATACTTATCTACAAACATTAAACCATTCAGGATATTCTGTACACATGAGCTTGGAGTTATAAGACCTATTTAGTCAAAAGTTTTGCGTCACTGTCCAGTGCAGTAATGATTATATGACCTTCACTAATAACAACCTATTAACAAGCCATGTTTGTTAACTGTTTGTAGTTATTGATGTTTGATTAATCTACCAGTTAGCCATGTCACCATTAGTAATGCTAATATGTATACATAGAATATGACAATACTGTGCTGCATTGATCCAATGAAACTGAGTTATGTAATTCTTACTCTGATTATGTAATTCCTAAATTATTGCATGCAGTATAAATGTAGAGGGGGTAGACAAAATATTGGAAACACCAACTGAAAAATGAATCAGTCATCGCAATTAAAAAGGAGTCTACACATTTTTTTTTAATTAGTGTCAAAACTATTTAACAATATGTTTCTGTTATAAATGACAATTTAAAGTCAAAACTTTAATATATGAGTCTCTAAAGAACATGAAAGATAGATTTTGGGAGTTCAAATAGTTGGTACCCGAATTGCAGGTGGGTCAATCACAGAAAAGACAAAATTATTTAATGTGCCAAGGGGAACAGTGTCAAAAAACGGAATAAAAAAAAGAATAACAATGGTCACAAGTCACTGACAGGGATAGATGGACATGTATTAGGACAGCTGCTAAAAACCACAAAAAAAACAGCCAACCACTACCACAAAATTCCTCCATGAGCCCATCTCAAAAATAACAGAACTGTCCTGATATTTATGATAGGGCTGCCATTTGGAAACCACTTGTAACCAAGGCCAGTGTGCAACAACTCATAACCTAGTGTAATGAACAAACCACCTAGAATTCTGAACTGTGGAAGAATTCAATCTGATCTTGTTAGCCATATTTTACACCTTTTCCTACATCTGTTTGGGTTTATGTTTGGAGAAAGCCAAAGGAAGCCTTAAACCAACATTATCTGTTTCTAGCTACTAAACATGGTGATGGATCTGTTTGGGTGTTGTCAGCCATGTTGTGGGGTCCAATTAATGCTCTGCATGGTAGAATTACAGCCAAGGAATATGAAGCTGTAACTATAACTCCCCCATATACAGTGATAAAAGTTGCTAAGAGTTGTTTCAGTAACACCAAGATGACATCAAACATCTTCTATGGCCTTCCCAATTACCAGATCTAAACATCTTTTATAGGAAGGTCTGGAACTTAGAGTGTGGAATAGATTTCCACCTTCTTCATCTCAAAGAACTGGAGACTTTCCTTCTTGAAGAATGGTCCAATATCGCACTAGAAACAGATCAGAACTCAAATAACAGCATTCCACAGAAGTTGTTTTGAAAGCAAAGAGCAGCCAAACTCCGTATTAGTTAAAAATATTCATATATTGTTTGGTGTTTACATTATTTTGTCTACCCCTGTAGATATAATGGCCTCTATTGTTATCCTATTCAGAGCATACAGTTCTGTCCTAAGGGAATAATAAGTAGTACTTTCATATGATGTTTTATATATATGTTTTATATGTATATATATGTTTTATATGTAGGCTACTGTCCTCTACTTGATTCAAATATGACAGTTAATAGATAAATATTTTTGCAATACTATTTTTGGCTTTACATGAAAAACTGAAAAATAGAAGCTTCTATGTTTAAAATCTAATTAATTTGTCTGTTACTAGCACTAGAAGTTCTCTAATTTTTGCTCCCTTTAATTTATTTTGTTTCATTACAATATTATAGGCTCTGTAGCCTCCTAGCAGCTGCCTTACAACAGCCTGACTATGCTGAAATTGTACAGATGTGTGTCATCACAGATAACTTCTAATACAAATGATGAAATTTGTCCCTTTACTTTTCTGAGGGTTTCTGCATGCAATACTTTGTTGAGCTTGGTAGGGTTGTTGAAGTATTCATTTTCAAAGTGATGGCACCAGAAAGGGACAGTATAGAAGACACCGTTGTAAAGAGACATCGTACACAGACAAGGGAGTCTATGTGCGGCAGGCTACTGGGGGAGGCCTTGTCTCATTTATTGCTGCACAGCTTCCTGCTGTTGTTAACTTAAAATAATTCACTATGCCCTTGCCTCCGCTTTTGCTTCTTACTTCAATGATAGTCAAGAAGCACATTGTAAGTGTCTCTGGATAAAAGTGTCTGAAAATGGACATGGAAATGAATGAGGTATACAAAATTTAAGCCACTTTTTCAAGACACGTCACTCGCTTATTACACAGTGCTTTATAAACTGGAGGAAACTCTGTCAGTGTATTAATTATTTTGATACTGTTGTGACATCAGATCATTGACAGGACGGAGTTCTTGTCCACAGAACAACAGAGAGGCCTGCTGGCTTGCAGCAACATTTAAATGTGCAACACACCTTGGAAAGGATTCCAGAAGGTGAGGACCTCTGCTGGTATATGTCAGAGGGAGTGTGGGGATCAATCTGGCAGCAGAGTTGGGAAATACTCATTGCTATTCAAACACCTACTTAAAAGTAAGCTCTTTAAACCATTCTCAAACTCCTCTGAAATCATTTGCATTAAGAGTCTCCTTTCCAACTATTCAGTGCTAATTTACTCTTTCAGAATCTCCTTGCTGCTGTCAGCCTTGCTGCATAGCTTCCTGCTTTACACGATGATTCCATTTTTGTCTGTGTTTCAGGGAGCAAATCAGGTAATACAAAGAATGTCTTGCCTCTGTGTATTTTCCCAATGCGGACAGTGTTCCAAAAGGTACACTGCTTATTTCACTTGAACCTTCTGAGAAAAAAAGCACTCAATTTATTTTCATTATTCATAATATATTGTAGATGTTCCATCAAAAGTCTATAA
This sequence comes from Megalops cyprinoides, assembly GCF_013368585.1. Lineage (NCBI taxonomy): Eukaryota > Metazoa > Chordata > Actinopteri > Elopiformes > Megalopidae > Megalops > Megalops cyprinoides. Next base: position 44,600,714 of record NC_050583.1, read on the forward strand.
CTTCTTTTTCTTGGCAGTGTGTCACCTGTATAACACAGACACTATTTTAGTATCTCAAAACTGTCTTGAAAGCCCACTTAGTTTGTCCTCTGGGGACCACTTAAGAAAATAAAAATACTTTTGAGAAACCGCAGCATGTTGGCATGTACAATTTATGATCATTCAAAATGTTAAAACATTTAACAAATGCGCAAGATCTCTGAGTGAGAACAGGTTCTGTCTTACTCGGTATGTAATCCTGAATTCTAACATGGGTCTTAACATATCAAGCTGAAAGCAGAAAAATAAACAGCATCGCACACAACTGTGACAGATCACTAACAAAAGAATGTGGGAATCACTATGCAAATATGTGAAAGCTGGAGAGAAGTGATGCAACTGGGATTCTTTTGCAGTGTGGCTTTCTGCAAACACACAAAAAGAAAAACACATGAGTGGCTAACAAAAGTAAAGGATTCATAAAGGATACATGTGCAGCATACTCCTACACAAACAAAGTGAAGATTTTTTGGAAAACAGGTTAATATCACACAGCAATGGCTCAGTCACTGATTGAGTCATGGAGCACACTCATTAACCATGCCCCTTTTCATAACAAACACACAGCCATAATTGATGGAATAACAAACACCACTGAGGAGCAAAGGGATTAGGTTTCGTAATGATATGCTGTATTTATGAGTGATATGGGCAGATTAAATCACTACTGATGGTTTTCCTAGCCCCTCATCTATAAACTCTGACAAATCAAGTTCATATTGTGATCATCTAGTGATTTTAAAACTGTCTAATCAGGCTGGGAAATTTAATGTGTTAAATAATGAGCTCTTTAAAAATAATGAATAGCACGCTGTTTCTTTTCATTCCATTCAGTGACAGTTCCTGGTATTATCTCTTGGTATCTACCACAATTAATTTCTTCCAGCATGGCATACTTTTTTTGACTAAGTGTAAGTGAGATATGAGTTCTAGTTAGTTTGAAGTAGAACAAAAACCATGGGGAAAGGCTTTGAAAATGAGGAGCCATTGAAGAGAAGGTTTAATTAAAGAAACAAAATTCCAGATGGCACTTTGGATAAAACAAGGTCGCTTATATCTGTCATCAGGTTGAAATCTAGTATCTTCAAGGTGCATCATGTTCACAGTGCCACCTACAAACTAAACATTGTTTTGCTGTTGATAAGTGAATTGCCAGTAATTCCAGTTCCTCAGATAGAAGTGACCATTCAGTCAGTGTAATGGTGGCATGCCGCTGGCAGTAACTCAAGCAGCATCATAACAATGATAGGCCATACCATTATAGGAATGCACCACATATTGAAATGTGAAAACTATAAAGCATTCAGCCGAGTCTGTGACATAAACCAACGATTTTGAAATGAGTAGAAACGTCAGAATGCCCAGAAAAATTCTTTTTGTTTATCTGTTTACTTTGAAATGTTGTGAATGAAAATTAATTTGTTGCAATTAAATTAAAATTACAGTATAGTTGCAACTATTTTGTTTTTGCGCTGTTGTGTGCATGTATGTGTTTGTGTATGTACATATACGTCCCAGATGCAGCTATGCTCACATTCATGTAGTGAATGTGGGTATCTGCACAAGTCAGGTAGTTTAATGTAATTAAGTACAGTACTCCTACATTACATTACATTCATTTAGTAGACTGTCTTATCCAGAGCAACTTCCAGCACAAGAGAACATAAGTGTATCCATCCAAGTTGAATGAACAACAGTGTCAGACCAGGCTAACAATGCTCACAGACCAGTGAGTGTGAGTATAACACCATTCAAACCCTACCACAAGTTAACTTGTGCGATCTGACTAGGAAGCCAAGTATACTACCATACATCAGTCACTAGAACACAGAATCCAAAATGCATCACAATACTACACATAAAATAAACAGCAAGTACTAGAGGTAGCAGGTGTTAGGGGGTGGGGATTGAGGTGGAACCAAGATGCAGTCTGAAGAAGTGGGTCTTCAGTTTGCGTTGGAAGATGGCCAGTGATTCTGCAGTCCTAACCCCTGTGGGGAGTTCATCTTATCACTGAGGGACCAGTACAGGCAGGGAGAGAAAGAGAAAGCTGAAAATGAAAGGTTACATACATTATGGTGAGAAGTGACAGAGGTGGGCACCAGGGTGGGTTGTGGAGGAGGAGATAGAAAAAAGGGGACAAAGTATTGTTTAGAGGGGTAAAGGGGAGTAAAATTCAGATCTGAGGTGGCTCAGTCCCTCAGGAAGAACTGATCCAGCAGCTTGCCTGCCTTGTGTGTCGGAGGCGACTGCATTAGGGTGAAGTCAGAGGAGTGGAGCATTGGGAGGAGTCTCCAGGTGGATGTTGAAGTCCCCAGTAGGATTACCGGGGTTCCTCCCTATGGGAAGGAGCTGACAAGAGCCTCCAGTTCCTCAAGGAGGGGCAGGTGGTCTGTAAACAACAACAATACACATTCTAGAAGGGTTAGTGATAATACCAACATGAAATTCAAAAGAGGAGACAGAGAGATGAGAAAGAGGGAGTACAGAGAATTTCTAGCTCTGAGATACAGTATGAGCAACCCAGTCCCACCACCCCAGCCAGAGGTTTGGGGAATGTGGGATAAATGATAAATTATTGGGGCACCAGCCTGGAATTTTACTTAAACATTTAAAACATTTACGTAAATGAAGAATTATTAATTTCTTAATCTAGAAGACATTGAATCTGAGTCGATATGCTGTGTAATCAGACACATTTTGTGTTCTCAAACACAAAAACATTTAATTAAACAATATTTACAAAATGTGGAAGTATGGGAAATATGTATTGTTAAAGATAATACTAATAGCACGAATGCTAGGGTTTGGTATTCAGAATTATTAAGAGAGAGAAGGAATTAAACACACTGATAATATGACATATTCATATGTTAAACTTAGACTTTGTCTATGTTCCTCCTCGCCTTGGCTCAGCAAGAGGCTGTGTAGGGCCTGTCAGTCTCTGTGTGCTGGATAGGCCTGGATTTCTGGTGTGCAGACTACAGGAGGACTCGACTGGATCCCTTGCTTTCTGTCCCTCTAAGCAGGCAGCCTGGTTCTTTCTCCACTTGGTGCTTGTGCTTCACTAGAAGTACATTAAGTATAGATACACTTCCTTGTAATGCTGTTTAATTCTCTCTCCAGTGTACCCTTATGTGGACATAACAAAAATATGTAAAAGACAAGTGAGACTGGAATGCAAATCATGATAACCGCATCCACTGAAGCAGTAAATAAAGTTGCAAAATAAATAAAGTATTGTGTGCACAGTGTATGCTTACACAGTAACAGCATGCACATCCACACAACTCTCAGGTTTCTCTGTAGGAGGTCTCCAATGACAGCTGGTAACAGGAGCCATGAACCCATGGGCAGATGCTGTCACCATCGCCAGCTGCAGCTTATGGTTGCCAGGGCAACACACCTTCCTCCCAGGTAAAGGTCTGTTGTACCAGATGTGAGATAGTGTCAGTTTGGGAAATTTAGAATCATTTATCATTTATAGAGGATGCTCAGCATTATACATGAATATAGACCATGATGATTTTGGCATGTTCTCATATAATGTAAGATTAAGAGAAGAAATGAATTAGAATACAAATCAACTGCAGTAGAGTCACTGACTGTCCAAGCTTATATTTAATATGTAGCTATTGCTACTGTTGGGTCTTCATCGGTACTGTTAATTCTCATATTTAAGGTTGCAACCCAGTATGTGAACCACACAGGTCATGTGTCCAGCACCCCAGCAGCTACACCACATAACAACTGATGTGTCCTTGTCCCTATATCAGCACCCACATTCACATGCATCTTCAAAGTCAAAAAAGTTTGGGCCCATGTTCACTGCACTGCCTAGAAAGGAGACAGGATCTCAAAAGCCCTCTCTCTCTAATGAAAGCCGCATTCCTTTCCAAATGGAGGAGAACAAAGGGGGCCAGGTTGCATTACAGTAAATTATGAATGGGAGCTTGAGCAGGGAGGAGTGTGAGGCTGACTAGATTGCTGCTGCTGAGGAGGGCGGGCATTTGATGTTCCTCATACTATGGGCAGCAGTGTAATATAGTGGTTAAGGAGCAGGACCAGTAACTGAAAGGTTGCTGGTTTGATTTCCCTGCTGAGGCACTACAGATATACCCTTGGGCAAAGTACTTAAACCACGATGGCCTCAGTACTACACTATTTGTGTACCTGTAAACAAGCCATACAGACTTAGGTGTTTTCTCCCAGCACTGTTGGCCAGGCCAGAGCCAGAAAATCAAACCATCCCACAAACCTCCCAAAACAAAATCTTTAAATGTTGATTTGATGTAGCTTTCCCATTCACTGAGAGAGGCGTTGTATTTCAGTCTAATTGGAAGGGGGGGAGAGTTTTGTCCCATGTAAGAACTGTTGATCTAATCAAACATTAGCCAGCTAAAATCCCTTTACCTTCTCTGACAAGTATGGAGAGGATATAGAGAATATATGGCGGCAGTGTAGCATAGTGGTAAGGAGCAGGATTCATAATCAAAAGGTTGCCGGTTCGTTCCCTGCTGCGGCACTGCTGCTGTACCCTTGGGCAAAGTACTTAACCCACAGTCACCTCAGTAAATATCCATCTGTATCAATGGATAACGTAAAAAAATGTAACCTATGTAAATCGCTCTGTCTGCAAAATGCCGGTAATGTAATGTAAATGTGATTCAAACCTGGACTGGATTCCTTGACAGGGGCATAAAGGAGCTGCAGTTATTGGCTTTGCACAGAGAGGAACTGGAAACCAGTCCGCCAGGAGCGAACGCTGAAAACAAATGTGTGGAAAATTTCAGTCTTTGTTTGATCTCTGTGATCTGTGAGGTTGACTCAGTTTCAATAATCATGTGTGGACTTCCATTATTAGGCTGGGGGCAAGGAGCTGGCCTATGACTAGCCCTGGAACAATGTCAATGAACAATCTTGTACAACTACCAGCCCCACCCCCCACCCATCACCAAACCACAGTGTGCAGTGTTATGGATTTTCCTATAGGTGACAGCGAATCTGTGCTATGGCAGCTGAACCAGCCTGACTGAAGGCACCAACAACAGACAACTCATATTGCAGCTCTGCATGCATGACTCTGCACCATTATTTAAGAAACAAGGATTACCATAATTGGGTATTGTGTTTTGAGCAAATCAAATTTCATTCTTTTACATCTATAACCCAGCATAACTGTTCAGTATGTTTCTTAGTAGAATGTTAGTGAATTAATGCAGGCCTGAATCCTAGGAGTGGTGGGGGGGAGGGACCGTTGTTGTTTTCCCACTGCACTCTATATATAACCTGAATAGCTCTGATTAATTAGTAATACACTTGTTATACAAATGTATATGTCAGAATATATCTATGTTATAAGGAAATGCACAATGAGTATACATTACCCAGTCAAGTGGATTGAATGGAATGTAATGCACGTATTTAAAGGAAAAGTACAAAGGCACACTATCACAAAGGAGGATGGAGTATCCGGACAGAATCAGAAGCAGAATGACAGTGCTTTAGAGGAGAGGTGTGGAAAAGGAAGGGGAACTGGTGGATGGAGGGTGTAGACTAATTTTATCAGCACACACACACAACCCGCTCCATTGCAGCTATATAAAACAAAACCATCCTGCTCCCCTCTAATAATTAAAACTTAAACAGCATACACCAAAAAACTTTTAACTGTCTGGACAGCAAAATCACCAACCTGCAGCAGACCTAAAAATAAGAGTGGATGATTAAAGAGGGAATAAAAATTGCAGGATGCCAGGGCAGAGCATCCATGGCTGAATTTTTTAAAAATATGTGGCTGGTTTATTTATTTCTTCCTTTCTTCGGGGGCCTTTGTGTGGATCATTGAGGTAAGATTCAGAGCCATTGAGAGAGCTTTTGCTAGCTTTTGCTAATCTCTAGCCTTGCTATACAGTGCTCTGTAGAATGGTGGTAAGTGATCTGAACTTTAGACTGGGTAGACATCCTCTTTTGTGACCTAGAACGAGGTGTTTAACTTGAAATGTGAAAAATATATAATTACATGAATGTACAATACCTAAAAAATTGATTATAAGGCCTTGATGAGGCCTTCTGTCAAACAAACAAACATGGCATTGTCCATTAAAATTCCTGAAATATGAAATGGGAAAGTGAAAAGGAGAGGGGAAAGAAGAAAGGCAGAAGAAGAAGACAAAGGAGAGGGAGCATGTGCAGAGAGTGTCTCCATGACAGACTCAACTTGTGTGATCTGCCAGGTACAGGGGTTAGACTACTCTTCTGGGCTTCATGTGACAGACGCTGTCCTTCCCCCCGACAGGAGCATGAATAGGGCTGAGACAGGGTTTGCACCGCTTGAATTGACCACGGGTCCGGGGTCCCAGCTTGTGCAGACCGGGGCTGTCTGTACTGGTGCAGCGGGACCCATTGCCTGGGGGCTGCAGACAGAACACCAGTTTAAAATCACCCCAGAGCATCATCTGACGTATTTGTCTGGAGGGCTTATTCCAATTAAGTCACAACAGGGTTGCTGAATTTTTCTATTGCATAATTCATTTGCTTTCCAGATGCCATTGTCCCACAAAGCCTTTATATATATGTGCACAGGAAATGTTTAGCTTTTATTCAAGTGCAGAAATGAAGTGTGTCTGGTGTCGTAAGTAATGCTGTAAAGTACTGCCCTGTATCACAATAGTTGGATGTATTGTAGGCACCTGGCTCTTCAGATTGTGAACACCAACAACTATGTAGGTCGGTTCAAACCCCTGAGCTCTCCCCCAATCCCATCTGAATAATAAGGACCAAATCAGAAATGCCACAGCTCCTTTTTGAAACAAGGCGCCTTGTTTAATCTGTCTAGTCAGGTGTTTTTTTTTTTTTTTTTTGTGAGGGAAGCCAGCCAAGGGGAGGAACCAGGTGCTGCTTCTCAAGCAAGACAACACAGCAGCCACCAAGGATTGTCAGCAGCAGAATCACCCTTTCTATATTGCAGATTCAGTTTTTTTTTTAAATCACAGGCTTTCACCCACTATAGGGGTTGAGTCATCCACATTTTGGGGTTGCAGCCCTGCTTGAAGTGCATGTTCATGAAATCAGAGCAATTTTCTATATTAATTATATATTTATCTCTCTCTCTCTCTAATTACACACACATATATATATAGTACATAGTAAGTATAATTTGTTTCCTCTGTGTTATTTTATTTATGGTTCCACTTAGAAAACACATTTCTCTTTTTTGAGCACAGAAAGGGAACCTCTCATCTCAAACAGTGGAAGTTCTTTTCTGAGAATTGTCCATCATTTCTTTTAATTGGGTTCGTGCTTCTGTTGCCAGGGCTTAGCATAGCTATATTTATTCAGAATTAGTCTCATTTTTGGTATTTTACATTCACGCTTTGTCAGAAATGAACATTAGTTAATTAAATTGGTTCTCCTTTGTACAAACATAACTGGATCAGTGGAGATGTGATTTGCAATGAAGGGATGCAAGTAGTGGTGGATTGAATGGTGCTTTGTTCTGATACAGAGGGCTCTGTCTTTCAGAAATTAGCCTGGAATTGAATTAAATCAGGAGCTGCAGATTTTCAGTTAGAATATTTTCCCACTCATTTTGAGAAGAGAAAGACAGACATTGGTCTCCCACAACAAACAGCACTAGGAGTGGCAGAAATAGGGGGCAGGGGGTTTGAGGGATTGTTTTCTGATGCAAATCCACTCTTCATTTGCAGAATGTGAAGGTGGTAAATCCACAGGTGCAAATGAAGTGGTGGGAGAGGCACGCAACAGGAAATTTGTAAACTAGCAGGAGCCAGGACAAACATACCAGGCACTGAATGCTGGTGAAGGTCATCTATGGGAGTGAATTGGTGTACGCATTTTAGACTTGATGACAACTATTATTCCTGCTTGATTGAGGGGGGAGGCAGTAAACTGTGTGGAATTGACATTTCTTTTGTAGGTCGATGAATCAGAGACAAATTTTGATTATGCAGTCAGACACCCCTGCTCAGCTAACTGAATCCTATTCTCATTGTTTTTATTCAAGATCATCTTAATCTCTCCCAGAGCATGCTCACAGTATGGCATCCTACCTCTGGTCTCTTGTGGGAACAGAGAGTTTTGCTGAAAGACTGTGGATGAGCACCATTGCCACTGGGAAATGTTTAGAACAAACTAAGAGTATTAAATAACCAAACCTCTACATTTGGGATTACCAGGGTTAGTCACATATATGCTAAATGAAATATGCAGATTACTTTGTAATTACGATTTTGTGGTGTCCCCCTTTTTGCTACTTTGTTTTAATACATTGCTGTTATGTGAAAAAATTGAAACAGTGACATGCATATTTATACTGATAATGCCTGCAGTATAAAAGCATAGCAAAACAAATACTATAAAGGAAATGCAAATGCCATAGTATATGTATAACATTACACCTTGCCAGATTAAATGACAAGATCCAGAAAGCTACATCATGATATGTATTACTGCTCTCCCGCACACAAACTAGTATGCTTTTAGCCAGCATGGAGATACTGTCCAATTTATGAATGAATGTATTAACTGCAGATGAAGACATTTGGAGTATAGAAAACAGTGAGTCAGTTTGTTTTTTACTAAAGCCTGAGGGTGGTGAGGGGTAGCAAGGGTCACCGCATACATAATTCCTCTCACAAAGAAGGCTGTTGCCCTCGTGGATATGAAGAAGGTCGAAAAGGGTTTGCCTGCCATGTGAGATTGCATTATTAATTATGGAAGCTTGTGGAGAAAATATTAAATCTAAATTTGTCCTGCATGGGTTTTGGCTTTTATTGGGAGGTCTGTTCATGCCCTGTTTGTTCAACTGTAGGAGGGTGAATGAATGAACGAATGAATGAATGAATGGATGAATGAATGAATGAATGAATGAATGAATGTGCATTGTTGTTAAAATAATCATTCTGCTGTCCAGCAGTCTGCTTTAAGCCATGAAGCCACAGAAATCCCCAGAAATGGCCAATATTTCTCACAAAGGATAGAGAGAAAGAACAAACTTACAAAGCAATAATTTATTTTAAAAACCAACAAACGAAACTATCCTGAGCACACCTTTTTTCTAAATTAAATCGATATGATGCTACTTAGCTCATCGCAAAAACTCTCAAAGGCTACACATATTCCCTGAGAGGTATCAGAGTTAGAATACACAATTCATGTTTCTGAAGCAAAATGATGAAAACATGCACACTCCTTTTTCAGGTGCTTTCCTGGGTGTTTGATACATTTTGTTTGAGCATTTATTCAAAATACACAAAGTTAGCCACTTGTGATAAATATAATCAGAGAGGTGCACTCACCATTGATCCAGACATAAACTAATGGACATCCACACTTTGTCTGCAGTAGAAAAGGTCCATCAGCAGCCACTTGTGTCATCTGAGTCTCTTATTTTCATTTGTTCTTTTATGTGTGAGATAATGAAACACCAAGGATGGCTTAGGCTGAAACATATATTTTAACCTTTGGACAAAAATAGCCAACTGAAATAAAATTCTGTTTTCTGGAGGGAGAGCGGACATCCATGAGTTTCTGTTTTAATCATTAGTGAGAGTGTTGTAGAGTTGTGCATCTTACTTAGGTTATCATATGCAAGCTAATGGTTAAAGAATGGTGGATATGGCTGGAAATGAATTTCCAGATCTCACAGTGAATCCAGGGTACAGTCAATGAAGGGGTCATAAGGACTGAATAACTATAGATATCTACAGCTCCCTCTGATGTTTTGACCATAAGGTCAGAAATTGGAGACGTGACAAAAGAGAAACCAGGTAAGAAACCAGACTGAAGAGTATAATCTCAACTGTAAATTCTGTTCTACACACACAGCAGCTGAATACCAGATATCGCAGACACAGTACTTTTTCCATCATCTTACTCATGTCTTGAACAAATATGAAAAGTAAATATGAAAAGTATTCTGTGCTGAGCAGTCTTGTCTGTTAATTATTAATACACACTACTGATGTAGATAATGTGTGACTTGCTACACTGGATTATTAGTGAAGATAAAGTGATACCTCCTTCCCCATTTCCCCTCTCTCTCTCTCTCTCTCTCTCTCTCTCTCTCTCTCTCTCTCTCTCTCTCTCTCTCTCTCTCTCTCTCTCTCTCCCCTCCCCATTGCAGTTAACCTTCTGCCAGCACCATGCAATTATGAATTGAAAGCATATAATTTCAGCTTTCAGCCTGCCGTTCACAATGATAATGGAAAATGCAACCTCTTAAACTATGCAGGATTGCCAAGGCCCAATTTCATACCTTTAATGTGAAATGAGAAGCAAGACATACCGAGGCATCTATTCAACCAAATCGCTAACAGGAAATTGATTGTCAGTGCCGTTTTAATTTGGTTGTTTGTGCATTATTTCTTAATTTGGTCAGGATGTATTGGAAATGTGAATATGCTGCATGTATTGTAGTCTAGTCAATAATACATTGGCAAATATATATTTTTGGGTATGTACAGTTTACATTCTAGGACATCAATAGAGTTTGGTCACTGTCATAGATGTACTGCATGTACTGAATTTCAGCCTTCACATCACATTCAGGTGTATTCCCATACCCAAAATGGCCTGCTATGACCAAAAAAATCCTTGTCCATCTGTGGTGAGGTTGCAAGTCTCAATTGTCTAAGTTGTACCACCACAGAAATATGACATCTTCAGTTGTAGCAGGCCATTTTGAAAGCAGTAGTAGACATTGCAACTGATTTTCAGCTGCCAAGAAAATGAACTATGGATTTGTAAATTTGTATGAGCCATGTGAATAATGATATATGCTATATATGCTGATATATGATATATGCTATATGATATATGCAAACATCACTCAAACATGTTGGTACAAACATCTGATAGTAGGTGAACCCAATAATTCATCATGCAATTATGAATTATTCACCAACATTCTGTGTTGACAGTTTAGAAGACAAGCTCCAAGGAGTGGGAGAAAGATTCAAACTTCCTTTCAGTCTGACTTCATATTAAACATGCTAACACACAGTAACAGTATGACTGACTATGTCTCCTATAGTCTGATCTTTCAGCAAGGCGCATGACAGTAAAATTTTCAAATAAATGCACAACAGAGCTCTTCAGGTATGTGTTCCAGGCGTGGATGTCAATGAAGGCACTGCTTTAGTGTTGCTCACTTCACTGGCACTGCATATGCAGATGTACAGTCTTACTTACATGCTAGACAAAAATCTATGACCTGCTCCAACACTGCACCCTAGGCCCTATTGGCTCAGTGTGGTTTTTAAGAGGAGGAAGGGTTGCACTTGTTTTCAGATCAATTAAGAGACCAGCTTTGGTTTCAGCTTGGAAGATGTGTCTGTGTGTCTAGGGAGTAGGAAATGGCTCTGGGCGAGGAGACAGTGGCCTCTATTCATAAATCATTACTGGCACATTTTTATTGGTCTGAATTGGTCTGACTTTCAGGCAGTATTTAAACTAATGAGAGCACTCTACTAAAGAAGCTTTAAAAATGCACTGTCATATCCACTGGTTGGTTTATATAATGAGATATATAAGCATTCAAGAAAACACAAATGTGTGTTGAGCTGCAGCAAAAAAGCAAATAATTCAATGGTACAACAGCAGGATTTCAACCATGGTCACAAGTGTAAGGCATTCATTCCAGATAGTGTGACACTCTGCTGTCCTGCTTCCCCCTCATTGAAGAGGCCGTGAAAACTTTCCCCAGGCAGCTCTTTATTAGTACAGAATATGTCCAAACTCACGTTGACACTGCTGACAAAACCTGTCATAGTCTCACTGCCCACTGCACTGGACACAACCCAGCAGGCCAGGACTCAAATGCTTCTCAATACTGTATACTGAAACCCAGAGACACAAGGACACAAACAACACCCTGTCTTTCACACACATAAACAAATACATGTGCATGTGCACACACACACACACACACACACACGCAGGTATGCTCTTTCACATACATGTATGTGTGTATGTATATGTGTGTGTGTGTGTGCATTCTGTTCTCTCTCTTTGATAGAGGCGCATGACCACACATAAATAGACACAAGAAAACACATATGCATGGATCATTAGAGGGCTTTCAGCACTGTTCCTTTGGGAGTTTGCCTCTCCCCATAGATCCAAAAACTGTAAGCTGGTTGTATGCTCTGTACTCCTAATACTTGATACTGGGACCCTTGGCAAAAACAAAACTAGCAGCCACTGTGATGGATGCATTTGCTGGCATTAGAAGGGGTGCTATTGTCTTAGAAAGAAGCAGTCTGTAAACAAGCCTGTCTTTGGCTAGGCGATGGCTGGTCTCCTGGCCCAAACTGGACACATCATGAGTTCTTTGTCAGACTCTTGCCACAGGGGGTTGGCAGATGGGGTATGAAGACATGCTTGACAATGCGGCACTCTGTAGACCCCAGAAGCAAGAGGGCTCATTGTCCCGTGCGGGGAAGAGGGGATGGGGGGACCTTGTACTGGCCAGATTTAATGGACATCACAGTGAATTATTGATTGGGAATAAAAGGATGCCTTGTGGAGTCTTCCTTTCAGATGAATGACCAGCACCAGGAATGTTTTGGATCTTGGATCTTACCCTGCATCTTTGTGAATTGAAACTCAGTGTGACATTAGAATGACACAAAGACATAAGCACTCAGCATATTACACCCCACAAAACTGTGCAAGCACATTAAGAAAAATAGGCATCCCTTTTTGCAATATTCAGTTGTACAATATTAAAAAGAACAAGGAAAAGTGCTTTCATTTTTATGAATGTTAATTTTTTTGGAAAAAAAAAAAAAACATCAGACTTCCTGTTTCTGGTAAATCTGGTTTCCACATCTGCATGGCTACTGACAGACTTCAATCTGTTTTAAGTGGTGTGTCTATCAGAAAACAGACACTCTCTTGTATCCTGGGGCTTGGAAACAAAACAGAGTGACCAAAGCTTTAGTGTGAGAGGCTCTGAAACGAGGGATGGTGTGGACCACATCATTGCTTCTCCTCTCAGTGACCTGAATTGCATTTCTGGTTTGAGAGACTGGCAAAAATGAAGGTACTTTTCAGCCAAAGAAGCATCCCTGCTTCCCTTCCCGTAAGATTCAGAATCTAGTCTATCATGCTACTCATTCTTATTAATAATGTAAACAGTTTGCCTATGACTCCACAGCAAACTGTTCCATGTTTAGTTTGAATGGCTAATGCTAACCAAGTGTAACTCTTTTTTCCCGGGGGTGGGGATGGGGGGGGGGGGGGGGGGAAGAGGAAGCTATCTGTTCTGTTTATCTATTATCTATTATTCTATTATCTGAGTGATGGTACAGTTTGCTTGTGGACAGCATTAGTTTAACCCATTCATATATATTAAACACCATAATATTTTAAGCCTATATGTTGTAAGTCTGTGAAAACAGGGGACTTGCTAAAATAGTTCAATGACATGACCTGTCATAGAACTACAGATACCTGTATTACCTGCATTCCCATAACGGCTTCATATCCACTTAATTCTACTTGGAACAAATGAGTTGCAGGCCAAAGTTATAGCTCACCCACTTTGCGTTTGTTTACACCTGATCCCATCTTGAGTAGGCTCTCAGTACAAGGTTTTGTTTATTAAATATTTATTACTTAATAAGAAACATGAAGCCATTTGTTCCAATAATATACTTCAGAAAAGGAAGACATCTGTCTAATCATATAAGACAAAATATTTCATGAGTGGAGATAGAAGGGAAGTATTGTTTAATAATACTGATGTAAATTGGGAGGTGTGCACATATTCCAATGTACATCAGATCTTCATCCTCATGTAGAAGACCTATTATGCACAAATGGTATGCACTATGTCGCCTATTTGATTTAATACCAGGTTGTAGTAAAAAAAAAACATAATTTGTAGTAACAAAAATTAAATGCTTGCTTCAGATATCAACCAAATAATTGTTAATAGGACATTAGCACAGTGCATTAGCTACGCTTGGTAAATTTGCCCAGTAAATGTGTTCTTGGCAAAATGGCCACATCCTTTCATTCCCATCGCAGGACTTTGCTCTTGAAATCTGGGCACACTGAGTGATAATAACAGGGAACTGGAGAGTCCAGTGGTTAAGGGAGATGCTTCTATATAAAAGCCATCACTGTCAGTGGTCTGAGTGCATCTGACGGCCACCACTGCCTGAGTCGGCATGCGCTGGCCGCCACATTTGGCGACTGACAGTTGCACTCATCTGCCTGGCAGGGAAATGCACTCTGGGCCAGAGAACGAAAGGGAAAGAGAGCAAGCTCACACCAGAGGAGTCACTTAGACAGAGGCAGAAGGAATGTGCAAATGGCTGACTGAAGAAGAAGCGGCTCTTTGGAGATTTTGTAGTTAGAGAGGCAAGGTTGATACGGATTCTTCAATGAAAGATCCAGAAAGAGGCTTGGACTGATGAGTGGTCATCCCACAGAGCTGAGCTGGTGGTAAAATTTTGAAGATTCCTCAGCACAATCTTAGCTAATAAAAATTTAGGGATGACAGTAAAATTATGCAACTGATATTTCATGAAACACTTATACATAGGATTCAAGCTGTGTGAATAATTTTCAGCATACGTTTTAATCAAATGTTCCTCCTAAATCAAATGTTTTTACAATATCTACGCAATAGTGCACCCCTCAATTGTAAATTCAATTTGTTGCAATAATACTGGCATGGTTTCATCAGAACTTGAACTAGAGGTGTAGTTAAATTTACTACAGAGCTGTGTGTTCACCTCAGAGCCTGTCAAATGGCTGGAGCTCCAACTCACCTTCCCTCATATAATTTGGTTTCAAGTCAACATCAAAAAACAGATACAAAAAAAGACCTTTTAACAGTGTGGACCAAAGTAAATTTCACTGCTGCATAAACAGAAATAAAAAGAGTGCTATGGCTGAGTGACAGACTTTTATTATATGTCTGTCATTTATTATTTTTTGAGGGATTGCTGTGAGCCAAAGCTGAGCTGGGAGCCTTTTAGGAGGTGGACCTGGTTTTATGTCATTTTTAGTGGCACTGTGACCAGCCTGGTGATGCTGGTACCTAAGAAACAATTTTCTAGCATTTAAGCGTAAGTCTTAAGATGAAAATGTCTTGGAATGCATGTGTCCCATATATAAATATATATTTCTCTGTTTAGAGCCATGACCTGTCATGAAACTACAGCAGTCATACACATGCAAGGTGTAAAATATTGGGAGATTACAGTAATACACTGACAAATTAGCTTGTGGCAATTTCATTTCAGAGTGAGGCATTAGAGTGCTCTGCCTTCAGGCTAGAACCAGCATCCAATGGAAAACCAGTTATCACCACAGTCCAATTCATTATTTTTTTCCTCATTTGTGCAGACACAACAATGACTGAGCGCAAATACTTGCATAAACTGATTATAAGCCGGTGGGACATTATCAGCTATTTTTAGAGTGATCCCAGAAATACAGTTTCTTCACCATTGCATGTACAAATCCAAGCATGCATCTTTAACAGGGCATGTTGGTGTAATTAAATCTGCCACAGGCAGTGAAATGACCTGTGAAGATCATTGATAAGAGTTTACTCAATTTCCTAGGTCTTTTGGCATGACAGGGTGCAGTTGTCCTTAAATTCTGCACACTTTGGGGTTGTTTGCATAGTACAGTTTGAATGCGGTACACACTGTAATGCCACAGTTCTCAGTGGCGAGATCATGGCCTCTCTTTGAGCACCGTGCATTTCCCACTAATAGTTCTTACACTTCATTTCCCCATCCATCACTCCAAGTCATCATTTCAGCTATGAAGTTTCT
Organism: Megalops cyprinoides; assembly: GCF_013368585.1. NCBI lineage: Eukaryota > Metazoa > Chordata > Actinopteri > Elopiformes > Megalopidae > Megalops > Megalops cyprinoides. Next base: position 44,616,577 of record NC_050583.1, read on the forward strand.
GCAGTAATACTCCAGGTTGTGTGGCTTTCATCATTTTCGGTCTCCAGGTATATATCCCGTGTTCTTAGGAAATTTTTAATTCCCTTCACCTGTCAGCATATGACATTGGTCTTACACACCACGAACAGCTTAGAGCCCTTGTCAAGATTTCTCACATACCCAGACTCAACATCCTCAAATTAATCGCACGCTTTTCAATACTCCATCCAGCATGAAAGTGTTTGATATTCATTCCACAGTGACAAACAAGCCTCTACTAGGAAATATATAGCATAAGATCAGCACTCACTTGAGTCTTTTCACTGTGGAGGTGATGTGAGAAATCATTGTTTGACTTGTTAATTAGGAGGATGGTACCATGTTGCAGTTACATCACCTTGTTATTTTTTTGGTCATTGGATTTGAAAGAATAAATAACATTCATTTAGAGAAACAGAATCTGCATAATCCTTATGAGATATACAACAAACATAAAAACTGTGACTAATCCTAAAGCCTTTGTGGTGCCATAGTGACGTAGTATCTACAGACCTAGCTGCTCTTTGTCTGAAGCATGTTTGGATTGTTATGTATTCAGTAGTAAGCTCAACACTATATGACCTTGTTATAAGCCTGCCAAAGTTGATCATCTCCAAACATCATGGGATTCAGCATCAAGATTCAAATGTGAGATTCAGAGGGCACTTTGTCTCAGGGATTCAAAACATGCCAGCACTGTGGCTTGGTGACCTCGGCCTTCTGGCCATTTAGCTGAACACCAGGGTGACCTTTACCTTTTTCCTATCTTTGAATGTTCAGCTATGTGGCTGGTCTAGTAGAAAAGGGTCATAGCCCAGGCTTGGATTAATAACAGATTCCCTTTGTACTGAAGGCTTTATAGGGCTCATAAACTGTGGTTATTGCCTCTATTCCACCTGGCTAGTCTGACAAAGTCTGTGATAATTTCACCAAGAGCCAGCAATGCAGAGCTTCCATGTTTAAGGTGCCTTAAAGAGAATACAGAATGCAGCTGTTGTCAGCTCATTGCAGTATTTACTATCATGTTTCTATGCTCTGACTGCTCTCTCTCTCAGAATTAAAACAAGGGCACTGTGTCACACCAGTCCTTTAGTCTTTCTTGTGTGATCTAAATCCATCTGGCTGTACAACCATCATTATATGGTCCAGTGGATTCCACTATCGAATGATATTTCTCCATGTTTCCATCACATAATTTGCATCTGCATTAACGTGAGCAAAGAAATATACATATAAATCGCAATATATAAACTTCCGATGTGAAGAATGAATATCAATTTTAAATATATGTTAAATATTACAGGATATCAACAAAGTAAGAATAACCAGATAAGTGGGAGCACTGCCATTGAAAAGTATGAAAAATCTGAAAGACACCTCTCTGTGCACCACCTGCTATGCTTGTAATGTGAATGCTTTTAGACTACTCACTGTAGACATTATAAAATCCCAGCAAACTTATTTGGACTGTCATTTAACTATGCATGTGTGTTGAGGAGAAACACAGACTAATGGCACTGTGTAAATTTATTATGTATGGTACTGTGTTGCATGGGAGGAGGCTAATGGACAACACATTGTATACTAGATGGTAAAAGTCATAAAAGTGGTATGCCCTGCCCAAATGGAGCTTTTGTTTGTGGTAGCAGGCAATGATGACTGTGTGCAGCAGCACCGACTGTGGAATGTGCACGCTACAGCTAGAGAGAAAACGAATGCAATTATGGCTCTGAAAAAACCTCATTAATACAGCTAGAGATAAAGCCAGGCAAGGAGGGAGGGAGGTAGAAAAACATAGAGCAAGAAAGTGAGAGAAAGAGAGAGAGAGAGTGTGTGTGTGTGTGTGTTTGAGACTATAGCATCTCTCTGCTGTGCATGTGTTTGTGTATGCAACTCTTTGATAAGACCAAGAGGGCAAGTTTGAAAGGAAAAAAAATAATGACATCTTCTTGGATAGTCTGATAAGATATTTTTTGACTGACGGTTCCTCAAATCTGAACTCCTATCCTAAAACAATATGTCAAAGTGAGGCACAAAATAAATAGATAAAAAATAAATAAAGGAACAATACAATATTAGGAGTGGTGAAGATATGCCTGAATAATTGATTCAAGCCATGTTGGCTCTTTCACGGACACATCTATTATTCAACATTAGTAAGCTGTCAGGAGTGGGGAGGGAGTTCTTCTAATTAGATGGCAGATTTTTTCACAGTCATTCTCATGAGCTGCTTGAGGATTAAATGGTTCCTCCAGAGGGAAGATGTGAATACTCACTGTTCATACAATTACTATTTAGCATACAGGTTAAACATGCTGTGCCTCTGGCTGCTTAAAAGACCCAGCCCTAAAACCTGATTAAACTGAAATGCTGACCCATGACCTCATCATGAAGCTCTCTTAAGCGTAGAGAAATGTGCAATAGTTTTAAGTTCATGTGAAAGAATTAGCAGATGAGTAAGGTCTTCTGTGGCGTTGTTGCTGCAGACCATTAAAAATAATTGGATGGTGGGGGTGACAAGGGTAGGAATTTTAAGTCCACTTCACAGGTCTCATTACCTCTGTAACCTGTGTACACTACTGTCACACTCAGGCTGATAACCTGATATACCGCACTGCTGCACCATTCCCTTTGATGGGCCCTATAAATAAAATATATGCCTGTGATCTTATAGTTCTTTCATACATAGCTTATCTAGCTACTGTACAGTATGCAATAAGAATACCAGCAGAGGCTTTGAGTTGTCTTGTGTTAAACCAGCTCAGATAATAAATAAACAAAGAGAAAGGTTTTCATACAAGGAATGCCAGTGGGGGCAAGATAAATTTCTATAACAGAGCAGGCTATGGCTCATATGTTTTATACTGGATGGCACTGGGTTACAAGGGATTTCCATAGCATTTGCCTTATAATGCCGTGATTACTGACAGCTGTTTTAACTTGATCACAATTAATATACAACTTACAGCATACGCAATTAAATAATATTTCCAAAAAGCAGGTTGTTCCCATTTAGAAAGACTATTTAATAGTTGTGATATATAAACCTAAATGAAATTTGTCCTGGAAAGGACTTCTCAAAGCTCACAATCTCTTGTCTATGTGTTTTCCTCTGTCATTGGCTTTCTGTTCCTTTTTCTCCATCTCTTGCTTCTCTACAGTACGTCTCCCTCTTTCTGCTTCTTTTGTCTCCATGTTCCTCCTCTCTCTTCCTGTCTCTTGTTCTCTCTCTGTCTCTTTCTCTCTGAGCCATAGGAATGGCCACAGGCAGCAGTGTCACTGTAGATGAGCTGGTAGTGTCCTGGACAGCAGGACCAGGGGCCAGGGGATATGAGGATTAGGAGAGGAGAAGAGGGGGTGGAGGGTCAGTTCTGGAGGAAACAGTTCCTGCCCTGCAATGCGTTCCACTGGTGATATACCTTGCAAGCACTTCCTAGCCTCAGGAGTAGCTCAGGAAGGGATCATTTCAGAAACATTGTACAGAATATTAAACTGTCCTTCAACCATGAACTGAAGCAGTGTTAAACTACAATGCTGCTCTATCCATAGTTAAACCTCCACATTGGACTCTCACTCTCCCTAAGTAATACACATTTAGCTTCAGGTAGCATTAAGATGTAGTGTTAACTCTGATCACGTGTGAAAGGGTCATGGACACTGTGTTCGCTAACTATCACTACTACATGCAAAAGAGCTAATGCTACATAAACAGTCATTTCCTCCTTAATACCTGTTTCCATAAAACTGAGTTCTATGAAAAGCTCTCTCTGTAGAATGCTCTGGAACTGACCACCATTATTACGTAACTACCTCACACTATTGCAAGTCAATTCAATCTCAAGGACTTCAAGGACCCAGGTAACTGAGCAGGCAGTGAAGTCTATTCAGACAACTCATTAGCTATTTCACACTTTTCTACAGACAGGCAAAGAGGAATTGGAAAGCAAAAAGCAAGGAGAGTTGGGTAGTAAAAAGATGACAGCAAGCGGTCAGAGACCTACAGCAATGGGAGAGACACAGGGCACACAAACGAAAGCCAGAAGCCCAACTGAGTTTTAGGCACCATCAGGCGAGGGAGATAACAACACCCCAGCTTTTAAATCCTTGTCCTAGCTCGTGCGAGTTCCTGCATACCTTGGTTCTACAGGCCCGGGCGCCGTTGTGGCAGCATGGCTCCGTGGAAGCAACCGTAAGCCGCAGAGCTTTGAAATGCTCTCGGCTCCCAGATTTATCCGCAGCAGCCCAGACAGTCATTGAAATGCATAATGGATCAGGGACGTCAGTATCAGCGCTATCTGCACATGCCAGAGCCCAAGTTAAAGTGGGGCTGTGAAAGCGCCTTCCCCGCAGCCCTTTCCTGGGTCATATAAGTCGCCCAGCAGAGTGGTTTATCTTGTTCCTGGTAAAACAGTGCATTTGCTGAAGCAGGCTTGAGGGGTGACGGGTGGGGGGGTGTGGGGGTGGGGGGTGGGGGTGTTGGATGGCTAGGGGGAGGAGGACGAGGAAGCAACGTGTTATTTTTCTCATTTTTTAATAGCTGCGCTGAGTTGGAGGGTTTTTTTTTAAGCCAGGGACAAAAGCAATTTTTCTGCTGTGCTTGTTTCATCTCCTTATCTGTCCCAGTTCAGAGTGGCTGCCGTGCAATTTGGGGCCTCTGTTCATAATCTGAGGCTCAGCTGCCCTTCTTGAGATACCCATCTATACACCACATCTTATCTCTCTGCACCAACAAACACTGCCCACTATCAGTCATTCGGGTTATCTAGCATCTATCCTTCAAGTCTTTTTGATTGCAAAACTATCTGTCTGTCTGTTTATCCCTGTGCAAGCCTGGCTGCCCAGTCTATCAAAGACATAAGCCTTCACGGTAAACCTTTGCATATGTTTGTTACCATTATGTATGTACATAATAATAGGCTTTACATGTATATTAGAGTACAGTTTTAACCTATCTATTGTTATACACTATATAATCATTTGTCTGCCCATGCAACCATACCTTTATCTGTTGGTATTTGTCTTACAGGGCGGATAAATGTAGCAGACTGAGAGTAAGTTCATTGGGAGTTATCAGCCATCTATTAATGTAATTAAATCTGAAGCACTCCACACTTCCAGATTCCTCCATGGCAGCCGAGACATCTATTGAAACGGATGAAGGATGAGAGATGCCTGTATCTGTGCTGCAGAATGACAGATGAGTGTGGGGACAATGAAAGGGTTTCAGGGAAACAGGCATTGTCCCACCGTGCCCCTGAGTTTTAAGACAGGAGGTAAATTGAAGTACACTTTGAAGCAAACATAAATGTGACACAACCTGGCAATAACAGTTTACCTGAGTACTGGATGGGGAAGTATGTCATAATTTATATATGGCTAAATATCTTTTTCATTCATTATGGGATGTTTTCAGTAAATTTCTGCACTGGAGGGTCCTAGAATGCAGTGAGACATGGTTAAATAGAATATTATTGAACTAGGATACCCAATAGGATGTCATAATTGGTAAGTCTATTTTACATGTAGAAAATTTGCAGATTTGCAGATGAACACACCAAATCTGCATCTACAAAGTACATGTCAAGCATCATTCTAAAAGCCCCAAGAACCACTCATGTCCTGTTTTGAGAAATGTCGTTCATACAATTAAAGGAGACCTGGAGCACAGTGTGGAAAAGCGTTCTGCCACTAAGCAATAAAGAATGTTTTTGGACATGCATTGAATGGGAAGGTTGGGTGTTGAATCTAATGTTAAACCTGCATGAAGGCGAAAGCAGAGAAGGGAGTCTTTAGGCTATTGCAGAGGGCATTGCAGAGCATTGTGGTAACCAGCACCTTCCGTTAACCATGATTAACAGGGAACAGAAGAAAAGGGCTTTTTAGACTTATTAGAGAAATGGAATTTTCAATCCATTGCTTTCTCTTCTGGTCCATTCTGAGGTTACTGTTAATTTTCTTCACAGATATATTCTTGTGGTTATACATGGCGTTTTCTGATATGGAGATATTTTTGAGGTATATTAAGCTAGGGAAAACATATCTGTCAGATGGCAGGGAAATTGTAACATTTTATTTCAAGGGATGATGCAGCAGTAATCTTAAACGATCAAGGACAGTAAACTAACTTGCACTGGAACAGGCCTTTTAAAAATGGCCTCATCAGATTTTAATGTTTGCCGTGAGGAGGGAGAATAAGGAACTGCCTACCTATGAGTGAGGGGGAGCTGAGGTAGAGGACAGAGGGACAATAGGAAATCACCGCTTCCAGCACATAGAGGGGAAATGAATGACAACAAGTGTAGATCAAAACAAATGGAAGGGAGAATTCATTAAAAAGGGTGTGGGTATGAGATAATTACTATAAAACTTAGCATATAAAATGCCAAGCCTGGTGGTTAATCACCCATTCATGAGATGTCCTATACACAAAGGGAATCTCATTTTGGGAGGGACTGAATGGGCCCAAATGTATACTTTGAGAAACTCATATCCCATTTTGAGATTGTTTGCAGGAATTAAATTGTGTTTGATTCATTTACTATTAAACGATAATATATGCCAATAAGCTATTACTAGATAGATTGTAGCTACTGTAAGATATTAGATGCTAGCAATCCCTAGGCAGGTAATAATACACAGCACACCAAGAGTAAATTCAACATGTGCATGCATGTGTAGATACTCAAGTCCAGATTCCACTGCACCAAACCTAAATCCATACTGCAATCTGATGGATGCATGCACCACCTGTAATTTGTGGGTCAAGGGCAAACCAAGAGGTCAATCAGATTAGCAGATTCCATGTAATATCTTGGTTGGCATAAATAAAGTGTGGTCTGGAAAGATAATCTAAGATGGGGGCTATCAGTGCTTCAGCAGTGCACTGACACCGAATGAGTCACAGAACAAGACAACCACAGCATAAGGAAATCATCATGATCTAATGACACCTTCGGCCAAATTTTTGATGTGTTTCAGATGTGGAGAATGAGTAAACTGTCCCTGGACTAGATTGTTGCACTGCAGGGCAGTGCTACTCAAAAAGGTCACACATTCATGATGGGGAAAAGCATTTCTGGTAGTTGGATTTACATTGATTTCTCTGTCATGCACACACACACACACACACACACACACACACACACACACACACACACACACACACAAGGTTGTCCAGAATGCCATTAGTCCCACTCTATTGCTGTATATGAGGCACCACATATTTGTTTCACAAATGAGAGTGAGAGGGGATAAATCAGTTAGCATTATGCCATAGACCCGCTCATCTGCTCCTTTCAATCAAAGATGTGGTTATTTATTAAAGGTCTGAGATGAACACATATGCTGCAGGCTAAACTGTGCTTGAAGTCTGATGCTCTTGTGTACACAAACTTACCATGACCGGCTTTACTGGTTATATAACCCATTTACTGTGCAGCTTTCTTTATCTGGGACAATTCACGCTGCATACCTTTTATACACAGATGAGACCCATTTATGGCTGGATTTTTCAAGGGCCGCAACACCTGAAAATGAAACTGCAATCTCTCATCCAGATATCAAACCCCATAGCACTATGGTCACATGTTGTAACTCATGCCCCATTCTTGATACTGCCTCCCAAGAATAACTGCTTCACTGGAATGTGGGTTATCACTTAAAACCTCACGGACTGTAATGGGGTTTATTTTCTGATTCGAGCACATCGGTGTCCGCCTTCCCTCTCACATTCTTCAAGTCCATGTAGAGTCATATTGCACTTCACTGGATTGCTGGAGTAAGCGGTCAAGCACAGCTCCTTATTCTCAAGCTCCAAGGACACAGTCCATGGTGAGGTCATGTCAGGCATAGGACCGCACGGGACATCCAAGCTTGTGCATCACAAAATGACTCTGCCTGCCTGTACACAGCAACAACATCAAAATGCTATGAGACCACTGTGTATCAATACGCCACATCTGCTGGCATTATTTCTACATGGTGCTCTGTCTAGTCAACACACTTACACAAGTCTAGGTGCTCTCTTCCTGTTCAATTTACAATCAAATTGAACTGGCCCATCAAGAGTGTCTCATGATGGCCAAAAATCACACTGTCTCGCTTCCCTTCTCTCTTACCATCTTCAAGAAGAGAGGAGGAGAAGGAAAGACAGGAAATGAGAGTGGTCTAATCTCTCAGCTCCTTGGGAGATGTATTAAAGTTGTCTCTAAGGAGACCTCCAGCTGGGATCCTCCATTGCTTGCTCTTATTCCACTCTGCTCCAGTGGGGCAGTCCATCCTCATATTAGGCTCAATACCTCCAGCTTTACTTTTTCTATCAGCATGGCATTGAAAGCGTTTTTCGCACAAACAACTTTTGGCTTGAGGACAGCGATACACTGTTTTTCTTTGTTAACCCTTGTTTTGGTCGGCTGCAGGTATTGTACTAGTGCAAGAGTCGAGCATGAGCAACAGGGGTAGGTTTGCTGTTTTCACTGACAGTAAATGCACAAATGGCAATGCTGACTGATATCTCAAAGCAGGCTTGGCATCCAAACATGTCAGTATCAAGCAATGGATTAGCATACTAAGTGGTACTAAGACTTTGCTGTCTGCCTCCAGCAGGGCTGACAGCTACAGTCATAGCTCCTGTTCATGTCCTGTCAGTATATGTGAACTAGACTGTATTAATATCAGAAAGGTATAACTAAAATCCACATCCAGGTTCTGTATGAACAAGGCCTAACTGAAGTTGCTGGTATTCATCCAGTGCATGTTGATGCTGTGCCACTGCAAACCACCCTCCATATTTAATTGGCAGCAGCTTGCGGCGAGCTGATAGAAAGACAAGTGGAATGCCTTGCCACAGCACCAGGTTTGCTTGTTGATAGATATAGGTTCAACACTGAATCAGGATAGGCAAGGGACGTGCCTGCAAACTGAGGCACAGGGCGTATATCAGAAGATAATTATTGTCACATTGATGTGACATGGGACTTGTTTTATTACAGGTGTAATTGTTCCACTATTTACTGTCTGGTACAGAGCCAGCCAGTTTTGACTACTGAATAACGAGAGTGGAGGATTGTGGCTGGAACTTGATTCTACCCACCTTTCTCCTGTTATTGGACTTGACTTGACACCAGACACACCCTGCCATGGGAAGGGATCACAGCAATGGAGAAATGCAAATTTAGCTTCCCATAATAATCCAGATTACACATGAAACGCTTAAAACACATTTTAACTGTAACATCTTGTCATAACAAGTCGTGCATGAATCATTTTCTCAAACTTTATGTATGTGAAAAAATGACACAGATAAGCAGCAACTCCTCTTTCTCTGTGGATTAGACAAGTCCTGTCACATCCCTCATGCCCCACCCCCTCTCCAGGGGTAGCTGAGCGCATTCATAGGAAAGGTGTGAGACTACACCTGGATACAAAATGTTGTGCTCCCAAAGCAATTCTGTCATAGCTAGGTGGTGGTTGCCAGAGGGAATGTTTGGACTTGATGATACGTGGACTCTGGTTCTAGTGAAATTCTCTCAAATGAATTTTATTTTGACATAGAAAAGAAAAGCTTTACTGGCGCAAGAAGATTATGCAAAGACTGCCAAGGCAGGTTTAGTGAGAACAAAACAACTGAACACAGAGCAAAAGGGCAATGCATTACACACACACACTAAATCACAGAACACTGCTGATGCTGTCCAATTTCAGCCTCTTTCCCTTGTCTTCTGGCACATTTCCCACAGTGTCTCGCTGTCTTCCCCCTTGTCTCTAAGGTTCTGCTTGTAGGCAGAACTTACAGATAGAAGACTGTTCATCATCCCCTTACTTAAGCGGCAGAGGAGTAAGTCAGTGGATTAGCATTGTTTGTCAGTTCCCTGGAAACCAGTGCTGTTTGTGTCTTCTCTTATAAAAAAAGTAATTTCAAACACTCCGTCCCTGTCTCTGTCTCTCAGAGCACCAGGATCAGCATTTAAGTCTTGGCAAGAGGAACAGAGTGATCCTGATGTCCACATCACAAAGACCATCAACATCAACAAAGCCTTACTGCTCATCCACTGCTCTCTGCATTAGCCAAGAGGTGATGGAAATGGTCCAAAAGCCAAGTGTTGACTTGAACCTGGAATCTTCACAACGACAAATTTACTCCAAGCTGTAATGCCACTACAATAAGCCCATTATATACGGGCAGAACACAGGCAATTTTAGCCAGTGTAGCCCAGTCGGGGTACAGCTCGCTGAATTCATAAATAATCACTTAAAACACAAGTGTCCTGTTTAGGGATAGCCTTCGTTATAGCTACGTTTTGTACGAGCAGTATTACTGGACATTTTGATTGATTGGTTTAATTTATTGGTTTTTTTATAAATTTTACCAGGCAAAAATGGGTAATTACCAGCTAACGGAAACCCTGGTGTATACTAAGCTGAATTCTGGCCAGCCACAATGGCACTGCCACAACTGCCACTAGCTCTTCCTCCCATGTCACCACCTCATTTAATTTAGTAGAACAGCACCTCCCAAACTTGGTCCTGTGGGATGACAGTGTGTGCTAGCATTTTTCCCTGCTTAAATCTTAACCAGTTCACTGTTGCATCTTATGTCAATACATGCTTGAGGCATTTTTTAATTCAGGCAGATCTATCAACGCATATTTCAACTCTAGTTAGCACTTTAGATTTAGCCATTTCCTTAGCTCATCATTTGTTGAGACACTGTATGATATCACTTTTGGTAGCCTCTGATCGGGTTGCCACCCAATGCATTCTTTTAATAATGAGATTCAAAATGATCATAGACAGCAAACTTGCTCAGGGCATGTGGACAGACAGATTTATTTGTCATTAATGCACTAACCTTAGCATTGTGGTTAGACAATTAAAAAAAAGTTCAATTAACATATGAATTACCACAGGGAATAAAGGCTTAATGAAAATCACCACACTTAATGGTCCCCTGACAGCAGGATTTAGGAACACTGGAAAGCATTTCTCAGGCCCCGTTAATGTCAACCCCCCCCCCCACACACACACAAACTTGTGAAAAACACTGACATGCTGACTTAAAATAAGGGCAGTTATTTCACAAAGGCATTGTTCTATGTGTGCATAACACAATGATGCCTGAAATAAATTTATATTCCGTACTGGTGTATTAACATGTGGAAACCATTCGCAGAGGCAATCTCTCCCATTCTGCCTGACCATCTGACCTTCTCCAGCAGTGGGAGATGCCAGCTCTGGGGTTGCCTCCCAGACTCCAGCTCTGGCTGTCTGCCAGAGCCACAGTCTGTTTCAGGCCCACCGCTGCAGACAGGGAGCCCAGCGGAGCCACACATCGTTTCCTCCTTTGCCAAGGGTGAGTGACAGTGGCTTTGGGACAGGCTCTGCTGTTGAGCCATTGGGCTGCGCACTCATCCACTGCTCCACATTCGAAGGCGATCCATTGGTACTCAACACAAGAAAGCTGTGCAAGGGAGGCTGGTGACAGACTTCATGTAGGAGAGGCCTGTATTTTCTTCCTTCTATTTTCTACTTGTATTTCATATTCTTTTCTTGCCTGAATTCCTCGTCTGAAAGCACTCACCGCATATTCCATCTCTGACACCTTTTATGTTTGTACATCTGTCCACCGCTTTTGCTTAAAGTTTTTTTTTACTGGAGCAACTCAGTTTAAGCACTTCACTCAAAGTATTATAAGTATTGTATAATATTATAATGCCACACTTTGGGACTCCATTGACCCATTTACCATGCACAGAAAGTTACCAAGGACAGAAAGCAATTTTTTCAGGCAAGCATGCACTGAGGTTAAGGAAGTCCTGAAGAGTAACAAACTCATGTACAGCTTTAATCAATACTCAAGTTTTTGGATATTGTTGATAACTAAGGAATTTAAACTCTTATACAAGCCAGCAAGGACCTTAGCACCTGCTCTGTGGTCTATTGTATCAGTGCCCCCTGGTGAAAAAAATGCAATACAACACCTAACACTGAACACTGAACACTGGTAGAGACTTTGGGCTTTTCTCTCTGGATCAATTATCTGCAGAATCTGCAAAACCTCCCTCCTTCAGTTCATTGTAAGTGAAATAATGAATTTGATGAGCAATCCAGATGATTTAAAGATGTGAATCTGCACAGAACTGATCTAAAAAGCAGACCCATGAAATGGAGCAAATGACTGCCAGTTGTCCAATGTCATGCCAGCATTATCCCAGACAAACATCCTCACATGCTAACCTGGTACTATATGTCTTATAAACTGTCCAACATTAAACCATACCTGAATCTTAGCTCACAGTTCAAGATATTGGATATTGCCTCTATTGAACAACTTTTAAATATAACAAAAAACATGCAGACCTTTCCACACAGGTATTTCAAAAGTATTTTTCCTTTTTGCCATCCCAACACAAATACGTTGCGTCAGCGCTCATTGCACATCTCTTCCCTCTGGCTGTATGTATTCAGACTGATGGTGTCTTTTCCCAGGCTCAGACATCCACAGTTTGCATGGACTAAGTGATGCTTTTCAAGATGCAACTGATTGACACCCAGGACAAGAGCTGAAAAATGACTAGAAGATATCCAGTGGGTCGCACTGCTTCATTCTGAGCGTTTCAGATATGCAGAGCTGAGGTGAAGCTCTGTCCTGAAAAAGACACCAGATAACCATGGCACCATTATCCCAGTTTCCCTAAATGTGACTGAATGTTTGAATATTTGAATATCTGAATGTCGCTCTTTCAGTCTTTGGAGTGACTCAGTCATATCCATCACTTTGCACTTACGGGGCACAAATTTACCCACAAGCCCATTAAGCCTATCTGCTGCAACAGCTCACAAAAACACATTTCCATAAGGATAATATTACACCTTAAACATATTAATAATAAATGACAGCCTTTGTAAGAGCAAGGGGAGTCGTCGTTAACTTTGTGCTCTGCTGATAACTCACCCCCATCAGTGCTGAGAAAGCTTTATCAGAACGGGAAATGATGTCACATTTCACCCTCGAGGGAGAGCGGGTCAGGAATGGGGACGAGGCTTAATGGCTTCATGTTCAATGAGTCGTAGCTTTGTATGAGCTGGGGGAGATGGGATGGTCATTAACAGGGACTGGCATCTCACATGCACACATACACAGACTGAGATGTTTGTGACTCTAAGTGAATACTGGACCACCCTTTCTGTTCCACACCTCAGTTGAGGATGTAGAGCTCTCACTTATCGATAAGTGGCCAGAGACAACAGGGGGAGAAAGAGCAGGAAGTTGTTGCAGCAACATCTTCCAGCCCAGAGATGATTCATTCATTAAAAAGTGGCTTCCAGTACATATCTGCAAAAGATGAATGAAAAAACAAAACATCTTTCCAATGAAAAAACTTTTTAAAACTCCATATCACTCTGTGACTTGATATATATTTTTCATCATTTTTCTAAGGCAGTCAAGACACTGCTCTCAGTTGACTGCTTTTCATCTCCTGGCATTAACTGACAAGACAATAGAATTCAGATACAGAAGCCTCATCCTTTTTAGTACTGTCTGTTTTTGGTGGGCAGTTTATCACATGTCCAAGTTTAGGACAAATTGTGAATCAGCTTTGACAAAGCACAGTCCTTGAAGGCACCCGTTGTGCAGGTGTTAGAAACATCCTTCATTTGGTAGCAAATGATTTACACTTACAGCACCATGTAATATGAGTTCCTGTCCAAACACCAGCTTCAGTTACATTATTACAACCCAATGCAGATTGAAAACTTCAAAGCCATCTGGACCTTGAAGACGTGGAACCAATTACAATAACAAAATACAACATGACTTGGTTCTGGCCTTATGATAGCACAGGTGGTAAAACCTGCATTGGGTTTACAGGATGTAGGATGCAGCTAGACCAGGGAAGAGAGAACACATTTCTGGAATGACCACAGCCACGAGTCCACACTCCTGTGGTAAATGGAGTGGCAGAGACATGTAGGTGTCCCATCAGACCCTCCCTGAGCTGACCTGGACTTGACTGGTGCTGTGACACGTGCTTTGGGACAAGGAGTGTGTTTAACTAAGTGGAGCGCTTCCTCAGTCTGTCAGCACAAACTGTATGAGTGCCTGCAGGCCGTAGGGCTTAAGACAGATCAAAGCCCAGGGCCCTCTGCCTGTAGCAAAGGAAATGCAGGAAATCAAAGGCACTAATTCAAAGAACAATGAAGCAAATTAATTTTGACAGCCAATGCAACAAATGCACAAACCAAGTTTTCTGTGGTGCAATACTGAAGAAAAAAAATACTCCCCCTGGAAAATTTCCCACGTTAATCCTCTGCATTAATTACCAATTTACAAGGAGGTGAGAAGGGTCCATTTTTAGCATATGGGACTAAAGCCCTCTCAGATATACTGTAATAACTTCTTTTTAGATTCTGATGTATAATCCCCCTATTTTAAATGCTTAACTAGCTTTGGGAATTTAAAAGAAATTTTAGGAAAGGCAGTGGGACCCATTTAGCAGCCTTGTTTGAGGACAGTGGTGCTTATTTCCATGTTTTTGATAGTTTAGGCACAGTTTCAACTCAAGGAATCCATTAAATTGGGTAATGAAATCAATTTTGAGATAACGCATTTATGCACATTATAATGAAGAGAGGGAACAGCACTGCAGTGAGTGTTGCTGGGCTGATATCATTGCTGAGCAGCTGTGATTATTTTGCTCTAATTAGAGTTCACTCACTCTGAGAAGCACTGATTTTTTTATTAGGTTCTGCATAAATGTAGAAAACACACTTTCATAACAAAATTCAAGAAAAAAATAAAGGTCACATGAATCAAAGAAGAATTTGATCATCCTATTAAAATGATCTAAAATGCATTAACAGCAGCTTTCGGAGTGAAATACACATTTTTTTTAGCTGAAAGACAAAAATAGCGGCATTATGCGTTCAGTAGTTTAGAAACAGTAAGTCTCTTGGCACAGACTTTGGAGGACATTACAGAGTCAGTTCCTGTCTGCGACCAGTAAGACTGTGTGCTGCCCCCCACTGGACACTGCTAGCACTGTTCTTCCAGTTCAGCTACTTTCCAGTCATTTAACGGGACTCCAGGCATCGTCATCCTCCCCCATACCCAGCTGCAGGTTGGTTCGCGTAACCCAGGAGAATAGCAGACCTGGAGGCCAAAGACAGGGATTAGTTCTTCACTTTTATGCCTCCCCCCACTTCATTAAGCATCAAATACATTTGTGCAGAGTTGAGAAGTGCCATTCTCCTTGAAGCTAATGGAAAACATGCCTGAGAAAACAATATCAGAATATTTTTGGAGTTCCCTTTTGGACATATTACATTTTTATGTGCCTCTGCATGTGTATCAGTTCTTTGTAAGCAGTAGGGCTATGTAAATCAGAGCTGGGGACAATTCCATTTCAGTTCAGTCAGTTAAGGGATTTAATTGAAATTCAATTCATTCATTTAAAAATCTTCATAGAACATAATGAACAATTCAATTCATGAACTTAATTTCAATGCATTTCTTGAATGACTGAACTGAAATGAAACTGACCACAATTCTGATGCAAACCTTTGGTGCAGTATAGAGGGCAGTGGTCCTCTCAACCTTCTAGGTGATGGCATAGCTGACCAATTTGCCAAAAGCCACAGCACAGACCGACACCAGCCCCCATGTGCTGGGTGTTGTCTTCTCTCTCCTCCACTTTCCCAGACCCAGACCCAGACCCAGCCCACCCCAGGCTATACACCTGCCCTGGGTGTCAGATATCAAGAGAAATGGGGTTATCTGTCATATTCAACTCCAGAGTCAGAATTGTTGTTGAACTATGGATAAAGACTGGTTCAGTTTTGATGCCTATTCCTGTGGGAGCATCATGACATAACTGGTAAGATTCTAACCAAAGGAGAGTGCAATGGGGCCACATATTCAGACAGAATACTCAGCCGTGATACTAAAAGAGGCTGAAGGGGAGCAGCTACAGAGATGAGGTGCACCGTGTACTTGAGGATTCCAGACACAGAATGTGATGTGCTTCTCTGTCCACCAGAGAAGCCTGCCCAAATCGCTGCCATCTCCCTGAACCCCTCCATCACCTGGGGCATGAACGATGACACGGCAGCAGCAGGGCCTGCAACACACAGAGTTACAGCATTACAGCATGACCAGCATGACACAACAGGCATCTCACTCAGAATGTTCCGGCTCAGCCACACTTCTCACAGAAAGACGCTTGCTATATAAGCTTCTCTCTCCATTACATCCCTCAACTGCTCCGTCCTTCTGTTTTCAATACGGCCATACACCAGGTCTCAACAACACTTATGAGAGGCTTCAGCTATTTTAGTCTCTCTTAAATGAGCTCCCATAAGACACAGTGAATGCTAATGTTTGAAAAATGAAAAAAAAAAAAACACAATTGGGTATTGAGGCCATGGGCATGATAAATAACCCTAATGGAGTCAGTCTCTGGCCAGGCTTAAGACAGAGCCTCAAGAGTTCTTGCACTGATTATGTGTTGTCCTGAGGTCAACAGGTGAGAGGTGGGGGGTGGGGTTGTGGAGAGAGGTGTTACATCAGTTGAAGCAGGTGCAGAGTACAATGGCCACAAACAACAAAACACATTTTCATTTCAAATGGCCTCAATTTACTCTTGTTATGGAATGTTTTCTAAGTCTGAGTGCATTTTCTAGGCTGCCCAATGCAGATATGACCAGGGCACAACCTTGTGAACAACCTTGTCTCTGTGGAATACATCCTGATAACTGTGCCATAAACTGGACAATTAGACAGGGGTTTTGCTCCAGAAAGCATACTAAAAATCTTTTTTTTTTTATAAAGGATTGATAAATATGGATTTAAGTCAACTATTAATTTGGTACTTATAACTGTAATTTTACATGTACTTACTCATTAGGTACAGTATACATATTCAATATTGTGACGTGTGCTGAGTGTTGTCTCGGAATTGACAGGCCATGGAATGCAGTGAGATGCAAAGCACAGCCTCTGGACAGGTGTTTGCTTAGCCACAGGACAAGCAAGACTGTGCACACACTGAAATGATAACATAATTGAGTCTTCTTCAGCTGCTTCTCACAGGTCCACTTAATGAAACGACAAACTAAATCAGAAAGACTACGATGCAAACTCCAACAGACATTTTTTTTGTCACTGTAGCTCTTTTCTCCCCACCACACTCACTTCCAAGCCTCTCTATTGATATAAATCTGGATTTTGTGTCATAAAACAGTTGAAAGTGACTTTTACAACAGTGTCCCAAAACGCAGATCATGAAATGGAGACTATATGTGCTCTCTGAAGATGAGAACCCAGCACAGAGGATAGAACATAAGGGGAGCAGAGCAAATAGTTTTATAACAAGGAGCAGTACAGTACACTGTAGAATTCCCCAAACGTACACGGAGCTGTCCACTGTGAGGGCAGCAGCATGGCCATCACCAGCTGACACCTGCACCACGGTGCCCGCCAGCCACACCTTTCCCGGCTGACACCTGCACCACGGTGCCCGCCAGCCACACCTTCCCTGGCTGACACCTGCACCACGGTGCCCGCCAGCCGCACCTTTCCCGGCTGACACCTGCACCACGGTGCCCGCCAGCCGCACCTTCCCCGGCTGACACCTGCACCACGGTGCCCGCCAGCCGCACCTTTCCCGGCTGACACCTGCACCACGGTGCCCGCCAGCCGCACCTTCCCCGGCTGACACCTGCACCACGGTGCCCGCCAGCCACACCTTCCCCGGCTGACACCTGCACCATGGTGCCTGCCAGCCGCACCTTCCCTGGCCGACACTCAGACCCCACTTCCCTTGTGTCATGGCCCAGGGTGCCCTTGTCATTGCAGTCAAATGTGTAGATGTGGAACACACCAGAATAAGTACCTTGTTACTGCAGCAACATATCTTCAGACTCCAGCTCTTGGAGACTGGAGGCACACTTTTCTGAGGTCAGCCTAGACATTTTTGACATTAAGGGAATGTGTATTTCTGAGATCTGATACATTAAATGGGATGCTTCATGGATCTTCATTTTGGCGTCTGAAAGTATGACTTAGTTCGGATTAAGTCTCTGCGGAATCTGAAGTTTCCTACAGCTCAAGGCCAGCTCTGGACCAGCCATAGAATTTTCTGCTTCACTTGCTTCGCCCTTCTCTAAGGCACACATTGTGCATGCCTCCAGCCTCCACCTGCACAAACTGCTGTGGGAGGGGTATGAGAGCAGGCTGCCTCCTTTCCATTGCTTCCTCCCTGAGGCCCAACTCCCCTATATCCCTGTAGCAGAGAGCAGCCACCCCACCCGGCCTCGAACCCGGGTCTACGGGGTACCAACCATGCGACTTTGACCACGACGCCAAAGAGCCAGGCTCATTGGTATGGCAGTCAGAGCACATACTCAACTGTAGTGACGGCACTCCGTCACAGTCCCCCTGCCCCATCACCTTCACCCAGCCAGGGACTGTACTGTAAGATGGGTGGTGCACAACTACAAGGCAAGGACAAAGATATTGTGAGCAGGACCACAACAGGAACATGGAGTTCCTGGAGCTAAAAAATGACACAATGAGATTAGGAGATTAGTTGTCCTGACTGCATAACAGGACAACAAACATAAATTTGGGCTTATTTTTTTCTCTCAGATGAATAAGTCAGTTTTGATTTGTATTACTTGAAAAAGCATATACCGTTCATTACAGGTTGCACAACACAAGGTTCTCCATAAGAATCTAGCATTTGTATTTTAGACACAAAATGGATCAGACAAAGAATAAGAAACTTTTTAAAATAATGTAGCCAGAATTCTCATTAACACTATAGGAACACTTTGGCCACAGGCTACCATACAGAATGCTGGCCACATCTTTGTCTAAGTGCAGAACTGTGCAAGATCCTGCATCTGTAATGGGGAGATTAGATGAACATAGATAACACTGTTAATTAAGCCTTGCTTACTTAAAGTAGTTACTTCAATTTTTTTGCAGCTTCTAGCAGTCTGTTGTATATCATAATTTGCATATTTGTTGTTATACCTTTTGTGAACCATGCTTTGCTTATATCTTTGTTTGCATATGAACCATTTTTTCCCTCCCGCCTGACAGCTTTGCTATTTTATTTACAAGTTATGATGTGGTTTAGGTCAACAGAAACCTTAGACTGTCGATAGAGAGAAATAAAAAGCCTTTGGAGCAAGGAGGGCTTTTCTGTTAGTTTCCTTACTTACTACAATGTTTTCAGTGTTATGCTGTTCCTAAACTCTATTTTTATATAAATGGGATGGCATGAATTATATTTTTAGTACATTTTGTCTGAAGCAGTGGACAAAACATTTCACGATTAACTGGATAATATTAGAGATGGATTAACCTTATACCTCTAACCCTTAGTTACTTTACCAAACTCAAGAGGGCTGTTCAAATACCATACAACTGAATCCATCAGAATTAATGATAATAATTTCCAAAATGTATAGCATTTTACATTTGCATTTATTCATTTGGGAGATTATCACAAAATACATTCAACAGAGTGGGGCAATTAACTGCACAGAGAATGAATCAATAGTGCCACTGGAGGAAACATTGCCATTAAGGGAATATTGCTGTCATAAGGCTTACAGCCCAAAACTATTACCACGAGTTTCCAGCCACAAGGTTTGTATCTCCATGGGTCTATACTGCTATAATACCTTTACCACCACTGCTGCAAAAACCTGAAGCGCCACCAGGCTTTCATCTTTCATACTTTGATCACAATCTGTTTTACAGGAACTAGCAACTTTTAGCAGAAGGGGGAGGTGTCAGAGTTCAGAGAGCCAAGGTGTAGTCTTATTAGGTGGGTTTTGAGTCTACACCAGAAAATGACCAGTTGTAACAGCAGTGAGGAGCTTATTCCACCACTTGGGAGCAAGGGTGGAGAAGGAACATGAATGTAATAATAATCACCTTGAAATCCCGCCATCAGTTTCCTTACCACAATTTTTTAGCTAGCTAGAACGTGACAGGAAACTGTCTTTCCTTTTTCTTGAATGTAATAAATGTTCGACTTCTAGTGAATGTACACAGTCACAGTGAGGGGGCGGGGCAGAAAATACAACTGTTGCCCCCTCGTGGCGCCGGGTGCGTCTGACAGAGATCGTAGCACTACATGTCCCAGAATCCAAAGCTTCCTAATGGGTTTACACAGTCCCTCCTACGGTACAGTCGTCCAGAATCAAAGTCCTTTTAAAGTTTTATGGAAGGCTGCTTGGGAGTGACCGGAGGTCAACGTGAAACGTGAGTTTCTGCAGTTCCCAAATGGATATTGTTACCGTTACATTATTGAAATAGTCTACGAAAACGTAGCAACCAGTTAATTTCCACAGTTATGGTGGATAGTATTTAGAAAATTTAAAAAGTTATAGTGGGATGTTTGCTTTGAGAGGTTGTATAGCCTACTCTGTCGGCGACCCCGCTGCCTTCAGGATTGAAGCTATGTGTCGCTCCTGGTCTCATTTTTTCCTGATTACAGAAAAACTCACGTTTATTCGAAACTTTCGGTTTATGATTATTGTTGATTCTTGCTGGCTGAAAAAGATCGGATATGTGTGGTTCCCTAACTGCTTCAAACTTCTAAATAAGGTTATTAACTCGCTGTCAACGAAACCGCACGGAAGATTACTCTATTGGGGGTATGTACGAATAAATCTTAAGTGGGATTTCTTCGGATTTAATGGGGCGCACAATGAACGAGGCTTGCGCACGGTTCCAAAGGCTTTCCCTTTTATTCATGCCCGAATAGCTAACGGAATGGAACATCTTCGATGACAACCGTTTTTATTATTGGAGATAATTTTGCCCAGCTCGTTTATATTATATTATTTAAATTCAACGCTCGTATCCTTTGATCAGCAACTAACTAACATTCCACAATCCCGGTAATGTTTGTGCTCAGATATCTATCAGTTGAAATAACACAGATTAAATGATAACTTGGGTGTTACAGTCTGAAAGAAACTGATCTTTAGCAGACCGAACTTTCACATCTAGAGCTTCTATGCGCGTTAAACGTAAACGTTCTGTGAAAAGTTTTCGAGATGCCAATGCAGCTAGTTGCAGAATTGCTTCAAATTGTGGATGGCAACGCAGGCAAGCATCATGTAGGAAATGTTTCAAAGCACTTCTTAGGAGGCTGTGATATGTGGAGTGAAAGTAAACCTAGAAACAGAAATATGGATTTGCAACTTCACATTGTAAGAAAAACAAACAAACAAACAAAAAATATTAGACATCATGACCATCTGCTTAAGAAACTATGTTTTGCTTATACAGGTGGTTCTACCCTTTTAGAATACAACACATTCCTGAAAATACTGTTGAAAGGCAAGGCAAATATTAATAGGATAATAATACAGTATTAATATTTGTATACTTAATATGTATATACACTCCTGGGCAAAAAAAAAAAAAGGGGGCCAAGCCCAAAATCGCAAAATATTAAGCTTTTAATGATGTTAATAAAAAATCATTGGTCAGGAAATTAGCAAGAATTATACAAATATACTCCTGAGACCTTCCGTGCCACCATTTGCTCATTAACTTTTGCTGCAGTGAATAGTTTGGGAGAAAGCTGGAAACAGGGAGATTCACTTATATAGTGTTCTTGTACACAAGGTAATGATAATGATTAAAATGTTTGATATAGAATTCAAACTAACACATGTCTGGATGTACAAAATTTTCTAAAAACATCTTCTGATGTTTTTATTCTGAAAAGATAAGTATTATTTGGTGATCTGCCACACCTAACGCAGCCTGTCAAAGGCCTGATAATGAGCTCATAAGTGGAACCAGGAGTGATAGAGAGATCTACAATATGCAGTGTTGTGAGTCCCAGGGAAAATCTGCTGCAAAAAAGCAAAATACAATGCAGAGGTTGCTGTCAGAAATCGCATAGCTGGTCCTCATAAGGCCAACTGTAGTTATTCTGAAATTTACAAGACCCTAAAGGCAGAGAAAATCCCTATTTCTCTATCAGCTATTAAGACAATAGGTCAAAGCTTTGAAACAACAGGTGATGTTGCCAGAAAGAAAGGATCTGGAAAGCCCAAAGCCACGTCATGCAGGGATGACCACCTGCTGAAATTTAAAGTTCTCAAAGACAGGAAAAAAACTATGAGAAGAATTCAAGACCTCAGACTACAAGAATCTTTCGAGAATAATAATTACCAGAAGGTTTTCTATTGCAGGTTTTGTGTCTAGAAGATGTGTTAAAAAGCCATTGCTGTCTGAGAAAAACATCAAAGACAGAATGAAGTTTTGGCAGAATATGGAAAGTTTGATTCAGAGTGGTTCAGCAGAGTTGTGTGGAGTGATGACTCATGGTTTGAGTTGTATGGTTATGCTCCAGAGAGGTGTCTTCAAAGACCTGGTGACAATTACAATATATGCATCTCTACCACAGTGTAATGGTGTGGGGAACCTTTTCAGCTGCTGGTACTGCTGAGCTGCTTCACTGTGAAAAGTCAATTAATGCTTTGGAGTACAGGAGAAATACTTGCTAGTTTTCTAAAGAGAAACAATCAGATACAAGCAGATATTATTTTTCAACAAGACAATGCTCCTGCCCACACTGCAAAGACCACCACGAAGTGGCTTGAGAACAAGTCCATCAGGCTGATGTTTTGGCCTGGCTAGAGTCCAGATTTGAACCCTATAGAGAATATTTGGTCTCACATTAAACACAAACTAGCCAGGAAATGTTTTTCAACTACTCATCAACTGTTTGAAGCCATCAGTGCTGAGTGGAACAATATTGACTCTTCCTTCTGTAAAAAGCTGTCTGCAAGTTTACCCTCAAGGCTTCAACATTTAAAGAAATCACAGGGGAAAGCTGTCCCATACTAAGTTACTTTATCTATTTGTTTAATTCTTGCTAATTTCCTGAAAAGTTATTTGTTATGAAATGAAATTATGATGAAATTAGGGTGAAATTAGGGACCAACAAACGATAGGGTGGGGGAAATGCACTTTTCTTTAGCCTGTACCCTAAACATGAGAAAGTGAATGTCTTATCAGAATCCATAAGTTGTTCTGCTTTGTGTGGTATTTTGAGAAAGAAATTTAACTACATCCATGGTTCTTTCTTAAACTGGATGAGAAGCACTACGTAAACTCCAGATCTAGGTTTCCTTCTTCTTGTTCGGTACACCTCTGCTATGTCTGTAGCTCAATGTGTCTCAAGGGTGAAATGTCTCACAACAGTGGCCTTACTTCTGCACAAAGGCCTGTGATCACTTTATGACAGGAATCTTCTTGTAGACTCCCATAATTGACCTGACTTCTCTGTAAGTCACAGATGTGCTCAGTGCAGTGTGATTTAAATTATGGAACAAGGTTATCCAAAAGGTGTTACATTACATTACATTTATTCATTTGGCAGATGCTTTTATCCAAAGCGACTTACAAGTGAGGCAAAGTACAACACAAGCAAAAGACATACATGGAGTCACAATATCAGAAGTGCTGCGTGACTAAGTTTCAATAGTTGGCAAGACAAGGTACAAGCTGTTCTGTTCTTAACCCTCAGCAGTGCACTAGTGCTCAACCCAGCCAATGCATAATATTCTCAGATGTTGATGTAACCTTTTGTAATGTTGCTGCAATATAGTGGTATAATTTTTGGAATGTCATATGTTGGGCAGTGGCTGGACCACAGTCTATATAACTGCTGTTTAGTACAGAATCAGTGCAACTTACCATAACCTCCTGCAGGTGAATCTTGCTGTGCTGTGTGTGATTCTTTAAGGGATGTTGAAGCTCTATTTGATTTAGACAGAGTGTTAGAATTCCCTCAACCACCCTGCCCTGTACCATTGACCAGATTAGCAAACCCCAAACACAGGGTACAGCTGCATGGAATGACTGCTGACTGCACAGATCTAGTGACCATGTCTTCAAACTCCCTTGCATTCTGTCTAACTGCAGCTGTAGGTGAGAAGTGCCAGCAGCTTTCTGTTAGGGCCTTATAAATGTTTAATTGCAGCAAACAGAAGGCAAGCAGGATGTGCAGGCTGGTTGTGATGAATTATTCTGTGGGCTGGCGTTTGGAGCCCAGGGACTGTTAGGGTAGTATGGGGTAAACATACTGGAGGAGCATGGCTGGGAGCTGTTTATCACGCCTGGATGGGGATTCACATCCATTCATTTGATAGGGGCTGCCAGCTCCCATCCCATCATCATTGTCCCTCTGTGCTATTGAGCTGCCTAATGGAACTTGCCTCCCAGCAGTCTCGGCTTTTAAAGGATGTGGCATTTGCCAAAATCATGAAAAGGACCATATTGATGGGGTGGGTCAATGTGTGTGTGTGTGTGTGTGTGTGTGTGTGTGTGTGTGTGTGTGTGTGTTTGTATATACATCTCTGACTGTGTCTCTCTGCCACCCACACATACATGCACGCACAATGAAAGGCTATCATGTTCTAATATGTTCTGTGGGAAGGTTAATGTAACCTACCTAGAAACAATGCGTACTGTTCGCAACTGATCTGCACTGTAAGCGCTCAAGGAAAGAAACCCAAAACCGAGCCCTGCATTTAACAACAGATGTGAAATGAATACGAACAATAAGAAAGGCAACAACAGATTCATGATTCAACCATTCAATAAAATTATATGTTAAAGCCTTTTTATAACATGTACTCACTGATTTTGATAGTTTTCGAGTTTGAAGTTTACAAAATGAACGTTTGCTTTTTTTTTATTTTTTTTTGTTTTTGCTTCATCCTGTATTACGAGGTCCCTCAACATGCAAGCTGGGATGACATTGCAGATATTTCAAAGAATAATAGCAAGATTGTGCAATCTGTTAATTGAAAGGAATTTCGTTTATGTATAAACTTAATCTTCACATTAGTGTTATGAAAATGTGGTAGTCGTAAACAGCCAACCAGAAAAATGAACTGAAATTAAAAAAATGCACTACATTACTGTATGTAAGAACAGTTACCATTAAAGACTGAAGTACACTTGGTTGAGATGGATAGTTTTAGGGAACCTGCCAATAGTAATGGTTTTACTGTGCAAGGAAGAGCAAAAAAAAAAATCAGATGGCATTTCACAGACTTGTGAAAACTATACTGACCCAAATAACATCCACGTTCCTGAGCTGAAGTACCTCCGCTGAAGTACGTGAGCTTGAAGTACCTGACGCATGCTGCAGAAAATATATCCTTTAGAAAACGGGGCCTTTATTGAGTTGTTGGTGATGAGCATAATGCAGTGGATCATTCATGTCACATAGACCCTAAGAGTGCACACCTTTTGTTTCAGAGATGTCTGAAATAGTAGAAAGTTTGGCCAAGCATGTTTGAGATCAAGAACTGCTGTCAGAGTCATGTCCTTTGAGGAACAGACCCTCTGTGCTGTGAAGACAGGTGTAGCAATGATGCATCAAAAGTCTGGTGACACCAGAAAGACCAGTGAGGAATACAGACTGTGCAAACTTTGACCATTTTCCATATAACTTGCTTCCTTAATGTGTGTTTATCTGTTGTCTCCTGACGTATTGACCATCCCTGATATAATTTTTACAGAATTCAGTAGCTACAGTTGCTACTATTTTTTTAGTGATGTTCATACTAAAACAAGATCAGCGTTCCAGACACTATGTACACAGACCAGCATCCCTGTTAGTCTTTAATTCAAGACTGGATATCTTCACTGGACATTGACTGTGGTGTGCATTTCTGTTTTCACATACTGGATTTTAAAAAAGAAAGAGAGTTGGACAGATGAAAATCAAAGGCTTGTGGCCCTGTTGCAGCGGTGCCAACTTTTGTATGTTGTATGATACTGGATTGGCTTGCTGTGTCAGACAGGTCAGCTAGACACCTTTGTAGAGGGAGGAGTTCGGTACTGTGAAAAGTAATCAGGGACTTGGGACTTGTGCTTTTTCCCTGTTGTGTAACGGTGAAGGATATGTTCCTATTTGGACAGTAGTACATTGAGCTCCTCTCTGGGAGGGGTTTGGAGGAGCCCTTATCACAGTGGGGATGAAAGAGGAGGTGGTGACAGGTAGTGAGGGAAACTTCTGTATGAGCCACATTACGCCACAGCGCTCAAAGTGCTGACTCGAGTGTTTCTCTCTCTCTCTCTCTCTCTCTCTCTCTCTCTCTCTCTCTGTGTCAGAAGGAAGGAGCAGGAGAGAGGCCGTCAAGCAATAGCAGCCCCAAGCTGCAGTGCTAGCTGCAAGCTGCTGCATCTTGTGCTGTCACACGTACAGAAAACAAGACGACGACCCATCAGTGGACTCAGGGATCACACAACCAGGGCTGCTACAGTAAGTGTCACCCTTGTCGTGCACTCAGCAAATACCTGGCAGATTTTATCAGAGTAAATCCTCCGTCTGTAGGCTGCTGTCTTGGGCCCTCCTGATTGCACAGCCTGTTCCTGCCTGCTGCCTCATTTTGTCCTCTGTCCCGAGATGAGCACCTGAGGATGAAGGGCAAGAGCAAAGCATTGGGAGAGGCGAGTGTCTCTGCCGAAGGTGGATGAAGGGATTATAGGCTGCGGTTGTTTGTGTTCAGTTTTTAATAGAGGGAGAAATCCTTTGCCATTCCTGACCCTTTTGCACATGCGTGAAAAGGTTGATGTCAGAGAGGTGGCTTAGCATTGTTCCGTTTCCTCAGTGTATATAGGAACACTGTAGGGGAGGTCAGCCATATCCTTTTCCGTTTGTGGGTTTCTCAGTGATATACTTCCCCACTTAAGGTATGACCAACTGCAGTAATTAATTATGGCTTTGTGAGGGGCAAGGGACTGGACCATGCATTGTAAGTTGCAGAAATGTTTCACTGCCTCTGTGTTTACATGGAAAACTCACCTGTACTCTCTTTAAAGACACAGTTGAGAAATGGGAGTTAACCTCAACAGACCTTAGTTAGATTACCTATTACCAGCTGTTTACAGCTATTGTTTTGGAAGAGCTGCAAATGATCAAGTAGTCCTCTTCTTGGACCAGTGTGGGGCACTTCTCATTGAGCCCACTGTTACTTAAAATACATTTTAAACTCACAGTCAATGTGAAGATTTTGAATTCTAATAATACACAAAGATGGATTGGTTATCCTCTGTGAAAAAGGGTAACTCTAGAAAAGAAGAATATTATCATACTTAATGAAATTAAGTACTTATTTTTAGTAACTCAGTAGCAGATTAGCCTTTATGATGAATTCGAAAACATTCTCTGGTCTCTGGAGTGTAACTGTAGCAAAGGGCGAAAGTAGTCACCCCACCCGGCCTCGAAAACGGGTCTACGGGGTGCCAACCCTGCAACTTGACCGTTGCGGTCAAAGCTGCAGTTTGGTACCCTGTAGACCTGGGTTCGAGGCTGGGTGGGGTGACTGCTCTCGCCCTTCGCTACAGTAACATTTGAAGTGCCAGTTGAAGTCAACTAATATGAATGACAGGCTATAAAAATGAATGACAGTCTGGAAAATATTCAGTTGACCTTCCCTCAGAAATGCCACAGAACTCTTCAACACAGCAAAGAATATAACTCGATGAAGGACTTTTCAATCTGAAGATGGCAGAGCACTTTCAGTCCTAAAGTTAAAAAGATTTATGCAGCTGTTCAAGAAATGATTGGAATGGATTTCCAGCATTACTCTGTTGTGGGGGATGGAGGTTTCATGCAACAGCCACAACTTCTAGAGCCAACATTTAAAGCCAGAGTGGGTGCTGTATGAGATCAGCATACATGCTTTCTCATTAAAGAGCTCTACTGAGGCTGCAGTGTCTGACTCCTCCATAACACTGAGTCAAGGCTCATAGCCACTACCACTGTCCTGTGATCACAGCACTAAATAGACTAAATGGTCAACATTAGTGAGCAGAGGAATGGACACAGAGCTCAGGTTGAAAAGGGTGTGAAAACAAGTTTAAAGGGGACAATTTGAGGTAAAAAGGTGACTCTGGGGAAACATGAAGGCTAGTAGAGTTTCAAAATATTTCAGATGCTTGGAAAGGCATTATGTAGTCACATTTTACATCTGTATTTTTCTATGTTCGCTAGAGAACAATTTTCACAGCAGGGAAAAAATTACTTGAATAAATTACAATTAGTTGAAGAAGTTTCCTCTGCATTTGATTAGAATGATGGCTCACTCAACCCTCCGGTGGCACACAATGTGACAACCTTTAGAGACAGGGTGAACTATAGATGACTACGCGGTCACCATTGACATTCTCCCAGTCAGCTATGCTACTTTGTTATGAGTGGATTTTGTATGGGGTTTGTCTCTGCCAGTTCTTTATGTCAGATGTAGGTTAGCTGTGGAGGAAAAGCCTCTAACCTTTGAAGTAATCAGAGGGCTGGGGGTGTGTGGGGGTCCATCTTATCTGCTATGTGAAGTGAAGTTTGTAGCAATTCATGGAAAATGGTTAAAACATTCATTTTCCATGAATTAAGGGGTGTTACCCTCAACTGGTCTGAAAATCGATCAAAGCAACTGTAAGATTGCAGGGCTAATGCAGAGCTGATCAAGCACAAGTATGTGATTAGGTTCTATTCATATTCTCTTCATGCTGAATTCAGAAGATGTCTAGCACACCACTTTGACTTGTCTGTTGTCATTATTAGCTGCATCAATTACTTTTAGAGCATGAAGTATGGGTGAAGTTTGATCTATGCTTGTTTATCTGCCTTGGGATATGAAGTTTAGTGCAAACATGTTGCCTCACTTTCACCTACTGTGCCCAAATGTGTATGCTGTTCCCCTTTTGCATACTCAGTGGATCCAGGAAAACAGGCACAGTCCAGTCTGTCATGCCATGTCTTGTATTGCATTCAAATAGTTATTAGCCCAGCCCTGCTGGGTTATTAGTTCTGGCTTGTTAGGGCCATTCTATTGGTGTATCTAGGTCTTTCAATTTCAGCATGTTTTGGGAATAAATAACAACTGTAAAAGTACTGTAGCTTTAATGGGCTTAACACTTGCTTAAGCTCTTGTTACTATTTTGTTGAGCCAGATGCTGTTTTAGGTGCCTCTATTTGCATAAGAAACATAGCTCAACTGGCTACACTGTTTGACAGCGTAGTGATGACGAACTACAAATCAGCACTGACTAATATTACCAATATTATTTATCAGCAAATATTTTGTAGCATCAGTATAGCTTGGTTAACAGCTGTACATTATTATTATTATTATTATTATTATTATTATCATCATCATCATTGTTATATGTGTATTCATCTTTGGTATGTTGTCTAGCTTTTTGGTGACAGCAGCTTGCTCATAAGCACCTTCTTTCAACACAGAAGCAAACTGATTTGATAACTTTGCAAACTGAGCATACTGATAAAGAAGTCAATTTAGGATAATATATAAAAAAAAGAAAATAAATCACCCTTAAAAATTTACAGATTTCAGCTGTCACACTGTTTCATGTATCAGCATCTGGATCCACTCAGATCCAGGGATAACCATATCTGCTAGGACTGTCACAGACTGTACTTCTAATGTTCTCTGGGCTGAGGTAAAACACACTTATATTCAAAGGTACATATAATGCATGCCGTTTGAGCCCTATGGCACATTTTAGGTAGGGGTAATGCTCCTTGCCCTGTGAGTAATATGCTACACTCAGCATGCAGTTTGTGACTAAAAAAATTGAGGCATGCATCTTTGGTCAGTGTGGTGCAATAAGGTGCACAGTTAATTGAACTGTGTCAATGCATGTACCTGCTTATAATTTATGAACAAAGTGCCAGTCCACCGAGCTCAGACTGCTTTATTGGGTTGCTTGGTTGACGCTGTCTGTGGGAAGCTGGGTTTGGGAGTTTACCATGGAAAGGCCCTCTGTTCCCTCCTGAGCTGTGTATAATTTAAAAAGTCTGAATGGATTTTCAGGATTCTCTGAAGCTAAGTAGTGCCAGTCTGATTAGAATCTGTGCCCTTTGTAGACTCCATAT
Organism: Megalops cyprinoides; assembly: GCF_013368585.1. NCBI lineage: Eukaryota > Metazoa > Chordata > Actinopteri > Elopiformes > Megalopidae > Megalops > Megalops cyprinoides. The sequence continues at coordinate 44,646,552 of NC_050583.1, forward strand.
GAGTAAAGTGATCTCACTCCACTCTGTTACTAGAGTAAATGCAGAACATTTAGTACTGAAATAAGTGTACTTCAGGTTTGTTACTGAACCATTGAGAGAAGGTGGTTGCCTTAAACTCTCAAGATACCTCAGTGTACATGGATACTGCAATAAAACAGCTTAATTGTGTGCCCCTCAGGCAACGTACAGGTGATTTGTAACCTAAAATCCATACGACACATCAGCTATAAGAGTTAAAGTGGAAAGAACAGAAGAAATGGAAGTAAATCCATTTCTGAGCATTACTGGCTTTCTGTGGTCAGGGTACCAATCCACCTGATTATCCCACAAACCATCTCTGTAATGTATCATCCACCAGTGAGGCATTGACTTGGTCTGTTAAAAAATAAACATTAAAAACTGTAAACAGTTAAAAACTTTCAGTGCTCTAGGTCAAGATCTAGCATGAAATAACATTAGGCCATCTTGGGGTGATGACTTAGCAAAGTAGAACTTGTACTTTTGTTCCGTATTTCTGCTTAAGCAGTGCATTTTAGCTGAGTGATTTGCCCTATCTTTTCAAATTTTGCCATTTTGTCCTTTTTATCATATCTTCAAATGAAATGCCCTCTTGGTAGAATGTATTCTATTTCTGATTCTGATCCAGGAGGGGCATTAACTTTTCAATCAGAGGAGTGTAAAAAGTTATAGAGATTTTGTAGGCGATTCCCCTTGGAATAATTTTTTTTACATGAGATTCATCTTGATGGAGGTTGCAGGTGATGGTTTTTAATGATTTCAAATAATTCTTCAAATCCATGTTTATCTGTCAGGGTAAGAGTGTTGGCTGGCTGGAGTGTGAAAATAACTGGACTGTCTAAGTAAGTCCTTTGGCAGGCCTCATCTTTAAATGTATCTCAGATTGTTCTCTCACACTCACACACACATAAACACACTTTCAGTGTGCAGTGTTTGTAATGGAGTGAGTGCAAATCTGTGACACGTGACAATGGAAACTTTGGTTTAAGTAGGTTTGTGAGATAAATGACTGGCTGCACTGAAAAACAATAATGCTCATGAAGATATTTGTCTTAAGAGAAGAACAACTATTCGTGGTTTAATCATTTTTTGACAGTGCAAAGGTGTTCGAACAGAAACCGTGCACAGACCAATGGAATTTGATTGAAACATACACGACATGATGTCAAAACTGGTTCAAAACCCATGTTTTTATGTGCTCGGTCAGGCGTAGTTCAAGTTAACCTGCCAGAGAGCAGGTTTGCTTGGGCGAATGAGTTGTTGTAGTTACTGATAATGGGATTGCGGTTTGTGGATCTGTTGAAACAGAATTCTGCAAATTCTGTTTCGACACATCTTGATTAGTTGTAATTCCACTCTCTGGAATACCCCCAGCAGTCAGAACAGCTGTGGTTTCAGGATATAACTATGTACAAAAAAAGAATAGCACTGAAATAGCACCCTCTACAGCTGGTCATCTCATCTGAGTTTACCATTTTCTTTAGGTTGTATTTTTTAGTCCCAAGTAGTCCCACAATAACTGTGTACAATTTACTTTTACATCGTAGTTTGTTTCCCCAAACCAATGCACCTGTGTTAACCTCTGAGTTCAGTGTTTCCTTGTGGCCGCACAATCAAATACGTCTCAGCACATAACCTCTGTCACCTGCAGGGTACACATATCCACCATTACAATCTGGCAAGTTAAGTACGGTATATGCCTACTGATTAGAGTAGTTACCATGTATATTTATTATTGTAAACTGAATTGCGTATTTATGTTTTTGAACCATGAAAGGTTCATATAAATTTGATAACTGTCAAATTTTATCCCAATGGCAAAAAAAAACACGGACTTACTCAAATGTACTTGCGTATGTGGTAGGAGTAGTTCTGCGCAGTCATAAAATTCGTTCGTAGGTAACAGATTCCAACTGACAAAAATTAATTCGGCTTAAGCACTATCTGCATTGTATGACCTGTACACATCCTGCCCTTGTGCCTGTTTGCCTACTATATGCACTTTTGTATGTCGCTTTGGATAAAAGCGTCTGCTAAATGAATAAATGTAAATGTAAATGTAATTCCAAAATGTTTATTTGACTGATTGCACACACACTATATTAATTATAAGTTTGGTCTAGTATCTCAGAGAATTGGCGCTTCCAATGACTTTCATGCCACACTTTAACACCCTGTGCTCCAGCTGGACATAAAATAGTCACCAAATGTGTAGTTTTTTAGGAAGCATGTTTGTTTTGAAATGTCACTTTGTCCAGTTGCCGTTTGACACTGCTACACTGGACACTGCAACTGCCATTAATTGTTACTGTGTGTGTCTGTTTGTGGTGAGTAATACATGGGTCTGTTTTTTAGTATTCTTTTGGTATGTTTTTAGTATTTTCCACAATTGTACCTCATTTTTTAGACTCTAGATTTTTTCCTATAACAATATTCTGTCTGTCCCCTTTTGTTAATATTGAAAAAGTATACACCTGACTGCTAGTCCTTGCCATACTTGCTATTCTGTTGATGAAGGGTTTCTTTTTCTGATTTCTGCCAGCATAGATTGCTCGTAGATTCTTACTGCTTTGAGTGAATTTGAATTTTATGCTGATTAACACAGGACCAAAAATAAATTTGTGTGACCTAACCTATTCATCAAAAAACTGTGAATGCCGACTACTGTAAGTTACACTTACATTTTTACATACAACTAGAAGGAAAGACTGGAATGATCTGCAAACATCAAGATACAGTGTCATCAGGTCCGACAAAATTTACTGCATCAACAGGGTCTTATTGCCTCGATTACCACACTACCCCTCATTGACACGTTGCATATTTCCGTAGCACTAATTTTGTTCACATTTTTACAGCTGCAGAGTAGATGTCAGTTACTGTTCTGCCATATGCAGCAAATATAATTGGTTAATTAAACTCTCATTGTGCCAGCATCATATTTAACTTGTCACAGTCTGGTGAGCAGCAGATTCTGTAATGCCTCAGTCAGATGAAGGACAACAATAATTAGCATGTGTCATCTCTGTCCCACAGCTTTACAGTGGAAGTCCACTCCATAACCATGGCACTTGATACTGAGCTGGGTGGAACTGTTATTCAGAAACACTGCTGGGAAAAGTAGTATTTTCACTATGATCAGCGTCGGTTTTGAGTGTGTATCGTGGTGTCAGTGTTATAGACTGCTTTATCAGTTTGGTGGCAGATAAGAGACTCTTACGGGAACCACTCGTGCTGAAGCAGGTGTATCATGGGTAATGGTTAACTAGGGTGCAGTCTCCATCCCAGATGACACACTCTCTTTCCCTCAATACTTTCCCTCAGGAATGGCACCAGAAATTGATGAGTAACCAGTTTGGGGGTGTCCCCATATATCATCTTTCACTTCAAAGGCACCCACAGAAAATACACCGGTCAGATCAGTAACCCCCTTAGAACACTTATTTTCCAAGTATGTTTTGCAATATTAGTATGTCCTTGGCATAACAGCCAACACTTTCACTTGTACTAAGTGCAACTGCAGGCAGTTTGTCGGAAGAAAATGACCTCTACTGCTCTCTGCAGTGAGTGCCATCAGAAGTAAGTAACCACTTTCTAAGTAACCATTGCTGTTCATGTTCCTGGAAGCTTCACACACTACACTTAACAAATCATATTTTTTTTTCCCTAAGGTGTGGTCCGTTTTATTTTACTCCTCTATTATATGACTAATCTGACTGGAATTGGAGCTAAAGTGCGCAGGCTGCTGTCTGCCTGGGTGTGCTGAGAGGAAACGCATTGAATTGGCACTACAGCACTGATCTCCTGGGCAGAGCAGTAGGGTATCAGTATTTGTATTTGTTTAGAATGATGACGTCATCTATCGCTTGCCGGAATAGCGATTAAAGTCGTAATGTAATGAGCTGCTTAGAAGGAAAGTGGACCATCAGCGCCACTGGGGCCCCACAACAGGTGACCGGTGGGCCGTTTGACCAGATAGTTTTATTACGTTAGTGAGACGCAGCAAACTTGCAAACTGGCACGTAAGCATTGTGCTGTGTTCTTTTTGCCAACCCTGTGGAAAGATACCACACTGATAAAGAGTAACTTATCTCTCAAACTAAGGGACGCTTGAGGTCATATACTTAACCCTGAAATAAAATGGTAGCTTCTGTTCCTATTGGCTCATTCATCAACTCAGTCTGTTCAGTGCTCACCATCTGGTAATAATAATGATTAATTAGTAATCTAAAAAGTTTACTTGTTTTTTTTTTCAGGCAATTATATTTAACATTGGAAGTGGAATTCACCTAAAGTGACTTTCCCCAACATCATTATTAGTAGAGAGAGGATAGTCTTTTGCATAGTCTATTTGTGAATTGCATATGCAGCTGGTACAGTGGGGCACTGGCTATGCTAACAGAGCAGTCAGCTGTATTTGCTCAGTGATTAACCCCTTCGCTCTCCCACCCCTTGTCATGTCATACCTTTTGTTATACTACCGTTGCTCTTTATCCTGATTGTTGCCAAGGGTTTTGCCTGCATCGCTATGACAACACACACAGTGCAGAGTGCTGAGCACTCTCTGTCTAGACGTTAAGGTGGAAGAGGCAGAGAAGGTGCGTTGGATACAGTATTCCTTTGTTAGCAGGATTAATTTAGGGCAGATTCAGCACTTTCAGCTTCCTAAGGTTATCTACCTATGTCCCTTCCAAACCAACAATGTCTTTTCAGCTATATGTTGGTTTAACACTTAAATAAGTGAAGGGCTAGCATTCATCACCCAGTATTTGTGTTCAGGACTCAGGAAAGTTAAAACATTTGCCTGGCACCAGAAAATATCACCATACATATCACGTCATACATCAAATATGGCTTTATTTCAGCTGAGGATAAAAATCCACTCAACTACTGCATTTGCACACATAATGTGCAGGTGTGTCAGTCCACTTTAAGTAGCAGTGGTATAAAATCACTGAACATGCTTATACATCTTAAACACTGATGAAGGAAAAGCCAGTGGATAATAGAACAAGTTCACGATGAAAGCTTCACTGAAAGACAACTCTGGTGTGACAGACAAGTGTCTGCAAAGCAGATACAGTATAATAAAGTGCATGAGTGACCTGCTACTATGTTTCTGTTTTACTGTAATTAATTTTTGTAGATCAGAGAGAATATATTTTTCAGCATACAAGTTAAATACATTTTTCAATGAAGTACTTGCGGTCAGAACATCACCAAATCAAATTAATGAAATGAAATATCAAATGAATATTATGCATAAATAATAAATCATCTTATGAATAACTTTAATACAACAGGTTTCATGGAAGTGCACAGTAGGACTATGTTGCATTTATTCTATACTATCATTCTGTGGATATAGATCAAATATATGGGTATGTGGATACAGGTTTGCAGGGTAGGTAGAGGGCCACAGGGAGAGAGAGACAGACAGGCAGAAACAGACATGGAAGCCAGGATTACATCTGGGGACGGTGAATCTTCCTCTTTTTTTTAATATAAGCCCGGGTAGTCTTTAAAGAATGCAAGCGGTCCCACACCAGCCCCTGGTATTAAAATCACTGAGAAAGACACTAGACTACTGGGCAGGCTAGCGAGTTGCCAGCTCACTATGAAGTACTTTTATCTTCTTGGATGGAGGACACTATACAAAAAAGCACTTATTCTATAGTTTGCACCACAGATAATCTCTACTCTGTTGTCACTTTGAAGAGATGGAGCTGCTGCCAGGCAGTATCACTGCTCTGATGTCCGCATTCACGGAGCCCTGCTGACAGGCACATTAGCTGGGCCTGGTAAAATAGCCGGTCACAGTACATTGGTTTCCAAGAGAAGAGGGCTTTAAAGTACAAGGCCATTTGAGCCAATTAGAAAGCATATTTGCATGTCACTCCTCTCCCCCTCAGCACCTCCCACCCTTCCAGCTCTCCCTTTCTCGGTCACAAATTAAAATTTGCGGTTTAAAAAGTGTTGACAGGGTGAACTGCACATGGCTAAAGCTTCTCATTTGTTCCTTTGTACTCCTCACCCTCCCCTCCCCCAGTCTGTCTCAGGTTAGTCAAAGAGCCCTGTGCTGTGTGACTAGCCTCACGTATTCAGCAGCATGTTTCCCAGAATGCTCACTGCAGCTCTGTAACTCCCTCTAGGGTGGTCAAAGTTTACTTGTTGAAGATCAAGGTCAGGCTGCTATGTTCTCTGTTCACAAGTACTTACAGACATTTTTGGAATTTGATCATTTTTACTAGATGTATTTATCATACAGTACCTACAATTATAACAATCTCATTTTACAAATATTATGAGTTAATGTATCAATATGTTGATATCAGAGAGATAACTTGAACGACACTGACAGATTTTCTTTGGCAACAAAAAAAGTTTACCCAACAATTGTAATTTGGCATGCATGTCTTATTGGAGCTTGAAATTATTTGACGGTTTTTGGGCTTTCAGCCTATTTTTGAAAACATAAAGTAAAACTTGGTTTAGTCTTTCCCTGCATTCCTTTTAAGCTTTGAAATACAGTAAGCTTTTCAATGAAGGCAACACTGGCAATATAACACTTCACTAAATTATACTTGTTTTAATGTTTTGGCTGATTTCCCTTTGGAAACCTTTCAAAATGCATGTAAAGGAAAAAGCGAAAAGGCAATCAGTGACAAAATTCATGTTTAATATATTGTTACAATATTCAGTTTTTACCCCTTGGAAATTAGTTATCCTGTTCCTGGGCTTTCCTGACCTTTATTTTCTTGACATTGATGCAACAGCAGCCTTGATTTTCCATGCATATGATAAAATAGGATGTATTACTTGTTTATTCTCTGTCTTTGCAGCAACACATTATGGAATTTGCCAGTTTAATGCTCGCTGTTCATGGGGGCTCAACCAATAATTGCCTCAGTAAATATCCAGCTGTATAAATAGATAACATGTAAAAATGATGTAATCTATGTAAGTCACTCTGGATAAGAGCATCTGCTAAATGACAATAATGCGATGTAATGTAATGGGCTTGCAGAATGGGGTTTTCTGTGTATTTTTCCCTCCTCTAACTTTCTGTAGTTGGTCTTATTGCTCCGGGGAGCAGGAGGGACAGAGCTTGCTGGCAGAATGGAAAGACAGAGTGCAGGTTCACCTGCGTGGGGGCAGCCTTAAGGGGACCCATGTGACCAAAGCACTGGTCCACTCTCTGAATGCCCATTTTGGTGGAAGAGAGTGTCACGCTTCACTGGACAGCTGGGGCAGAGGCCCCTGCTAATTAAGGACAGGGGGAGAGAGAGAGAGAGGCAGACAGACAGACAGGCAGACAGAAACAGAAACGTTTTTTGGTTTGTGTATAAGAGAGAGACAAAGAGTAAGAAAGACTCCAAGATGAGCACCTTGTATTACCGTGAATGAGAAAAAATATCCACAAATGAGTATTTTAGCATCCTGTGTTCAAGATGAATTGCTTCCTTCATGCAAATCTGACCTAAATCCCACCAAGCAACATTTTCTCCATGTGTTTTTGCTGATTGTGTCATGGGTCAGTTTAGGGAAGTGGAGTGGATTTCTCAGTGAAAGAGTGTGAGCCGAATGAACCATCCTGACAAGTAGGCATTAGTATCTACTAATGATAATTTCTGTCTCAGAGCCTTTTTGTTCTTGTGTTTTCTCTACTGATACCACAGGAGTAAGATTTATCATAGTAGAAAGACTCTATTAGTACACTGAGAGTTTACACCTGAATTTTAACCTTAAGGTTAAGGGTTTGACTCTCATGTGGGACATTGAAAAGCAAAGTCAGTTGCAGGTGAATTAGTTATGAATATGATTGTAAAATCAATGAGATATTGCATTATGGACAGGTTACCACACACTGTATACTGTGAAATAAATGGGATCTAGATGTTTGAATGGGTTACTGAGGAGCAAACTGTCAGCTGTGGGTACACAATAACATTAACAATAACAGAAACAGTAATAACCTCTGCTGGTTTGTGCATTTGTGCCCTGGTACTGGATTTGGTTTGGATTTAATTTGACAATGAATGTCTGGCGCATTGCAGGCAAGCAACAGAGAGCGCCCTGCTGAATGGAGTGAAGCAAGCAGTGAGTGAGCAGAGGAGGAGGCGGGATGGGGGCGGGGAAGATTCGAGGGGGTGGGTGGGATTTACAGGCATCCTGCAGCTGTTCCAGGGAATCCGAGGCGGGCGGGCAGGCGGGCAGGCAGTCGTCAACGGCAACCTTCCGGACTGTGTGTGCATTACCTGCCTCCGCGGTCAGTGCTACATGGAGCTTCCTCCTCGCTATGCTGTGCCTTTCTTCAGGATGAGATAGAGCTTCTGCTTCTTAGAGCTTCAGCTTCACTGAGGTGGCTAATGGGTGGTTAAGGGGCAGCTCTCACTTTCCTGTGTTGCTTTAACCTTGTGTTGTTTTTTTCTTCAGCAAAAGAGGTCAATACTCACCACAGTTCCTTTAAACATGGGGATAGCGGTGCAGATGCAGCTTGAAATTCTTTACAAGTCTTCTGACAAAGGTCCTGTATTGGACTGTTGAATCCAGAGAAAGTGTTTGACGAAGGCCAAGCAGTCCACCCTCTCTTTCACGTGGGACACGTGATGAATTTCTGTCTGCATCTGTTTACGTGTTTGTTCAGATAGGGTTCTGTGGTTAAGTGTCTGTGCTTTTCCCTTGAAACACCATGTTTAACTACATGATTATTCTTGCAGATCTTATTTTAAATAACTTACATTGTTTTAAATAACATAAATAAGGATGTTTGATTCTGTGTTTAGGCTGTTGTACACTGAATCATTATCTTGTCAGCACGCAAAAAGACACTGTTTTCCTTTGCTGTAAGCAAAGTGCAGGGTGCTCGTAGCCAGCATTGCATCCCTTCTCCTGTCTCCTTCCGATTACATCACAAGTTATTCAGTTACTAATCGATGGTAATCCATTTCCCAGCAGACATCTCAGTGAAAGCTATGTGGGTAAAAAAGGCACCTTTGTTTCCACGAGGGAATTACTCTAATACATACCAACGTACTTTGGGTGCCACGTCTTTTAGCATGGAGCTTTGCTAAGCTAACTCTCACTGTTAGTAACTGCAGTAGCACCAAAGACAAAACCGGACACACAAGGCAGGTTTTATAACTATTAATTACTGTTTGTTAATGTGAAGGGCATTTTAGACAAATGTGAATAATGATCCCTGTTGAAGAATCCCAGGCTATTTGTACATTACTGTGAAGGCAAACATCAGTGATGATGTGTAATATTTGCTTGAGTGATGTGACCCTGTGTGCTAATATGATAAACATTAATTATGAATTATGAATGGTGGTGGTTAGTTCTGCTTTCAGGCATGGTTGTGATGAGTTTGAATGGAGGTCATCTATCAGATTACCTCATTACCTCATCAGTTTTTTTGAACCCCTCAACAGAGGGAGTCAGTAGTATCCATGTCTGCTGTGGGAGATTTATAGACTTCCTCCACACACACATGGCTAACGCACTCGTGCACAGGACACATATACACACACAGAAATGGGTCATACACATACACAGGACACAAACACACGCACATAGCTCATGAAACACACACAGGGCATATACAGTGTGCACACACAAACACACAGATTTAAGAGTAGGAGATTCTGTGAAGATTTTGTGGAATTCAGCAGCCAATTACAACATATTCTTATCATTTTTATATTCACATTTGTGAGCTCAAATACTTAACACCAGCATGATAAAATGAACTAATACTGCTATTGAGTAGTCAGTGTTAGGTTTTGCACAGAATGACCTCATGAACAAAAAGGCTGATATGAACCTTTGGAAGATTTTGCTAATTTATAATAACCAGATCTTAAGCAAATGTTTTCTCTATCCCGGCCTTTATCTACCAATTGCTGGCATGAATACACAATGCAAATTCTCATTGCAGTGGTGGGTAAGTCTGTTCTAGAAGAGCTGCATGAATGGAACTATGTCAGCTCTGTAAAAAAAAATGGAGCACCCGTGTCTGTAATGGAGCTAGAAGGGCTATATCTGTGACAGAACCTGTGCACAGTTCATCATGAGTCCCTTTGTAGTCTGTTGGAGATGGGTGGGGTCCTTGGTGCAGGGCCATAATGGGGGGTGGTTATTAGACACAAGTGTCCTAGCTTTCTTTGGGCCGGATGCAGGCCCTCCTCCTGCAAGCTCTTGTGAGACTGGACTGTGAAGTGTGTGTTTGTGGTGACATATGGCCAAACAAATACTAAAATTACCTGCTTTGGAACTGGATTTTCAGTGTAAGCTAAGAGTGGAGAGACACTGCTGAATTACCCTTGAGCAGTGAACAGAGCAAGGTAAAGAAGTTATCTTGTTTCAGATGAATCCTCTCATTCATTCATTGAATGGATGGCAGTAGAAACAATGTTAATAAATAATGATATCAATAACTGAGAAACATTTCCTAGGTCTCACTCCTCATCCACACACTGCTTCGCTGCCTTGTGATGTGGATGTCACTAATGATAATGATGGAGATAATGATTCTGGATGTGTCCTAGTACTCTTGGTGGCTGTGTTACCGTGATCTGACGTGATGTGGTATAACCACTTAGTTGTGGAGCTTGCTGCTAGCTCTATGGGCTGTAATGGGATGAATACACTTCTGCCATTGAGTAAACTATTTCACCATGGGTCTTTCCTGCTGAAACCGAAAGCGTTACTCACATAAACTGATCTGTAGCAGGAGGATAGCCAGTCCTAATACCCCACCTGCTATCTGATCCAGTAAAGCAGCTGCTCTGTGTAAATGCCACGTTTCCTCTCTTCCCCAGCTGCAGACTTGTTTTATTGCTCTCTCTGTTTTGCTCTGTCATCCTCTCACCTCCTCTGTTACTGGTCTGCTGTGCTATAAAGGTTCATGGGAGACAAAGTCCAGGCAGAGACCTTGCCAAATCCTTTCAGACCCCTGTAGAATCTCAGGCCATTGAAGGCAGGATAAAGGTGCTCTGTTCTACAGAAAATAACAAGCCTAAACCTCTAGGCTTTGCATACAGTGGTTGGGTTATTGGGCTTGTTTGTGTGGCTGTGACAGAGCAGGGGGCTGCTGGGGCATTGTCAGTTGTTCCAAGTTTGCAGTCCATATCTTACACTCCATAATCCACTCTTTCCTCATGTTACTGTCTATCTATATCTTGTTATCTCTCTCACAGTCTACTATATTTGATTTCTAGCTTTGACGAGTAGACTGTGTATAATAATTTGAAATCTGGTTTATCCTACTGTATGCTTTAAAAACAAAACAATACTTCTGGAGCTAATTTGCTTTGGTGAGTGACAATCTGGACCAACCTCATCTTTTCCTAGGCTCTAAATTCACAGGGGGGCTGTCTGTTATATCTGGCATATTATTTTCAGCAGGGTAGGTACCTTATTAATGTTAGTTTTCAGATGAGAAACTCATCCCTGCCAACCTATTTTTGAGACACACACTGATGCTAGCCTGGGGACATATTATTTACCCCCGTGGTTCTTATACCCTGCATTACCCATGTGAAAGTGGGCTTGGTGATGGAGGTCACATTTGCAAAATGAATTTGGATGTCCAAAGAGAAGTGGACATCAGTATTCAGAGTGTTAATTGCTTCTATTAGTTTTTGCAACAATATTAAGAAACAGTTCTGGACATCAAATGCATTAATCTGTCGGTACAGATTTAGCCTTGTCAAAAAGATCAGGAGAGCCCATGAAATGTCCTTTAGTGAATGATAACATGAAGGACATTCTCTGTTGCTGCACATTTTTAAGGCAGTTACTTAATTTGTCTTTTAACAAAGAGTGAATCTCTGTTGGCTCGCAGTTAATAACAGCTACAAGCTAATGACCATAAATGTACCCAGTGACATACTGTACACCAATGTTTTCTGCTCCTCTGGTTTGTGTCTGTATTAGCATTAACTTAGTCCACTATATACATAATTGGATCATCTCAATCTGCAGTCATTTGAAATCCAACAGGCACAGAATTTTGAAGTTTCCTTTTAAGTAGCTGAACTTCGTTATTTCAAAGTCATTCACTCTAAGGATGTAGCCTATCATTTTATGGAGCTGCTGGTGTTTTGGTCTGATTATGAGTATTTTCTTTAATGGCTTGAGATAATGTTTCCACCTTAAGCAGTCACAGCCAAATATCAACCCAGTCTGTTAATAACCCAACAAAAGCTGCGAGATTTATGGGACAAGGAATCTTTATTGTTGCACTAAATGTATTCACAGAAAACAATGCTTCTTGAATCTTGAGCTATATGAATGTATAGCTTGATGGAAAATTCAAATGACCAAACCATTGACTGAAACATAGCTTGAATGTTGGTTTTTGAACAATAACCTAATGCTAACCTGTTTTTTCTGAAAACAAGCCACCGTTAAAAGTCACATTCAGCCTGTTTCTTGGAATACTTATTCTGTTTTCCCTCTGTTGCAGCTTGGCAGTGTTTTACTTTCACAAAATCCCTGATCACATTACCGGTTAGCCACACAATAGCATCATTTTTACAGTACTGTTTGTCTGAATCTTACCTCCGCTCTGTTTTTAGTGAGTATGTTTTCTGTCCGTCACAGACAGTAGAACACAGTGTGCATGTGTACTTCCCCCCAGAGTCGCTGCAGGGCTCCTGGAGAGCAAGGGTACAATCCCACTTCGCTCAGCGCCGAGGTGTTGCTTGTACAGCGCCGAGTAACAGTTTACCCACAAGCTTGCCAAATATCTTCAGTTACCCCCTCTGCACCCTCTGCTCACCTCTGTGTACCCATACAGTGTGTGTGTATGGCTGTGCGCTTTTGTATGTGTGTGGATCTGTATGTTCATGCACACGTGTGTTTGTGCCTGTGCTTATGTTTGAGTGTGTGGATGCCTGTGCCTGCTTTTGTGTATGCGCACGTTCGTGTGCGTGTGCACTTGGTTGTGTGCCTGAGAGCATACATGTTTGCATGATTGTGTGCTTGCATGTGTGCCTGCAAGGCCGTGCAAATGTGAATTTGCATGTTTTTGCATGTATGCATGTGTATTTTGGGTTTTCACAACTCATGTCATGGCAGTTGATCCAGTGCTGTTCCCTCAAGTGTGCTAATTCTGTGAAAGTGGCTGTTGCATCTGCTGTCACCTCAGCTAACCTAAACCTGATGAAACCATAATGAGTCCATGCCTCCGCCACTTTGGGCAGGTGTCATATGAGCACAGAAAATGAACATTCAGTTCTTGCTTCATCATCACACCAAGGCTGATCCAAATCCGTCAATAACACTATTTCTGATGCTGTTTACAAGCAGACAGGGCCAGGGGACACAGGGGAGTTGTGTAACTGCTACTCAAGCTCACTGTGGCAGAGATGCAGACAAATACTGCATAGTTTTATTTGTATACCACTGTTGCCTCCTGCTCACCAGATATATGTAAGGTAGGCACACCTGTCATCCTTCAGGGGAGGTTGAAGCCCCTCCATTTTAACTTTAATTTGCAGACATGGTAATATATTTTGCATGTTAGGGGTGGACATGTGTACTTTAACTTAGAAAAAGGGTTGTGGTTAGAATTATGGGTGGGCAAGCTGACCTTGGATCTGTTGTCAAGGGCAGAACATACCCAGAGCTGTAAGTACTCAGTTTCAGTTGGCAGTGATGGCGGTGGGTTAAGGAGCAATAGCTTTGATGTCCTGTGGTGGACGCTTACATGTTCACACTGTGTGGCTGGCAGCATAACTATGACATTGACCACTCTGATTGTCTGTTTGCGTCTTCTTTAATGCACCATTTCTGTCAGCAGTGTCAGACATGCATAACAAATTTATGTCAATTGAGTGTGACTTTTGTAGGGACTTGCAGGAAAAAATTGAGAAGAGTCAGTTGTTTGTTTTTTGAGCAGTAATTGCTACTGCTACTTGCTACTTGCTACTTAATATGAGTTACAGGCATGCACCCGGTGTGTTTACGTGTGAGTCCCCTGCTGTCAGTCTTCCCTCTCCCTGTGGAGTAAAGGGGAAAGCTTGACGATATTCATATCAGTGTGATGTAGAAAATGTTTTACTTATCCATACCATTTTTGTTGTAAATCTGGTCCCCATGAAAATGTAGGTCAAGACCTCTGGCGTTCAGCGTCTGTCCCCCTTTTTTTGTCTTTTTGCTCTTTTTTCATTGCATGGGGTTGCTGGCTTGATTGTGTGGGGATATAGAGATTTTTGTTGTTGTTCCTTTTGGTTTTCAGGGTGTACTGTATAGTGTCTCCTTTGTTAATGAATGCTATGAGATGTGATGTAATATCCCAGTAAAGTGGGTGTAAAAACTCTGACTCTGTCTCTCATTTTCTCTCACACATGCTTTCTTAGGTTAGGCGAGGACAGCTGCAGTAAAAAGTGTGTGGGACGCCTGCACTGTCTCCCTGAGCAACCAGGTAGCCACTGTTCTGTCAATGGGCCTCCCCTCTGCACCCTGAGTCCACCCAGTTTCCCCTCCCCAGCCAGGCTGTCCCACCACCTCGACCCCCCTCCCTCCGCCTCCCTGGACTCCCAGGACCCCCCCTCCGGCTCTGCGCAGCCGGAGGGGCTGCTGGAGGACATCATCAAGGCCCCTGATAGAGGCACTCAAGACAGGGGCTGCCAGGATGTGTCCACCCTCACGGGTGAGTCAGTCAGCATGGAAATGCTAGGATGGAGTGAGTTCCTGGCACTGGTTGAAATGGTTACAAGTGACAAAAACAAATAACATTGCAAGTATCATGTATTCAAGATTATACCTTTCCTGGGCTAAGCATTGGCATAGCAGTTAGCATCGATCTGATTACGGTTTTACTAACTGTTTATAATTAAGCACTTATATAATATCTCTCAAGGTCATTGCCAAATACCTAAAAATTGCTCTAACTTGCTGTGGATTGCTCAATTAGATGTATTTCCACCTGGTGTCTCTAGAGGGTAGCAGAGACTGTTTTCAGGAGACGTGGCATCTGTGGGTGTGGGTATGCTTGTGTGGAGTACAAGAAGTTTCCAAATATTTATGTCATTTTTGTTTTATTAAAGTATAATCTGTAGGTTTTTAATATACTCCTTAGAACCTGATGTGTGCCATGCTGTTCTGTTTATCATATGTTTGAAGAAAAATGGTTGTGCCACACAAGCAATACTACATGTACATAAAAAATGAAAGTGTTCTTCCATTTCCGTTTTTAATTACACATCTTTGTCTCTGTTTCTGTCAGACCTGTGCTATAGTTCCAACCTCCCAGAGGTGGAGATAGTCAGCCTGCTGTCGGAGAGGTTGCCTAATTACACTCTTCGAGCAGACTGTGTTTTTGGGTATGAGCATGATGACTGGCTGCACACCCCGCTGTTACCTCCAGAGGCCACACTGTGCCTTACAACCCAGCAGATAGAAGAGACCCTCAAGTACTTCTGTGAGTCTTCCACCCATTCATTCGTCTTCTCGTCCTCTGCCTATATGTCTCTCGGTCTCACTCACCCCATCACGTGATCTGATATCTGTAAAACTCTTTGAGATAGAAACAGTGAGTAAGCTGCAAGCTGTCTGATGCTCCCAAAAGCATTTCATGAACAAAACCAAATGTCTTGACTGCATTTGAATGATGAACTGTCTGTTAATCATGGTACAATATATGGATGTTTACAAAGTTTAAAATACACTTGGTTTAATAACCATGAATTTAAAGTGCAGTCCTAATCAATGGCTTCCATAAATGATTAACCAAATGTCTGAATAGTGGTGCATCCATTGAGCATGTTATTGTCTACATTCAAACTAGTCAAATCTCTGTGTAGAAAAAACATGATGAATAGATCATTACTAAGGTTAAAGAAAGGGAAAATTCACTAAATGTGTAACAAATATGTCAAAAGGATCAAGATTCAGTGGGTAGAAGAGAACAGCATTTAATTATGGTGGAAGCCATTTGTAATGTATTTAAGTGTTCAGTAAGTGATCACTTTTAGAAGTTCCCTTTTAGAAGTACCAGGTTATGTGTGGGAACACATTGTTTGATTCCCATATTGTATCATCCTATCCACTGTATGTGTATGTGTACCAATGCGTATATATCTAGCATTTTTTTCCTTTCTGGTCCTCTTTCTTTGGCCTCTGTCTCTTTTTTCCTCCCTCTCTCCCTTTCATTTCTGGAATCTTTCTCTCTCTTTGAGTTCTCATGTCTGCTTTCTCTCATATAAGCCATATAAGACTATTTCATGCCACAAATTGGCCCATGCATGCATTCCTATTTTTAAATATGTGTCATGACTTTTATGTGTATAACTTGTATGAGTTGTAAGTGCATGACAGAAACATGTCCCATGCATTTCAACATGTTTGTGGCCTTTCCATAATATACCACTAGAGGGCAACATGTGCGTAGTCTAATAGTTTTGTGTGTACTCTTTATTTCTCTGAAACATGAAAGGGATTGTGTATTTGTTTCTGGTCTTCTTCTGGAGTGTTTAACAATATCCTTATGCTATTTTTTCTTTCCTCTCTTATACTTGAACAATGAACAAAGCATGAATTAAAGAATTGGCTCTGCAAGAGACAGAGCAACACCTAAATATAAGCGTTAATATTGTATCCAGTTCTATTGAGTTTTTAGCCTCCGTAATCAAGTAGGCTTATCATACCTTTCTTACCTTTGTGCTTTTCTTGACCATGTGAAATGACTTAAAATGAGGACTCTAATCAGAACACTTTGTTGGAAATTAGGGTGAAACAGTTACTTCTGAGTGGCAAGCAGGGCTGGTCTATGCTCTAAAGTGGAACAGTATAAGGAAATTATTTATATAATTTTATTCTGGTCATCCTTTGCATGTATTGATTTAAAAGAGTTTGTTCATTGCTCCACTTACTATAAGTATATATAAATCAATACATGCAAAGAATGAACAGAATGCAATTATATGAATAATTTTCCTGCAAAGCATTTCCCCCCTCCCACCCAATTGTATTTCCAGCATACAGCTTTTAATGTAATGGCAAAACATGCTCGCAGGTACACATTAACATACCCACGCTTTGCTAGAGGGAAGCAAGTCAGTGACAGGAAGTCAGTGAAAATCTTAATTCTGTACCAACACACCCTCATGTGTATATAAATATAGTATTTTGAGCATCTCTCTTCTTTTGAAAGTGTAGCTTATTAGTAAAAACAGCTTGTAGGCTAATGTTAAAGTACAGTTTTCACCACAATTTTATGTTATTCCTAACCAATGTTAAGAATTCGTGCCAAAGTGAAACAAGTTATTTTGACAAAGGGCTGAAAAACTTGAAGGGTTTTTCAGAGACACCCCATTTTGCATTTGAATGGACAGAAGATGCTCAGACTACTTTGCTGTGTCTACTGGGGACCGCAGGCAGAAAGCAGCAAGATGGAGGGGATCATTGCCATCTCAGCTGAAAACTTACCAAATGTTGAAATCCCCATAAAATATTAATGGACTAACTGGTCCAAGACAGCTACTTAAACTTACCTTGAGAGTTCTGCAAAGAGTCTGAAATCAAATATGGCGGTACGTTAAGGAACAACTCAAATATGTAGATATCTTGGGGTTTACTATCCCTTTATCTAACACCATCAGATCATTATATACAGTATGGTCAGTCGGTGTGACTTACAGGGACCAATGAAATTTTGGCCCAGGTTCTCTTTAGCTTTCTTGCCATGGCTAATTACTACGTAAATGTTCATAATAAGCATTCATAGATATCCAGCAGTAACGCTGATATGATCATTCTATGATGTTGTACAATTATGGCTTGGAGTGAGTTATTCTCAACATAATAACAAGCTGAAAAAAAGTCCTCATCTGCGGAGCCTGGGCCTGAGTATTTAAGCCTTGATTAAATGCATGTAAAATTTTACAGAATGAATTTTATATAATATGAAATGAATTTTATATAATAGGAAAAGAAAAATGCATTTCCAGTGAGGCCACATGGAACCACTCTAGGAGTGACTGTAAATTCAAGATGTAATTATGTTCCACAGAAAGGCTGGGCTTTGTTCACCGAACCTAGGTCAGAGTTTACAGTATTATAGACCTGTTACAGGGACCAGATGGATGGATTGTTTTTAAATAACATAACATCCTCTTACATAAGCACAATACATACTGCAGTGCAAAAATCAAATGCACAGGAACAGGGAATAACCAATATCAGTGACTGATAATTCATAGCTAACACCTCATTGCTGCATGTGAAGTGTAATCACCTTACAGTATGCAGCTCCGTCAAAAGAGAAAGACCCTTTAGTTCTTTTCAGTTCTTTCTCTTTTTTGTGTCTGTCCCACTAAAACAACAGTTTTGATGTTCTTTTGTTTTGCCTGGATGTGGGTCTTTGCTAAGAGGCTTCAGATGGAGGCACTAGGCCTTGTTTATCACGTTTTCCTCAGAGGGACTGCAATAGTGAGACGTACAGTAGCCAGTTGCCAACTATTCATGGTTAGCTATGGTCCAAAGTCTCTGTTATCCCACTAATGAAGTGCATAAGGAAGTGAAAGCCAAGGTAAAATGCAGGGATAGATCTCCTGGAGTTTGAGCATGTCTGTTGCCCTGAGTGACCTTCCTTAACAGCAGGTAGCAGTGTGGAAAGGAGAAAGGTACCGAATATGTAAAGTCATCTTGAGCTGCAGCTCTGGAGCTTCGCGCTCTGCACTCATTCAGACCCCCCCGCCCCATGAACTTTCCCCTCAACTGTTATCTCATCTACAGTGAATTAAATGGCAGTCACACCTTTTACAGTACAAACATTAGGGCTGTAAGATGATGCTTACATCCACTTTTCTGTGGGTGACTATAGAAAACAAGTTTGAGCTGTATTTAGCAATACAGAATCTATAATGCAGTCATACTAAAAGCAGTTCATAATAATAATATTAACTATATAGCAGAATGTACAGTACCAGTTAAAATTTCTTTCCAAAAAAAAAAATAATAATTCTAATAATTCTAATTTAACTATTTTTGGCTGTTTGGAAGAATCTAAAATATAAGATTTTTGTTATAAGGGGTGTTTAACACTTTTTGGTCACTGCATAATTCCATGTGTGTTATTTCGTAGTTTTGATGTCTAATTCTAAAATGTGAAAAATAGTCAAAATAAAGAAAGAAAGGTGTGTTCAAACTTTTGACTGGTACTGTACATTTTACTCTCTACACAATAGGAGAATAACTTTAACTTCCATTAACAACCTGATTATACACTTGTTTAGTGCTTAACTTAGGAATTGACAGATAACCAATGCGAAATCGGCTATTCACAAACGTCCCATTTTGTTGGATATACAGTACCAGTCAAAAGTTTGGACAAACCTTCAATAGTATGACTTAAGTCACTCTTACTCTAGTTTCCTTCCCTGGGTGATCTTTTTGTTCTATACTGTAAATAATGCACACAATAACACATTTAATACAGTATATATAGGGTTACAGCAGCTTGAAAATTGGAATTAAAGATTTAGTGTATGCACATTCTGCTTACAGCAGGCATTAACTAAAGAGTTGCAGCAAACTCTGAAAACCTGTATTATTTCAAAAGAGAAAAGCAGAGGGTATTATATGTTTGCTACACATAAAAATAAGCAGGTATGTCATTAGCATTTCTTAAAGGATACATTGCTTGCTAGATGAAAACAGTAGCTGACCCCTTGAAATGAGACATGAACATTGTGTTTTAATAAGTTCTGCCCCATGTCCTCCCTCACTGCCCCCCAGGGCCTATAATATGCTGTAGATTTATCATAGATTTACCTTGAGGAGATTGGAGCAGTAGCCTAATCCAGATCCTGTCTTCCCAGATTTGTAGGCACATATGCAAATGGGCACAAGCTGCTTAATAGGCTACTACTTACTTATATTTAGTTGGGCTTGTTTCAGAGCAGCTCTTGCTGCTCTGATGTCACCCATGAGACACTCCCTGAAACCCATGTGAGGATGGCCTCTCAGCGAACTTCCCCTAGCCTGAGGGAAGATACAGTTAGCCAGAGGTCACCCTTGAGCGGTAGCCTATGTTCCTAAACCAGCTATTGGTTATGGTGATTTCTGCTTTTGATATTATTCAGTGGGGGAAAAAGATGGGGTTAAACATCAGGGTGACCACAGACTATATTTTTAGCTTGGTTTAGCTTGGTATTGATAGTATTTTTGACTCTGTTGGTTGAAGGAAACCCCAGTGCAGTGGCCATTCCTAAGACAAGCCAATCTCCTTACTGTGGCTGAAGGATGAACAGTTACTGCCATCTGCACAGCCTAGATTCAGCTGCTCTCTTGTGGGCTACACAACTGTTTGGGCATCATCTTCTTTTCCCTCCCCATCTCTCTCTCCATCTTTCCCATATTAACATTATTCACTGCACGCTTACAAATGGCAACTTGCCTCTCTCTCCCCCCTCTGATCTGAGTCTTTTTCCTGGCTGAGTTGGAGTCTTTTAACTATTTTGATCCCATATTTTTCACCACCTGAAGCTGGGAATAGGTAGCACTGTCACATGCAACAGGAACACTCACGAGCCCTTTCTCCTCATGTGGATATTTTGCTCTGCTTGTCTGCCTCTTGTGCTTCTGTTTGCTCCCTCTGGACATTTAACTTTTTTCACATAGTGGAAAGTAGAAGTATGATCTTTTCATAATGAGCATCTGCACACCTGGTTAATTTACATGTACAGCGCTGCTTGAAAGTATGTGAACCCCTTGTGTAAGTATAGTTTTTTTTTATCATTACCATGAAATGTTTAAGAACCACCAGTCTTTTTTATCTGACGTAAGAGGTTTATATTTACCAGTTCCAAATGTTGGTTTAGAGGAAAGCGTGCATGTGGTAGAAAAGCAAAATTAAAAAGTAATTAGTGCAGGTGAGAAAATAAGTGAACCCCAAGTTGCATTGGTAGAATCAAGTCGGGAAATAGAATCAGGTGGGTAAATATTTGGGTACCAGATTAACCAGATGAGAGATCTTTAGGAGAGAGTTTGGGCAGGATAAATAGAGATAAGAAACATGGTCAGTTTGGTGTTACCTGTACATGTGGATGCAAACACACCATGACGAGAGGAAAGGAGGTCTCACAGGACATCAGGAAGAAGGTAGTGAGAGCACATCAGTCTGGGCTCAGACCTAAGCTCTATCAAGCCACTGTGAGGCAAATAATTTACAAATGGAGAGTACTTAGCATGACGGCAACTTAACCTAGAAGTGGATGCCCTTCCAAAATATCCTCAAGAGCCACAAGAAAAATAATAAATCAGGTAAAAGCCAACCCAAACATAACATCAACATCTAGAGATCCGCAGACTTCCCTTGCATCATCTCAGGTAACTGTGCATGGCTCAACAACAAGAAGAACACTGAATTGAAATGGCATTCATAGGAGGGTTGCCAGGAAGAAGCATCTGCTGTCAAAAAAGAACCAAACTACCCATCTTACGTTTACCAGAGACCACCTTAGAGAGAAAATCTCAGTAACCTGAGGGGTCATTCTGTTCAGGTCACTTGCTACGAGTAGAGCACAGTTGATTCCTTGCCCATGTGAATCATCAACATAACCCTTGCAGACATACTAATTAATGATATTAATGTTGCACTGAAGTGGGCATGACCACTTTTATGTCTGATAGGTGATAGGAAAGTGTGTGTGTGTTCTCAACTCTTGTTTATTTTTTCAATCATTTATAAACTGTGTGCCTTCATTAATAATGACCGTCCAAGGGTTGGGTCTGTCAAATTTTAAAATGTTACCTACAAATAGCATTGCACTGATTTCCATCAAACTTGTTTTCCCATTGCAAAATGCCTCTCATATCAATATTTATTGTGCCTTTCAAGCTAATTCTTATTCATCCCTGTTAGAGAACAAATAAAATTCTATGATATAACAAAGCTCATAAGTCCTGTAACGAAAATGTACACCTTTCCAGTCCAAAGGTTTCTGATTTTGTGGGAGCTGTTAATAAACTAAGGCTCAGAATCAGCAATTTTTGACTATTTATCTGCTGTGAAGGCTTCAATCAGATGTTTAACATCCAAGGCAGAAGAAGCAGGTCTTTGGCCTTGTGTTTGGCTGACACGTTGGTTGTAAGATGGCAGCAGTGGGCATCAGAATTGTAAAAATCAATGACTGTGACTTCCCCTTATGCATGCTGTACCAGACTTGGCGTCTGCTCTCCCTGAGTGAAAGTTTGATGAGGAGGGAGTTAATATTTAACACAGTGCAGAGCCGGGGCAGTATCAGCAGTAGCCCTATGGTGTTACGGTTTTGGACGTTTCTGTATCACATTTCTGTAATAATGCTTGTAACAATACTTGTTTGGTTTCTTGATTGGCGTTCTACAGCTTAATTTCAAATGCAACATCCTACTGAGTTCTGTTTCCTCAAAAAAAAACAAAAAAAAAAAAACAAAAACACACACACACGCAGAAAATAGATTTGATTTTGTCTGCAGTAAACATTTACTTAAATTAGATTGATACATTGTTGCCTTGCATTGACTGATCCGTTATTACCTAGGCCTGCAGAATTTTATATCCTGATTGCATTTCCCCCCTTTCATTTCATTCTAATCAAACTGTAAATTCACCGTGTTTCTGTACAGATGGGTCTCATGGCCAATGTATTGCTGTAGAAACTGAACTGCTGTTAAGCCAGCAGTTCACACCAGCCAGCTGTGAGCTTAATCCCATGGGTGTGCATGTGTTGAAACACCTTCACTTTGCACAGGCAGTTGCAGAGGAGTCAGTTTTACAGTATGCCTGCATTCCTGAGAAGGGCGTGCTATACATATACACTGAGTGTTTACGCTGCAGGTACGGAGGGAGCGGCTCCTCTTTGCCCTCTGAAGCTCAGTTGGGGCAGTACATGTAAAGATAAATGTTATATTGAAACTCGTGGAATATGATCCCTACCCAATGGTTTGGTTTTCTGTGGTACATATCAAACGCATGCGCACACACAGTTGCTGAGTTAATGTGAGGGCATGCGGCTCTCTCTCCCTAGAAGGGGGTGTGGCCAGGACACTGCAGCATGGTTACGTGCTCAGGGAGACAATGACCATGGAATATTGGACCGTTCCATTTCTCACTGTATGCAGAGGGAAGGGGGAGTTTTTGTGAGCAGTTTTTTATGAAACATCTTTGAATTAGTATTTGAAAATTTATGTATCAGGTTTGCTGGCAAAGAGAGGGGAAATGTTTTTTTTTTTTTTAGTCCAAATTGAAAAGGTCTTTGTGGGGCTGGTGGTGTTCTGCTTGTATAACCCCCCTCCATTTTCCCCCTACTTTTCTCCACTTCTCTGCTCCTAGTTCAGTGTAGCAGGTGAACATAAACAAGTATGACAGTATAAGTGTAGGGAAAGCTTGTTCTAGTCAGTCTGAGGGAATTCGCATTAGCCAGAGAGGGGCATTGGGTACTTAAAGGGTACTGGGGCACTTAAACACAACAACGTGCTCACAGTGCAATGGGCGCCAGACCGCAGTAGTAGATTGTGTGGCAGTAGAGGTGAGGTTCTAGACCCACCACCACCACCTCAGTTGAGGGAAAAGGAGCCACAGGAGGGCTTCAGCTCTGTCACCATGGAGGTATGGAGCACTTCCATTGCCAATGACAAGGAGAAGGAGTGTAATGGCAACCTAGTGGATGTGGAGGACAATGCAGATGCGCTATGCAGGGAGCTGGTGGAAGGTATGGACACCGAGGAGGTGGGGGGGGGGTGTTCACAGCATGTCCCAAACACGGCAGTGCAGATGGTGTTGAAGGATGATAGACAGCACGGCTGGCTGTATTGCACTGTATTTTATTAATTTGTCTTTGAATATTTGTTGTGAACAGAAACTTCTTTTAAATTTTAAGGCAGCAGCTGCTGTCTCTATAGGAAAGCCACAGCAGTTGCATCTGACTGCTTTGTTGCTTGTGAATCCAACTTTAAAATGCATTGTTGTCCCTCACAGGTTGAGCTAGTAATAGAAAGAGTGAGGCCAGCATTTGTTTCTTGCATTTAATTGCATAGGGTCTTGCCTTTTGACTTTTGGAATCATTTTATGAGGACCTAGGTAGTGCTAAGAGGTCGTGATATGAACATTGGTTTCCTAAGCAGGAATGTTCCAGTGCACATGTGTAGCATTTTGCCGACTTCAGCTCCTGTTCTTAATGCAGTAATGACTTTATTGGATCTGTGCTAAATAGACCGTTATGTGCTTGCCTGTGGTTCGGAGCACGAGACTCAGGGAGTGTATGTTTGAAAATTCAAAATGCAAACACGCTTCTGAATGCTGCCGCTGCATCTTCCCAGCCTGGCTCCCTGCTGTGCTTGCACCCATACACTGCGAGATTCTGCATCACAGGCTGAGCGCAGAGGGGACCAGCTGAGAGAGACCCACCTCATGACGTGAATGACCCCTCTGGTAGAGGTTTGGTGTAGTCCTTGGCCCGCGAGGCAAACTGCAGGTGTTTGCCTAACTCGCACTGATGGATTGGGACGTAACACGGGCATTCTTTTGTGCACCTCACATATGAAGGAGAAGTTTGGCAGTTCTGTGCATCCTTTGCATCGCACCCCAATGTGCTTCTCCGCTTTCTGGTTTTGCAGTCTCTCATTTGTCTGCGTGAAGATTGTGGGCCGTGGCCTGGATGACATACACTGCAGGGCTGTGACTGGGTTACTGCAAAGTGTCGGAGAGCAGATCATTTAGGTTTTATTATGTATGGGTTGTGTCTACTCTTCCTTCAGCTGGCATACAAGAACAGGAAACCTTGCAGATCGCCATTTGACTAGTTCCAAGATTTTGAATAACGCTCATATGAATCTGAATATGATGTCGGCCTTTTACCTCGTAACATGTTGCTCTAAAGTGTCTGCTGTTAATGATAACAATCATAATCAGACGTTGTGGCACTGTGGACCTTAGATCAGGGGATTGTGCTTTGCAGAGCCCAGTTTGGGCATTGCTGTTATATCTTTGAACAATGTGCAGCACCTGAGTTGTTCAGTAGAATTCCAGCTGTAAAACTGTACATTATTATATGAACTGAAAGTTGGTCTGCATAAGACTGATTAATCGATTAATTAGAAGACGCTCAATCAAATAAGTATCGGCATTATTAGAAATTGCTACAGAGCAACACAGAATGCAGTGCAGCTCTAACTGAACAGGAAAAAATGGACATTGTATGAACATTTGTAGGTAACATGTGATTTCCTATCTATGGAGTAGTACATAATTCATGAAGTAAACAAAAGTAAATGATATTGTCATTATCTTATTTTCTTACAGGGTGATTTTTTTTTTTGACAGGTTTGAAAAGTTCATATGACGGAAGTGCATTAAAGTGAATTTAGAGGGTTGATTGGGATCCTGTGCGTGTTTAAGATGCTACCTGTCAGTGCTATGCTGCAGATATCATTGTTCACTTTGTTGTTTCTGAAGAGCCAGTGGAGACTTTTACTCAATCCCTTTCATAGAAGAAAAGGAGATGTCTGGAATCGGATACTGGGTTAATCTCGTGACGCAAGACGTGACCCTCTCCCTCTTATGTTCCCCTGTGTGTTTAGGGACAGGTGTGTGAAGGGAGGCACGCTAAGCCTTATCGGCTTGGCAAGAAAAAAAATTGTCTATTCTTTCTGTGTTGTCTCTGTTAAAATAGCCTTGAATTGGCATCACTCAGCTGGCCTAATTGGCTAACTGCTCCAGCCCCACCCATATCAGGGTTGCAGATAGAAAGCACTGGGTTCAGGATTATTCCTTAGGAAACTGATCCTAAATCAGTGGATGGTAGACTCCTGAACCCAGAGCATTAGTGTGACCCCAAAGACCCTGCCAAACAGCTTAGAGCGTCCTAGCTGGCCCCTGTCCTGACTGGCTGAGAAGTTATTGTGTGGATAGACATTGTCACACATTTTTGTAGTCCTTTTGAGAACCATATTCAGACTCAGGTTGAACTTCAGCAGTACCACATAGCTGACTGGTTACTCAATATAAAAATGTTTCCAGACTGTTAATTACATTTTACAGTGTGCTTATTGCAGGTGCATTCTATTGTCCAGGCCCATTTTAAACCAACCAACAAACAAGCGCAAACAGAAGTTTCAGAGCTCGAGTGCACAAGTGCCTCCATCTGCTGGACCAATGTGACACTGCATGTCTATATAAAGCAGCTGTAATCTTCATCATATTATTCCTCTCAGCGCTTATCTGTAGACTACCCCCAAATCCACCACAGCGAAAGACCTCTAATGAGGATAATGGTTCTAAGAGGCTCAGCCAACCCCACATCTAGGTGCCATCTGTCAGTATTGTTTTCTGTCATTGATCTGAGGGTGAATCTTAATATGGACATGAGGGGTGTCCTGGAAAAAAACAAAAAAAAAAACAAAAACAATGTCTCTTAATGTCTCTCTGCATTGTCTGTTTCTCTCTCACATATTTAGTTCTGTGTTAAAGTGTTGACGTGAGCAGTATTTTAACTTTCTCTTTATTTTAGTGATGTGCTCGGAGAGGGTAGGACAGGTGACGAAGACATACCATGATATTGAGGCCGTCACACACCTGCTGGAAGAGGTGAGGGTGTGAGTTACAGGAAGGCTAAATATGCAATAGTAGAACCCATCAATGGATCAGAGGTGTCTTTCTCAACAGATACATGTATGGGACTAGGACTTTTTATGAGCTTTGGTGAGGATTTACTGCATAAAAAGGAGTCACGGCATGATTCTGATTGGTTCTGCCACTCGTTCCCTTGCAGAAAGAACGGGACCTGGAGCTTGCAGCCCGCATTGGCCAGTCGCTGCTCAAACAGAACCGGGCCCTGACAGAGCACAATGAGCTCCTGGACGAGCAGCTGGAGATTGCAAAGGAGGAGGTCCGTGAGTGTCTGTCTGTCCATCTGTGAGTGTGTTAACCTGTGTGTCCATCTGTAAGTGTGTGAATCTATGAGTTTGTCTGTCAGTGCATCAATCTGTTATCATTTGTAAACATTTCTGCCTTTGACCATGTCAGTGAGTATGCCAGTGAGCTTCTCCATCTGGGAGCATATCAGCCTGTAAATGGGCCACATATATGTGTGTGTCTGTGTTTTTATCTGCTTTTGTCAGTCTACAAACCCATGTGCAAGTATGCCTTCTTGAGGCCTCTCTGCACATATCTATACATTTGTGTGCATATCCGTGTCAGTGTGTGCATATCTCCACAAGTATGTGCATATCGGCACCTGTGTGCACCTGCACAGACTAACATTCAGGAAACTCTTCAGATCGCCCAGCTGCGCCATGAGCTCTCCATGAGAGAAGACCTGCTGCACCTGTATGCCAGTACAGAGGAAATAGAGCCTGCCTCCACCACCTCACCTGCCTCTGATATCTCTTCACCGTGAGTTCAGAACACACTCTCTCAAACACGCGCACACACACACACACACACACACACACACACATGTACTGGTATTTATGCCTACTACATGCCATTTTTCTTCTCACAGAATAAGAAGAAACGAGTCCTCCTCATCCCTCAGTTATGTCCACTATGACTTCCTGGAGCAGAAACTGAAGGGCTTGGAAGAGGAAAACCTCAAACTACGTTCAGAGGTGGGTATGTCCATGGCAAATGACCCTTTTACCATGCACAGTGCTTCCAGGATTCATCATTGACAGAGCAGAACAATAAATCCTTGTTCTGGGATATTGTGCATTACCGAGCCACGTTCATTTCGCCAACACTTTATAAAAGCAAATTCCAGCAGTGTGGAATGACTGGAGTGACTGTGATTACAGGTTTGTGCCTGGTGCACCAGGTGCGTTTCCTCTCTGTCCAAATAATGACCACAGTTGAGCAGGAAAGAAAACTATGCAATTAAAGACCAGCAGACCCTGCATCCTCTAGTTAGCTATAGCTATACTTTTCTAATCCTGGTCTCTACTTTAGGAGTAGAATGAATCTGATGTAGTGAACCTTTGGTTGTTGATGATAAAAAGGATCATCATGATGTCATTCCAGGCCAGTGAGCTGACTTCAGAAACCACAAGCTATGAGGAACAGGAGCAACAGCTTATGATGGACTGTGTGGAAGAGCTCTGTAAGTACACAGTTAAGGGCATATTTTATTATCGTTTATAAGAAGGTCTCTGTTTCTCTTCTATGTATTTCATGTTCTTTCCATCCTCCTCTCCCTGTACGCTGCAGCGTCAGCAAACAAGCAGGTGGTGGCGCTGTCCGATGAGCTGGCCCGTAAAGTGGAGGACACCCTGAGACAGCAGGAGGAGATCAGCTGTCTGCTGGCCCAGATAGTGGACCTGCAGCATCGCAGCAAAACTGTGAGAGACTACGCACATATATATACACTCACACACACACACAACGGCACAGAAGTGATACGCATGCACAATCTTGCATTGCACAACATGTTCCATGCATACAAGTTGTCTCGCAGACAAAAACGTACAGAGGTAGCATCACTAATGAGATGACTGCACTTACTAAATGATTGAGATCCATACTTACACCTGTTCTAACACATTCACTCCCCCCTCCCCCTTCCCACTTCAGCTGTCCATGGAGAATGAGGAGCTGACCCAGCACCTGACTGCCTCTCGGGAGAGCCAGGCCCAGCTCCGATCTGAGGTGAGACCCCCAGTTCACCAAGTGTTGTCTTAGCCTCAACAAGCACATGCCTCAATATGTATTCAGTTAAACAGTTAAACAGTCCTCTCTGTCGGTGCTGTAACGATAACTCAGTTCAGACTGGTGGTTTCTTCATACAGTGGATTTTTTTGTGCCTGGAAGAGGCTAGGTCAGCATTGCATAATCATACGTAGTGAAGCTGGTGTACACACTGTGTGTGTTTATTCATATGTTGTTTTTCCTTGATCCTGTTTGCCCCCACAAACACATCCTATTGAATGAGCCCATTTACTGCAGGTTATTTTTTATGGGAAAGACAGCTCACAACAGCTGGTTTCTTCTTGTGACATGTGTAAATTTTCATAGTTGAATTCAAGAGAAAGCAGAGCATTTAAGGAACTTTTCTTGTCTGGAGTGAGCTTATATGTACCCCCACACTCTACCCCCCCCCCCCCCCCCCCCCCCAGCTGAGGGACCTTCGGGACAAGTACTCTGAGTGTGAGGACATGCTGCAGGAGGCTCGAGAGGAGCTGAAGAACCTGCGGAACAAGAGCCTGCCCAACAGCACCGTCAGCCGCTACAGTGCGCTGGCCGCTGTCTTCCCCATGGACTCACTAGCTGCCGAGATTGAGGGCACCATGCGCAAGGGCCTAGACAGCCCCGCCCCCCCGGAGTACAAGTGAGCATGGGCATGGGGAGGGGTGTGTCACTGCCCCCTCTCAAACACCTCCGCACACAGCAACAGCCTTGTTTTCAGTGGTTCTCCCAAGGCAAACACCCGGGAGGCTTAAGTCTCCCTTTTCTGTTAAGTCAGGCTCTTGTTGCACCAATATTATTACGATGATTATTATTCATCATGATAATATTAATTGTGGTAATGCAGTAGTACTTTTTTGTTTATTCATTTATGCCCCTATACAAGTCAACTCACAGAGCAAGATACAGTGCAAAGTACACAGTCTGATTTAAACACAAATTACAAAATAAATACAAATTTTGATAAAATACAAGGTCCTTTCTGCATGCTCAAAAGTGAAAGTCCCCTAAGCACCATAAACCAAACATCACCTTCAGGAAACTCTAAAGTGGTAATCCTCAAGTGTACTGCAGGTTGTGCTGGTGTAAAGATTAGGGCCAGGTGAGCTGATAACAGATTAGTTCAGTGGACTCTCTATAGACTCAGAGTATTCTAATGTAGACAGGCTGGGACTTACAGAGAGCCCTTCCCTCCAACAGAAACCACCCCTGGCGCGTGTTTGAGACAGTGAAGGCAGTGAACCAGGCAGCCCGCCGCCGCTCCCGCTGTGACTCCCCTCAAGTGCCTGGCTCAAACCCCTCCTCTGCCCGCTCCAGTCACACCAGCACCCCCCGCACCAGTTACTATGGCTCTGACAGCGCAAGTGTCACCCTGGAGGACAAGCCGTCTGCCGGCCCCTGTCTCCCTGATGACCAGAGGTAAGGAGTGTAAGAATGCCAACTTGTAAGACAAAAATGTGGTTCTGGCAAAACAATGTTTTATTCTAAAGCTAAAATAATGTACATCACAGTATAGGCATACACTGGGTATTGCAAAGTGGATGGAATACCAATAGCATAGAAATCATGACCCCTCTTTATACCCCATAAAACCCTCCCCATGAAACAGCCTTTGTGTCAAGATGTTTGTGAATTTGCATTCAGAGGGGTGATAGAGCCATCTGAATTAACATATCTTAATATACTGGGCCGATCTATGCTTAGATACTGAATCAGGGATGACAGGGGTTTTGAGAATCACTGTATAGCATGAGGACAGCTTGAGTGAACACGTGCCCATAGATATTGACTCACTGCAGGTACTATTTCACGGGGCATTGAAGTCCACAAAAGCAGGTTGCATTGACATACTAGGCTCAATCGCAGAATTTGTGTGGAAGTTCCAGTAATGGATTGTCTGTTTCTCTCTTTCTCTGTTGCTGTCCTTCTCCATCTGTCTCTCTCTTCCTGTGTCTATCCCTCTTTCTCTCTCTCTCTCTTTCTCTGTCTCTGTTTCTCTATCTGTCTGTGTCTCTTTCCCTATCTCTCGCCTCCTCTCTGTCCCCCTCACCTTACCTCCCTTCCAGCGGGGTGGAGGAGAAGCGGCTCGGACAGCCGGGGACCCCTGGTGGCCAGGACCTGGAGGCGGCTTTGCGCCGCCTCTCGGCGCGGCAAGAGAGTCACGCCTCGGAGCGCCCCTTCTTCGAGGTGGAGCGTGAGCGCAAGCTGCGGGCTCTGGCTGCCCAAGGAGACGGCTCCAGTGGCTTCCTCACCCCCAACGACAGCATCCTCTCCATCGGCACCAACTACTCCAGCAGCTCCCAGCACTCCTCTGGCTCTGGTCTCTCCAGTGGCTCACGCCCCTACCTGCCTGACCGCCTGCAGATTGTCAAGCCCTTAGAAGGTGGGGGGAATTATTGTGGTGCTGGCCAGAGCTGGACACTCCACATCCTCTAGTTTTCCCATCTGCAACATGACCCACCTTAGTAGAACAGCTGTCTACCTGACAGAAGGATGAGAGAAGGAGTGGAAGGAGAGGGAAATGGAGGTCTTTTGTCTGTCTTTTGTGACATTTGAGTTTCACTCTGACCCCACTGGCAGATCAACTGTCCATCAGTTCAGTTACTCAGAAATAAATCTAACTTTGCACAAATGCCACTTTCCTCCAGGTCCCGTTGTGTGTAATGCAGTTCGAGTAGAAGTGAGAAGTATAATCTCAGAGCAACAGAAACATGTGGTCAGCATTAGCCACTATGATATTCCCTTGTTGATCACTAAGCTTCTTTCCTGTCCCAGGCTCAGTGACACTGCTCCACTGGCAGCAGCTGGCCAAGCCCAACTTGGGAGGTATCCTGCACCCCCGCCCTGGGGTCCTCACTAAGGACTTCCGGGAGCTGGAGGTTGACCTGCAGCACGTCTACAGCCTCAATGACCTGGAGGAAGATGAGCCCGACTTTTCACTGTTTTCCACTGGCCTGGCTACTGCTACACATGGCGACATGGGTAAGGGTAAGTGGCACTGCAACAAGCTAAGAAACATAAACGACATTTCAAAACAGTTATATTAAAAGAAGTAAGGATCAGTAACCCATCCTATACCATTATTTCAGTGGATTCTCCCAACAATGGTTAGGTGTCCTCTTGATGTTAGATTAATGTCACTCAGATCACACCTTGCAGAGTCATGCAACACTGATTTGTTCTCCTGGCACTCCGTCAGGCCACTATGTAGGTGTGTAGAAAGAGAGAAAGGAGCTTTCTGCCCTTTTCCCCATGTCATCCAACCAATACAAGGCATATTACTTACTTCTCTAACATATCTGTTCCGTGGCTGGCAGAAAAATACAGGCTTTAATCCATCCTGGAATGACAGCATACATTAGAAATGTGAAGACCGTAATTCTCTTTGCATCATTGCCTCCAAGTGAGGATAGGTCTTTTCATGGGACCTGCAGAAAATGCTCCTATTAATATAAATAAAATATTTGACAGAGGACGTGTGTGACCCTGCTGTCCATTCAATGAGACAGCATTATAAAACAGCCCATTTATGTGGAAAGAACTCCTTTTGCAGAAGAGAACCCCTTTCAGTTTGCTCTTGGCCATTTTCATTGCTCTCCTCTTACTCGATCAGTTTTTTTTTTTTTTGTCCTAATCTACTCCAGCCCCCCCTGTCGTTATTTCCCTGCTTGCGCTCCATAATGTGGTGCTCAGCTTCCTTACACTCAGCCCCAAAGTTCTCAGTCATCAAACGCTCTCCCTTGCAGGCCCCCTCTCCGGCTGTACCCTAAACCTCATCTTCACTTACGCAGGTTTGCTTTGATCCCTTTCATCCATCTTTCTTTCCACCCTCACTCAGCCCATGTTAACCACTCCTCTGTCTGGACAGCTTGATTCACTCACTAACATGAGAGAAACCCTTGCGCACCCCCACCCTCACCCCATCTCTCATGTAGCCTTTCATGCACACACAGTGTGTAGTGTTTTATCCCTCACTCTTATCCCTTGGCTTTCTCTGTTTCTCATGCTGTGATGGATTCTACCTGTCTGCATTTTCACCTGTCTGTCTCTCCATCTCTCTCTCTCTTTCCCTCTTTTCAATTCCCATATCCATGCTGTGTAGTGTTTAACTCCCTGGCCTCTGTCCCTCTCCTCAATGAATCCAGTCACTCCGTCCAGCCACAACCTGCCCCAGACCCCCCCCACACACACCATCACCACCTGCCGGATCCTGCACCCCTCCCTCCAGGTTGCCTCCCTCTCTCACAGGTAAGACCCAGACATCACTTTCATGCGCTCATTTTTACTCTGCTTCATCCATTCATCGCCTCAGCAGACATGCCCTTCTCATCATGCTCACCGTCACCGCTTCCCATAGCTGGTCTTAACGGAGCTGGTCAGCAAGTGTGCCTCCCCAGATTCAAACCCACAGCCCTCCAGTGGGAAATTCCCATCCCTGACCTCCCCTACTAGAACAGCAGGAGGAATGGAGAAAGTAGAAAAACTGCATTAGGCGGTGATGACTCTGTGCCACTGTTGTGTACTCTCTGCCAACTAATGGCAAGCAAATGTCACACCTCAAAATGTGAGATTTTACAGATTGTGGAGAAGGGAAGCCAGTCTAATGCACTTACAGCTGTATTCCCCACAACCATGTTGCAGTAGTTTCATCCGCCTGCAGTGGCAGGAGCCCAGACCTCCTCTCCTCCTCTTCCTCTCTCTCCCTCCCCTGAACCTCCCCTTCCTTCTCTCTCGTCAGTGTCAGGAAGCCGTGATCCCAGCACTTTCTCCAACTCTGATGTGGGTTTCTCTGGCCAAGTAAGACCTTCCAGGAGTTGCTGGCATGGGTGTATGGACACTGCCTCTAACCCACATGTCCCCCTTATGACCATTCTAACCTGAACCACATCATCCAGCACTGACCAGCAGTCAGGGAAAAAAACAACCATGCTAGCATATGGGCCAGCTTCTGTTCTTTGATGTAGTAATAAGATTAGCATATTATGCTCTGGCACTGCTGTGCACTGAAATACAAATATTAATTAGCATATTATGCTCTGGCACTGCTGTGCACTGAAATACAAATATTAAATGGCATATTTGTACTGTCTTAAATACAGTAATAAAAGCCAATTCTTCAGACATAACGAACAATGCTGGTACTGCTGCTAATAGCAATAACATGTGGTGTAGTGCAGATGTACTTGTCAAAAGTTATCATAACCTGACAGGATGTTTTGCTTTGAATTGGCTTGTGCCGAGCTTCACACGTTATTTGTGTTATTGTAATCAAAGACTGACAATTGCAAAGAATCTTAGGTGTGCTAAGCACATGGTCTACTCTGCTGGTGTTTGGACATAAGGATTAAAATGGTGGACTGTGCCAGTGTCTACAAGTGCTCCTGTCCCTTGTCATTCTGTTCCAAAATAGGAAGGACTATAATTTGCATCACAAGACAATTGAATAAGCCCATAGTGTAGAAGCTTAGCAGTGCATGGTTGGTTTGAATGAGCAGGTCTATGCATGGACTTATCACTAACAGTAGTTACCCCTCTTTGAAGAACAACAGATTGCTAATCTCAAATTCAAGATCCACTCTCTGCTCTAACAGTTCCTCTCTCCTTTTTGAAATTCAGGCAAATATACCAGGAGATTACTAATATCTTGTGCCCACCTGTTTCTTCTTTGGGAAAATGTGCCAAACCACAAAGTGGCATAGGAAGCACCTTTACAAATTGTTCTTATATGGGAGTGTCTCTGAATTAAGTCAACAAATTGTTAATGATAAATATGTGCTCATAAAAATTGCAATTACACATGAATTTATTAGATGACTTGTCTTAACATTTTTGAAAAATTAAACAGAACTTCGATTAACTAGGTGACTGAACATTACAACCCATTTGCTGGCCCTATGGTTTATGCCATAACTTCCTTTTCCTGTGCTTGAGCACTAGAAGGTAGGAGCTTCTGTGCCACAGTGTGAGAGCTCTGCAGTTGAATGCATTAACTCATGACTCCCGCCCAGTGTCCAATGTGGGAAAACTTCAGGGCGGACATTAACTCTGCATGGAGCGTCAACCCAGGCACTACACTGTTGAAAGTTTCTGGGTCTCTTATTAGTCCTCTGTGTCTCTGTTTCTTCCTTTTTATAGCCTTTGTCCTCGCAGCTTGTCCACTTGTAGGGGCCCTGAGTACCTGAGGCACATGCCCCCCCATCTGCACTCCGGGTCCTCCGGTGACCTCCATGACCACACCCACACTACATCCTCAGCTTGCCTAGGACTGCTGAAGTTGCTGCAGGAGCAGGGCATTTCTGCCTCCACCCACGCACACCCTGCCTTCCCTCCATGGAGCAGCCTGTCTAGGACTCATGCTGCTTCACGCCCAGGCAGTTCCATTCCACCTGCAATGGAGGGGGGTCAGTGCCAGGACAGCAAACGGCAGACAAACATTTTTAGCCTAAACCTGGTGGGAAAGCTGCAGAGTCTGGGGCTGGACAAAGTTGTGGCCCGGGGAATCATTTCCCCAAAAGGAGAGAGGAAAGAGTGCTGAATGCTCAGACATTGCAAACGACTTTAGGCAACACCACCTGCTCCTTCCACCCAGGCAACCGTAAAGTCACCTCTTGAAGCCATTGTGTGCCCAGCGTTAACCCCAAGCAGAATTTAAAGGGAAGCATTTTTAAATCCATAGGGTCATAATAGGCATAAGTTGCTTTGGTGTGTATCTTTTCTTTTGTAATGACACTGGAATGTAGCCAAGCCTCCATGTAAACACCTGCCATCTTCCCAGGTTTCAGCACCTCAGGACACTTTCTTTTATCACCTGTCTAGGCTGCGGCCCTCCTGTTGCAAGATTGTTTTATATTAAAACACACTTGGACTGTAAATGAAAGCAAATGGGCTAGAATTTTTTATACTCATGTTTCATGTTTTTTTTTTTTTTGGGGGGGGGGGGGGGGGTGTTTATACAATATGGAAGGAAATTGCTCTTTTTTCAGTCACAGCTGGTTAAAAATGCACTGGAGAAAACTGTCGAGCATAAATGCAGTCTTCACACTGTTTTGATTGTGTTTTTGTTGATGCTGTTTTGGGGCTGTATTTTATGTCATGCATACACGTGTTGCCTGGGGTCTCTGTTCTGGTTTTATACACCACGTCCAAATGTGTAGCAATTTGCTGGGCTCCCCGGACTTTGCCTTGTGCAATATCACCACACCAATAAAATGCAATTCAAGTAATACACTGGCCAAACTGCAAGGAGTAACCAAATTTGTATCTGTTTTTAAATCTATCAAATGTTTTATTGTAAAGGTTTGCAAAGAATATTAAATATAGTGGAATATCAAAGACTACAACATCCTTTTTTGGCAGTTATCAAAATCCCAGAGTCCTTCATCACTTCCCTTTCCATTACTGAAAAAAAAAATTCCTGATAGAAGTTTCAACAATTACAAATTCAAATCTCATAAATCAGAAAAAAGCATGAGTGGCTGTTTCTAAATGCACCAGATGTGTGCTTTTAGCAGACAGCATCCCTAACATAGAAATACAGCTGATTTTTTTAAACATCTGGCTGGTGCTATATGATTAAATCTATGAATCTTGGATACTAGTGCTACGTGATTTCAAGGCAAGGCCTGGGGCTGTATTTTTGTTGGGATGCACTGACTTAAATGACTCTTTCAGAGATAAGAACCTATTTATTATATTTAAACACCTCTGAATCACAGTCAGAAAGTGGCATCGTTTAGCATGTGCCCAAAATGGCTACAGTATCAATAATTTCCTTTTAAAATGACCAGATGCACCAGAATATGATTTGCCCACTTTGTTGGATATTTCTGTCAGAGAACAAAAAGGAGAGAGAGGGCACTTGACACTGTAGAGTACAGAATAGTACTGAGCACGCTTGCACTCGGAAGCATGAATTGTTCAGCGCCTTCACTGATTCACCTCCAGAACTCTTCGCATCTTCACTGTCTCACTACACACAAAAAAACTAAACATTACGAAACCACATGCAAAATGATCACCAAGCACCCCTTTGTGAAAAATGCTTATTATTGACACCTTTGAGGTACTTCTACTAAGAGCATTTTGGTAGGAGATGTTGAATCAATGCCAATGGGCTTGCAACAGTAATTTTACAAGCACATATGCAATTTCTAACAGTCTGTCTCTGGTCCTCTTCTTTCATGTCTGAGGGACATCAAAATGCCTGAAATGTGAATGATTGCCCATGAGTGTGGTGTAAGTGTATTATAAAGTGTGATCAGCTTTCAGTCTAAATACATCCAAAGTGACATGCTTGTACCCAAGGTATAGCCTCTGTACCATACATGCAGGGTGTTTTCAAACAAAAAACGAGCCAAACAGCCAGAGGTGCAGGTCTGTTGATTTATGTGCCTTTCTGGGCAAACTCACAGACGAGCAATATCAGTTGTGTTATAGGCATGGTGAGCTGCAAACTCAAAGGGAGATTCAAATGATTTATTTAGGAAATATTTCTTTATATCTCTTTTTTGTGAAAGGAAGAACAACCAAACAGCAATGCAAAGTTAAGGAAAGTGCTGTTTTAAAGACACTGCAATTAACTGCTGTTTTGAAATCAATACTGTAATCACTGAAGCTTACCTACTTGTGTGTGTGCTCTGTGTTTCTGTTGTACCACATGTGAAATAAATTGTTTTTAAATTGTATCTCCATTACAGTGGATTTCCATGTGTTTACAATTGACTCTATTGCTTTCATCCTCACAAGGATCTATTCCAGTCCTATTACTTCAACAGTGACAAAATCGAGAGAAACAAATGAAGACACAGGAGTACTAAATGCAGGCTTATTTATTGTAACATTTCAAATAAACATCTACCTTTTGTATACACTAGATGAATTGCAAAAGTGTTTCTGATGGAATCGCACAGTAAATGCAGTTCAGTGTAAGTGCAGTTGCAAAGAATCCCCACCAGGTTTCAGTGTTTCCTTAGTCCAGTCCCTGCTCCCCTGTGCTCCGGCGGCCAAAATCCATCCAGCCTTGGTAGTCCCGGTCAGAGAGAGGGTGGTACCCAAAACAGCCCTCCTTGCTGATCATCTCTGCAAACAAGAAGGAGTCGTTGCTCATAATCCATTCAGCCGCTTGAAATAATTACAATTTACAATTGTGAAATTACAATTTTTATTTTAAATTATTACTGACCCCCTGTATTCTCCTCAGCAGCATTAAGAGGGACAGTATTTGGAATGAAAGTGAACCTGTACATGGTATAAAATCTTATCATGCCTATGAATTTTCAGGTTTAGCTGCTTTCCACACATAGGGGCTTCAGAAATGTGACAAAACAGCAAATGTATTTAAACTGAAGGACTGTTAATTGAAACTACAAAAGTCACTTTACATAGTTACTGTACCTGAAATAGCCTGCACTATTTGCTTGGACATGAAGTCTCGTTGGTCGTCAGTCAGAGCGCCAATCTGCTCCTGCCGGGCCACACGTGTTTTCAGTGCTTTCTGTCGCCGCGCTACTCTCTCCGTCGCCTCTTTTAACGCGTCCCTCCTGTCCCATAAATGCACCTGCACCTGGGTCCTCTGTGGCAGTACCTGGTCTGTCTCACTCTCCGGCTGGGAGAGGGGCATGGCTGCACAAACCGCCAAAAGTGTCGCTGCCAGCGCGCACGCATATCCCCTGCTGCCCGTCATGCTTCAAGAAAGATCAATAATAAACAATGTTATTTGAAAAGGCATGTTTTATCTTCTGTAGGACAGCCAACGCAAATGCTCAAAAACATTTATGCAAGAAACAGCCTGCTCGAAATGTTTCCCTTGAAACATGCTGGACAAAGCAACCGTCTGATTAATGTTAATTATTTTTATGTGTTAATCATCACCAGTTCAGCGAACAACATAACAGGCAGGATCCGAGTTTAACACAGTATTGTCCCGCATACCTGAACAGTTACTTGACGTGATGTTGACGATTCAAAATCTCCTAGCTCCAAGCTCCAGTTTTCCTCTTTGCGCCTTATATACACCTGCTTGCGCATGGTGAACACCCTTTAGGAGTCATTAGGATTGGAAGCTATATTTGTCCGGGAACAATAACCATTTGAGTGTCCTCTTCTAAAATAGACCATTGCAGGTAATATTTGGAACATGGGTGACTGATTGGGATTTCGATTCGATTCGATTAGATAATAGGTATATCGCAGACTAATTGCGCAAAATGTGATTTTTTTTTCATATGGGAAAGCAATATAAAATGAATGCATTGATTCCTGTGACATTTAAACATTAGATGTAGGCTTTATAGATATAACGGTAATCCAGGCTTTCACTTAGCAAAAAAGTTGCAGTATATGATCGTCTCTATAGAAACTCCAGAAACTCAAAGGCAAAGGGATTTTCTTTGATTGATTGTTCGTCCGTTTCATTTTGTAGGCCTATCTCAGCCCAAAGGAATAGCTACTTTTCCCGAAGTGTGGCATAATCGTGGCTGACGTTTAACTGACGTGAAAGAGTGTTAAATTTAGTCCACTTTACACAGAAAATGTTCCTTGAGCAGTTAAAAACACCCGAAAACACTTGAATGCTATTGTTATCCCCTTACAGCTGTATTGGAGACCCTTCTTTGTTCTGTAACTGATGAGGAGATGTCAACACAACACGGCGCAACTTAAGCGTTGACGCTTGGTGGTAGAAAAATGACAAAAAAAGGAAACATCCGAAACATCCCGTCAATCCATCCTAAAAGTTAACACTTTCATCACTCATGTCAACATTTTGTTAAAAATAATTGTCATATTTGTTTAAATGAAGAACATGGTATTAAATTACACACACGCTATGTGTTCAAACATTTTCAGATTGTATTTGTTTACGAAATGGCAGAAGTACACACTTAACGCTGAAATGTAATTACTGATAGCACTTCAGATCCAAATTAAAGGGTGCTCTTTTGCGCTCTTCCTTAACAAGACACGTCATTACCATATTCAAGCTTTGGTGTATACACCTGATATCAGTTTCTCTAAATAAAGTTGAATAATTCATTACTGAGATGAGATGAGATGATACAGTGAGATGTTTTGTATCTCACAGAAAAAAAATGAGAGTAGAGCACTGGTCACTGATGTGAGTTGTATCATCAAAATGGGTAAAATTGGATTAAGATTAGTTACTTTAAGTAGTCTTTTATTTCCCATCATTATAGAAAGGGAAAGTAAGTGAGAGCTTACATGAAGCTTGCTGTTTGTGAATATAATTGTGTTGTGGGGGCACGCCTTCCTTTCAAATATGCAGGACACATGATTCAGAAAATGCAGAACTTAACTGTTAATGAAAAATCTGCAGCTGTTTGAGAACATGGCCCCCAAGTGCTTGGTGCAAGTGAATGGCTAAATTGAACATGCAATCTGAGCTAAAAATGAAAAAATAAGCACATACCTGAGTAGGAATTGTACATAGTAACTAATTTCTCAGAGAGCTTCTGAAAATATATATATTTTTTAAATTTAATACTTTGTCCACGATCAGTGTTCTCTGAGGTTTGATGAGAATGTTTTTGCCTTAGGGGATGATTGGACTGAACTTGAAATGTGGAAGTTTTTAGGGCAATATGTGGAAGTTTGTGGTCTTTTTTGAGGTGTGGATGGAACACTGTATGAGTCTGGGAGTAGACACATTACCCCAGCAAATTTCACTGATGTCCTGTTCTACCAGGATAACCCTTCCTAACAGCATCTAGAACAACTCATCCAGTTTATTCTTTTCACTGTCAAAAATGAAACATTCATCTTTGTTTAAATATAGCCTGACAGACACAAGACATGGCAGCACATTCTCAAAGTTTGAAGTATGTTTATCATTTAGGTGAATGTCAACCTAAATATAGTCTGCTTTGTACGTTTTCTGTTATTTGCTGAAGTCATCGCCACATCGTGTTTTAAGGCCCCACCTCAAGGTGTTCTGGCCAAAACCAAGTGATAAATGTGAGTTCTGGGTTACTTTGTTGGCAATAAAATGGATTGGATTGTGTTACTGGTTTACCACATCAGAACTAATTTGCAGCAATGCTCAGTGGACAGACAGGAATGACGTAAATGTTCCTTTCTTATCTGGACCATGGTGGGGATCATTAACTGGGAAGAACATTAAAAGTATTTACTTAAAGATTTTTCCACAAAGGGGGTTATTTTTTTCATTTCCAACATAATGTTAGGGTTATATTGTGGCAGGAAAGCAAACAACAGAAATATATAGAGAGATATAC
The DNA here is from genome assembly GCF_013368585.1 of Megalops cyprinoides. Taxonomy (NCBI): domain Eukaryota; kingdom Metazoa; phylum Chordata; class Actinopteri; order Elopiformes; family Megalopidae; genus Megalops; species Megalops cyprinoides. The sequence continues at coordinate 44,687,490 of NC_050583.1, forward strand.
TATTAGACTCAGCTTTAATGGAACCTGTCCATAAAAATGATAGCACTGTGATTAGAATACATTTGCCATAATGCCACACATGGAAAAATCAAGGTATAAATCACTTACAGTTCATAATTATCACAATAAATAGTAAGCCGCTTTTAACAACCTAACACCTAAATAATCAAAGGCAACTACCCCTATTAGTTGCATTTGCAGCTATGTTTAGTAAACAGATAATACTGAGGGAATACTGTATTGTTTGCAGCTGTTCAAAAAAAAAAAAAAAGAACGCTCAAATGATTATCTGAGAGCACAGACAGAACTGTCAATTTTGTCAGTGTTTCCCATGTTTGAAAACATTATGATTTGCATTGTGAGCACCGAGAGGCTTATGAACTTTAAGATGTTGCACTCTGTTTCAGATGTAACTAAAGTACATCTGGTTGACACTAGATTCAAGTCATGATCAGAGGCACTTACAGATGCTCACTTGAGTTGAGTAAATATCACAATATGTTCTGTGCTGTCCCTGTTTATTGTACAGTTGCCAAATTTCAACTGGACAGAAAATGGGTCACCTGTAGCTTTTTTGTTGTTGTTCTTAATTTAAAATTGGTCTTATTTTAACACAATACACAGCACAAAATAGCATGTTTTACAAATGGCAATCTTTTTAAAACAACACAATAATTACATTTATTCACATTCCTGCATATGAATTTTTGGCATCCATCTTTGGCAATCAAAATTCACTTCCTGTACAGTGGTAGGGACATTTCTTGACCCTTAATCCTGGGAGAATTTCCCGATCTCCTTTAGATTTCTTTTTTTTACCGCTTTCTAGAGTTCAACCCATGAAACATGTGTTAGACTGAAATGTAGACATTATGATGGCCAGTCAGGAACACTATATTTGTATTCATTTAACCATTTCTTAGTACATTTTGTGGCATGCGTGTCATGTTTGAAAGCTCATTTTCAGCCAAAATACAGCTTCCTTGCGGAGGCAAAATGTCCTGGTTTGACATTTTTGACACCAAAAATAATAACACCACAAATAAAATGTTAGCCTCACCTAAGAGTTTAGTGTCATCTGCAAATGTAACTATTTTGCTTCTGATTTGCTTATTAACACCATTTGTGTAAATGGCATGACACGCATGTTTTGTGTCCAAGTCCATTTACCCCCCCCCCCCCAAAAAAAAGAAAAAACATACATGTATATAATAATATATATATATAATAATATATTATATATATACATATATATATATATATATATATATATATATATATATATATATATATATATATATATATATATATATATATATATAAATTACGATGAACCACTCAAAAATGTCAGGCGGTGGAATCTTTGGAACATACATGCAAAGACCTAAAGTACTGTAATGAGGTCCACTTTCTCAAAAAAAATTCTTATATGCTTATATGTTAAACTGCTATTAAATGAGGAAAAGTAGAATAGTAGTCCTATCTTAACAGTCTTACATGGAAAACTTTCTGTCCACAAAATAGACCTGGCAGTACAACTGTCTGAAAAAAAGACCTCTGTGGTACATAAACAAGGTTTTCGAGTCTCCACAAATATTAGATAATTTGACATTTTTCAGTTATGGTGAGGTTTGTTCAAGTTATCATTTCAGGTGGTATGACCCCTGGAAAACTATGAAAATGTGTTATTCTTGTACAAATGTATTTTGATTTTAAAATATATAAGCGCAGACTTGAGATCAAGGTCAGAAGTTTATGTAGATGTCCAATGTAATGCCTGTTAGATTTCATCTGAGGTTCAAAAGTCAGGTAGTACAACCAAATAGTGCAACCAGAATTACAGTTACACTAAACTTCAGTTACACTAATGGACAAAAGTTCTTATTTCATGTTTTTGAGAATGCTAAATAAAGTATGACATTAAGAGATTTGTTCACATTTACATTTTTATATTTACATTTTAGTCATTTAGCAGATGCTCTTATCCAGAGCAATTTGCGTGAGTCCATTCAAGGTTAAGAGCAAAATGATACTAAATCATAACTGTCACAATCTGATAATAGGAGTCATTGCGTAAAGTAACACATCATATTCTGTTAAGTGCAATAGTCGGTGCAAGAGGGTATTTGAGGATATGGCAAATATGTTTGAGGATATAGCATGATAATTTAGACTCCAGTGTTCATTTAACCAAGATGCAGTTTGAACAGATGAGTGGAGCTCCTTCCACCACTGAGCCGGGGGGGTCAGAGTAGAGACATGACCGAGAACATGGACCCTTTATTAGAGGGATGACAAAGTGACCAGAGGTTGCAGAGCAGAGTGGTTTGACAGCAGTGTATGGTTTGACAAGGAGAGTGCAGTTCTTCTTTCTGCCCCATAGGCTAGGAAAAGAGATTTGTGTTCTTTTCTGGTCACAGCTGAAGTGAAGCTGAAGATTATAGATAAGACCAGCAGCATCATTCTGTATAAGCTGAAAGGGCTTGATAGCACATTTTGGAGGACTGGCAAGGAGAGTTACATAAAGAATTGATAGCTCTGGGTAATAAATGCTGTGTTTTCATTAAAGAACAGATTATTATCCTGAACAACAGCGAGATTCTTGGGTTTAGACACCATTGTGTACCACTGTCTGGTAATGGAGAGATCATCGAGGGGGGAGGATGAGCCTGGAAGAGAGAGTAGTTCTGTTTTGGAAAGACTGAGTTCGAAGTGCATCAGTGGGTGGGAAGGAGAGAAAGAATTGTGTATAATCACCATAGAAGTGGTAGGAGAATCCATCGGAGGATATTAGCGAGCTGAGGGAAGTTGTGTACAAGGAGAACAGGAGGGGACCAAGCCCGAACCTTGAGAATGGGACTTTGAGACAGAACCATGCCAGGATACTTGGTAGGAGCATTCGAAGAGGTTAGAGGAGAACAATTTGTAGACACTGTCTGAGGCACCCCATCCTGTGATGGTACAAATTTTTATGAAGATTTTTTCATTACTGAAATGCGTTCCTGACATTTCTGATATTTCAGTGTCAATATTTTTAATGATGACCAAATGTGCTCTTATATTGAAATTATAATAAAACATAACAGTATTCAACTCTTATTAATGAAAGTCACTGATATGACTGGGTTACAGTATAAACTTGTCTTCTAAACCAGTCACTTCAGAGCTTTGAAATGGAAATAAAATTCATTAATATATCATGTTATTTTTGAATACTAACTGATATTGAGCACAATGATAGGTGGGTGATCAGTCTTGGTCAGATTATGAACTCAGCAATTTTACACTTAAAAGCATCCATGTATCATGTATACAAATCATTACTGACAAAGTTTTTTGTTTTACTCCCTGTGCAAAACTATTTCAAGTCATTACAATAAAACAGAATACAAAGCAACATAAATTTTTAATTACCATGTGATGTTTATTTTAAACACTACAATGATTACTATTTAGTTTTTCATGTGGTAAATGAATTTTAAAATGTGTAAACATCTGTAGATGACTGTACCACCTTACATTTTCTGAGTGGTAAAATCAGATCTTATTTAAAAAAATTAATTGACACCACTTAAAACCAGTATGAACGCAGAGTACATTCTTCCTGACTTAAAATGCAATTTAAATCCATTTTTCTTAAAAATGTATTTGCATTTTTGAAACTGGTGTTTGTCACTGACCCAGCTAGAGAACAACCGCAATCCCAACACAGATCCCTGAAGTAATCCACTTCCCATAACTCATTGTCCTCAAAGTCTGGATTTGATCATCATAGAACACCTGTGGAGAGAGCTGAGGATGGCAGTTCAGTCATTCCCCATCCAATTTGACTGACCTTCAGAGGATCTGCCAAGAATGGGAGAAACTACCCAAATCCAGCTATGCAAAACTTGTAGACCCAAGAAAGCTCAAAAGTATGATTGCTGCCAAAGGTCCTTCTACAAAGTACTGAACTAAAGGCCTGAATACTTATGTAAATGAGATTTCCGTTGATTTGCAATTTGCAAAATTTTCTAAAAATGCTTTTGATAATATGGGTTATTGGGTGTAGATTGACAGCCAAAACACATTTAATCCATTTTAGATGTCTACAACACAAAGTGTACTAAACATGAAGGAGTCCAAATACTTTCCAAAGCCACTGCATGTAGCATCATGGGCTTCAGATTTGGTTCTGGGTTCATGTTTACACAACACCTTAACAGAAATCACTCAAGCCAAACCTGATAAAATGGGAAGTCACTAACCATCAGTAATGGCATCAGCCATTTGGTAGAAAATCAAATTTATTGCAAACATACCTAAAGACATGATGTACGTTATTTATGGGTATCAGTAAGACCACTCCATTTTACTTGTGAGAATCATTTCAAATACTTCATGTTGAATGTGAAAAAAAGACTGCTCAAATAAAGAATGTCAATTTCCATACTTGCATTCACAAGTACACATGAAGTTGAGAATGAAAGCATCTTGCTCTGTAGTAATGCCAAGCCTATGCAATTGGCCAGTTTCACAACATGTACACATGTAATGCTAAACCAATGGGTTCAAACAAGATTGACACTGCCTCATGAAATCACCCATGCATAATAGCAAGGTGATAAAGCACTTCCTGTCCCATTCCCATAAACAAGCATTCTGCAAAAATGACATATGCTCATTTTATTGAAATTGTACAAAAAAAGGGAAACATGGAATAAGTGCTTTAAAAGCAGCACACAAAGGTCACGAAATAGGTAACTAAAAATTGCTGTTCCTCTTGCATTGTAGGTTGATCACGCTGAGCCATCTGTCCTTGTATGCATCAGATCGCGCCCTTCTCCAAGGGTGCGAAATTAAGAGTCTTAATTCAAAAGCCATCATTATCTAATAAAGTGTGCAAGGGCTGCAACACACAAGCATTGTAGTCAGGGAGGGAAGGGGTCTTCTCAGCATTCAGAACCCATGGACCTTCAACTGCTCCTCCTTTGCCAAACCAATCTAGGGAGGGGAGAAATTGTTACACAGGAACACATTAGATCTCATGGGACAGAAATATACATGGTAAATCCCAATACTCACTGGTTCTCACAGCCCCAGCATCAAGAGACCCCCACAAAAGAGCCTCACCACTATGAAAATAAACATGCAAATGATTTTTGAACATACCTCTGTAAGGAACTGGCAGATATTCTTACGCTGGTCACCCTGTAACTGGATCACTTCACCATACTCCGGGTGCTCAATCACAGTCCCGTTGCAGGCAAATTTCTTAAACAAAAAAATAAGTATTAACTTAAAAATTCAACAGCACAAATCATAATATGTTCTGATGTAAAGGGCAACTTCTCACCTTCTTGAAGGCCTTGACTAGTTTCTTCTTGTCATAGTCATCCGCAATGCCCTGGACAGTGGTCAGAGTCTTCCTGCCGTTCCGCTGTTGGATTCTTATATGGATGTAGTCTTCTGTCCCAGCCGGGAGCCGATCATCACCCTTAGTTGCATCAGCAAAGGGGTCTGGAATATAAAAAATAAAAATGAAATCTACACTGCAAGCCTTAATCACTCTACATCACTCAACAGTAATACTCAGTTTTGAACAGTATGAATGATTAACCTTTGGACTACACTTTGTAGAACTCCATTAGTTCCCAAACCAACGGAAATTCTTAATACTTCGTTACTTCCAGAACGAGTCAAGGGCACGACAAAATGGCCCTGTCTGATCCGGCCTATACACCATTTTAGCTTCACTTGTTAACACTTCAGCTCCAGTGCAAAGCCTCGGCTTCGCTAGCTAAAAGCAGCTCAAAACCACGCCCCAAGAGGTCTGCAATTGGCTGGTCGCTTTTTCTCCTGCTGTAGCAATTCGACCATTGCACAAAGGAACCTCAAGTATGAGCACGTCATCCCCTCCACCCGCCCCACTCCACCCTATGAAAGGGTATCGCCTTTCTAAAGGAATTACGCAAACCACCAAATATAGTTAACCATGTTAAACGTAGCCAGCAAAACAAACTCAGCTTGCGAAAAACAAGTACGCCAACGAGCCACTGATAAAGGCAGAATAAAATGACAATTTGCCCAACATCCGACATAATTAGCCAAATAATTTCAAAATGTTGGTGGCTGAGTAGTTCCGTGTACTTTCGGGTAACTACCCTGTAGTGAACTTAAAATCGTGTTTACCATCAGCTATTATTACCGAAGTCGGCCATCCGACTACTCACCCGTTTTCGTTACGGTGTTGCAAGCCAACAAAACACGAACACGACGCCATAGCTGCGTTTTCAACAAGTTACCCAAGCGACATTAGCGTATCTAAACGTTTAAGTAATACTATTTTTGACCAGGGTTAAAGCATTTTCGTTGACTGCGTCGTAAGCTCTGAAATATTGGTGAGGCAAGCTGCGCGTTATTTCAAAACACCAAAACCCAGAATACTTTCGCCCTTCCCCCACCCCTGATAACGATTCAAAATAGCTGACGACTAACGCTAGTTGTGGATTAGATCAAATCGTAAAACGGCGAAGTCCTTACCGAAAGTTTGGAGGTTCTGGATAGCGGACATACGATAAGATTCTCTTTCCTTTCGGAAGATAACTGGTTTTCGAGCAGCTGGTTTGATATATGGTGTATGTGCGTCTCTAACTCCTCTTCTCCGCGGATGGACCTCTCTACCACCTTATTTTTCACAAAATGGCGATCATGCAATTCTAGCGCAGAAAGCAGCGTCTATATAGCCTGCCCCCGCTCACCACGAACTAACGTCATTTTGACGCACGCCACACCCGTCGCGTAACGTACAGTAATGGCGACATGCTTTTCCGGAAAGGAAATGGCTGGAGGGAACGAGAGTTCGCCATTCTCCACAATACGTTCGGTTACTGGGTTGGGCGAACGTATTCTATGACTAAAGACCACGTAGCTGTTGAACGTGGTGGTGAAATTCGATGTGTTTATGAGATACTTTCCTCACCATTTTACAACGTGTAGCTGGTCAACTATTTTAATTAAGATGAGGCTAACTAGTTATTAAAGCAATTTATTTTTTTAGCCATCCGCCTGTTAGACAAATGGGAAACAACCGAGCTAAGACTGCCATTAAAATTATTGAAATCAAAAGGAACCCAAGTTACAGTGAGCAATTTTGGCCATATTACCTTACACAAATGAAACAATCACAATTTCGTAGCAGGCCTACTCGATGATTACTACATTCCTCTTTGTAACTTGTGTGACCGTCTTCGTATCTTAGCTGTATTGCACTTTATTATCTGAGAAGAATGACGTCTTAAAAGCTGTGTGTCAGGGAAGTTCAGAAGTAGTAACGTTACTAGGATAATATGCAGAAATAAGTGCTAGTAATAGAGGGTAAGTAATGGTATGTAGGCTACAGGAGAACGTTAGTGATAACAATAGGTAGCATTAGAATAATTGTGATTTATCAACAACTGTGGGTCACGAGATATCGTGATCTCATTTCTCTCAAGATTAAGATAAGATAAAATAACACTTTGTTGATCCCCAGGCGGGGAAATTTATGTATGGATAAAATGCCTAAGCTGCTATATATTATGTTTATATATGCGATATATCAGTGTTTCTCAACCCTGTCCTGGAGGACCCCCTGCCCTGCATGTTTTAGATCTCTCCTTGCTCCAACACAGCTGATTCAAATGATCAGCTCGTTATGAACTCCTGAAGCTGCTTAATAACAAACTGATCATTTGAATCAGCTGTGTTGGAGCAGGGAAAGATCTAAAACATGCAGGGCAGGGGGTCCTCTAGTAGAGGGTTGAGAAACACTGCTATATATTATGCCTAAGCTAATATATTATTAAGGATTGAATATTATTACTTCAGGTGGCAGTGTAGCATGGTGGTAAAGAGCAGGGCTTGTAACCAAAACCATTCTGAAACCATTTCAGAATGGTTTTAAGTCACACTCCAGTCGCATTTACATCTTTTTTGGTAAGAATGTTGGAACCCTATTTATTTGCGAAATGTATAAGTGAAACAAACTATAGGTTTATTCCTGTATCGAGGTGTTACAGATTGGCAAGGCATACACCATCGCTACTGAACCAATGGTAACAGGGACCTCATTCCACCACTAGCAAGAGCAAGAGTCCAGACTGGGTAACTGATATTGAGGAGATTGGGTCATTGTCAAAGAAATAATTCAGCCGGAGCAGTTGTTCTGAATCAGAGGAGCAAAGCTTCATTCCCTTACCCAGGGAGGAGTCAACACATGCATGCTAGACAGGTGAAGCAGTCAACTCTGCTATATTTTTAGATACATTCTGTTATATAGGGTTTTCCTTCAGGAGCATATGTGATTTATTATGTGATTTATGACACACATACACAATGTGACTTACTTCTTACCTTCCTGTTTTGGTTCTACTGAACTGCTCAAAACTGGTTCTGGTTCTCAGGTGTCCTTTTTGCTGGACAGAGAGATCTAGATAATGCTAGCATACGCAGTTAACTATCTTCCTGGGTAATATCAACAGTGCATTCAGTTACACAACACAGTTCTCAGGTCAGCAACAGGCTACATGCAGCTTTAAGAAATAGAGTAAGGGTCATCATTTACCTTCCTCATGAATCATCAGCATTCACACTCACATTTTCTTCCACAATCCCCCCTTTTTGCTAGTAAGAGCAACACTCTTCATCATCACTCCAAAAATCCGGCATCAACATATCTGAGTCAAAGTCTTGTAAGGGAAAAAAAAGGCGCAATTCCGATCTTCGTGGCAAAGACTTCTTTATTTACAGGAACGGCAGTTGTCAGAATTTTTTTTTTATATTTAGTTTTATTGGAATAAAAGCAAAATATAAAAAACAACACACTCAATCATCATATTGTACAGCCATCACAAAGAAATCCTCTCCACACAGAGAAAGTTCCCCTTGCATGCATAACAATATATACAGAAAAACCATGGAGCAGGGCATAAGAGATTTACAATATTTACAAGCCTGGATTCCAGGCGGAATAACATGTTCACAGAACATGTAGCCTATCTACAGGCTAATTATTACATTGCAGCGCATGACATTACAACAGAGTATCGAGCTGATAAAGTATCAAACGGTATCAAGACAGAGCAGGGGAGGGATGAGTGACAGTGTAAGAGCCGTGAGTTTTTATTGTGTTTGTGTGAACTGTGAGGGGGGACTGGGAGGGGGAAAAGGGGGTGAAATTTTATTGGCAAAGAGTGAATAAACCTTTCCATTTTTCACGGGCTGAATGGTAACCCCACTGTACAGCATCCTTCCTGACTCTAAACTTCAGATCAAACAACACCTTATTGCAGATACCAGCTGCACTAGGTACAACGTTCTTCTTGACAAGCAACTCTCAACAGTCCCACATCTTCTTCGTCAGGCTGATCACAAGGAGCAGAAGGAAGGAAATGTCCCTGTTGCCGTGCCGGGCGTCCCACCCTTGGATCAGCTTGTCAAAGTCCAAAACAAAACCAGAGTCCAATGCTTGCAGCAGGTGCTCCGTCCGGGTCCACACTTCCTTGGCAAAGCCGCAATCCCAGAAGTCATGTCTGAGGGTCTCCTCTCCCAGAAGGGGAGAAGTGGTGTCTGGTGAGTTTGTGCTGGTACAGCACGTCCCTCACAGGCAGTCTGCCGTGGACGCACAGCCAGTTCAGGTCCTGCAGGCGGTGGTCCAGCGCCTTCGGCTGGACTCGCTCCCACACCTCATTGGTGATCCCGACGACGGCCCTGGCTTCCGGCTTGGTCCTCATCTTGGCGTAGAGGGTCCTGTGCTTCAGGAGCATGGCATTGCTGATCTGCGGCGGGATCCTGGTGATGAACCTCACTGCCATCCTGTAGTGCTACAGGAGTTGTTCTGCCTTCGGTCTTGCTAACTTATTCAAAAAGACCTCCCCGGTTTCAAAAGAAACCGGTTTGTATGAAAACAAATCTCTATAGAAACGTGAGGCGATACTAATCATTCCTCCAGTTGTCAGAAATACATCCGACACACTCTTGGTTCAGCGGAGTCAAAAAGAACCCTTGGGGTTTACTGAAAACATTCTTCATACTGACACAGAACTTTGATCAGGATAGACAATAATTAAATAACCATCAATCTGAGAGTGAGAGTATATGTGATGAAATACAGGAGGTCTGGTAATTAGATTATCTTCCCTAGCAAGAACAGTTCTCAATCACCCATCACCGGTTTCTTTAGAAGTATCAATTGCCGCAACGGCTAGCTACAGCCAAAGTGACAACTGAAGTCTGAGCAGAACTGTGGTTACAATAAGGCCATCTGGACAAATGAATACAGGTATTTGCATACCTTAAGTGAGAGGATCTGTGCTCTCTTATGCTGCACTGAGTGAGCTGGTTTAGGGATTTGGACCAAAATCTTACAGTCTCTAAATTCTACAGTGTTTACAGTATCTTTCTCAGGCAGATCAGTCATAGTAACAGCTAAGAGAGTGGCAGACTGCTTACACAGTTATTTAGCAATATTAATCACAATAGTATGCTGCTGCTGTTAAGGCAGAGATCCCATTTTTTCTATGCAGTAAATTTTCCCATGCAAGAAAATATTCATTAAAAGTATTGCAACTGTCCTCCCCAATTTAAAAGTGCTAGCCAACATAGAGAAGATGTCAGTCATGTTAGGACCTGCTATACCAAAAGTTCAGTATGTGACCATGTCATAGGCTGAGGTAATTAATATAATTCATAATCCATTGGTTAATTGTTGTTGTTACTTATCAGTTTAACTTGCATGTATATATGTTTTCTTTGACTCTGTTTAGCTAAAAATCAGTATTTTTTTTGCATTATTGCTTACATTACATTGAAGCACCATTGAATTGAATTGAGTTGTAATAACATTATGGATTGCTACCTACATGAGGCGATGAAGACAATGAAACATTATGTGTGTGTATTCTTCCTTTCTGGTGAAGGCATGTGATGCTGCACAGAAAAGCTCTGTCAGTACTGCAGCATCGTAGCCGGTTTGTTTTTGTTTTTCTGGCCATGTGCTTTTGTTTTCTGTGCTCTCGTTTACCTGCCCCGCCCCTTGTTTCTCCACCTGTGGATTGATTGCTCATCTGTTTCACCTGCCCGCTTGTTCACCTGTGTCTCGTTTGCTTGTTCGCGTGTGTATTTATACCCCGTCTGTTTCCTAGCTCATTGCTAGTTTGTTTCAGTTTATCTGTTTAGCAACTGGCATCCTTCCTTCCTTCCTTCCTTCCTTCCTTCCTTCCTTCCTTCCTTCCTTCCTACCTGCCTGCCACGGGTTTTTGGATCCGATTCTGTACTTTCTGCTGTGCTTTGCTGTTTTTTTTGACATTGCCTGTTTTTGACCCTGTTTTTTGGATTCTCCCTGAGGACTGAATTAAATCGCTTGTGCATCCTCCACCCCTGTCTGCGCCTGAGTCCCTGCCTGAGTCCTGACAAGCTCAGATAACAGAAAGTAACTGTGCTAGCATAGTCAGGAAGGAACATGTTACTGTACATGTACTACTGGCCATGTACTTTCAGGGATGACAGGAATAACACTAACATGGACTTGGGGAGGGTAATACAGCAGCATGCATACTACATGACTATTTATTCGGCAGGGAGGAGCGGGTGACATCACAGCCACGATCCATTGCCACATGCTTCATGCCACTCCTTTTGTCCGAATTTATCTCAGTCCCAACTTGACATTTTCCCCTTCATTTGCACTCCACTGGACAGTTGAAGTTGTGACAAACATCATGCCATCATATGGGCTAAGGTTTCCTCAAGCTTCTGATCCAGTTTTGATTTGACTAATTCTAACATTTGCACTGCTAAATCTAACCCTAAACCAGCATGTATGAGCAAAATTATCAGTTCTATAGCATAATTTAGGTAAAACTCCCTGCAATGCAACCAAGGGGCCCCACCATTCAGTTTTTTTACTGCATCATGGAAATCATGGGGCCCCTCAAATGACGGCCCTGTGTTTACATTTATTCTGTTGTCTTGATTGCATATACTTCTATTAATATTGCTGTGTAGGCTCCCTAAGATATGCACTGAATGTTCTGTAATTTGTAAGTTGCCCTGTGAAATGAATAACATTAACTACACATACAATCATTTGGTATCTGACTCTTAGTCATTAAAACAAACTTCTTAAAACCACTAAATATGTCAGTAGGGTTTTAGTTTATTGCTACATTTATTATTTCTTGATGTGGATTTTCTAGAATCAAAACTGCTTTGAACTTGAACTACAGTAATTGCCAGTACTGTTCACTGGCACTTAATCACACACCCTTACCATGTAAGAGGGCAACTGCAGTCAGTGACAACTATGAGGGTAGTATTACAAAGAGTTGCACATTATAAAATTGAAAACAAAGTTAACAGATTCTCCAGATTATTTCAATGTAACTGTTCATTGTAGCAGAAAATAATATTTAGCAAATTGAGAAATTTAGGGGGATCTGCTGTACAGCAGGGTTACTTCTCACCAGAAGGTGGCAGTCTTTTCAAACACCTCAAGCAACTTCTCACAAGTAATCTAACCACATACAGTATATCCTGGTATAGGGTAAACACTAAAAATGATCCAGAGTCGAATGTCTCAAAAATTAAAGAGATGCTGGTTGATTTCATTGTCCAGGCTTTACTAGATGACTCCACTGCCATGACAGGAGAAAAGGTTGTAAAACTCATGGAATTATTTAGATACATTGGCCTGATCACAGATATATAATGGATATTAACTTCCAATCAGCATACACCTGAAAGTGTAAAAAAACAGCAGCAATTGTACTTTTTAAATTTGCCATTTGTGCTTGTTCTCTATTAACTGCAACTCATGCCTTATGCCTTGAGCCATTTCTCATGAACATACATTTGGATGAATGCTTTCTTATTGTTAGAGTATTATGATTTCCTATTGTTAGTGTATTATGATAATAACCAAGGGAAATATAATAATTTTTCAGCAACTGTATGTATAGTTCTGTACTCATGTACTTCTTTACTGTGTGTAATTACTTGCTATGCAATTACGTCAGTTGACAATAATAATTAGAGGAGTGCAATGACATTTGAGGTGATGAATAAGACAGTAGCACCAATTATGAACAAAGAATGTAAAATTGGATGAGTGTGAACTAAGGAATGAGCCAGCTGGCACACAGCCGGTAGCTCATTATCTGGAATTTTACCTGTATGGAGGAAATGTGATAAAAGTATTTTATAATAATTACAGAGGCTGGCAAATCAGCACAGCATAAGAGGAAGAAAAATTTGAGACCACACCACATTCAGCCCCTTTCTTTGTATTCTATGATTTTTCCTGTTGAGCAACAGAATGGGAGATGGGTATCTATTTTAGAGCGCACACAATTTAAATCCAGCTGTAGGCAGAGATTAACATTCATTCAACCCAGCCTTTTCTTTTCTTTGTTGAAAGTGAAGTTCAAGACAAATCCCTGAATTGTCTTGGCTCAAGTTTGTCCAGGTGTGGGTTAGGAGGGATGGGAACAGACAGGATACTAGTTGTTTTTTGGTCTGATTTAATCTGAATCACTGTCAGACTGAGCAAATTTCCTTTTATTCTATACAGGTACACTGTCATCCTATTTTCTTGCAGACAGTGTAATAAATTCAAGCACATGGGGAGTTCTGTGTATGCTTGATTTTTTTATTCCCCAGGATCAATTGCGTGCCCATAAGCAGAGCTGCTCACATTCCAAGTCTCCTAACTGTGCTGGGAAGATGGAAAATGCATATTGATGATAAGTGGTCCAAACCACATTTTTAATCACCATCCAAATATACCCTCAGGGTCACTTTAAAACAAAGAAGACACTGTAATGTCCATGCCCATAGATGGTTAACATTTAAACATGGATGCTGCATGAATGTATTTGAGTATTTGGTCACATATATGTGTATATGTATATATATAGGACCATTTCTTGACAGTTAACAGACTATGAGATAATGCATTTTATCAAACTTGGAAAATTTGTCACAGAATGAGCCCCTAGTACCACATATATGATGCAAGGTTTTGTTGATCCATTTTGTGTATTGCACTTTCACCATGGTCAGGTTTACCATGTTACCATAATCTGTATAGTGCATCAGATGGAGGGGATCTGCTGGAGGAAAATCCAGAAAAATATCATTCACCACTAAAGTCTCCTTCTGCTGCAAGTATACAATTTTGTCTTGAACAGAGGAAAAATCGCTTTCCATTTTTATGTGATTGACATTTTTCAACGATACAATTGATCTGTTCCAAAAATATTAATAATTATTGTAATATATAATTATATATTATATGCTTTTGAGCATGCAATGTTGTCTAAATGGCTACTCAATTGGACTCTGCAATCTGTTTACCACATTTTGATATATTATTTGATTTGATTGCAGTAACATCCCAGACTGCCTTATTCCACAGTGGAGCGGGTGGTATTTCTGCAGTTGTCTTTAAATTTTATGAATCACCATAATGATATGCAAAGAGTAAGAAGGGGCAGTTCCAATGGTAATATGAGTTTTACATAAATTACCATTCAATATCATGCTAGCACTGCAGAGAGACCCAAGTTGAAGGTGCAGCTAAGTAAAATAGAAAAAGGTAAATATTCTGACCTTTACTCAGGGTAAGTAAGGAATTATTGTCACCTCTCAGCCATAATGTCTGACTGACTGTAAACCAGCGGCGTCCATGCCAGACACCTGGAACAACAGATACTTAAAATTCCCACTCAGTCAACAGCAGTAATTCAGTAGTTAAGATCTGAGTGGCAACAGCAGAGCAGATCTTTGAGATACATAGATAATAGCAATTTTTGTTTACATTCAAATGTCAGGATATCATAAAAACACATGCAACCCATAAGACCATGTAAACACATTTCCCTCCTAGGTATGCCTGGTAGTATTTCTGTAATACGTTGTAGTGAATCAAATCCTGTGTGCAGCCAGACTGTCATGTGAAGGTCTCTCTGAGGAAACTCTCTGTGAGGTCAGCGGGGAAGGGCGTATGTGTCTCTTAGGAAACCAAAGCCAGCTACCTCTGCCCTGATAACCTTCTGCTTTCACTACAAGTCTAGGTTACCACAGTAAAACATAAAATAACAAACATTTACACAATAATGTTTCCTTAGTCCTACCATCATAAATAACTATATACTCTGAACACACCCTTCAACAAGGAAGCATTAACTAGGGGGGCAGAGGGTGTATCCATTGTTCCAATGTGATGTTGTGGGCTAGATCTATGATTGTTTTGATGTCATGATGTGCAGGAGCCAACTTGTCTTCTTTACAGGAAAGAAACACAGTTACTTAGAATCTACATCCTCATAAATGAAACCCATTACTGAGAAAACTCTCTCTTTGTTTGACTCCCACCCATTCACATTCTTTTGGCATTACCGATTGATGGCCCTGCTGAAACAAAACTACATATAGTCATATTTAAATCTCAAGCTCCAGCATGTAATAAAGAAAGGGGCACTTCCAGCCAGTCAACTGTGTAATATCTGCCACAGACTGCTGACTTGCACAAAATCAAAACAAAAAAGAACTGATCAAAACATCTGAGTTTCTGGCAAATTAACAGATCAGATCAATAGATCATTATTTTTTGCACATTTTGTTTGTTTTGCAGATATTCTGGATCTAAAGTCCGGAAGATTCTCATTTTCATAAGGAAATGTTTAAATGCATTTGAAATCAGCTTTAGAAATGTGACTGCATTTGTGTCAGACAACATGGACTATATGTCCAAGGCTTAGTAGAACACCCTTTGTGGTGTTTTTCCAGAATGATATAATAATCCATGAAGCCTACAATAAACTTGGTGTACCAACAAATGAATATGGAACACTGGCAGAGCAGGAGCACTACACAAACAATAAACTTGCAATATGTTAAAACAATCAATAAGGTTGGATAAAAATTAATGCCATATTACATTGTATTATATCAAGTGAATAAAATGTGTTTTAGTAAACCGTCTCACAACATTTACAAAGGCTTCTTAAGGCTGTGGCTTGTTATCCCTTAACGCTGGAATTTCTTTCACTGATCTCTATACATGATGTTCACATGCCCCCTTTTGATTTTGATTTTTGATAGATTTATTTCACATGCTGCTACTGCAACCAACATGCCTTAGTTGCTTACATGTTTCGTATGCTAATGCAGGTTAAACTGTTACTGCATTTTCTATACTTGTTTTTCTACCCCCTCTGGCAAAGAAAAACTGTTCTGCAAACACATGACGATCATTTTAATTTATTGCTGCATTGTGTGTGTCACTGAAGAATAAGAGACAAAAAGGACACAGAGCCTGTTTATTCCTTTTCCTCTGGAAAATTTTGAAGAATTTTTTATTTACATACTTGTTAGGGTGTGTTTTCTTATCTTTCACCATAATGCATATTGAACATTTTTATAATAGCTGACATGCTTTGTCTAACAGGAAGAAAATGAAAAGTTCATTAAGATGTTTGAGAAAACAAGCATTAGTCATAAAATGGAAACCATAAAAGTATTTCTGTGGGTGGGCTCAGTGAGTAGGCAGTAAGCCTGCAATGTTACCGTGCACACATACTCACAGGAATCGAAACATGACATTTAAGTGATGACTGGTGCCAGACCTTTTCACAGAATTTCCTCACAGCCAGAAATGGCTGGCTTTGGTGATTCAAAATGCATATACTCAGTGAAGGTCAGGAATAACATCGGCGTATTCAGCAAAAGAATTAGGATAGTTTTGTAATATATTGGCTCAAACCTTAAAATGTGCCACTTTTTAAAATTTTCATTGATGAGGAGTAGTTATTTTCTGGTATTTATGACTAGGTTTTAGGTGTCTGACTGCTATTTCAGTTTTCACTCTGTTGTTTTTTCAGGTCAGATACAACAGGACATATATGTATGTACAATATGTACAATATATGTTTGCACACATAAGCAAGGATGCAAGAACATTTAATTACTTAAGTGAATTAGGGTTAGGGTTAGGGTTAGGGTACTATTTCTAAATGAGATCTAGGCAATATCCCTTAAAACGTTGTTGTGAGTTCTAACATTTCTAATGTAGTAATTGTCAGATACAGTGCATTCAGAAAGGATTCAGACCCCTTCACTTTTGTCACATTTTGTTATGTTGTAGCCTTATGCTAAAATCACTTAAATTCACTTTTCCCCTCATCAGTCTATGCTCAATAATCCCTAATGACAAAGCAAAAACAGGATTTTAGAAATTTTTGCAAATTTATTAAAAATAAAAAACTGAAATATGACATTGACATAAGTACTCAGACCCTTAACTCAGTACTTAGATGAAGCACCTTTGGCAGTAATTACAGCCTTGAGTCTCCTTGGATATGATGCGACAAGCTTTATGCATCTGGATTTGGGGATTTTCTGCCATTCTTCTCTGAAGATCCTCTCAAGCTCTGTCAGGTTGGATGGGGATCGTCGGTGGACAGCCATTTTCAGGTTCAAGGTTTTCAGCTCATGTTCAATTGGGCTCAAGTCCGGGCTCTGGCTGGGCCACTCAAGGACATTCACAGAGTTGTCCCTAAGTCACTCCTGTATTGTCTTGGCTGTGTGCTTAGGTTCATTGTCCTGTTGTAAGGTCCACCATTGGTCCCATCTGAGGTCCTGAGCACTCTGGAGCGGGTTTTCATTAAGGATATCTCTGTACTTTGCTCTGTTCAGCTTTCCCTCAACCCTGACCAGTCTCCCAGTCCCTGCCACTGAAAAACACCCACATAGCATGATGCTGCCACCACCATGCTTCACCATTGGGATGGTATTGCACAGGTGATGGTGCCTGGTTTCTTCCAGACATGATGCTTAGAATTGGTTTAATCAGACCAGAGTGTCTTGTTTCTCACAGACTGTGAGTCTTTTAGGTGCTTTTTTGCAAACTCCAAGCGTGTCTTTTACTGAGGAGAGGCTTCCGTCTGGCCACTCTGCCATAAAGCCCAGATCAGTGGGGTGTTGCAGTGATGGTTGTCCTTCTGGAAGTTTCTCCCAACTCCACACTGGATCTGTGGAGCTCAGCCAGAGTGACCATCAGGTTCTTGGTCACCTCTCTTACCAAGGCCCTTCTCCCCCGATCGCTCAGCGTGGCCGGATGGACAGCTCTAGGAAGAGTCCTAGTTATTCCAAACTTCTTCCATTTAAGAATTATGGAGGCCACTGTGCTCTTGGGAACCTTCAATGCAGAAGAAATTTTTTGTAGCCTTCTCCAGATCTGTGCCTTGACACAATCCTTTCTCTGAGCTCTGCAGGCAGTTCCTTTGACCTCATGACTTGGTTTTTGCTCTGATATGCATTGTCAGCTGAGAGACCTTATATAGACAGGTGTGTGCCTTTCCAAATCATGTCCAGTCAATGGAATTTACCACAAGTAGACTCCAATCAAGGTGTAGAAACATCTCAAAGATTATCAAGAGAAATGGGATGCACCTGGGCTAAATTTCAAGTGTCATAGCAAAGGACAAAGGATTCAGGGTCTGAATACTTATGTCAGTGTGATATTTCAGTTTTTTATTTTTAATAAATTTGCAAAAAAATTCTAAAATCCTGTTTTCACTTTGTCATTATGGGGTATTGAGTATAGATTGATGAGGGAAAAAAATAATTTAATTGATTTTAGCATAAGGCTACAACATAACAAAATGTAAAAAAAGTGAAGGGGTCTGAATACTTTCTGAATGCATTGTACAAACACTGTGCAAGACACTTCAAGGATTCTGTCTGTTGGGATTAATTTATTTGCATTTTATTCTTTACAGAAAAGAATGAATAGAGCCAAAAGGGAAAAGCAGTAGGAACAACATTCACCGTCACGCATAATTAGTTTTAATTACAGATAGAGTTCTAAGGTAAGGCCTGGCGACAAAGAAGCGTAGCCTCTCCCCTTATTCATGTCTACTTCTGTTATCACAGTAGAACAGAAAGCATTTTCTCAAAAATAACACATCAAATGACAACACCAGTAAATGCACCACAGTCTTAACTCTTAACATTTTGCAGGCACGCGATCATTCTGCCAGCGTATCATGCCTTCAAACATTAATCCCTGAAACTCATCTACATAGTACCAAAATCAATTGCTACTGCACGGGAGTCAAACTTCCTTTGTCATCTGTTCACACCAGCCAAGTAATATTGCAATGATTCTGAAAGAAAGGACTATCATGTTTCTAAAGAAGCTACTTTTTGAGGATGAGATAAAAATGATGCAGTGTTGATGGTAATGAGTAAGCACTCAGCAACAGAGGAAATCTCTTCTCGACAAAGACTGAGGATTGTTCATATTCTTTTTGTGAACTCGCGGTTAGATCCGAGCCCCTTTACGCCACACCTCAAGAGTAAACACGAGTCTTTTCCCTTTTTCAATAAATGACTTTCAGATCATCCCTCAAGCAGATGCTGACAGTTTTCACTCACCCACATACAGCCAGGTTAGTGGCTTGGAGTTATGCCAGCAATCCAGCTTCAACAACACAAAAAGGTATTTGATATAATCATTAGAATAACCATTTCATAATACAAAGATACAGCTTGCGCTTTTTTCTGCACACATAATTTGTCCTGGTACAAATGGACAAAAACCCCACAGCATGTTATATAAGCCATCAAGGAGGTATGAAGTCACCTCAGTCCCTGGAAGATGTTTTAGCTTGTAGCGAAAGGCGAGAGCAGTCACCCCACCCAGCCTCGAACCCAGGTCTATGGGGTGCCAAACCTGCAGCTTGACCACAATGCCAAAGCCTCTGATGTGAGGTGACTGCTCTCACCCTTCGCTACATTATGGTGTCATGTGGGACGGCTGTGGGATTCGCTACAGTGGGATGGCTTGTTTGCATTCTGGGGAAGCCAGAGGTGTTTGCTTAACAATGATGCTGCCACACCACAGGTTACAGTCAAGGCAGGGACTGTTGTCCCACACCCCAGGGGGAATCCCTTGTGTAAGAGTAATACAAATTAATTGTCATTTCAACATGCTGTGAACTCCATTGCCATGTTTATTTTTCCATGGGAAGTGAAACTCCTTCGATCTCTTAGGAGCATTGGATCTTTCTCTTATCAAACACAGAAATCTTCATATTCCATTGGATTTGGTGTTTACCAGCTGTGTTTACTGACTGTGTATTTGCAATGGTTGTCACTCAAGATTGGTTTCCTTTTTGGCTATATCCTCCACTAAACATGTGAGTGAGCTGCAAGGTGTCAGTGAGGACTACATCAGATGATGGGAAGATAGTTCTAATGTGGCCCTGTCACCAAAGGTCCTCTCACCTATGACAGTCAGGGAACCACTCATTGTGCCCTGTTAGGGGTCCTTGGCTTTATATATAAGAGGACGCAGATGTGCTACTGTACGTGTACAGATTTATTTGTTTTTGGGTCTCACTGGTTGAAATGGAAGACCAGCTGTGACCGAGGTTTCTGTGGTGAAGAAATGCTAAAATCTGAATGGGTTCATCAAGGGCGAAGCACAGTATAGGAAACACAAACCAGTTGCTACAAAATCTAGCAAAAGCAAAAATGACAGATGTTCCTTTCCTAACATATTTCAGTAGCCTACTTTCATGCAATATAAGAAAGCCATGAAAAACAGGTTGTATCACTTTTCGATGTTTGCCAAACGCCCCAGGGCGTATTATAAACAATTATGCCCCACACCCCCCAAATGATTTTCTCTAGAAGCGCATGGCATGCGAGCTCTGTGAGACTTCCCTGTGCTTGAGTATCTATAAAAGAGGCAGTAGGTGTCAACTTTGTTATCTCAGTCTCCTTGACTACAGACAGGCGCATCTTCTCTCCGAAAAAACTCCAGTTTGTTTGCGATCGACCGTCGTCATGTCTGTCAAAGTTAGCCGAGGCACTACCTTCAGCTCCTCCAGCATGCGCAGCGGCGGATTCAGCTCAGGCAGCCTGCTTGGAAGTGGGTTTAGTTCTTCTAGCGGGAATTATCTCGGGCAGGGGGAAAGCTATACCTCTACTAGCAGGCGTGCGGCCAGTGTTTATGGGGATGCAGGTAGCTACGGCACCCGCATGTCCAGATCAGTGTCCTCCTTCTCCATGGCTGCACCAAACTCCGAGTTCTCCTTGAGCGCTAACGAGAAACTGACCATGCAAAACCTCAATGACCGCTTGGCTACCTACTTGGAGAAGGTAAGAAGGGTGGCGGGGAGCCAAAACTTCTGAAAGCTCGTCCCGCACAGACTTAGTTCTTTAGAAATGCGACGGTGTGACAATATTGCATAATTAAATTATTACCGTCAGTACTCTTGTCCTTGAATCAACGACCTGGAAATAAAGTAACAACAAAACAAGCAAACCAAAATCGTCTGTCGTTACTTCACTGGCTTTGTTGACATTTTTCCATCCGTTCATCCAGTAGCAAATCGCTCTATGGAAAACAGTTAATTGCTGTATATGTAAAGCGATATGCATTACGCGCTCATTTAGTTTCCTGATTTCTATGATTAGATGGATAAAATAGTCACTTCCCTGAGAATCTGTATTTTTATTGACTGTAAACCCCGCCCTATACCTTCTAAAAAGGGAATCATCTGCATCATGGTAAATAGCGCAAAGTAACGGTAACAATACCATTTTATCATTTCTACCAGATTTGCTTGGCAGGAATCAAAGCATACTCTTATAGCATGGTAAAATGCTACATGCGTGGTATGAAAAATTCTCTGATACACACATACTCTTTTGCATAAATGAGATATCAATGTTATATTAAACATGTGATATATTTATAGCATTCTGTCTGAATGCATCTACTCTTTACTAAGTTTTACTCTTAATTCTTACTGCTTCAGCAGGAGTTACGCTCTGTCATGTCTGAACATCAATTTTATGATAACTAGACGTCCAGTTTTGGACGACTGTTTTGCGTTAATTTGGAATGGTGCGTCCTTAGATTAACGAGTTAGTGTGGAATATATTGTTAATTGTGAGTGAGTCACATTGTTATCATATTAATAGCATATATCATAATCACAGTGTTTTGGGTAGCAGACATATTATTGCCAATGTGTATGTACTGACCTTATGCATGTATTGACATGAGTTATTTGCTGTTTTTATACCCAAAAGCTTTTTTTGTGGATAGTGAATAATCCTACACAAGAGTGTACAATGTTGATGAAGCAGCTGTGAAAAATGTGTTAATTCTGCAATATTACTATCACCTGGCATCATTTTGCTTTTTTACAAGTTTTTCACCAAGGGTTACACTGAGCCTGATGGCACAGTGGGAACAGACCAGTGTGGAGCTGCTCTGGGTTTATGGAGAGCTGCTGTTAGGCAATGTTGAGAGGAAACTGTTTTGTTTGTATTCTCATCGGACTGAGAGGTATGTCCTGTGGTTTTCAGGTGCGCTCCCTTGAGGTGGCCAACAGGAAGCTCGAGCTGCAGATTCAAGAGTTCTTTGAAAAGAGATCCCCAGTTAGAGCTAAGGACCTGACTGGCTACTTCACCACCATTGCAGAACTCCGTAAAAAGGTATCTCTTTTTGAGAAATACAGAACCAATATAATCTAATGATCCAAAATATTAAAATAGTAGCGGATTATAAGTAGTTGCTTTTAATTTATAGGTGACACTGCATTGTATTATTGTCTTCCTTGATGGTAACTGGTAACTCCTGTTTTAGCATCTTGAAAAAGAGTCCATGAACACCTAATTATTCTGCTATTATTTTCTACTTAATTGATTAATTATTATTGTATGACAACAGTTATTTAAAAAAATATATTCAGAGAGCCTTTTAGTTGTCCTAACACCAGGGGATTAACTCCACAGTGTACTTAAGGAATGGATGGATCTTTGTTTCCTTTTACAGATCAGTGAAAGTTATGTTGGCCAAGCCCAGATAACACTGAAAGTAGACAACGCCAGGCTTGCAGCTGAAGACTTTCGTATTAAGTGAGTATACACCACTGCTCACTTACTCACTCACTCTCCCACACATACTCTTTCTCATTCACTCGCACACGTATTCACTCTCTCATGCATATTAATCTCATTTACACATACGCACTCTCTCTTTTACACACAAACACACATTTACTGTCACACACTTTTACTTTCTCTTATGTCGTGGACACATGCACACACTTAGCCACACTTATACTCACATGCGCACATGCACAAACACACACATGTGTGCACATGTGTGTGAGACTGTATACATTCCAACTACGATGTAACAGGATTGTGTTTGTCACTTATACAGGTACGAGTCGGAGATGAACATGCGCAAGATGGCGGAAGGGGATGTGGCCCGTATGAGGAAGGTTCTGGACGAGCTGACCATGACCCGGTCGGACTTGGAGATGCAGTTTGAGGGGCTGAAAGAGGAGCTCATCTTCCTGAAGAAGAGCCACGAGGAGGTGGTGTCTTGCTGTCTGACTGCTGGCGGTATGTGAATGTGGTGGTGCAAACCCTCCCTGTGCACGGTGTGACCCAGTTCTGATCTGTTTTCTGCAGGATGTGCAGGTGCTGCGTGCTCAGCAGAGTGGTGCGGTCAATGTGGAGATGGACTGTGCAGGTTCGGCCGACCTAGTCAAGGAGCTGCAGGACATGCGGGAGCAGTACGAGGCGCAGATTGAGCGCAACCGCAAGGAGGCTGAGATCTGGTTCCAGGGCAAGGTTAGTCTTGACCAGATTCGAAATGTCAAAAGAAACATTCATAAATGCTAGAATGCCTATGTAGCCATCAAGGTACAAAGTAACACTGTTCCATTCCTGCCACTCTACCAGTGTTGAACCTACCGAGGAGCATGTTGTAGCTGCTCTACCATGATTACCCTTAGGGGTGTTCTGACCTATCCTCACTCTCACTTCCCGCTCTGGTTGTCAGGTTGAAGGGCTGAATTGCCAGATGACCACCAGCACCAAAGATATCAAGGTATCACAGACAGAACTAACTGATCTGAAGCGCTCATACCAGAACTTGGAAATCGAGCTGCAGGGCCTCTATACTCAGGTATGGCACAATATGCAGATACTGTATTGTGCAATAACAAAACAATTCCAACAGGTGGTGCAAAAGATGTACTATCATTGGTCCCTAGTGTCATCGTCTGTAATAACTTTGTCGCCAGCACTGTGAGTGATCCTTTATTACCCAGAACAGTAAAAAAAAAATTATGGTAGTAGCATGTTTTTTCCATTCACTCATTCCCACATACCCGTCCATTTTGCTGCATCTGTCCTCCATCTTGCCCCTCCTAACATTCCTCCTAAATTTGTCCACCCCTGTCACTGTCACTGGCCGCCCCATCCCTCCGAACAGAAATTGCATTTGGAGAAGAGCATGGCTGACGTGACAGAGCGTTACAGCCTGCAGCTCAGTCAGCTGCAGCTGCGCATTAACAGCATGGAGGCAGAGCTGCAGCAGCTGACCGTGAGCATTCAGCAGCAGGCCTCCGAGTACAGACTTCTGCTGGACATAAAGATGAGGCTGGAGCTGGAGATCGCCGAATACAGGAGGCTGCTGGACGGGGATGCTGTCAGGTGAGTAATGAGGGGGAGGTGGGGGGAGGTACCAGAGTGCGGAGCATGAGATCAGGGAAACGGGCTGCCGGAAGCGCTAGGGGCTCGTAGGAGATGCAAGTACATGGAGGGGGAGTGAGAACCAAAAAGACCACAGGGGCATCTGAGAAATAAAGAGCATTGAGAAAGCAACATATACAGGATATAAGGTAGCATACATGAGTGCGGAGTGAAATGTAGTGCTATGTAGGACACAGGTCTAAGAAGGAAAACTGCTGCGGGAGAGAGGGATGTAACACACTGGGTCTTGGTGAAACTCACCAAATGTTACATCAGTTAATCACTGTTGCTTTTGCTAAACTTAGAAAACCCCACACACAGAGATAGCAAGAGAGAGGCAGACAGGAGGATATATTGCAGAAGGGAGGGGGAGACTGAAAGGGTCATGGTGTCTTCAGCTTTGATTTTGTCCCTGGATGGTAAATGCATTAAATTTTGTGTCTTTTCTTTTGTGTAGCACCAGTGTAGTGTCCACCAACATAAGCACAACCACCGTGCAAAAGGAAGTGTTAGTGAAGGAGACGGTTGAAGAAGTGGAGGGTGAGTGGAGCAAGGCCAGCTGAAATCAAGAGCACCTATAACTATTTCAGACAGAAGAATAAAATTAGATTAAATGACCTTAATACATGCATTGTTTGTTTCATACTTAGATGATTCTTGACAGTCATTAGAAGCCACTGTGAGATCATAAGTCATTGGATATTGTTAAAGTCATGATTTGACGTGTGAATCAAAAGTATGTGTTGCCATAACAATCTGCTTAATTTGAATATACAGTGTCCTTGTAAAGGGCATGCAGAAAACTGCAGAAGCCTTAAGAGGGCAAAGCCCAGATATGCCTGCGCTTTTGAGATATGACAGAATCTGGGATGTTCTCCCTCTGCGCTTTTTGAATTATCTGTGTAGCTTCAGGACTTTTCCTCCAGTTACAGTCCACTCAAATTATGTTGAGATTCAACTCAGTTTTACTCTGTTTTGTGTAACTGCAGTATTTGTATGGGCATGAATCATGCTTCTGTATTTATCATAAATCTCTATACAGAACACAATCCTCATATCCAGAGAAGAGTGAAGGTCATAGTGGAAGAGATGGTGGATGGACAGGTGGTGTCCCGTTCTGAGGAGGAGAATGTCCAGGATGTGACCAAGCCTTGATCCAACGGTAGCTATTTGAAAATGCTAGACAAGAGCTACTCGGTCTATGTCAATGCTTAAATGTTTTTATGCCAGACTGTCTTATAAGGCTTTCCTATACCTTTGCAATTCTTCAGGCAGGAGTGTCAGACTCCTGGAGGGCTATTGCTATTCTATGAAGTAACAAGGGATTAGTAGGTCTAAAAACCAGTATACTTAAATGCCCTTCCAATATCCTGCTACATGTAATAATGGCCTATTTTACATGTAATGATGCTGGGTATTCAAAATGCTCTTTTTTGTGAAAATAAAGAAAAAACTTCTAACACACAAATTCTGTGTTTGATGTGTATTTGTATGAGAAGTTTGTGACTCTTCCCCACAGTAAGGGAATAACCTGTATGCACTGACAGTCAACAGCAAAATAATACACCATTCATACAATTATACATTATACACTATTATGTTTTATTTGATATTACAAGGAATATAAAGTCTGGTAAATG
The DNA here is from genome assembly GCF_013368585.1 of Megalops cyprinoides. Classification (NCBI taxonomy): domain Eukaryota; kingdom Metazoa; phylum Chordata; class Actinopteri; order Elopiformes; family Megalopidae; genus Megalops; species Megalops cyprinoides. The sequence continues at coordinate 44,713,721 of NC_050583.1, forward strand.
ATATTTTGGGTCTCACTTTGCTTTGTGAAATTGTCTTTGTTGGTTTGGTGGGGAGTATTGTCCTTGTTTTGGAGAAATACTTATCAACAGGAATTGAGCCATTTCTAGTCAGTAAGGCTAGCTAGCTAGTTAACTAATTACTGGGCACCTGCATCCAGGCTGTTACTCAATTCACTGTTGCAGACAAACCCCTTGTCTGTGTCATTGTTTAGTAACTCATGCCTACATGTGATCCAGAAAATATGAAAAAAAAAAGTTTAGATGCACAAGGGTAGGTAATGATGAATTTAATGTCTTGAGATGGGCTTGATTTGAAATTCATGTTTTTTGACATATTCTTACAAATACATACAATTCATTGCTGGCTCACACAGACTGTGACAGTGACTGAAAACATAATAGTCTGCTGTCGTTCTTTTACTATGCTATAGGATTACATAAATCCTGTACACCACCGTTATTTTACCTGCACTGTATAGTGCCTGACCAAGTTGTTGTTGACTATAAATAAGTCAACAACAAATAATAATACAAGCATGTGCATTAATCAGATATGTGTGCAACAGAGATTTTTATGGTAACAACTATGGTGTATATTACTACCATACCACAACTTCAAGAGTGTTACATGGATACTTCTACATACTCTGCTGGCTGTTCCTGTCAATGCACAGGAATTAGTAGTAGGAGTAGTAGTATTTATTTATTTTCCATACACTCCTCTTATTTTATATATTCATACATTTTGTATATATTCTCGTTGTTTTTAAGTTCTTATATGTTGTCATGGCACTGACAAGGAGTAGCTACTGTAATTGACAATAAATCTCTATCTTTTACCATATTTTGACCACCAGGTGTCACACTCTGTCTACTTAACTGAAAGTAATTTTAAATACAGTGGTGTGGTAGTACTCCAAGACAACGAGATGCACAGTTTGTGTTCTTTGAATGATCTAAATGTAATTCTGAATTCTTATGCATAAAACATTGAATAATATTGACAAATATGAAATCAACATCATCATCACTAATACATAAGGCCACTTCCTACGCACTTCCTTGTGATGTGTAGCATCAACAAAACTAAAATTTATCAAGATGTTCCAGAGATTGTTTTGAATGATTTCATATTGTGCATATAATCTCATCATTAAAAGTGAAGGATGTTCTCGAACAATGCTTAATGTTTACTAACTGTTTAATTCATGTTACAAGGAAGAAGGTGTATATACACACTGTGGCCAAGAATTTAAGGCCATAGAGTCAGTGTGACTATGGAAAACTACACAACACTGATCCGAGGAATCTGTAGAAACCAGAATATTTTCTCTATTTGAAGGCATTTTGATTCTGTTTCCAGGTAAATCAATTAGAAAAGATTATGACACTTTGTGCAAGAAGAATGGTTTCATACTTTTAACTAGAATGAAACTAGACTTTGACAAACAGGATTAGCCTGTTGTTCAGTTTTGGCTTTCCTTTCCCTTCCAGACATAAGTTGTGAAAACAGGATTGCTGTTAGTGAGGCTGCTAGTGTTACACTTGTCTGTCACAGAACACTGTGTGTCTCCATGAAAAAATCTTACATTTTGCATATGAACTATTAAATACCACAGCATATATGTTAATGCATATGAACTATTAAATACCACAGCAACAAACATACCACAGCATATATGTTAATGACAAAAACACAGTAAATAGTCATTCATTAGCTGAGGACTGTACTTGTACAACAGTGCCACATTGGTTATGCCCCACTAAAACATATCTTGTGTGCAATAAGTAATTGATACACAAGTAGAAAAATATGGACAAAAATTGACACAAAGAAACCTCCCTTTGTAGAGTATGCTATCACTGATATTACATTTACATTTTAAAAGTTTATTAACTTGCCCCAGCAGATCGGCTCATGACTGAGTCAAAACAAACCACACTGGACGGGCAGGATCAGATTGCATGGTGACAGGGTGCCAGAACAAACAATGGACTGAAAATGCAAATCAGCAGAGCTATTCAAGTGGAGAAGCTGTGAAAAAAAAACCTGTTCAGCCCCAACTAGTAGAGCTACCAGAACACACCCAAAAAACAAGCCAGGGTCTGAATGAGGCTGATTTGCATACATACACTGGCTAAACATAGAAATTACAGTTGCTGCTACGCTTTGCTTTTGATAATGATACATTAAAATTCATTCCAATACACAACAAACTAACAAAAAACTTCCATAAATAACCAACCATAAACAAATTATTTAAAACCGATCAGAGGCAAATGTTATTCACTCATTGTCAATGTCATAACTATAAAGCAAATGATAAACAATGAGAAATATTGTTACACTATTTTAAACATTTTATTTAATCATTATTTAACCAAGGATTCTCTTGAGGCTAGGAACTTTTTTCCAGGAGACCTAGCAAGAAAGTCAGCAGGGAAGTGCATTGCATTGCAATAAATAAGCCGATCACAACACATACAACACAAAAACATAATAATACAAATAAGCATAAGCTACTCCCCAATTTCTGCCTTAAAAACAAATATGAGTGTCTAACTTTTTTGCCTGCTAAAATCTTAAATTCGGACAATGATATCTTTTCATCTAATGTAAGAGTCTTTTTGTGAAGTGCTCCATTACCATGCTGTGTTAAAACTACTGCATTCCCATCACTGTTTTGACCAGTAACAGGAACAGCAAAATTATACCATATGAATATGAATTTTTGATTTGTACATTAATAAAAAATGAAATTCTGCTAACATGTTAGGTAGCTCAGTCCAGACTACCTAAAGTAGATAAGATAGTTCTGTATGTCTGGCACATGACTCAGGTCATAGCAGGTCTGTGGATTGTAAAACTCTTTCAAGTATGTGTTAACTTCCTCAGTGTGTCAGAGTGCCACTTCTTTTTGTACAATCTGGTAGCTGTCTTTCTATCAGAATATTCACTTAGTTAAATAACTCTGATGGAATGACGGACACTGGGCTCTCCCATCACTCCAAATAGGTATATGTACTGAAGGTGTGTGTATGTGCAGTATAGTATACGCCGTACAGTTGGTCACGTGCATGCACTTGCATGTTAGAATCTTACAGAAAAATATTCTGTGGCTGCAAAATTGTGTTTAATTACACAGCTCATATGTTCATATACTCAGATAACCATAACCATACTCGGATGACCTTACATTGAATTGAATTAAATGTCTAATAGTTGAAGGTAATAAAATAATTTTGATTACCAGTACTTCCAAAAATAAATCAATGTTATTTACATTGATGCTGTCTTGGATTATAAAGTGAAATATATGATCCAAGAACTATTCCCAGCAGTTATGTGCAACTGACAAGATTAATTTTATAATCCTACATGTTTACATATTTCACCATTTTGTAGACACACAACCTCAGTATCACCTTAACTCTATACCTTTGAAGAGGTATGGGCATGTGATGTTTCAACCAGTAGAGGGCAAGCAAGGACAGAGGGAAAATATAGCAGAGGTACATGCCTCTCCATTAAAAGCAAAAATGTCGCCAGCCTGCCTTAGTATCAGTATCACTAGGAATCTCCTGAGCTAATCAGTACACCAGATAAAAAGTGTGGGAGTTTGGCAAGCTCATATTGGGTGGCCTGAAGTGGGCAGAGGTAAGTCAAAGAAATGGCTAATGTCTTTTTACCCTGTTTTGTATTTACTTAATGTTATATTTTTATATTTACTTGCTTTTCTTAGTGTGTTTCCTGTTCTTACCAGCAGCAGATAGAGGTAGTAGGTAGATTCTGCAAATTCTACCTTTATGGTCAGGTAGCTTGTCACAACTACAAGCCGTACACCCTTAAAAACATCCTCTATTCTATATACCCACCTTCCATTGAAAAATTGTTCAGATCTAAAATTATACTATGTTTTGAAATTTTATGGGAATATTGTTATCTTTGCCAGCAATTATGTGAATCTGCACAAGAAAAGTAACTACAAAGCCATATAAATAATTAATAATCATAACAATGTTTCCTACAAGAACAAAAGGCTCCTCACACTCGGTGGCTGCAGCTTCAGAGAGGGTGTGGCTGGGATGCCTGGAGTGTACTAACTGCTGCTGACAAAGGCTCGAAACTTGGCAGCTGTCACAGGTGATGGAACATGTGCCAGGAAATGGGAGGTGCCCCTATGGCACATTCAGACACAAAGGGCAAAACTGCGGTCAGTTAACTGAGACTACATATTGGGGCCACCCATTCAGATGTTTGTTTGTATTTGTGTGAGTTTGGGACTGAGGGTGCAAGCCTGTGTGTGCCTGTCAACGTGAGATGGAAAGGGAGATACCACAGGTTGCTTGGTGTAAAGGTTATAATACAAATAAATGCTAAATGTTTAACATTGGGCCCACTGTTTTGTTCTTTAACCATGGAGGAAATATTTTTTTTATGCTGTCTGAGGAACTTTTAGCAGACCCTTCAACTTAACCTAAATACATTTCCTCATAACTTTATATAACTTTAACAGTAAAGTTTATATAACTTTAGAAGTAAATTTACTTATCTCCCTTTATAAATTGTGAAACGGTATGCAATTAGGTGAAAGTTTTGTTTTAAAAATTGTGAATATGAAATATCTAAGACATTTTCTGTAATAACAGTGCACAAACGGCTTTCTTGATGTGTTAACATACAGCAGTATAATTAATTGCTTCTCAGTTACTTTTTTGAAACTTTTTAAGGTCACAGATATCTAGTGCACAACATCAGTGCTCAAATTCACAAACTCATTTTCAGAATTTGTAGTTATTTTCAATTCTAACACTATTTGGAAATTCTGAGTACTGATGAATACGGGAAGTGTTTCATAGTGTAGTGTTAACCCTTTTGTTGCCTTAGGGGTCAAAAATGACCTGTTTCTGAGTTTAACAGCAGAGGAAATAATAAACACAAAAAATCAAAATCATTATGTGTGTTTTGTAGTAAAAAGTGGTGTGCACTGAATAAATACAGTCCCTCTGCACCGTGAAGTAGGAAAACACAGTTATTAAGTTATTAAAACACAGTTGTTATTAAATTGTTGATGAGTGACAGGTTGTTTCTTCATGCAAAATAGAGTTGGGGTTTAAAATTCAATTAAGAGGCTTTATCATAGGGGTGTGGTGAGGGTGGGTCATTTTTGACCCTGAGGAAAAGGGGTGTATAGAGAATATTACACAAGGGTTAAAAATGTAGGCACTATTTGCAGCTGAAGACAATTAGGTACAGTTGTTATTATGTTTCAGTCAATGTACAAATACAAAACCCCACAATTCTTAATTTATCAATCAGTTCTAAATCATCTAAAGGCAAAGTTGACAGAGGTTTAATGACATCAGACGCACTTTGTTGAGCAGGTCATAAACCATGGGCTGACCACATCTGGAGCTTGTTGATGAGTGCAACCAAATTTAAGCAGATCAGCATTTCATCTCTCACGCATATCTTTAGGAATAAAACTAGGAGTAAACGATCACAGTGCAGAAATCAATTGTGCTGCATCACATACACTGCCCATTTCTGCACTTTGTCTACTACTGAATGTTTTTTTTCAGTCCCTAAAATGCACATGGCTGTTCATGGAAATCTCTTTTAGATTTGAGAAAAGACCATACAATGGTGTGTGAAAACCCATTTTCACAGACGAGGAAGTGATTGCCCAGTACTTCTGTTGGCTTCATTTAAATTCAAATCATCATGATTAAATTACTGCAAATTAAAGCTTTTGATATAATAATTTGAAAGAAAGAATGAGTTTTATAGTTGTTCTCAATTAGATGTATACATTGTTAGAAACAATAGTGCTGAATTTGAGAGTAGGTGATACAATAAAAAAAAAAAAACATACTTCAGTTTTCAGAGCTCAGTTTCTCAGAATTTGACATATCAACAATAAAAATCACACCCATAGTATCGAAAAAGAAAATATCATTAAAAAACCTCTTCATTAAAGATGACAAAAAGAAGAACAACACCTTTTCAGAAGTGTGCATCACATCATAACTTTGACCAGCAATCTTTACCAGATAGATACATAGATAGACAGTAGATACATCCACTACATAGATATTTACTATCCCTTATCCTGCCTGTCTTTTTGCATTAGGCGGTAGATTTTCATCAATTTCACGCCTAGTGCAATATAATCCTTGGCCAAACATCTTTGATTAAAAGCTTTGTTTGGTGAATCCAACCTTGGCATGCCTCTGTGGTGATGTCATCAAAGGCTCAGTTCATGTTCTCAATGACTGTGACCTGAACATCAGGGTTGTGGTTATAAAGTTTCCACTGGCATGCTGAAATAAATCCCTAATTACATTGTGGAAAGGTGAGTATATGTTGAGATACACCATTGTTATCCTTAGGTGCACATGGAACTGATGCACTGTGGTGAGGCCTCACATTGTGCAATATGATGGTGAAGTTGGACAGCTGCATCGCCCTCCCATCAAATGAACGTCAGTTCACAGTTGATTACATGATCAACAGTTGTTACCCTTCTTTGTTCCCCTTCGCCCCCCTTCTCACACCCCTATCCCTACCTCTCACAACTGTTTCTCCTACTCCCTCTGCTTCAATTTTCTTTGACATAGGTGACTTCAGACTGAAAATGAAATCAAAAGCTTTGTCGTTCTATGCTTTCACACACAGTGAATTAGCAAACACTGCTGCAACAGATTTCTGTAGATTGTATTACATATATTTCTATATTGCTAAGAAGCATTTCTTGACATAATATTCACTTTTTCAAAACAGTTGAAAATGCAAGGTTCAGAATAGATTCATGTTTTGCAAAATGGCACAAATCTTTTGCAGAATCCTCTGATGCACTTTTATCCATCAAAAAAGAAGAAAGAAAGCTGTTGAGGATGCAACAATAACTGTTTTGAACATACACAAAAATCTGGAAGTTCCAAATCATATCCTTGGATTGCGTTTGTAGACTTCTCACCCTCTCACCTTCAATACTATAAATAGTAGCCTCTTAGCAAAAAAAAAAAAAAAAAGACTCCTGTCTGATGGACCCCAAAATGTGTGCTTCGTATTGTGCAAAGAAATCTATGAACACAGGTTTTCCACAGTTTTTTTCTTCATTTTCCACAAAAATGATGGCACAGGTCACTTTGAAAATTACCCCTTTTGCCCTAGTTTGCCCTAGTCAGCCTATTTAATATGAATCAGAATGACTAACGACAGGAAATGAATTTTTTTTTACACAGTGCACTGACAATTCCCTGGCTCTTGACACAAAACACCAGGTTTAATGAATGGAAATGAGATCCAGTTTGTAGAGAAAGGCAAAACAAAGGAACAACAACTGCCAACAAGCTGAAATGGAATGCCAGCACCAACGCCTTCTGTAAAGCACAGCAAAGGTTATGCCTCATGAGAAAACTACCACCTTTTAATGTTGGCATCCTTTCTCTCTTTTATTGATGTTTTTGCATAGCATTTTAATCTTTTGTAATCAAAGCTAGGGTGTAGCATTGTTTATCTGAACAAATCAACAGAATTATCAATCATGACAGCAAGATTGTCTTCTGTCGGTTCCCAAACACTAAAGCTCTTAGTGAGAAATTCACTCTGAGTCTGGCAAAGAGGATCACACAGGATCCCATTCAACCATTGTTCTCTGAATCTGCTCTGGTGCCATCCAGCCATAGATAGAAAGGACCAAGACTACAAGGAAGTGGACATTCTAGTTGTTTGTGCCTAGGAGCATTAAACTTCAATTCACAGCACTATACCTCACATGATGAACTCTTAACTGGCTCTGTCATACTGATTTGAGCATTTGAAGTTTTTCACTCTTATGACTGTCATATGTGATATGTTTGTGCATTACTATTTGATGCTATTTCTTACATCGCATTGATATATTTTGTTTATTAAGAATTGAACTGAATTCAATTCAGAGATACAAACCATACCAGGAGCTGCCTTCATTTCCACTTGTCTAAATGTTTCATTTGACAACAAAACATTGCGGATATAAACTTTCAATCCAGCACAAGAACTACTTGATGGGGTTAAGAAATGACAAATATGGGGGGAGGAACATCATTGTTATGTGTGGGTGTGCCACAAACCACTCTTTCGAGAGCTGAGTGGTGGAAAGGTCACCGTTGATCTTGTTAGATTGTGTTCTGCCCTCCTTCCCATATTGTGTGGCCATGATTTATCACATGGACTACAACTGTGGCCTGAATTTCATTGGACACATCTTCCATCTTGCTGCTGTCCCACTACACATATGGCCCTTCCTTCCTTTCCAGTCTCCTGGTTGTGGTTCCCTTCTTTGTCTTCTCTTCTCTCCTTTCAACAACACCAACTTACAGTTGCCAGTTTATAAATGATTATGGACTGATTGTTAATTGAACAACTGAGCAATTACCACTTGCACATATGCTTAAAGGATTTACACTTGTGGAAACTGCTGCCACCAGCTGTCACCAGCTAGCAACTCAGAAAACTGTAATTTTACAGCAAAACAGGTGTCTACAGCAAAACAGGCGTTTTCTTAGTAAACGTTACATTCAATTTTGAAACATATTACTAAATGCCTAATTGTTGAAGGTGGCAAAAAATTTGATTACTGGTGCTTCAGGTCATAAATCAATGGCATTTTAATCTGATAGCTTTCTTCAGTTGAAACTAAACTAAAAATATGGTTCAATGACTATCTATATGCAAGTGCTTTGATAGTTCCAAAGAGAGGTTTTACAGAACTGACAGACTAGATCGTTTTCCTACAGTTTTGCTTTAGCATGTATGGGCATGTAGACTGGCTGCCTTCTGTGCATTCAACCATCAGAGTGCAAGCAACAGAAAGAAAGTACTGTCAAAGAGCAGGTCAGTCTGCCTTGGTATGGTTTTTCTGGGCCTCTTCTGATCTACTCAGAAGACCAAATAAAATATATGGGGGGCTTGTTATTCAGAGGAATGATGTCTATCCTAGGATTAGGAGCCTCCTCACTGTAGTGTACTGTGGGGCTTGCAATATGAAAAACAGTCATGTTTTTGTTACACCTACACGCTTTTAAAACAACGCTGACTATTGTGACTCACAGCCATTGACTGTTTGATATTTCTTCTATTCCTACATGCACCTTCCATTGTAAAACTGCTCAGATTTAAAATCGATGTACTGTGTTTGAAATTTTACAGTGCGTACTGTTATCACTACCAACAGTTGTGAATGTGCTTGAGAAAAGCAGTTGCCAAGCCATACAAATAATTAATAATCCTCACAATTTCCCAACAGGAACAAAGGAGAGGGTGTGGCTGGGATGCCTGGAGGGTCCTAACTGATGTTGAAAGAGGCTTAAACCTTGACAGCCTTTAAAGGTGATGGAATACATGCCAAGAAAGAAGATGTTTCCCCAGATAGAAAAGGCAAAACTGTCAGACCACTGAAACTCCTGAATTTCTCTTTTGGCCCCAAACTCAGTGTACCTGTACGGGTCAGTTTGTGTTTAAACACTTCTGATCACAATAGAGTTCTTGGACACTTCTGTGGATGGGTTCAAACAGATTGGAAATGGTCACATCAAATTTAATATGCAAAGCACAAGAACTTAATCATCCAGTCTAAATGGTTACAAATTACAAACGTAAAAGTTTCTAGAGGTGTTTGATGTGTGATCTCCATGGTATGACAATTAATGCTGAAAAAATAATATGCTATGCCGCTGCCTGCATTGTGACTATGCTCTTGCCAGCTGATTTGAATTTGTTTGCTGCAAAGGGAACCAGCCTAGCTGGCCAGTAATAGAGAGGGACTAGGGGAGGTGCAGGTAGGCTCCAAACTAGTTAGTTATTTAGCATTTAGTTAGCATTTGTTTTCTTTTTTTTATTTCTTTTTTTGCTGTTTTTTTGCTAATACTGTGGGCAGTGCACACCTGTCGCAATGAAAGTCCTTTTTTGTATTACATTGTGTTTGGTCTGTCATTTTATTACACAACACTATGCCTTACCTCTGGTCCTGTCACAGCAATAATGTTTTAAAATATAATTAATTGCTTCATTATTAGCTATCTGGAGCAAGCACAACATAGATATGGCATTATAGTGCAGGTAATCTTTCAGCATGTTTTATTGCACTGTATTGACTTTGTTCTGTTCAGCCTGAATGTCCAGTGCAGTCAGTTAAGGGAAACAAAGGCCCGCTCTGTAAAGGTAATATCCTGCAGCTAGGAGTTGACAGCTGTGCAAAACTAGTTTGTGGCAAAACTCACACACCGACTACATTCCAAAACAATATAAACAGCCTGATTAAATTCATTTCAACACTGCAGAGTAATGCCACAATCTTAGTTTAGAGCTTATTTTTCTGCAATCTTAATTTTAAATAGACTAATATGGCGTCATGAAATAGACAAACTATCTTAAAATTTATAGATATTGTTATAGCATAAATCTTAATTACTCCATATCACTGAAAAATAAAGTAGGCTATTAATTCTATAAAAACCTAAACTTCATTAGTAATTGGCTTAAGATGCCAGTGGAGACTTGTTTTTATTGTACGCTGCAAACTCAAATATAATTTTTATTAAGATTAAGATTTTTCCACAATGGAGCAGTTTTAAAGGCTGTGTGTTAAACTGCACAGGAATCACCCTGCAGTTGGAGAAGGAAACATACTGAACAAACAGAGTGAGTTATACTAAAAGACTGATTGAACTGCAAGAACTGATGAAATCAGGAGTGAACTTGGTGAACTGCAGTCAACTCAAACAGTCATGAACTGAAAGAACTGGATGAATGAACAAACTGCGGGCATTAACTGAGAAAGATTGCACTATGTGCTAACTTGGGGGTGTTCATGTTCAATAAATCTAATAGTTTTGACACTGGCTGTACAGTAGCCTGCTCCAGTGTAACTTTTCCTCCACTCACAGTCATTTTTGTTTTTTTTTTTAGATTTCTATAGAGTGATGTAGATTTTGCTGAAAGCATATTGGGAAGGTTGCCCGACTGGTGAGTCAAACGAACAAAACTTTAAGAATAGTGAACCAGTACATACAGTACACTGAAAAGATTCATTCAAAAAGACTTGCAAACTGCACTACACTATAATAGAAACACACACAAAAATGTCAGGCCACGAAGTACTCTGAGAAATCTCAGAAAAAAAACTTATATGACTGAAAAACTAATTTATAGCTCACAGCTAGGTAACTGCAAAAGACACGACATTAGCAGCAGTTCATTTTTATAGATTACCTCAACATTCCGTGTAGGCTAAACAGGCAAACTGTTTATGCAGCACTATGCCTTTGCATCTGACATAGACATTGCATCTGTAATCGAAATCAGTAACTGTTGTCAGTTTTTAAGCCAGTTGCCTCATCAATAGCAAACAATTCATTTAGGATGGGTGAATTAACTGTTTTATTACCAGAGTAAGATTAAGGCACATCAAACGTAAGCTACATTTGCATGGTGGTGGAAAGAGAGCTTTTCCTCTCTGATCTACGTGTTGTTAGGACTATTGGGTGGTTAGCTCGCAAACTGACTGTATTATGTTGGCTACTGCTTAGAGTTTTGATGTGAGTCAGAATTGCCACTGCTAAAACAGAGACAGAAAAACAGGACACTTATGTCAATGAAATTAACTGTATTGTGAATGGACATGTATCCTACAAATGAATGTTTACAGCAAAGAGAAGTAAGTAAGGAGCCCACATTTGAACACTACTCTGTGATATTAACATGTGACACGTCTGCTAGCTCATTCACTAACTAGCTAGCTAGTCAATCCCGCAGGAGAATTTTAACACTTTAATGTATTGTGTTATCAGACTCAGTTCTCTTAAAAATAAAGAAAAACATTTCGACACTTGACACCTGTCATGTCGCAGGAGGTGTAAACTCTCACCTGGCTTGGGAAACTGCTTTGTTCTAAATGTGAAATATTTTGCTTTGTGTAATATGGCTATTTACTCCCTCCTATGGGAAACATGAGAACTGCACATCAATGAACATTCATTAGCTCATTTCCAGCAGCAGCAGGAGATATGGCAAATCAAACTGATGCATCTGTATGTGCTTCCTTTTCCAGATGCAACAAATTTCTATTTTACTGCGTATGCACTAACTAGTACTATTGAATGTTTGTATAAATTTGGACAAATTTGTTTGTATAAATGGCTGCTCTCCATCATTCTGACCATATGTTTGAATTAACTATTTGAGCACCTCTTTATTTTCCACATCTGTTTCTCTGATACATTTCATCTTCAATTTGGTAGGGCACTTTGTCCCAAATTAGGACATTGTTCTAAAAAAATCTTAAAAATCTTAGCTTCCACCTCTCTTGTTCTTTTGATAGGGAATGGTTTGCAGTGTGAAGCTAATCCATGCCTCTTCATTCAACTGCTATCTTTCCAACCGCTCCTACAAGGTAATATAGTGTTATTCAATCTCAACTGCCTTGCTACAGGGGTTCCTCATGGATCAGTCTTTAGTCCTTTCTTCTTCTCAATTTAAACAGCAGTATAAAGACAGGACCTGATGATTCTAAGTTGAATACCGCTGACTGAACTCTGTGACCCATAGAGATGTGTACCCAATACCCAGGACTGAGGACTTACTCATGAGCATGAAGAAAATGGAGTGGTACTCCACCATGGACCTGGAAAGTGGGCAGATGTCAGTGAGTCTACGCAACCGTGAGAATATGGCTTTGGTGGCCCCCTCGGCCTTCAGTTTCAGAGGATGACTTTGTAATGGGCCTGCTACCTTCCAACAGCTGATGTACTGTTGCCTGGGAGACAAGGTAAAAGATTGTCTTTTTATTTACCCTGATGATTTACCTGGTGAGTACCTTGTTTACTCCCCCAATTTCCAGATGCACCTAAGACACCTGTAGCAAGTGTTTTAGTGGCCGTGGTAGCATGGGCACGCTGTAAGCAGAGAGGGGGTGGCCATCGACCCGGAGAAGATGGCTATGGTCAGAAGTTGTGACAGGGAGGGTGTAGACATTCTTGGGGTTCTCAGGATTTTATTTGGCGGTTTATTCCCTCTTTCCTCAGACTTGTAGCCCCACTGCACCAAAGAAGGTCAGTGATATGATTGCCGGCATTTTAGCAGAGAAATTGAAGGAGGCTCCAATGACCATGGCGTATGCAGATTTCTCCTTTCCTTTCCACTTTTGACACCCCTGACACCAGTCTGACTGAGTTGGGTGCTGCCCTGTAGAAAGGAGGGGAAACAGGTCCTTTATGGCACCTTTTACAGTGGCATAAGCTCAGTGGTAAACTCTGTAACAGGAAATTGGCAATAAAATAAGGTGTAACTAAACTAAAAGGAGGTAGCTAACTAGCTATTGGCAACATAGAGGTAAACATGGCAAATCACAAGACAAAAGTATGCAACAATGGATAGCTTAACTCACAAAGAATGAAAACACAAGAATGGCTAACTGCCAACAATAATATGAAGATCAAAACAACAAAATAGCTGCCAGCCTGCAAGCATACCATTCATCAATTCATGAGTTGGTGGGGCATACCCCTTCCTATGCAGCACTGAGCCCTTCTTGGGGTTTCCTATAGACATACCTATAATGACTCTAAGGTCTAACCTAACCATCTAACCTAATTTAAACATACAGAATTTAGATAAATCACTCATAATAGTAGTCAGTGATCATATAGCATCTTGACATGAAAGTTTGTAATACTGTATATATGTCCTCTGATGTAGATATGCTTTCTGTTTATAAGAGCCTTGTAGAATTCTAAAATAAACTTTTGGAAAATGCCATCCAGCTGCAACTCACTGCCCTGCTTCTCTGCTTTCCCCCATTATAGGTTTGTTTAAATAACAGGATTATCCCCTGTCCTGCTGCCTAACCAGCTACAGGTGCTGCATGTTAAGGTCAGTGCCTAACCAGCTACAGGTGCTGCATGTTAAGGTCAGTGCCTAACCAGCTTCATGTGCTGCATATTAAGGTCAGTGCCTAACCAGCTACGTGTGCTGCATGTTAAGGTCAGTGCCTAACCAACTACAGGTGCTGCATGTTAAGGTCAGTGCCTAACCAGCTACGTGTGCTGCATGTTAAGGTCAGTGCCTAACCAGCTACATTGGCTGCATGTTAAGGTCAGTGCCTAACCAGCTACAGGTGCTGCATGTTAAGGTCAGTGCCTAACCAGCTACGTGTGCTGCATGTTAAGGTCAGTGCCTAACCAGCCCCACCCACTTGCACTTGCTACCTGCTTTCCTATCCCGCAGTTGTTGACAGTGAATACATGCCACACGACTAATTTAGACATACGTTCTACAGTGTACTGAAGTGAAATGGCCGCTATTTGGAGAAAAGTCGCTAAGGCTCAGCCTGTACTCAAGACAAGCATCTTTACTTACAGAATCACTTGGAAGACCCCTGCTCTACTTGCCCTAATATTTTATTCTTGATAAACTTTACTTGCAATTATCTAGAGGACTGCTTGGGTAACTCGACAGTTAGATCCACTCTGCGATGTCTAACGTTAATTGTTTTTTTCCAGAAATATAGCACCTCTTTTCCATTTTTTGATTCTCTTTGAAATGAAGGAATCAAAGTAGGCTGGGTTCCAGTTTAAATACAAATACTATTCCTTCTTTGTTGAACAGTACAACACAACACATCTATCTTGCTAAGCTGACTATGACAAAAGGGTGTGGAGATCATCTATTTCTGTACATCCAGAATCCATTAGTATGCATTAAGAAGTGCATTTAAAAGTTACTGTGAACCAGTATTATTCAATATTTAATTAACATAGATAAAACAAGATTTCTTAGTAAATTAATGCTGTATGTATTTATTACAATAGGCTATATGATGTATAATGTATAAAATATAAAATAGAATAAACATATTCTGAGGCCTTCTGGTCATGTTTGAGGCAAATTCCGTATAAAGATCCTGTTATCAAGCTTATTTACATAACTCTGAAGATTATTTTACATCATGAGGTGATGGATGCAAATCATGGTCATTTTCATAAATCACTGCAAAGTCATTGGTGGGCAAGGACATAGGTTTCATTTTTATTTCAATATTGGGGGAACTATAAAAAGTAAGTTTGCTTCATGATGATTATTGGGGGAACTTGACACTGCCACCATACAATCAATCCCAATGGAAGCATAATCACGCAAATACATTCATTGGGGCTTTAGTAAGCAATTCTCTGACAGGAGTTCTGTGACTACTGTCAAGAGAAGATTTCAGAACACACTTAAATCAACCAACGTTAGCTAGGAAACCCAATCTGTAGAATTCACCCCTTTGCTTGGCAATACAGCACACGGAACCCACTTTCTTTGTTCCTTTCATCATCATTGAATATCACAGAATACAGCTGGCTAGCTAGCTTGTTCATTTATTGATCGCTAGCAAATATATATAACCTAATTTGATCATGCATTTAACTGCTGAATTGCTAACTGATAGAAGTTCACCTAGCCAATGTTAAATTACATCTTAAATCTAAATCATTAGCTAGCTAGGTGACATGCATGGACATCATCAGATGTCATCCTGAAGTAAGTTTAGCAGGCAAACATTACTCATAGATTGGCTGACTACATAACTTATCTTTTTCTCCAACCAGTGTGGAGATCATCAGTCACCGCCCCCCCCCCCCCCCCCCCCCCCTTCCCAATTATCTGTCCTGCCCTGTCCTGTCCTTACTTAGTAGATATGGTTGATGCAACAGTTCTGAGATTGGGTTGCATCTGCTGCCCTACATTTTTTCTGAAGTCCATGGTGGTTGACAACATCCTCTATTTCTTTCTCCTCTTTCGATGTTCTCTTTCTCTTCTTTCTGCTTTTGTTTGCTCTTCTGGTAAGGCTACTAAAAGTCATTTTTCCTCGCTTGCCTTTAGCACTTTCACTTAAAATGGCATCTGAGTAACCCACTGGATGGCTGTCCCAATCCAGAATAAGGCATTTCCCTTGCCCTCACTGCCCCTTTCAGCCAATAGCCTTTTTACTTCAATGTGGATTGATATCCCAGGATTCCATTCAGTAATCCAGGGTACCTCTTATGTTATTTCCTACTCTCCAAGTAAAATACCAATGCACTATGTGTATAGTTTTCTAATTATGAGAAGTAAATAAAGTAAATAATGAAAAAATAAGAAACATGACATGACATGAATTTTTCTCAACAAGAAAACCTGGCATTCGTAAAGTTTTGTCTAGATGGCACTGCTTTGGCTGTTTCCATGATTTGTTGCGTGGTGAAGTTGCTCTTGTCCTGATTGTCATAGTGGAGTCTTGTCACTTCTGATTGTTGAAAATGGGTGTAGGAACTTCATTGTCAAGACACTGCTTTTGATGAGTGTGACCACATTTTCAGCCATTGTAAGTTTGAAGGGTATACAAAGAAAGCAAATTTCATTTGGATGCTTTTTTTTGAAGTTTCTAAGTCATTTAGGTTAATGCTCAAAACTGAACACCTTTTCACTTCTAAAAAATATGCAAATACCTTTTCACTTGTTGTCTCATGGGAAACCTCTGCTCTGAGCAGAGAATTCTTGACACACCCAGAGAAAAAAAAAATCCTTTGCCCTTGAGGTCATTACCTGACTTGTCTTAACAAGAATTGAAAACATGAGAATCTTCCAGTTTCTAACCAAACCAATTTTTTTTTTTTTATGTTAACAAAAGTGAATGATTTAGTTTTTAGTGCAATTGATAAGTGTCTTTGTGATCATGAAAAGTGTTTTAGAAGTGTAATCTGTTAATCATAGCTTGGGCACAAAACATAGCCCTTGCGTGCAATTTGCATTGCAGGCGTTACATTTTCTTTCTTTCTTTTCAAACTATTAAAAACTGGGATTTTGCTTTTGTTAATTAGGGAGTGGTATGATCAGGTTTCAATAAAAGAGAACATCTTTAACAGCTCTAGAAAGAAAAAAGAAAGAAATATGACTAGCCTTGATCACAGCTGGAACAAAACATTTTGTGAGGCTTACCAAAGACAAAGCAGTAGCACTTTAGAGATTGCATCATAGCTTTGAAGTCCATAAATGGTGATGGTTGGTGGACTAAAGAAATACTGCCTCTACTCCCCATTGAACTGCTGTCATTCAATACATAACTTTTTAAGTAAAGTGCATAGGTAAAGGGAAGAGTACACAAGAGATAGATTTATAAGAGCTACAATAAAACCTGTTCTCTAAACACACAATACTTGACACACCCTATGATACTCTAGTTGTTCGTTACCTGAGGTTCCCTGTTTTGGAAATGACTTAAAACACAACACACTTTCTAAGTCATGTCAAAAGTTGGCCAAAATGGACTTATCATTTAATGTGCTCCTGTAAAAGCTTTCATCAAGAGATAAATAAATTTTTGAAAATGATCCCCAGGGAAAGTTGGACATACCAACCAAGCACATAATAAGTCACTGGCTCTATTAGTTCTAGTGTATCACACTTCTGCTGTTTTTGTTTTTACATCGCAGTAAGGAGTTAGTAATGCACTAAATGGGATTTTTATCTCCTCTTCGTTGTTTTGCACGTATTCAGAATTTAAGTCAGTTACATAACGCTGAGATTCTGAGATAAGGCAGCTGTAGATGCAACCAGTCTGGGGGCTGCAAAGTAACATAAGCTTGCTGTTATGCAAGATGTCTTGGGAAAATTTGTGCAGTGTGAGGATCATTTCTTTTTGGGGAGTGATTGGCAGCTCAAAGTATTTTAGGTCACTTGCAGTTTTCTGCTTAGACATGTCAAACTGGTGTGTATTTAACAATTAACACAGTATCTTACTGACCTCTTGTGTGTGATAACTACTCCTAGCATAGTGATGCACTTATCTGGAAGTCGCTCTGGGTAAGAGTGTCTGTTAAATGATGTAATGTAAAATGACGTAATGGATACAATACACCAATCCAAACAGATCATACCAAAAATGGGCATCTGCACAAAGATAAATGGGAGTGAATGCCATTCAACAATTTTGACCAGCAAAATTACTTTTACTTACAAATACAAAGCATTTGATTGCTTGCATAGTGGCGATACCTGTCCTTCAGCAGGGCAGTAATACAGAACTGTGCTTGTAATTGTTACATTTACAAGAACTGTCCAAGAAATAAAAAGGAAAGTTTGGGAAGTTTTAAGTTTGCTTGAAAAGCTTAGTAGTAGCAAGTAGTTACAAGCTTTTCTTGAGACATGGTCTGTATCTGCCATAGTAGGCTCATTGTGACATCAGCTGCATGTATTAGAATGTTCATATTCTAATCATATTCTAATTAGTATTCATATTCTAAACATTCTATCTATCTTTGTCAATTGGAAATTTTTTGTTGTTCAACCTGTATAGATAATTTCCAGACAAGACTGAAAAAGTACCTGTAATATGCAGGGTCAGCTACAGTGATAAACCATGTCTTGTCTCTACAATAGCCCTACAGTTCGGCATTAACTTTGTTATGTCTTGTTATGTCTCTCTGTAGCATGTGCACAGTATCCCTTGTCATCTTGACTGGTTCAGCAGGATGGACATGCAGCTCTGGGCAACCAAGGTATCAACATTTCAACCCAAATTCATTATTTAAACCTTTCATACAGTCAGGATCCTAGGTCTACACTAGCCTGTCTATGTGGACAGGTATACAATAGCATTAAATAGGGCTCATAATTTGCTGTCAAGCCACAACATATATGTGGTTATTGCCAATGGGTATAAAGCAACATTTGATTTATAGTACAAATATCATCAATACAGATCATCTAACCATTTTGTGTATTATGTGTCTTCAAAAAATAAGCTTTAGTACAGTAAACATTGAAGATGTCTTTCTTAACATCCTATGAAGAGTAACTTGATTAAACTAATTATCAAGGATCATATGAAAAGTTTCATAGAAACATTTTCAATGAACCTTTTGCATTTCCCGTCAACACTTATATTGGATGTGGACGCAAAGTTTTTTTTTCCCCCAAAATGTTCTATTACCAAATTTACTAGTTGACCTAATTCCAACTGTCTTGAATTCTCTCTCTCTCTCTCTCTCTCACACACACACACACACATACAAACATGCACAAATAGATGGACATACATACATAACACATTTAAAACATGTAGAATTTTCTTTATTCGGTTGAATTGAGTTATCCCTATGCTCTTTTCTTTTGACTGTCACTGAAAATAAAATAAGGCTGTCATTGTTCTGACAAGATAGTGCTGATGTTGATGGAGCCGGTTCTCATGCAAGGAAAGGTTGCAGGGCACAGAGAGAGAGAGAGAGGAAAAAAAACTTTCCCTCTTATTTCAGCTGCAGTTAACCCTTTACGCAAAGGCATAGGCATAGGTCTTTGACTTAAAATAGTCATTGCTGGTTCACGTTCATATAGAGAATTAGTGTGATCATATGGGGTGACATTTTATTTTACATATATTTGATGTTTTTGGGTCAGTTCAGTCCAGATCAGGGCCTTTGGTCACAATCTCAAAATTCCAGTGTAAAACTGTAGTGTGTAACTGTAGTGGCTTTTTACTGAAAACAAGAGGGTGGTCTTCTTTTTTGGTTTCACTTGACACTTCACCAAAAAAATAATTATACAAAGCTGACGTATGCATTTTAATCATATTAACATCTAATCATGGTTGGTAATTGCCAACATGATCTAGCTTGATGTCCCAGTCTTTGCATTTTATGACTTCACTATTTTTATTTCAATAATTTTGTGAAATCACCCACATCTGGTGTCTGTAATGAATGACCAGGTCATGATGATACCCTGACATCTGAAACAAAAAAAGCTTTTTTTAAAATTTTGACGTTTAAATATATACAGATGTGTGAGATACAGTTTACCCATATCTCAACATGCTAAAGACTTCTGTAAAAATCTATGAAAATAAAGTACATCTAAAAAATAAAGTACATTTGTTGAAATGTGAATTGTTCAATTGCAAATATTTATGGGTTCAACTGTAATAATTCCAAAGTGACATTAATTCTGGGTAATAAATTATTAAATACCATCTAAATCATGTTCTGCCCATGAATGTGAAATAGATAATTACTTTCAAATGTACATACAAGTGCTATAAGGCAGTATAACATTAAAAGCAAACTGCTTAGCTTAGTGCAAGAGTAGTGCAGTCATGAAAGTTCCACCTTGAAATCCATAAAGCTATGCATTGAAATTCCATTTGCTGTGCTGTACACCATGATATTTAGCTTGCTTTACCCCAGAAAAAAACGGCAGTTTTAATTGGTCAGCATATTCATGAAAGAGTTATCTGACTTGGACACTTAACTTGGTTCATATTAAAAAGACTTGTGGCTTCCAGTGAATTTAAAGAACAAATTACTTCCAGACAATGGAAAATATGGGGTTGACAGACCCTGGACTACACATTGTTATGACAAAAATGATCTGCACTACAAGAGCTTTGGACAGCCCTATCTGTCCTCAGCCTCCACTAGCAGGTGTTGGCCTGTCACATTCTTCTCTCCCGCTGGGGGTTGCTGCCTGTGCAGAGAACAGCCCTCCAGGAAAATACCAGGCAAGAGTCACCAGGTTGTTCCTTTCATCAGGTAGACATTAATGCAAGGAAAAAAAGTGCATGGGAGGAGAAGGAGAGTTTGAAAGATTTGTAGATGTCATGAATGACAAGTTGTGAAAGATTTAGAATGCACTCCAGGCAACTGGCAGTGCAGCCACCACCCATGCATGAATACATTTTGTGATAAATACATTTGCAGTTTTAGATCAGCTATGAAGGAGCATACATTCTTGACAGCCCTTCAAATTGTTCAAGCCATAATGCCTACTAAAAGGTAAAAAGTGTGAATTTTTTCAGCATGCAAGTAGATAACTGTAACAGTTATGGGAGACCTTTCCTTCTACTGCTGAAAAATATTTTTTTACTAGAGGCTTGAAAACAGAGACTTTGATCCAACGTGCAAAGAGCAAGCAAGCAAGCCAAAACTTGAGTGAACGTACTGACAACTCCCAACACTTTGCATGCTTCATCTAGTAAAGTCATGAATCAGATTTCTTATTGTTGGAGAGGTACTAGCTATATAGACAGAAGCTGATAGCTGAAAACTGTCTGAGAGGCAGCTGATGAAAATACTAGATCACCTTTCTTTGCAGAGTTAATATGAACACAGCAAGTCAGTAATTCTTTTAAAAATATTATAATGCCTTTCTCTATTGGTGGGGTAGTTTTATAAGACCACAGAATGTTAAGAAATTGCATGCAGAAAAATGACAGCTTGGAAAATGCTATCAAATTACAGAACATATGCATTGACTACTACTAACTAAAGGTACACACATCCGGTATTCAGTTAGAGGCAGTACTTGTAGGTCAAACAGTTACAAAAGTTGGAGGTATACTATAAGGAGTTGGTAGAGAAGTAGAAAGGGGCACTGGATTCTTTCAGCACAAAAAAAACCAATATTGAAATTTTCATCTCTTAATGGAAACTTGGCTTCATTTCATTTGAAGATTTCAAGATTAAATTGTGTATCCCAGTCTGAAATGAAAACCACAATCTGTCAAATACAGCTGAAAGTTGTCTTGGAGTCACAAGGTATTCATTGTACTTATTTGATAAAAAAGCTCTTATTTCAGGAGTCAAGAACTTTCAACATTTTTTTCTTGTTCTTTCTTGCTTCTCTAACAGGGCAACACCCACTTTGCATATCCCCCCTGAGGCATGACAGCATTTTAAAAGCAGATTTATTAAGACTGATAGCTTGATATCTAGTACTCTTCTTAGTGAATGAAGTTATGCCCTGGCAGACAATCCTTTGTCTGAAATTCCTGACGCCGTTCTAGAATGGGCTCCACAATTTTGTTTGTACTTGCATGAGCTTTTGAATTCTTCCCTAGCCAACTACAATCCTTTATCCTAGAGGCAGTATGTTGTAAGATCCCTCCCCTACTTTCTCTTAGATAATCCTCCCACTCATCTCTCCTCCCCCTAAAATGTTGTATAAAAGTATCCCTGTTTGGTCATTCACTGCAGTCACGCCTCTCCAGCCAGAGCAGAGTCAGACGCTACCCAAGCAGCTATTGCAGACATGTCCACCTACTCCAGCCGTAGTTTGGTATCTTCAGGTGGATCCATTGGTGGATCCTTAAGGGGCGCTTCCCTGGGCTCCTCTCGCATCTCCATGTCCGCAGGAGGTGGCCGTGTCAGTTCCATGAGGGCTCCCAGTATGTATGCTGGAGCCGGTGGCTCCGGGGTGCGCATTTCCAGTGCCTCAAGCTCCTTCTCTGCTGGTGGTGGTGCTGGCTATGGTGGTGGCTATGGCTTTGGTGGCGGTGCAGGGGGTGGCTTCAACCTGGCCGATGGCCTCGACGTGCATGTCTCTGCCAATGAGAAGGCCACCATGCAGAACCTGAATGACCGCCTGGCCACCTACCTGGAGAAGGTGCGCTCTCTGGAGAAGGCCAATGCTGAACTGGAGCTGAAGATCCGCCAGTTCCTGGAGAGCAAGACCTCCCCTGCTGCCCGTGACACCAGCGCCTTCCAGGTCACCATCAGTGACCTGCAAGCCAAGGTAAATCTGCTTTCCTTCTTAGTTTTCCTAGATCTATAGATGTATAGATGCATACATAATACTGAACTATCACTACATTACTCTTATGAATTATTGTGTATGGCATCAATGGTCGATGTTTAGAACTTTCTAAGATTACATTAGTGTGCATTCATTTAATAAGCTTTTATTTACATGGCACCCAATGCTAACGTAATCCATATAAAGGAAAAAGAACTATAGGTTGCAAATTTTGACAACTCTGCTGAATTAAACCACAGTTGACCTATTAAGGACAGTTAATATAAAAGGTAAATACACACAGAGTAAACCATTACTTGCTTGCGCTCAGTTTCCTCTATAAAGTTTTAATGATGCAAAGGGTGGCTTAGAAAGATATTTAAATTTGCACCTGTTGACAAGGTCAAGGTACAGTTTATTTCCTCTTGGGATGACTGTTAAGATGCTGAACCAAGCTACAGGTTAGGAACTGACTCACAGGTTGCTGCTTTGATCCACCGCTGTTGTGCAACACACCCGGTGTAGATGTTCACAGAGGTTTATGACTACCTGCTTTCACTTTATGACTGTTGTTGCAAGTCAGTAACAGAGCAGTGGAGTAACCACAATAACGCAAATTCCCTTCTCTTAGAGTAGATAAGTTTCACTCGATACCTCCAGCATGTGACATTTTTCATTTCTAAATCCCCTATAGAATCGAGAGCAAACATTTGCCAATTATAATAGATACTTTGACTATCCATATAAGGCTTTTCAGAAAGTGGGAAAATGGGCATTTTGAAGACTTGCATTGTACCTCAAAGCCCCAAGCCAGCCATGTGTCTTCACTTCCAACTGAACCATGAAACTAATTTAATGTCACCTCAAACCTAAAATAACCTCAAGATTATAGCTGATGTTGTAAGCAAGCATTGTTCTGCTTTTCATCCCCAATTTCTGTTCTCAACTGTTATATAACTGACACTGTATTGTATACTGTAAGCCCCTGGGCCCATTTTGAGATCACAATAGTCCCACACTGTATCTCCCTTCAAAGTTTTTTTTTTCCATTACACGTGCTGTACATATGTACATAAATCTGTCTGTCTTCCTCATATGAAATGAGCAGCATACAAATACCTCATTGTATTTCTTTTGAGTGTAAGCCAAACAACAGGACATATTTATCCTCACAACAGGACATATTTGTAAGTAGTGATCTAATTGACAGGCTATCTAAGCATCTCCACCCTTTCAGATCCAGGATGCCACCCGTATCAATGGAGGGATCTACCTCAGCATTGACAATGCCAAGCTGGCTGCCGATGACTTCAGAGTCAAGTGAGTCTCGTCCTGAACTCCAGAGCCCACACAGCAATTTCAACACACTTTGCCCTACAGTTGTGAAACACAGTACATTAGAATACAGAAAAATAAACTGCTTTCAAAAACAGCTCATCCATGCACTGATGTTGCTGAGCAAAAAAGGGAGCAAAATGAATTAAAACAGCATTACGTATCAAGGTCAAGGTCAAGTTATCTTTATTATCCCCAAGGGGTCAATTTGTTTCACAGCCAGCAGACAAGCTCAAACATCATCAAGGACATAGAAGATATAAGTATAACGTGGACAGTATAGGACGTAAAAAAATTAACAAATAAATAAATAAAATAAAATAAAATAAAAATGGTAAAATGCTCATGTGACGGTATGTACCCTTCTTTTGCTGTGCAGGTATGAGAATGAGCTGGCCATGCGGCAGTCAGTAGAGGCTGACATTGCTGGGTTGAAGAGGGTATTGGATGAGTTGACTCTGGCCAGATCTGACCTGGAGATGCAGATTGAGGGTCTAAAGGAAGAGCTGATCTTCCTGAAGAAGAACCATGAAGAGGTAAGGCTTAGGCAAGCTGGCCTCTGTGTAGTTTCAGGCTTCATAGCTGAATCAGCTGAATGTCAAGTACTTCAAAATGGATTCATATTATACAAACTGCTATGATAATGAAAGGCAGGGAATGTTCCCTGATTGCTTAATGAAGCTTGATTTTGAGTGGTTTTATATACTAGGTTAAAGTAACATCCTCAGTACTCCTCACCCTCACAGATCTGACAGGAGCTGATCTCCAACTGAATAGATACATCTATTTATTTATTGTTTATTTATTTAAGCAATTTATCTCTCAGTTGTATGACTGTGGTGCCTGTGTGTGTATTTCTTCAGGAGCTCCTGGCCATGAGGACACAGATGAGTGGCCAGGTCCATGTAGAGGTTGACGCTGCTCCACAGGAAGACCTCAGCAGAGTAATGGCAGAAATCCGCGAGCAGTACGAGGCTGTGGCTGCCAAGAACCAGAGAGATTTGGAGGCCTGGTTCCAGGCTAAGGTAAGGTAATGGTTCAGACAGATGTCTGGACTCAATGGACATGAGAAATATTCTGGCTTCTATCCAACTGGATGTTCATTAATATTGACAAATGTAAAATACAAACAAAAAGATACATTTCTGGGTTTGAATGGATAACAAATCCAATTCTTACCTACATCCCAGTCTTAAAGGTTATTATTGAAGTTTTCATCCACATGCAGTTGCCTTTGTGCTTCTTAACAGTAGGTTATTAGTTGTTTTATACTGTTGTGTTTCTCTGCCGTTTTAAACAGACAGAGGCGCTGAGTAAAGAAGTTGCAGTCAGCACAGAGACTCTGCAGACCTCCAAATCTGAAATCACAGAAGTCCGACGCACGCTGCAGGGTCTGGAGATCGAGTTGCAGTCCCAACTGAGCATGGTAGGAGAGGCATGACACAATTCGCCAAAGGCCTCACAATGAACCACTCGAGTCTTTCTGATGTGAGATGTCTCCCTTCCTGTTCTGCCATTCTTTCTTTCCCCCCCCACAGAAAGCATCTCTGGAAGGCACGCTAGCAGACACAGAAGCCCGTTACTCCATGCAGCTGTCCGGGCTCCAGGTGCAAGTGACCAGCATGGAGGAGCAGCTGGTGCAGCTGCGTGCTGACATGGAGCGGCAGAGTCAGGAGTACAAGATGCTGCTGGACATCAAGACCCGGCTGGAGATGGAGATCGCAGAGTACAGGAGGCTGCTGGATGGAGAGAGTAGCAGGTGAGTCTGGCTACTGTAAAGAAACACCTATCTTAGATGATAAAGGTGACAGACTACTGAACCTTATGGGGGAGAGCGCAAAGCCTTCTGATTCCTAAGATGGCTGTCAGTTACTCACATGTACTGTCAATAGTCAATACTCAATGGTTTGAACCAGCTGTAGTATATTACATATAGCAGTATATCATGGAGAGCAAAAGCATTTGCTTGGTTCATTTGAGTCAGTGACAATACATTGTTCACTTTCACTATAAAACCATGCATTGAAAAAGTCATTATTCTGTAGGATAAAATATGTTTTAAGTGATTGTGTATTCTCTTTGGAAAAACACAATGTTAATCACTAAGGTTTGTGTTATGTATAAAAAGGGTGTGTAGGACAGATCTGGTTTTGCTTTTAAGGCTTGGGCTAGGGAAAGTCATATTATATTCTAGAATATACTATGTATGTACATATAAATACATAAATGTAAAATTCAAACCCCGCATGTACCACTGTTTAACATGAAGTGGATTCATCTAGTATAAACATTGGTAACTCATGAATCTGATATGTTAGTTATTATCCTGTAGTAATATAAGATTATGGGTTTGTTAAGAGACTAATGAAGGTATTTCCCCACAGTGTGACATCCTCCAGCTCCACTTCAACCAGCACTACACGCAAGGTGGTGACCATTGTGGAGGAGGTGGTGGATGGCAAGGTGATTGCCTCCTCTTCCAGCACGGTGAACACAGCTACCTAGGACACATCCAGAGCAGCTCACTGCAACAGTGAACATACCAAACTCCTGAGCATCAACTGAGCCTCACTAAGACTGCCAGCTGTCTCTGGAAGTTATTGCAATAAAAAGTTCTGAGCTGTTAAAACCTAAATCATTTGCAAGTGTCTTATTGATGTAGGTTCTGTGTTCAATCAGTTTTCTGTTTTACATAATTCAAAAACAATCATTTCATACTGTATATCCAAAAAGAATATTGAACTGAAATGAAAAATCAAATAACACTCAGAAATAGTGTTCAACACTATGTCCCATAAATACGCTTTTAAAACTCAAGACAAAATGCATACATCAACATAGACATTACCATAAGAATACAATTATAATCATATACTTCTAAGAACAGAAGAGTAGAATTCTTAGAATTTCAGTGCCCACAGCTTTTTCGTATCAGTCTTAGAATGTATATTTCATATGTTTGAATAAACCATCTATTGAGGTGGAACACTACATACAAGCAGACATCTGCTGTGAAGGGTGTATGATTATTCTGATAGCTGCAGAGCAGTTTTCAAATCTCTATTAAAAAAGAATTAACAGCTATAGGGAGGAAAAAGCTTGCAATGGTATGTTATGAAAGCATGGATGGGAAAGAACACTAGTATGCTAGACTATACTGGCTTACAGTTCTGTAGCTAGCTGATGCTAAGGAAAATAATACTCAGTTAAACAAACTGGCTTTAATTACCTTAAAACTACCTTAATTACTTTATTAGTCTAGACTCTAGAATATTACATAACCAGTGGCTACATCTGTAAATTTGTGGCAATTTACCTAGCTCATTACCAAGGGTGTCTCAGCTAATAAATGTGAAATATTAATTTTTGATCCAGTTTTTACTGAGGGTGAATTTACAAAACCATTTAATAAACATTTGCATGAAATGAATTCTTGATGTGTTAAAATAAAGTCACACAAATGGTTAGATAACAAACAGTTGAGGTCATTCCCCCCACCACCCCATCCCTGCTCACTCAGTCTTCCTTGGGACGTTTTTTATTCAAAGTAGAGGGATCAAGTGAACATTGAATAAATTGGAGGGGACCCTGGTTTTGCTCTGAGGTCTGTGCAGGCCTGTACACACCAACATAATGGCCTCTGAGGATCCAGGCAGGTAAGTCTTGGGGACAAGTTCTCATAGAGTTCAAAACTCACTAGACAACCTTTCCTGAATTTGCTCTTGGTCTGCACATGGAGAGCAATGGCAACAATCCAGTACCTTCACACAAAGATGTAATAGCAAGGGAAGGAAAATGCCAGTCTACCTGTCTTTGAACTCTGCAACCCACAACAACCCAAACCATGTGCTACTCTGTGCACTTGAGCATCTATATAGAAAAGTTCATAGTAAATTGTGCGAGGTATGGTATTGTAGGTCAATGGATTCATTCAAATGTGCTTTGCATAAAACTGCAAAAAAGTATTTAATCTCTGAGCTTTAAGCAATATTTATGATTCAGAATAAATAAAAAAAAAACAGCTGAATTGAAGGTTAACCATCACATACTTGCCAAACAAGATTTATGATCTTTAAATGTTGCAGGGATGAGTGACACATTAATGTTAGCATTCTGTCTCAAGATTTGGCATATCAATTACCTTCTTTGTACCTGCACATTCCTGATTATGATCCATTAATCTCCAAGATTAATAACTCTGCAGGTACAGTCACCAGTAAATCATTAAAATCATTCCTGCCTTTGGATTTGATGGATTTACCTCAAAGAGGTTATTGACCACCTGGATTTTAAGTTTAATTCATTACATTTGATTTCTTGATATAAGTAATTCTACAATAATTGTACTAATTTTTTAAATGACCAAAACCAAAGCAAGGCAGTGTTTTCACTTAGGCGTAGGTGGAAAACCGAGTACTACACTATACACAATGTGTGAGGAATTGTATGAGACATTGAATCAAAACAGATTCTCCCCCACTGTTCTGGACAATTCTCACACAAGCTCTTTGGCAATGTAATTTACAAATATTAATGAAACTACTGGACATGGAAATGGCAAGTAACACCAAGGTCTTAAGCTTTGAATTAAACTGAACAAGATTTTCTGTACAAGGGTTCAGAACAAATCTGACATGGCATCGCATATAGTATATCCATTATGTTTTTATCTATTTAATGTTTTTATGCATGCTTTGAATGACATATTTTGGCTGTTGCTGATCAGCAAAGTGCTGATATATGAATTAGGCAGTCCAGATATTTGAGAAACTTCGGGATTCATCGCAAAGCTTTGCCCATGCAATAAAGAATAGTAGTTTTGCTAACTTGCAAGCTTTTTATTTGAAATATTACAAACAATAGATATATGCCTGTGATATGTGCATGTGCAAAATGATTGTAGTAAGGAGGGATACACAAAGGCTAGGTTTAAGGTTTGATATATGATCTCATCGCTGCTCCCTCTACAAACACTTCCTTTTCCACAAAGTGACATTCTCATGCTGAGAAACTTTTGTGGACATGATGAGTGACTTATTGCTTTGCTAAAGGACAGGGATGGGCAAATAGGATGGTATGTTTATGAATACACAGGTTAAATATTTGCCATACACATGTGGTAATCTGGGCTTTGTGTATGGAGATCTTTTATACTTAACATTCACCTATACAAAATATTGCTAGCAAAGCTGGTGTAGACCTTGTCATAGTTTGATTTTTTTTCTCATTATTACTTTGCCTTTTCCTGTGTCCATTAATGGAGCAGCAGCACAGTGTGGAGAAAATTAGGCACACCCAAAATGTGCCTGCTAAATGCTCACCATGGCCTTGCTGTTGTACCCTTGAGAGAGGGTAATTAATATGAATTGTCTCAGTGCATACATAGATGTATAATTGAATAATGTGAAACTTATCTGCTAGGTGGGGTTGCTGAGAGGGTCTGGTAAGCAAATGGAATGTAATGAGATACTACTACTTCTGTATTATCAGTTTGAACCTGTGGGAGTTGAGAAGAGGACTTGTCTATTACTGTGGTGTGTAGTGTGACGACTGTTGTGGATTTATAAGACTGTATTTTTTAAGATTTAGTGATATCATGTGGAGAGTCCTGGGAAGGCTCTGAGTCTGCACAGAAAGTGCAGCAATTGTTGGACTCAAGAGGACACACTCGCAATGTAAATACTCTGACACAGTCTTGTACTAATAAGGATGGCCAAGTACTTATATGAGCTGATTTCACCATAAACAACAAAAGGCAAATAGTAGCATACTGATTTGACATGCAAGACCATTTCTTCTGTGTTCTTTGGACAATGAACATGTGATACAAACATGTTTATGTTTGTCATCATATAGACAAGCTATATACAATTGTTACAATCGTTTATGTAGAGTGTATGCAAAAATGGGGTCTTACAACCCTTAGGTGATCCAGTACTTTCAATTTTAACTGAAATAGTTTCTGATGCACAGGACACAATGTGTGAGAAACAAATGCCACCACCCATGTATATCCATTTTAAGCTACTGAAAAGGATGTGTGGCTATATAGCATTAAAAGCTGAACTGAAGTCTACAAATGAGTCTGGTATAAGCCGTTGGGTTGTCAAGTTTTGTGATGAGATGCCGGATAGTGTTGACCATGTTATCTGTGTCAAGGCTGCGTTTATAACCAGGATAGTGTGAAAAAGATCCTGAACATCCTAACATTGTTCATAAACCATCATCTGCTCAATGCATTTCATTGCTACAGACATTGGTGCTATCGGTCCATAGTCATTATTTGTACAAATGTTTGCTGGAGGAATGCATCGACTGAGATTACATCAGGACCTGTAGCCGCATCCACACGTGTACTTAGTGATGTCTTCTGTATCCATGCCCACCCTGTTCACATTAAGCCATAGTGACTGTCTAGTATCAGCTTTTATCTTTGCTTCCATGTGTGTCATTTCTTTATTGATGTATTCTGCAAAGTTTGAAAGCGCCAACAAACTTAATTGAGCATTTGTTATCCTGCAGAGACAAGAGCATGTCTCCGGTGTATGCAAAAACTGCTCTACTATCATTTTCTTCTACTACTATTGAGAGATGTGAGACAAAAAAATTCAATGACACAAATACAAAACCTTGTAATCCTTGCAATATCATGCAGATCTTATGCTCATGATGCCAGACACAGTAAATCCAAGATTTTTTTTATAAGGAAATTAAATATCAGACAATTACAGTATAATTATAAGGTGGATTAGGTACACTTAAATGTGACATTTAAAATACAGCAGTGTGTTCCAAATGCACTTGCTAATGTCAACTGCAGGGAGGTTATCCAAAAGAATTTTGCCACTCCTCTCCAAGATAGGTGTATAAAAACACTTCAGCTGGTACCGTTACCCATCACTCACTCTTCTTCAGGCAGAGTCACACACTACCCAAGCAGCCATCGCAGATATGACCTCCTCCTTCTCCAGCCACAGCTTTGTGTCTTCAGGAGGATCCGTGAGGGGTGCCTCCCTGGGCTCCTCCCAGCTCTCCATGTCGGCAGGCAGAGGCTCCATCGGTGCCATGAGGACCCCCAGTGTATACAGCGGTGCAGGTGGCTCCAGGGTGCGCATCTCCAGAGCCTCCAGTTCCTTTTCCATGGGCAGCTCCGCTGGGGCTGGTGGAGGATTCAGCTTCAGGTCTGGTGGGGGATTCAGCTTGGCTGATGGTGTGGATTTCAGTGTGGCAGGCAATGAGAAGTTCACCATGCAGAACCTGAATGACCGTCTGGCCACCTACCTGGAGAAGGTGCGCTCTCTGGAGAAGGCCAATGCTGAACTGGAGCTGAAGATTCATCAGTTCCTGAAGAGCAAGACCTCCCCCGCTGCCCGTGACACCAGCAGCTTCCAAATTACTACCCGTGATCTGCTAGCCAAGGTAAATCGACTATATTATCAATTTATCCTGCTTTTTGGTGTAATGGTTGGAAGAAAAGTCATAAATATTATGTTGTGACTCTTTAATGAACAGCTACCTTTTAACAAATCAACTTTATTATTGTTCATCGGAAGTCACCTTTATTACAAGTCAATTACTGCAGTTTTCTTCAACAGATTCAGGATGCCATCCTTGTCAAAGGAACAATCTATCTCTCCATTGATAATGCCAAAGTGGCTGCTGATGACTTTAGATACAAGTAGGTATTTTTGTTTCAAAAACAATCAAGTAGGTGATAAAGCTGTGCAGGTGTAATTTGGGCAAAATGCATGAAACAGCTGCCAACACTTACATTTCAGTGTTACACAGGTATGAGAATGAGCTGGTCATGCGGCAGTCTGTGGAAGCTGACATCGCTGGGCTGAGGAGAGTGCTGGATGAGTTGAAAATGGTTAAAGGAGATCTAACCATGCAGACTGAGGGGCTGATGGAGCAGCTCCTATTCTTAAAGAAAAACCATCAGGAGGTAAAATTCATTCTTAGCCAGATGCAGGGATCGTAAATTATTTCCTAGGCTTTAAAGTTTGTACATTCTTAAACTCTGAGCAGTCTATAAAATGTCTCTCAACACGTGTATCTCAGGAAAGATGGTCAGTGTACTAAGTGTCATCCCCCAGGTAACAGATCATGGTGCCTTGTCTTTGTGTCATTAGGAGCTTATGGCTATGAGGGTGCAGATGACTGGCCAAGTCCATGTGGAAGTGGACGCTGCTCCTCAGGAAGATCTTGGAAAAGCAATGGCTGAAATCCGTACGCAGTATGAAGCAGTAGCTGCAAAGAATCACAGAGATTTGGAGGCCTGGTTCCAGTCTAAGGTGAGATTTAACTTTTGCATGGCAAAAATCCTCTGCATTTCCATTGTTGTACTTAATATCTCACAACCTCTACAATTATTCCAAGAGTAGCACTTGTTGTCTGATTCTTTGCACTTTATTCACAGACAGAGGAACTTAAGAAGGAGGTTGTGTCTAGTACAACTACATTGCAATCCTCCAGATCAGAGGTCACTGAAGTGAAACGGGAAATGCAGTCTTTGGAAATTGAACTGCAGTCGCTCCTAAGTCTGGTAAGACAAATGGAGTCATCAAGCAATTTTGAAAAACATCACTTTTCTGCGATTTTCTTAACAATAAACAATTAACCTTTAAATAAGACATTTCCCAGTGTCCTGATCCCCCAGCATCTCACAATATTTCCACCTTTTTCTCTGTCCCCCAGAAAGCATCTCTAGAAAGCACCCTTGCAGAGACTGAGGCCCGTTACTCCATGAAGCTGTCTGGGCTCCAGGTGCAAGTGACCAGCATGGAGGAGCAGCTGGTGCAGCTGCGTGCTGACATGGAGCGGCAGAGTCAGGAGTACAAGATGCTGCTGGACATCAAGACTCGGCTGGAGATGGAGATTGCAGAGTACAGGAGGCTGCTGGATGGAGAGACGACTGCCAGGTAAGCCTGCTTTACATGAAATAACATGTTACAAGCGTCATTATCAGTTCAGTGATCTATGGATGTTTTCTTGACTAATTAAATTGAGATCAAAAATTACTGGTTGTTACTGACATCTACACAACAGAATTAGAAATATCTGGGCTGCTGATACAATTACCATTGTTGACTGCCTTCAGCAAGGGTTAGCATATGTTTTTTACATTACTCACACTATTCTTTTAAATACAAGATCTGCAGGTTCTGACAATATCCACGCCCTTCTTAGCACTAGTTTCAGAATAATTTGTGTTGTGTCTGAACAATAGGATGAATTATATGTCATGCATGTATTGCTTGGGCATAATACAATTTTAGATGGGTCTCACTGCTCATTATTTTTCAAAACCAGATCCACCTCCAGTTCTACCAGCAGGACAAGAGTGGTCACTGTTGTTGAGGAGATGGTGAATGGCAAAGTTGTGTCTTCTTCCACCACCTCATCATCAAGTCGGCGATGAGTTTTGTTAGTGACCAACAACAGCATCTCACAAGGGCTCACAAGAACCAGTTCTCCTGGCGACCATTTTCAGAACTGACATGTCATGTTTGAAGCTTTCTGAAATAAAATGTTCTGAACTGGTAAACTCTGTATGGTGTATAGGTCTATTTATTTTATATTCGTCACATATAAAAAAGAATTCATTAACACTAAATCCTATGAGCGTAACAAGTATATCTTCTGGATACTGCATTTCACAGGGGCCATGATTGACATAACAATAACATGGCCTTACAGACTCTATACATTGAAAGCAAAAAAGAACTGTGATGTTTGCTCTAAAAAGAATTCTTAATCATAAATGATTCAATTATGTGTATATTAAATTTAATGTGCATTTACCACTGAGAGCCCTTAGCAGTACATTTAACTTTCAAAACACTCACACTCACACTCACACACACACACGTGTGCATGCACACACACACACACACACACACACACACACACACACACACACACACACACGCACATAAACACACACACACACACACACGCAAACACACACACGCACACACACACACACACACACACACACACACACACACACACACAATCCTTCAATAAGTCTGGCCTTCACTAAGCAAGCATTATATAAAAAATCTGTAATGCTATTTTTAAATGTGCTACATGAGACATCAATACCCAGTCAAGCACCTTGCATAAAACGCATTGTCCGGCATACTAAAGTGTTTATGAAGACTCTCTGTAGAAATGTCTTAATACATGATGTTAGAGTGGTGAGTTATGTCTAACAGAGTAACATGGAACAGTGCATCCCATGAGTCACTTACCAAGGTTTCCCATTAGAGTCTGATGTTTACTTTTAAACAATGCCAGACATTCTACAAGCAGAGGCCAATATACACATGGGTTGGCTACTGCTTACAGTATTTTACAGCTAAAAAACAAACCCGAGAAGATGGAATCTACATGCAAAGTCTGTGTCCCTTGTGTATGTTCCCTACCTCTTGGCTCTCATAAGATTTTGGTGATATGATGAAGGATTGATATTTCTGCTGCCATTCTCCTGCCTAAATTTAACAACTCTTTGACAGACATGAAAACATCATGAAAATCTGTGTTTCCTCACTCTTTATTTGAGAAAAAAGTGTTTTAAATGACTTTTTCACAATTGAAGTTGCTGATATTGCTTGAGGATGTTTGCAACTGGAGTTAGACTTGAACCTTCAAAAATTCTATTATTGACAGTTTTTATCAATAAACCACATTTATGATTTATTCTAGATATTCCAGTTGAAATCTGATTTTAGACAGCTGTCACTGCCGCAGGAAATTAATGTCATGCATATTAAATTAGTATGGCAATACATACAGAACAGCACATCAGAAATGTCAATGTCTAATGACTAAGTGCTCAGTGTTTTGTCCCTTTTACAGGACTGGACTACAATCAACATAAGATCGTGTCTGAGGGAACAGAAGCACAAGATGGCGTGCTCCTCTGGTGGGATGGATCTGGTACACTCCTTCCCAGCAATCAAGCAGCTTTTCCCTCAAAGTCAGCATGGTCCTGTCTATATATTTGTTTCTTCTGAGAAATTTTTCCTAACACTAACTTTTTTTAAAACAGCAAAAAACAACTACTAAAACAGAAAGGTAAATTTGTCAAGTAGGGAGCCAGAAGATGCACTCTTTGGTCATAGTGTCAGTCCACAGCTTGGTCATGAGGGGTTTTAAAACACAACGAATATTTACTAGAAACACGCAAACTTGGGGTGCAGGAACACACACAACACAGTGCAGCTCAAGACTGCGCAGGGAACCCAACCACAGGCAGGGTTTAAATGGAGCACCCAACTCATAGAGACTAACTACGCACAGGTGAAAAAGATTTAACTAGCTTAGGCACAAACAGGAAAACAGTCCCTCTGGTGGAAGTTCGGGGAAGCAGCAGGCAACCAGGCCAGACATGCTGTCATGAGGACACCTGCTGGTGGTTTCGGGAAGCAATCTCTGAAACCCTGACAATGAGTACACATCTAGTTGGTCTTTTAATAAGACCGATGACCCTTGGGGAAACTCAAATTAATGAATAAAAAACTCTTTCATAAACTCAATTATCCAAAAAGAAGATAAAACAGACACATAAAAGATAAATATTGGCTATGTGGATGTCACATCATAGCGTTATCACTAATTTATTTTCCGGTCTTCTAAAAGGAAGCATCATTGCTTTATTGTGTTATCTTTAGTATGTGTGTGCCTACAATTACAGTTCATTTCTGTGGAGCCATTTTTGTGAAGTTCAGTTCGATCATATATTTTTTTTTGCTCATGGTCTTTACTTTTTGTGGTTCTGTCACAAAAGTTCCAGTCTTGTTTTATCTCAGTTACAGTTTTTAACTTGAATTATATTGCTTCACAACAACACTTGTCCAAAACATGCAGGTGTGACATATTTTGGAGAAAAGCCTTCAGCCACCCATATAAAAATAGAGTCAGCATGACTCTTTTTGTGACTTTGAATCTTGGCAAATATCGGCATCAGAAATGATCCAAAGTTAGAGTTTTTCAAGCAGGAACACAATGCATTGTTTACTCAGTGTGGATGTATGCAAATATTTTTGAATTTGCCTGTAAAGAGTGACATTGATGCATGAGTTACTCTTGTGGCTCTGTTATTTGTTTGACATTTTCACAGCATTCATAACAACATGGTGAAATTTAAACAGGTAAAGTTTCTCACAGAAATTCGCCTTAGGCTGATGCCTGTATGCAGAATAACATGTGAAGTAAGAGTATCTAAACCCAGGTTACCTCATTCCACCAGGTTCATGGAACATTGGGATGGAAGTTTTATTGCAATGCATTGCTAGTTTTTATGTATATAAGATTTGGACTTGGGGAATGTAAAGGATTTTTGTAGGGGCTTTGTGTTGGAACTCAAGAATGCATATATACCACTTCATAAGAACCTAGAAAGGTTTTGGATTCTAGGAAATAATTTATGATCCCCGCAACTGGCTAAGCATGAGCACTAAGCATATGGCTGTGTATTTCTCTATTTAGCACATGTATGACAGTATGCAAATCTGCAAGCATGGGCTATACAGATGTATTTCTCACATTTGTAGCACATGTGTTTGTTTTACGGTACTTCTTTGGGGTGCAGAATTGGTATCTCTTCCTTTTGCCTGCCCGTCTGCAGTCTCAGGTGGATGTCAGCTGATATGTACAGCAACTTTATAGCATTGTGACCTCACCCCTGACTCCATTCCATGTGAGAAAACAATCCTCTCCTGCAGGAAATGTTGTTGATTTTCTTTTGTTTGAAATGGTGTGTGGAAACTGAGTCAGGTGGGGGGAGGATGCTACACATGCACAAGAAAGTTTTTCTTTTTTCAAGCATAAGCACACACATTCTCTCTTTCTCACTCTGTGTCTGTGTGTAGGAGTGTGTGTGTGTGTGTGTGTGTGTGTGTGTGTGTGTGTGTGTGTGTGTGTGCAAGAAATGTCAAGTGCATTTTGTCTGCAATGGTGTGTGTTTCACTTGGGAAACCATAGTCTTCCTGTGAAAAATATTGCCAGGGGTGGGGTAAGGGAAAGGGCAATGCTGCAAATGCACAAGAAAGTTTTTGTTCAAGCATACGCACTCACATTCTCTCTCTCTCACTCTGTGTGTGTGTGTGTGAGAGAGAGAGAGAATGAGAGAAAGTAAAATACTGGAACTCCATCTGAAGCCATGCATGTATGTGTGCTTGTCTGTGCATATGTACATTTTTATATGTGAGAGAGAGACAAAGAGAGAGGTGGAGATGGAAGAGACAAAGATATCAAGAGAAAATGACCTCAGGCTCTTTATTCTGCTTTATAGTTGTTATAAATCATTTAAGACTTCAATTTGTCTGTTAATGATTTTATAATTGCAGGGTCAAAAAAGACATTAAAGACAACCTTTGTACCCTGATGGTGTACAGCTTTTAGAAAAAATATAAAAAGGGGCAATGTTTCACTTTTTCTAATGGTAGGGTCACTCCAGGAAAAACCATCCAAATTTATGCTGAAATTTAATTTAAGGGTTTTACTCTGCTGTTAAACTCAGAAACGGGTCATTTTTGTCCCCTAAGAAAACACAAGGGTTAACAATAAACAGGATGAGAAAGCTGCCATGGATGCTGAAAATAATGATCAGCTCAGGAGGAATTTGTGGTGCATATGGGTGAGAAGAACTATAGCTATAACATTATTTCTCAACTTATTAACAGTTAATTCAACATATGCATTGTTCTATTCATGTTGTTACTTGGAGTTTTTACATAACTGTGACTTGAAGAGAAGACAATGCTTTTTGGTGACGTAAAAAATTAATAACGCTAATTAAGCTACTATCTGTCTCAACAAATGCAGTCACACAAACATAGCCACCTAGATTCCTCAATATTTCTGTTTATTAACATGTCTACTGGCTACCTTTTAGATGTAACATTAACTTGTGTTAGCTGAAGATAGCCAAGTATTAAAGGTACGTTTTTCTGTTGCCATTATTTTCATTGTCTTTATGTTTATCGAGTGTTTTAGCATTGTAACACATGATAAACTAAATAGAAGTAAATGTAATTTAAATGTCTTATTAAAAATTTCACAGTTAAAATAAATGACCATTTTCAACACTAGAGGGTACTGTAGTACATGCAATAATGTAACGCAGAAGAGAAACATTACTAAATGTGCTATGGTCTGACGAGACAAAGGTTGAACTTGTAAAAGACACGTTTGGCGCAAAGCCAATAAAGCTCATTATCCAAGGGACACCATACTGACTTTGAAGCATGGTGGTGGTAGCATCATGCTTTGGGGCTGCTTCTCTTCAGCTGGGTCAGGGGATCTTGTCAAGATAGATGGGATAATGAATAGCTCCAAACATCAAGATATTTTGGCAAAAAACCCTGCTGGCCTCTGTCAGAAAGGTGAAGATGAAGAGGAATTTCACATTCCAACATGACAATGACCCAAAGCACACATCCAAGTCGACCAAGGCATGGCTTAAGAAAAGGAAAATCAAAGTCTTGGAATGCCCCAGTTAGAGCCCAGACCTCAATCCCTCCGAAAACCTGTGAAATGACCTAAACAGAGCTGTACACAGGAGATCAGGCAAAGGACAGCTGTGTACATCATTTGAATGGCATTTGAATGCCTTTGTTTTCCATATTGACACAGCAATCAGCCTTCCAATTTTAAAGTTACAGTAAATACTGGGACAATAGATACATTTTCCTCCTCGGAGTGTGGAAAAGAGTAGGGTAAGAATTCAATGGCTGTTAGATGTTAGACACTTTGCACTTTGCATGTATTATTTAAAAATGATCTAAGATCAGTTTAGTATGCTGCAATTAATTGCTCTTAAAGATAAGCATACCGTAGTATTACTGTTGTTTTGTTATCACTGTTTTCTCACCTTAGTACCTATTTACTGCAATCTTGGATCTTATCTATCTACATTAGTGTTGTTTTTGTTTCAGCTATGATACATCTAATACATAATTTCACAACGCTTTGTAAATCACTCTGGGTAAGAGGTTCTTCCAAATAATAAAAAAAAAAGCTAGTGGTAGTTAAAAGGAAGTAAGCATTACTGTTACCTGCAAGCTCACAAAATTTATGATGTATAATCCAAAAGTATATTCTCTATTAGAAATACTGGCATATTCATTGTTTGCTGGTTATGAGCTATAATGAATAACTGTACTGTGTGCACTGTTGTAACCATAGTTACCTGTGATTTTCATATACATGCATTTTAAGGAATCAATGTGAATATGCTAAAAATCCTGAATGACAACCACATTGATAATATTAATAGTTCACTGTACTGCTCACACTGTTTCTTCAGTTTGCGTGTGGTAATGTGGCCCAAACTGATTGATCTATTGTCATTGCATCCTTATTTCTGCAGGTGTTTCTGTTGACTTACAGACTTTTTTTCTTTGTTTCTTTCTTCTTTCTTTTATTTACTTTGGTATTATCTGATACAGCATAGAATGATGCAATGTATATGAACCGATGTAGTTTAACAGAGGAGAACAATGACAATTGATTATCCATAAGCTTGTATGTAAACCTCTTCACTGCAGAGCTCATACAGTTACACTGTATGAAACACCATTCTCGTGATTTTGATTTTTTATCCATGAATATCTGCCAGAACGGCAGTTCTATGGTTTTATGCAACTGCACATGGTATTAGGTCATTGGAAATTTCTGTAGAGAATGTATGTAATGTGGTAGATGGAAAGAGGGAATTTCACAAAACACACATACAAAAAATGTAAGTTCATACTGCTTGTTATGAAGCAAACAGGACATTTTATTGCTGTGGTTCAACCTCATCAACTTCCACAGATTTAGTGCTCTCCACAACTTTCCCATCCACAACTGTTTGCACCACAGTGATCACTTTGGTTACGACTGTAAAAAAAAAAGTTCACGTTATTGAGTTTTTCTACCATTGTTACATCCTTACCCGTTTAGTACACTAAAAGCAATGCTCTGCACTGAATACAACATCCCTATGTTTTCCTGTAATATTATGCCACTCTTACTGATTGAATTGCTTTAAATTGCAATTAATAAATTGCTTTTGACAATTAACTCTACTCTCTTGAAACAACAAAAACCTGTTAATAGAGTATTGTATGTGTATAGAAATAGTTTTTCCCTTAGCTCGTAGATAATCAGCGATCAGTCTTTTCCACAGCAGCTGGTTGACTAGTAACCTGACACACTGATTTATACTGCTGGAAGGGTCCTCCAATGCATCATAGAAGCTTTGCAGTGTTTACACGTTGTGGTTATTATTGCATCCAGATAATTTATTTTTAAACCATTGCTTACCTTGAGATGAGCTGGTGTGAAAGTGAATGAAAGAAGAAAAAAAACATTACTTCATTATTAACTTGAAAATGACTGTTTATCGCTGTTAAGTACTGTAACTTTCTAAATACTTTTTCGGCTTTGCCGAATAAATTACAAAGCACAATAGAAACATACCTACAGTTTATAGATGTTCTGCATGTTATTGTGTTATTAGAAAATTAATAAAGGCTAACTCAGAGTTGCTAATGCAAAATCAACTTTCGTCTATTTCACCGTCCACTCTCCCTTACCTCTTCTCTCCGTCCAGCAGCCTCCTGTACTCTGCAATCTCCATCTCCAACCGGGTCTTGAGGTCAAGGAGCTGGTCATAGGCCAGTCTGTTGTTAGCAATATTTGCGTGGATCTGTGTGAGCTGTTCCTCCAGGCTGGTCACAGTTTGCTGCAGGCCAGCCAGTCGCGCTGCATAGCTGGCCTGGGTGTCTGCCAAGGTCCCCTCCAAGGATGCTTTCTGTGAGTAGGAGGTCAGACAGATGACAAATGAGTCAGATGCAGTCACTGTGCTGTTTATCCAGGACTTACATCTCTTTTCATTATTGGCACATCAGTGAGTCAGCTCTATAAAACTGCTCTCAGATGTTCTTCACGTCAAGCCAAGAAGCAGCAGGGGAACATTTCTCATGGAACAGAAATGACTTGCTGACTGGAACTTTGCTACTTCATATCATAATATTATAACTTGTTGAACATCTCCACCTTGTCTCCACCTTAGATGTCTGGCTTCAGTGAACCATTTAGGGCAAGGAGCATCAAAATAAATCACTATCATACTACATGGTGTCTCATAGTTCATGCACCTCCTGTAGTTTTTTGACTGTGATGTCAGAACCTCATGTGACTGGGGAGAAGTTTAGCAGTATTCTGTTGTCACAACAGTGAGTGCTAATAGTTGTAAACTCCTGAAATGTTCGTTCTTCTGATCAGACTGGTTATGACTAAGCACCTACTGTCGGGGAAGTTGGGAAATCTCACACACCACTACCTGTTTATTTAAATTGCCCATGGCAGTTCTTCTGGGTATAGTGACAAGGTATTGCAGATCCAGTGTGGTGAAGTTCGCCATGTGCTTGTATACTTACCATACTGTGGTGGGACTGCAGCTCAATTTGAAGCCTCTGGAGGGTGCTCTTTAGTTCTTTCAGCTCTGTGCAGCTGATCAGCAGGCTTTCGT
This sequence comes from Megalops cyprinoides, assembly GCF_013368585.1. Lineage (NCBI taxonomy): Eukaryota > Metazoa > Chordata > Actinopteri > Elopiformes > Megalopidae > Megalops > Megalops cyprinoides. The sequence continues at coordinate 44,755,156 of NC_050583.1, forward strand.
TCTGCTGAACAACTTCCTGCTCTACTGTCGCCACCTGCATCAAAAAGCACAAGAAATAAAAGTACAGTTTTACATTTCATATAGCCTGCTCATTCCTTTCTTTAGGAACCCTTCTATACTTGTTTTCAGTTACTCTGGCAGGGCACCCTAAAACATTGGTAGCTTTTGTAAAGGGTGTGCCACATTTACAGGTGTGTCACTTTTATGAGTATAACCTCACTAATTGTTAGAAAGTGTTTTTATTCTTTAAAATGTTTGAAATGAATCACAGTATAGATCACTCGCTGATAGCTTTAGAGCATTGACTTACCTTGCCCTGGTACCAGACATCCAAGTCTCTGCGGTTCTTGGCTGCCACAGCTTCATAGTGCTCCCGAATTTCTGCCATGGCCTGGTTGAGATCCATGGAGGGAGCTGCGTCCACTTCCACGTTCACCTGCCCACCGATCTGTGTCCGCACATGAGCCATCTCCTATAAACCGTTTTAAAAGACAGCATTAGTTCCTGCAAAAATAGTTATTATTTAGTTCCACAAAATAATATGTGGACTCATGTGCACATTCTGCACACACCATAGACAACACTTTAGAGCAGTAAGAATGAGGAGAGTAGTCGAGCTCTGGATTATGTATCAAGACCAGAGGCAGCGATAGCAATTGTGCACATTTTGAATTAACATTCATCTGGCTTTGTGGAAAATATATCATGTGGAAATAATGAAGTAAACAGTGCTTCTTTGATTGCGTCAAATCATAAAATCCCACTTACACACAAAAAAAAAAAAAAAAAAAACAGAACTAAGAAACGACTTATTTAATATCTGATCACACCAAACCAAGACAGGATATAGTTGTTAGACTAGATGTTTTAAGAGGAACTTGTGTTGTTGGCCAATATGAGACACTCAATGAAGGCTGTTTTATTTATGTTTTTATTACAGTTTGCCATATGTGTCTGCATTTGGACGGCTCTCTGATGTGTTTATATCTTATATCTTTTGTTTGTATGTTTTGTATGCCAGTGAAGTTATCAGTTTTATGTGAAATGTAAGTGTTCTGTTCTGTTCAAGGGGAGTGCAATGTAAAGTCTGTGAGGAAGAGATTCACTGAGCATCTCATTTAAAAAAGTGGTTTGACTGCTGCATTTTACATTTTGAAACTGTTGTTCGTTTTTTGGGGGTGATGCAGGTGTTCAGGAAAATGTCTGCCTCATGACAAACTGTATCTGCTTGTACCTGGAGTGGTTCAGCTTGGAGAGCAACAATTTGGACCATTAATATATTCTCTCTTTCAGACTGTGAGGGTTTGTTGGCTTTGTCTTATATGCGGACCCCACATAAAATATGAAGATTACAGAAGATTAGTGGAAGCTGTAGTAAAAGCTAATAGGGAGAAGTAAAGAATAAAGAAGAAAGAATAAAGTTCTGGGTATAAAAAAGATGGAAATGTCTTTTGTGAGTAAACTGAATTATTATTATTCCTGGATGAATACTTCATGCAAATGATATCTGCCAATATACAGACTCGCACCTCATCATGGTTCCTTCTCATGGTGATCTTCTCGTCATTCAGTGCCTCATACTGCATCTCTAGGTCTGATCTGTTCAGGTTGAGTTCATCCAGAACTCTCCTCAGGCCTGCGATGTCTGCCTCCACAGCCAGTCTCATGGACTGCTCGTTGTCAAACCTACCGAGTGTCACGGAAGGAATGCTGTTGGACAGGAACTCACACTCTTGCAAATACACATACACACACATTCACAGAGAAATGCAGAAATAATGTGCATAGAATATGAAAGTTCAACCTATTCTTTCAGACCGTGCGATAAGCTTCCATTATAAATGAAGGTGAAGCAGGATCCCCACAATAAAAAAGAGAAAATATATGTAGGAAGTACAAAGAAAAGTAAAATGGAGGATCATGTGTGGGTGTGTCTTGCGGCTGCTTCTGAGTGACTTACTTCATCTTGAAGTCATCAGCGGCAAGCTTGGCATTGTCAATGTCGAGCACAATCTTAGCATTGACACTGGATGCCAAATGGATCTAGGGTTCAAGAAAGTGTAAACAGTTTAACCAGAGTGCAAAAAATCTGTTTTACCCCTGCATTCTGAATCATGAAACTCATTGAGGATTCATTGATGATGAGCGAACAGATTATTGCCTGGAATGCCTACAGCTAGTACTCTACAAATATGTGGCTTGATGTTTACCTTATCACTAATGCTCTTTTATAAAATGGTGTGAGTCCTGTCAACTTACAATATTTTAAACTGATTGGCACTTCATAACTCTAAGATCTGGTACTAGTTAAACATTTATTCATCATTCATTTATGATTGAAAACAAAACACAGGTGGAAATGATAGAGTAAACACAAAACTATGTGAATACAGCATAAGCAAGACTCACTGATGCAAAACTTGATAGATCAAATAACACCCATCACCATGACAGTGTGCCCAGAATTTCCTGTACATGACGTTTTCTGCTATTACAGGACTATTGAACATATGAACTTACAAATTTCCAAACAAACAACTAAGTGTGACATCAGTCTACAATAAAAGCAAACTGAAGGCATATTAACCTTTCCCTGGGTTGCCCTTGCAAAAAGCAAATGGTGTACACTGCTGAGCCATGCATGCGCTGTAATTTATACAGTATGACTACTAGTATTGCACTTGCATGACTCTCAACACATATGCATATATCCTTAAGTATTCTTCATCCTATAGGTCACATTTTTCAAGTTTAGCAGGTGTTATAAGAGAGATATTTTCGCACCTGTGTTGTGGTGTTTCTGATATTTCACTCTTTGGCAGGTAATAGATTAATTCTTTGACCTACCCACACACTGAATACTAATTACAGACGCAAATGAACTCCTCAATGGTCTGGTGGTCTCAGTTTCAATGTTATTACATTTATATTTACATTTATTTATTTAGCAGATGCTTTTATCCAAAGCGACGTACAAAAGTGCATACAGTAAGTATAGCGACAGTATGGGGACAGGATGTGTACAGTTCCATGTGTACAGAATGTTATAGAGACCATTTCTTTCCACCATATCTTTACCACTGTGAAATACATTTTTCGGCCAATACACTGTAAAAATACATTAGGTCATTTAGCAATTTACATGTTAAAGGCCCATTCTTCCCCTTGACACTCCTAAATATACTGTTATATTTTGCAGCATCTGAGGTTATTGAAGTAGTGGACAGTAACCTCTCAAAAATCTCAGATGGGTAGCTGAAAAAACTACTTGTAACTGCAAGGGTGCTGGTTCAATTTCCCCCTGAGGCACTGCTCCTGTCCCCTTGGGGCAGGTACTTAACCCTGAATTGTGCAAATGCATGACAATGTAAAAATTGTAACCTATGTAAGTCACTCTGCATTAGCAAGTCTGCTAAATGGCAACAATGTAAAAACAAAGCTCACTTTATATTCAAAATAGGAGAAAGCAACATAAAGATACATTATTTTGCAGATGCTGATGGGAGTTGCTGTCCATTGCTCTTTAAGATGAGTGGACAAGCCCCGTCTCCCCCCTTACCTTGCGTTTCAAGTCCTCGATGGTGGCATAGAATCCGGCCAGGTCATGGGTGACCACTGTGCGACTCTCGTACCACTCCCTGATCTGCTTCTCCAACCTGGCATTCTCCATCTCCAGGGAGCGCACCTTCTCAAGGTAGCTGGCCAGGCGGTCATTCAGACTCTGCATGGTGGCCTTCTCGTTGGCAGACACGTGTAGGTCGAGGCCATCGGCCAGGTTGAAGCTCCCACCACGGGACAGCAGCCCAGCGTTACTGGAGGAAATGCGGGTGCCACGGCCCCCGGCTCCTCCATACACACTGAGGGTCTTTGTGCCAGAAAGCATACTGGGAGATTTGCTGTATGCCTTGGTGGAGTAGAAAGACATGATGGTCAGCTCAGAGATGCACAGTGGAGAGCAGGACTGTGAGTCTGTGGCAGTGCCTTGTCACATTGAGGTCCCTTCTTAAATACTTGCTGCAAAGTGGGAGGGCTTGGGTCACTGGACATCTCAAACATGTTTAACCATTTGCAGCTTTGTAGTAGGTTCCTTGAGGAGACAAGACCCTTTTTCCAGTGGAACATGAATTCCTGCATTTCCCATTTCTAAAGGTATAGCATTGTTGGAATACTCGACCCTTGTCATTTCACCTGGAATTCCTTTTGGTTTCACAATTCTTTTGCTCGATATATGCAGAGCACATACTTATCAGTTTAGGCCTGTGGGTGTTTAATGTTGTAAATACTGTTAGGTTTAAAAAAATGTAAATAATGAGATTGATGCTTGCCATTTGACGGTGGTTTTCTAAAATACACCCCAGCTTTCAGCACTATAGCAGTAATCTAAATATTTTATTTAGGTTTTTGGATCTTAAGGGCAAGGTCCTTTTCACCAATTTATAATGTACAGCCAAGAAATATTACAAATATTCAGAATTTTCTGGTGAATACTCTAATGAGCTCTGAGGTAGATTTAGCCAAGAGATGGGTTACAATAACAAGGACATTTGGTTCACAACATTCATTGTACTTTTGAAATCTTTCTTGATCCATTCATGATGATTTGAATTTATTTATGTCAATGTTTACTGTTGATGAAATGTATGTGTACAGTGTATGTGGTTCTTTACATGTTCCTTACAGCATGTTTAATTGGGGGTTTTCAACATCTTGATTTGTGTTCACCTTTGAACATTCAAATATCCAACAGAATTTAGATTACCAAACTTATAATGCAATAACATAGCATTTCTAACAGTAAACTGAAATTATCCCCTTACTTCTGAGAAGCAACTAATTTACTGGATTGCAGGTGTGAACAAGTTTTTTTCTGGCTCTCAATTTACTGCTAAATAAAATGTGCCAATGGATACACGGTGAGTACTGAGAAACAGCTGTCAGTCTTGTTTGTCTTTATGGAAGTGCAAAAGAAACTGTTTAATGTACCCATCACATCTTGCTTCATATTTCCTCATAATAAACCCTTACACAAACTGATGAGCAATGAAAAAATACATTATAATACTGTAGACTACACGTTTAATTATGTGATATGAATAATAATTTTGTCAGGTTTAATTAGAGACAAAGAGCCTTTTTGCAAATAAACAGAGCAAAGAGAAAAATCTACAAACGATAGTATGTAGTTTTACAACATGTCAGTGCTGGAACATACTTCAGATTCCAACCTTTCATGCCACTTCCAAATGGTCATTACTTTCTTTTGTAGTCCTTCTGAAACTGCAAGGTAGAACACTCACACAAGAACAATGTAATTTTGCAAAGCAACACAAAAGCCAGAAAATTATCTGCCATTCACAAACCATCCTATATATATATATCCTCTTTTATTGCAGTCAACAATAAAAGTCAACAAAATTTTAGGTGAATTCAGGTGACTGGGCACAGCCAGGCTTGATTGCAACCAGCTCTGTTGAGTTTAAATGGCATATATGTTGAAACTTACTATCAGAGAGAAGTAGTCACCACAAAGCTTCAAGGCACACAATGCCACGATCAAAGGAAGTTCCAAAACAGCTGAGAAAAAGAAATTGAGATATATCAGTCTGGAAAGGGTTACAAAGCCATTTACAAGGTTGTTGGATTCCACTGAACCACAGTACAAGCCATTGTCTCCAAATGGAGAAGATTTGGAGTAGTGGTGAATATTCCCAGGAGCAGCCAGCCTGCCAAAATTTTTGCAAGGGCACAGTGGCACCTCATCCAGGATATGACAGGCATAGGCCAAACAAGAAAACATTGTATCAGGAAAAACAAGCAGCAGTTGTAAGTCAAAGCTCACGGAGGGATAGACAGACACTTAACAGGATAGTTAAAAATGACAAAATAACAGCCTCAGTAATGACCACAGAACTGGATCTACACCTCTGTGACCCAGTCCCAACAAAATACAATACTGCACCGTCACAAAGCTGACATTTATGGTAGGACTCCCCTTCTCGTCATACATACAGATTTGGGTACGTTGTGCTGTGTGTATCGGGAGCTGTGGGCCACCCCATGACCACCTCTCCTGACTCTCTTTGACTGTCTGACAGATTTCATTTATTTATTCATTTTAACAAATATCAAGATGGCCTTTAGACCCAGGTATCTTCCAGCAGTTGCATATCATGAATGACCTTGATACTTTCATTTGGATGTCTTATTCTGATTTTTATTATTTGTTTCATATTGAAATGTGTATAGCAAGTAGCGTTGACATTGTTAGGGTAGTGTGGTGTAGTGGGTAACTAATTGGATGTGCAGCCAGACAGCTTGCAAAGCCAAGCCTAGGGTGGGGCATTGCTGTTATCCCTTTCATCGAAGTTATTAACATTGCTTCACTAAATACCTTCCTTGTATAAACAGTATTTAAGCTGCCCTGGGCAAGGGTGTCTACTAACTAATAAGGAGTTGGGCCACCCTTTGCCTTCATTAACAGCTTCAGCTATTTTTAGAATGCTGTTATACAAGATTTGAACTGTCCCTAGAGGTATATTGGACAATTTCTCAAGAAGGAAAGCTCCTTGAGAGATGAAGGAGATGGTAATCTACTCCACACTCTACATTCCAGAACTTATTGTAAAGGTTTGATAATGTTTAGATAATCAGATAATAATTAGGCCCAAACTCTCCCATGAGAGGGCTGCCTATACCATAATAGATCCACTGCTATGTTTAATAATGGGAACCAGGCACCAGGTACCAGGTAAACCTGTCCAGATGTAGGAAAAAGAGTAAAAGATGACTGATCGTACCATATTATTTTATTCCAGTCCTCAGAAGTCCAAGCTTTGTTCTCATCACACATTGGTCTTTGTTACAAGCAGTTTCAGAATGGTAGTCCTACCATAAATTGTTAGCTTTGTGACGGTCATGCAGTATTGTATTTTGTTGGGACTGGGTCACAGAGGTGTAGATCCAGTTCTGTGGTCATTTCTGAGGCTGTTATTTTGTCATTTTTAACTATCCTGTTAAGTGTCTGTCTATCCCTCCGTGAGCTTTGACTTACAACTGCTGCTTGTTTTCCTGATACAATGTTTTCTTGTTTGGCCTATGCCTGTCATATCCTGGATGAGGTGCCACTGTGCCCTTGCAAAAATTTTGGCAGGCTGGCTGCTCCTGGGAATATTCACCACTACTCCAAGTCTTCTCCATTTGGAGACAACGGCTTGTACTGTGGTTCAGTGGAATCCAACAACCTTGTAAATGGCTTTGTAACCCTTTCCAGACTGATATATCTCAATTTCTTTTTCTCAGCTGTTTTGGAACTTCCTTTGATCGTGGCATTGTGTGCCTTGAAGCTTTGTGGTGACTACTTCTCTCTGATAGTAAGTTTCAACATATATGCCATTTAAACCCAACAGGGCTGGTTGCAATCAAGCCTGGCTGTGCCCAGTCACCTGAATTCACCTAAAATTTTGTTGACTTTTATTGTTGACTGCAATAAAAGAGGATATATATATAGGATGGTTTGTGAATGGCAGATAATTTTCTGGCTTTTGTGTTGCTTTGCAAAATTACATTGTTCTTGTGTGAGTGTTCTACCTTGCAGTTTCATAAGGACTACAAAAGAAAGTAATGACCATTTGGAAGTGGCATGAAAGGTTGGAATCTGAAGTATGTTCCAGCACTGACATGTTGTAAAACTACATACTATCGTTTGTAGATTTTTCTCTTCGCTCTGTTTATTTGCAAAAAAGGCTCTTTGTCTCTAATTAAACCTGACAAAATTATTATTCATATCACATAATTAAACCTGTAGTCTACAGTGTTATAATGTATTTTTTCATTGCTCATCAGTTTGTGTAAGGGTTTATTATGAGGGAATATGGAGCAAGATGTGATGGGTACATTAAACAGTTTCTTTTGCACTTCCATAAAGACAAACAAGACTGACAGCTGTTTCTCAATACTCACCGTGTATCCATTGGCACATTTTATTTAGCAGTAAATTGAGAGCTAGAAAAAAACTTGTTCACACCTGCAATCCAGTAAATTAGTTGCTTCTCAGAAGTAAGGGGATAATTTCAGTTTACTGTTAGAAATGCTATGTTATTGCATTATAAGTTTGGTAATCTAAATTCTGTTGGATATTTGAATGTTTAAAGGTGAACACAAATCAAGATGTTGAAAACCCCCAATTAAACATGCTGTAAGGAACATGTAAAGAACCACATACACTGTACACATACATTTCATCAACATTAAACATTGACATAAATAAATTCAAATCATCATGAATGGATCAAGAAAGATTTCAAAAGTACAATGAATGTTGTGAACCAAATGTCCTTGTTATTGTAACCCATCTCTTGGCTAAATCTACCTCAGAGCTCATTAGAGTATTCACCAGAAAATTCTGAATATTTGTAATATTTCTTGGCTGTACATTATAAATTGGTGAAAAGGACCTTGCCCTTAAGATCCAAAAACCTAAATAAAATATTTAGATTACTGCTATAGTGCTGAAAGCTGGGGTGTATTTTAGAAAACCGCCGTCAAATGGCAGGCATCAATCTCATTATTTACATTTTTTTAAACCTAACAGTATTTACAACATTAAACACCCACAGGCCTAAACTGACAAGTATGTGCTCTGCATATATCGAGCAAAAGAATTGTGAAACCAAAAGGAATTCCAGGTGAAATGACAAGGGTCGAGTATTCCAACAATGCTATACCTTTAGAAATGGGAAATGCAGGAATTCATGTTCCACTGGAAAAAGGGTCTTGTCCCCTCAAGGAACCTACTGCAAAGCTGCAAGTGGTTAAACATGTTTGAGATGTCCAGTGACCCAAACCCTCCCACTTTGCAGCAAGTATTTAAGAAGGGACCTCAATGTGACAAGGCACTGCCACAGACTCACAGTCCTGCTCTCCACTGTGCATCTCTGAGCTGACCATCATGTCTTTCTACTCCACCAAGGCATCCAGCACATCTCCCAGTATGCTTTCTGGCACAAAGACCCTCAGTGTGTATGGAGGAGCCGGGGGCCGTGGCACCCGCATTTCCTCCAGTAACGCTGGGCTGCTGTCCCGTGGTGGGAGCTTCAACCTGGCCGATGGCCTCGACCTACACGTGTCTGCCAACGAGAAGGCCACCATGCAGAGTCTGAATGACCGCCTGGCCAGCTACCTTGAGAAGGTGCGCTCCCTGGAGATGGAGAATGCCAGGTTGGAGAAGCAGATCAGGGAGTGGTACGAGAGTCGCACAGTGGTCACCCATGACCTGGCCGGATTCTATGCCACCATCGAGGACTTGAAACGCAAGGTAAGGGGGGAGACGGGGGCTTGTCCACTCATCTTAAAGAGCAATGCACAACAACTCCCATCAGCATCTGCAAAATAATGTATCTTTATGTTGCTTTCTCCTATTTTGAATATAAAGTGAGCTTTGTTTTTACATTGTTGCCATTTAGCAGACTTGCTAATGCAGAGTGACTTACATAGGTTACAATTTTTACATTGTCATGCATTTGCACAATTCAGGGTTAAGTACCTGCCCCAAGGGTACAGCAGCAGTACCTCAGGGGGAAATTGAACCAGCACCCTTGCAGTTACAAGTAGTTTTTTCAGCTACCCATCTGAGATTTTTGAGAGGTTACTGTCCACTACTTCAATAACCTCAGATGCTGCAAAATATAACAGTATATTTAGGAGTGTCAAGGGGAAGAATGGGCCTTTAACATGTAAATTGCTAAATGACCTAATGTATTTTTACAGTGTATTGGCCGAAAAATGTATTTCACAATGGTGAAGATATGGTGGAAAGAAATGGTCTCTATAACATTCTGTACACATGGAACTGTACACATCGTGCCCCCATACTGTCGCTATACTTACTGTATGCACTTTTGTACGTCGCTTTGGATAAAAGCATCTGCTAAATAAATAAATGTAAATATAAATGTAATAACATTGAAACTGAGACCACCAGACCATTGAGGAGTTCATTTGCGTCTGTAATTAGTATTCAGTGTGTGGGTAGGTCAAAGAATTAATCTATTACCTGCCAAAGAGTGAAATATCAGAAACACCACAACACAGGTGCGAAAATATCTCTCTTATAACACCTGCTAAACTTGAAAAATGTGACCTATAGGATGAAGAATACTTAAGGATATATTCATATGTGTTGAGAGTCATGCAAGTGCAATACTAGTAGTCATACTGTATAAATTACAGTGCATGCATGGCTCAGCAGTGTACACCATTTGCTTTTTGCAAGGGCAACCCAGGGAAAGGTTAATATGCCTGTAGTTTGCTTTTATTGTAGACTGATGTCACACTTAGTTGTTTGTTTGGAAATTTGTAAGTTCATATGTTCAATAGTCCTGTAATAGCAGAAAACGTCATGTACAGGAAATTCTGGGCACACTGTCATGGTGATGGGTGTTATTTGATCTATCAAGTTTTGCATCAGTGAGTCTTGCTTATGCTGTATTCACATAGTTTTGTGTTTACTCTATCATTTCCACCTGTGTTTTGTTTTCAATCATAAATGAATGATGAATAAATGTTTTACTAGTACCAGATCTTAGAGTTATGAAGTGCCAATCAGTTTAAAATATTGTAAGTTGACAGGACTCACACCATTTTATAAAAGAGCATTAGTGATAAGGTAAACATCAAGCCACATATTTGTAGAGTACTAGCTGTAGGCATTCCAGGCAATAATCTGTTCGCTCATCATCAATGAATCCTCAATGAGTTTCATGATTCAGAATGCAGGGGTAAAACAGATTTTTTGCACTCTGGTTAAACTGTTTACACTTTCTTGAACCCTAGATCCATTTGGCATCCAGTATCAATGCTAAGATTGTGCTCGACATTGACAATGCCAAGCTTGCCGCTGATGACTTCAAGATGAAGTAAGTCACTCAGAAGCAGCCGCAAGACACACCCACACATGATCCTCCATTTTACTTTTCTTTGTACTTCCTACATATATTTTCTCTTTTTTATTGTGGGGATCCTGCTTCACCTTCATTTATAATGGAAGCTTATCGCACGGTCTGAAAGAATAGGTTGAACTTTCATATTCTATGCACATTATTTCTGCATTTCTCTGTGAATGTGTGTGTATGTGTATTTGCAAGAGTGTGAGTTCCTGTCCAACAGCATTCCTTCCGTGACACTCTAGGTTTGACAACGAGCAGTCCATGAGACTGGCTGTGGAGGCAGACATCGCAGGCCTGAGGAGAGTTCTGGATGAACTCAACCTGAACAGATCAGACCTAGAGATGCAGTATGAGGCACTGAATGATGAGAAGATCACCATGAGAAGGAACCATGATGAGGTGCGAGTCTGTGTATTGGCAGATATCATTTGCATGAAGTATTCATCCAGGAATAATAATAATTCAGTTTACTCACAAAAGACATTTCCATCTTTTTTATACCCAGAACTTTATTCTTTCTTCTTTATTCTTTACTTCTCCCCATTAGCTTTTACTACAGCTTCCGCTAATCTTCTGTAATCTTCATATTTTATGTGGGGTCCGCATATAAGACAAAGCCAACAAACCCTCACAGCCTGAAAATAACCCAGAGAAACAAAAAAATCAGAAGATTACTCTAAAAGTTTTCCTGTGCAGTTTTCATGCACTACCCCCTTGATGCCAAGAAGGCTTCTTAAAGCTATAATATTGCAATACACTAATTATCTCCATACTAAAAGAAATGCTGCTTTTGGGAGTGTGCTTTGTATGTGGGTAGCTATGTGGCACTTTTCAAAATTGTCAACTTAATTCAGTTGTTCCCAGAATGTCAGTTTGACCTCATAAGACATGTTTCATATTGTTCATAGGAGAGAATATATTAATGGTCCAAATTGTTGCTCTCCAAGCTGAACCACTCCAGGTACAAGCAGATACAGTTTGTCATCAGGCAGACATTTTCCTGAACACCTGCATCACCCCCAAAAAACGAACAAAAGTTTCAAAATGTGAAATGCAGCAGTCAAACCACTTTTTTAAATGAGATGCTCAGTGAATCTCTTCCTCACAGACTTTACATTGCACTCCCCTTGAACAGAGCAGAACACTTACATTTCACATAAAACTGATAACTTCACTGGCATACAAAACATACAAACAAAAGATATAAGATATAAACACATCAGAGAGCCGTCCAAATGCAGACACATATGGCAAACTGTAATAAAAACATAAATAAAACAGCCTTCATTGAGTGTCTCATATTGGCCAACAACACAAGCTCCTCTTAAAACATCTAGTCTAAAAACTATATCCTGTCTTGGTTTGGTGTGATCAGATATTAAATAAGTCGTTTCTTAGTTCTGTTTTTTTTTTTTTTTTTTTGTGTGTAAGTGGGATTTTATGATTTGACGCAATCAAAGAAGCACTGTTTACTTCATTATTTCCACATGATATATTTTCCACAAAGCCAGATGAATGTTAATTCAAAATGTGCACAATTGCTATCGCTGCCTCTGGTCTTGATACATAATCCAGAGCTCGACTACTCTCCTCATTCTTACTGCTCTAAAGTGTTGTCTATGGTGTGTGCAGAATGTGCACATGAGTCCACATATTATTTTGTGGAACTAAATAATAACTATTTTTGCAGGAACTAATGCTGTCTTTTAAAACGGTTTATAGGAGATGGCTCATGTGCGGACACAGATCGGTGGGCAGGTGAACGTGGAGGTGGACGCAGCTCCCTCCATGGATCTCAACCAGGCCATGGCAGAAATTCGGGAGCACTATGAAGCTGTGGCAGCCAAGAACCGCAGAGACTTGGATGTCTGGTACCAGGGCAAGGTAAGCCAATGCTCTAAAGCTATCAGCGAGTGATCTATACTGTGATTCATTTCAAACATTTTAAAGAATAAAAACACTTTCTAACAATTAGTGAGGTTATACTCATAAAAGTGACACACCTGTAAATGTGGCACACCCTTTACAAAAGCTACCAATGTTTTAGGGTGCCCTGCCAGAGTAACTGAAAACAAGTATAGTAGGGTTCCTAAAGAAAGGAATGAGCAGGCTATATGAAATGTAAAACTGTACTTTTATTACTTGTGCTTTTTGATGCAGGTGGCGACAGTAGAGCAGGAAGTTGTTCAGCAGAACGAAAGCCTGCTGATCAGCTGCACAGAGCTGAAAGAACTAAAGAGCACCCTCCAGAGGCTTCAAATTGAGCTGCAGTCCCACCACAGTATGGTAAGTATACAAGCACATGGCGAACTTCACCACACTGGATCTGCAATACCTTGTCACTATACCCAGAAGAACTGCCATGGGCAATTTAAATAAACAGGTAGTGGTGTGTGAGATTTCCCAACTTCCCCGACAGTAGGTGCTTAGTCATAACCAGTCTGATCAGAAGAACGAACATTTCAGGAGTTTACAACTATTAGCACTCACTGTTGTGACAACAGAATACTGCTAAACTTCTCCCCAGCCACATGAGGTTCTGACATCACAGTCAAGAAACTACAGGAGGTGCATGAACTATGAGACACAATGTAGTATGATAGTGATTTATTTTGATGCTCCTTGCCCTAAATGGTTCACTGAAGCCAGACATCTAAGGTGGAGACAAGGTGGAGATGTTCAACAAGTTATAATATTATGATATGAAGTAGCAAAGTTCCAGTCAGCAAGTCATTTCTGTTCCATGAGAAATGTTCCCCTGCTGCTTCTTGGCTTGACGTGAAGAACATCTGAGAGCAGTTTTATAGAGCTGACTCACTGATGTGCCAATAATGAAAAGAGATGTAAGTCCTGGATAAACAGCACAGTGACTTCATCCGACTCATTTGTCATCTGTCTGACCTCCTACTCACAGAAAGCATCCTTGGAGGGGACCTTGGCAGACACCCAGGCCAGCTATGCAGCGCGACTGGCTGGCCTGCAGCAAACTGTGACCAGCCTGGAGGAACAGCTCACGCAGATCCACGCAAATATTGCTAACAACAGACTGGCCTATGACCAGCTCCTTGACCTCAAGACCCGGTTGGAGATGGAGATTGCAGAGTACAGGAGGCTGCTGGACGGAGAGGAGAGGTAAGGGAGAGTGGACGGTGAAATAGACGAAAGTTGATTTTTTTATCCATTAGCAACTCTGAGTTAGCCTTTATTAATTTTCTAATAACACAATAACATGCAGAACATCTATAAACTGTAGGTATGTTTCTATTGTGCTTTGTAATTGCAAAGCCGAAAAAGTATTTAGAAAGTTACAGTACTTAACAGCGATAAACAGTCATTTTCAAGTTAATAATGAAGTAATGTTTTTTTTTCTTCTTTCATTCACTTTCACACCAGCTCATCTCAAGGTAAGCAATGGTTTAAAAATAAATAAATTATCTGGATGCAGTAATAACCACAACGTGTAAACACTGTAAAGCTTCTATGATGCATTGGAGGACCCTTCCAACAGTATAAATCAGTGTGTCAGGTTACTAGTCAACCAGCTGCTGTGGAAAAGACTGATCGCTGATTGTCTATGAGCTAAGGGAAAAACTATTTCTATACACATGGCATACTCTATGAACAGGTTTTTGTAGTTATAACAAAAAAGTAGAGTTGTCAAAAGCAATTCATTAATTGCAATTAAAAGCAATTCAATCAATAAGAGTGGCATAATATTACAGGAAAACATAGGGATGTTGTATTCAGTGCAGAGCATTGCTTTTAGTGGACTAAACTGCTAAGGATGTAACAACGGTAGAAAAACTCAATAACATGAACTTTTTTTTTTTTTTTTTTTTACAGTCGTAACCAAAGTGATCACTGTGGTGCAAACAGTTGTGGATGGGAAAGTTGTGGAGAGCACTAAATCCGTGGAAGTTGATGACTTTGAACCACAGCAATAAAATGTCCTGTTTGCTTCATAACTGGCAGTATGAACTTACATTTTTTTGTCTGTGTGTTTTGTGAAATTCCCTCTTTCCATCTACCACATTACATACATTCTCTACAGAAATTTCCAATGACCTAATACCATGTGCAGTTGCATAAAACCATAGAACTGCCGTTCTGGCAGATATTCATGGATAAAAAATCAAAATCACGAGAATGGTGTTTCATACAGTGTAACTGTATGAGCTCTGCAGTGAAGAGATTTACATACAAGCTTATGGATAATCAATTGTCATTGTTCTCCTCTGTTAAACTACATTGGTTCATATACATTGCATCATTCTATGCTGTATCAGATAATACCAAAGTAAATAAAAGAAAGAAGAAAGAAACAAAGAAAAAAAGTCTGTAAGTCAACAGAAACACCTGCAGAAATAAGGATGCAATGACAATAGATTAACCAGTTTGGGCCACATTACCACACGCAAACTGAAGAAACAGCGTGAGCAGTACAGTGAACTATTAATATTCACTTTTGAAGAATATTAGCAATATGGTTGTCATTCAGGATTTTTAGCATATTCACACTGATTCCTTAAAATGCATGTATATGAAAATCACAGGTAACTATGGTTACAACAGTACACACAGTACAGTTATTCATTATAGCTCATAACCAGCAAACAATGAATATGCCAGCATTTCTAATAGAGAATATACTTTTGGATTATACATCATAAGTTTGGTGAACTTGTAGGTAACAGCAATGCTTACTTCCTTTTAACTACCACTAGCTTTTTTTATTATTTGGAAGAACCTCTTACCCAGAGTGATTTACAAAGCGTTGTGAAATTATGTATTAGATGTATCATAGCTGAAACAAAAACAACACTAATGTAGATAGATAAGATCCAAGACTGCAGTAAATAGGTACTAAGGTGAGAAAACAGTGATAACAAAACAACAGTAATACTACGGTGTGCTTATCTTTAAGAGCAATTAATTGCAGCATACTAAACTGATCTTAGATCATTTTTAAATAATACATGCAAAGTGCAAAGTGTCTAACATCTAACAGCCATTGAATTCTTACCCTACTCTTTTCCACACTCTGAGGAGGAAAATGTATCTATTGTCCCAGTATTTACTGTAACTTTAAAATTGGAAGGCTGATTGCTGTGTCAACATGGAAAACAAAGGCTTCATTCAAATGATGTACACAGCTGTCCTTTGCCTGATCTCCTGTGTACAGCTCTGTTTAGGTCATTTCACAGGTTTTCGATGGGATTGAGGTCTGGGCTCTAACTGGACCATTCCAAGACTTTGATTTTCCTTTTCTTAAACCATGCCTTGGTCGACTTGGATGTGTGCTTTGGGTCATTGTCATGTTGGAATGTGAAATTCCTCTTCATTTTCACCTTTCTGACAGAGGCCAGCAGGTTTTTTTGCCAAAATATCTTGATGTTTGGAGCTATTCATTATCCCATCTATCTTGACAAGATCCCCTGACCCAGCTGAAGAGAAGCAGCCCCAAAGCATGATGCTACCACCACCATGCTTCAAAGTCAGTATGGTGTCCCTTGGATAATGAGCTTTATTGGCTTTGCGCCAAACGTGTCTTTTACAATTTAGGCCGAAAAGTTCAACCTTTGTCTCGTCAGACCATAGCACATTTTCCCACATGGTTTGGGGCGACTGAATGAATCTTTTGGCATAATTTAGGTAATTTAGGCTTGGGTGTTCCTTTTGTAAGAAAGGGTTTCCATCTTGCCACCCTACCCTGTAGCCCAAACATGTGCAGAATACTACAGGTGGTTACATGCTAGGAGTGACTGGTACCTGCCAGAAATTCCTGTAGCTCCCTCAGTGTTGTTGTTGGCCTCTTGGTAGCCTCCCTGATAAGTTTTCTTCTCGTCCTCTCGTCAACTTTGGAAGGACGTCCTGATCTTTGCAATGTCTCTGTGGTGCCAAATTTTCTCCATTTAGTGATAATGGTTTTGACAATGCTCCATGGTACATCCAGTGCCTTCGATATTCTTGTATATCACTCTCCTGATTGGTACTTTTCAACAATTAGCTCTCGCAGTTTCTTTGGTAGCTCTTTGCGGACCACGGCTCTCCCAGTAGGATGCAACCCCAAACATTCAAGCAAATCCTACAGCAACAGCTAACCTTAATCTGGGTTTAATCAGAATGACTTTCATTGATGGCAGGTATTCTGTCCTCGCTTGATGTGTTGATGTCAAACTAGACAGATAGCTAACATGTGAGGCGATCCAATGAAAACTGAAGCTTGGAAGTTCAAGGCGTTTACTGATTTCCTTGTATTTCCATCTTGACCAGTGTGATTGAAACCATTCTCAAACTTTTTTGTAGAACTGTAATAAAACATACAAACGAAATATAATCACTATCAGCTCTTTACAGTATTTCCATATAATTCAAATGTCAATTTAACATACTGTAGCCATCATTCAAACACTCAAAAAACACAGCTAGGCTATATCAGTTCAACTAGAAGCACTTTTGTAGTTAGCTAACCAGTGTACAAAACCCCACATGACAGTTAGCAAGCTAGCTACTTAGCAAATTATTACAGTGCTTATATAAGCACTGTAAAAGCAATCGAATCTTTACAAAACATGAACATATGCACTCTGTTATCATTCTGACATTCTTAGACAACAAACAAGCGTGTCATTATATACTCACAGACATATAGTCTCCAAACATTGCCATAAACAAGATGCTGAACTGCACACACGATCTCCAGTCTGTCACAACTAACACGATGTAGAGTCCAACAAGGCAGATAACACAAATGACCATAAGGTGGCGCCAAAAGACGGGATAATATCTGCACATGAATACTCATCAGGGAGTGCTAAAAATGCAATAAAATTAGACTATTTAAATAAAACGAAGTATAGTTCCAGCACAGCAGGTGTATGCTATTTACCTACAGGCATGATTTTGAATGTGATTGGTTAACTTTGAACACAGCTAAAGCCCCCATTATGAAAGGGTGTGCAGACTTATGCAATCAGGGTGTTGTAGTTTTTTGTTTATTTAAAAATAGCTTACTGACTCATTTTAATCTTAGGGTGTCAAAGTTCAAAACAGCCTAACAAGCAAAATCTTTTCACACTTGACATAGGCTGTCTTTAAAATGTTAATAAACTAACTATACACAACACTGTAACCAGCCAGCAGAATGACAAACCCATTACTAGCTGGTTTCATGAACCGAACAGTAGTAATGCTGCAGTGCATACGATAGCTTGCCAACGCTAGTCAGCACAGTGCCTTGCAGGTTTGTTTTTCTAAAACTGCTCAAATGACAATAAAGAATGCAGTAGCAGTGATTATGGCAATTACTTTAATTTTACATTATTGTAAATCTTGTAAATCTTTAAACAATAAGACCGTTTTAGGGCAGTGCCTACCCTTTCCCTACCTCCCCTTCCTTCTCCCTAGGTTGTTGCCACGCCTGCCTAATGCTTTCAGGCTATAGCAATGAAATAGGTATAATGCTAAAAAAATGTAGCAGGAATGATTGACACTGGCTAAGGTAGCACTTTCCTTTTGCAGTTACACTTCATGCTGTACTTGGGTGCTATTAACAAACAATATTTTTGGTTTCTTTATCGTCAGGGAGATGTGTGTATGGTAAGTGTGGACATGAACTTATTTTATCATATAGGATACATGCTATAAAATTTGCTATCAGTTTCACTGCACTATTTATCTCCCATTTTCAGCCCTTACAGAGCTATCTTCCCATTCACTCACATTTTTCCCAAGTTGTTCACACAGTTTTAGTCCTATGTTTCCTACAAGAGGCGCTCATGGGAGGAGCTGTTCTTGTCAAACTGAACTCTGTTTCACATGGCTGATATACTTCTCTTGCATGGCCATGGAAAGGACAGATTCTTAGGTAAATAGTCAATATTTGTGCAAAGAGTCATTTAAAACACAACTAGCACAAATCTAAAGATCCTGAAGTGGAACACAGGTAACTTACTGACTCTGTCTTAATTCCTGATTTCTGTACTTCTCCCAAACACTCGGGATACCTCTGGCTCTGTGTTCTCTTGGCTCAGCCTGGCCGGGTGTGTCCCAGTTTCATGAGATTTACAGGCTGAATAAGACTGAAATATTGCACCATAGAACTGCTCAACATATCTACCATCAGGATGTATGTTCAATCATTGCAGTAATGAAAGTATTCACACCCTCGGAGTTTTACCACATTTTGTTGTCACAGTCTGAAAGTTTAATTTGAATGATTTTTTTCCCTAAGATCATTATTAGTCAAAAAAAAAAAAAAGATTGAATGTAAAATAGAAAACGGAAAAACTGTAGGTTCTAGGTTTTGCAGAAGGATCCACTTATATTTTTCTCCATCCATTCTTCTTTAAATTCTTAAATTCTAACAAGCCTACTGGCTCCGGCCAATGAAAAGCAACCCCACAACATAATGCTGTCTTCAGCAGACCTCACAGTGGAGATGATGTTGTCGGAGTGATAAGCAGTGCCCTTGAGTCAGTAAGCTATTTTTAAATAAACAAAAAACTACAACACCCTGACTGCATAAGTCTGCACACCCTTTCATAATGGGGGCTCTAGCTGTGTTCAAAGTTAACCAATCACATTCAAAATCATGCCTGTAGGTAAATAGCATACACCTGCCATCAATGAAAGTCATTCTGATTAAAGCCAGATTAAGGTTAGCTGTTGCTGTAGGATTTGCTTGAATGTTTGGGGTTGCATCCTACTGGGAGAGCCATGGTCCGCAAAGAGCTACCAAAGAAACTGCGAGAGCTAATTATTGAAAAGTACCAATCAGGAGAGAGATATACAAGAATATCGAAGGCACTGGATGTACCATGGAGCATTATCAAAACCATCATCACTAAGTGGAGAAAATGTGGCACCACAGAAACATTGCAAAGATCAGGACGTCCTTCCGAAGTTGACAAGAGGCCTAAATTGTAAAATATATGTTTGGCGCAAAGCCAATAAAGCTCATTATCCAAGGGACACCATACTGACTTTGAAGCATGGTGGTGGTAGCATCATGCTTTGGGGCTGCTTCTCTTCAGCTGGGTCAGAGGATCTTGTCAAGATAGATGGGATAATGAATAGCTCCAAACATCAAGATATTTTGGCACAAAACCTGCTGGTCTCTGTCAGAAAGTTGAAGATGAAGAGGAATTTCACATTCCAACATGACAATGACCCAAAGCACACATCCAAGTCGACCAAGGCATGGCTTCAGAAAAGGAAAATCAAAGTCTTGGAATGGTCCAGTTAGAGCCCAGACCTCAATCCCATCGAAAACCTGTGGAATGACTTAAAGAGAGCTGTACACAGGAGATCCCCTCGCAATTTGAAATAACTTCAACTTTTTTTGCAAAGAAGAGTGAGATAAAATTCCAAAGTCTAGATGTGCAAAGTTAATAGAGACTATGATAGAGGAGTATTAGTTGGGCGGGGTGTGCAGATCAGATCATTTATGCAATCAGGGTGCTGTAGTTTTTTTATGCAAAATTTTCCTAATCATTAATTATTTGTTTTTCTCTGGATTTTTGTTTGTTGGAAGATCACATTATGGATGGAAAAAGTCTGACATTTACATTGTTATTTCTGTGTTTACATTTCAAAAACCTGCAATTTCATAAGGGTGTGTAGACTTTTTATATGCACTGTAGTGGGTGGCCCCTTGCTAAATTGAGTTTTTTGCATAATAGCTACTTGTGAAAAATGTAATTTTGAAGCTAACTTTTAAGCTATATTTTAAATCTTTGAAAAGTAATTGATTGAAGTAAAGGATTTGCAAAGACTTTGGAGTATTTGAAATGTATTTCAAAATACAAAGATCTGTGTGTCTGAGCCAGGTGTGGCACATAGTAGTGTGGGTTTCATTTTTTTCAGTCCTTAGTATCACTTAATCAGATGTCAAACCAATAAATAATACCAACAACACCAGACCAATAATCATAAATAGGCTGCGATATCATGACAATGATGAATCCATTTTGATGAAAGTAGCATAACATCAAGACCACTGATGACTAGAGGATTAATGAAAACTAACTAGCTATTTAGATTTAAGACTAATTTTGGATTCAGGCAAAGGACAGCTGCGTATATCATTTGAATGCAGCTTTTGTTTTCCATATTGACACAGCAATCAGCCTTCCAATTTTAACGTTACAGTAAATACTGGGACAATAGATACATTTTCCTCCTCAGAGTATGGAAAAGAGTAGGGTAAGAATTCAATGGCTGTTAGATGTTAGACACTTTGCATGTATTATTTAAAAATGATCTAAGATCAGTTTAGTATGCTGCAATTAATTGCTCTTAAAGATAAGCACACCGTAGTATTACTGTTGTTTTGTTATCACTGTTTTCTCACCTTAGTACCTATTTACTGCAATCCTGGATCTTATCTATCTACATTAGTGTTGTTTTTGTTTCAGCTATGATACATCTAATACATAATTTCACAACGCTTTGTAAATCACTCTGGGTAAGAGGTTCTTCCAAATAATAAAAAAAAAGCTAGTGGTAGTTAAAAGGAAGTAAGCATTACTGTTACCTGCAAGCTCACAAAATTTATGATGTATAATCCAAAAGTATATTCTCTATTAGAAATACTGGCATATTCATTGTTTGCTGGTTATGAGCTATAATGAATAACTGTACTGTGTGCACTGTTGTAAACATAGTTACCTGTGATTTTTATATACATGCATTTTAAGGAATCAATGTGAATATGCTAAAAATCCTGAATGACAACCACATTGATAATATTAATAGTTCACTGTACTGCTCACACTGTTTCTTCAGTTTGCGTGTGGTAATGTGGCCCAAACTGATTGATCTATTGTCATTGCATCCTTATTTCTGCAGGTGTTTCTGTTGACTTACAGACTTTTTTTCTTTGTTTCTTTCTTCTTTCTTTTATTTACTTTGGTACTATCTGATACAGCATAGAATGATGCAATGTATATGAACCAATGTAGTTTAACAGAGGAGAACAATGACAATTTATTATCCATAAGCTTGTATGTAAACCTCTTCACTGCAGAGCTCATACAGTTACACTGTATGAAACACCATTCTCGTGATTTTGATTTTTTATCCATGAATATCTGCCAGAACGGCAGTTCTATGGTTTTATGCAACTGCACATGGTATTAGGTTATTGGAAATTTCTGTAGAGAATGTATGTAATGTGGTAGATGGAAAGAGGGAATTTCACAAAACACACAGACAAAAAATGTAAGTTCATACTGCCAGTTATGAAGCAAACAGGACATTTTATTGCTGTGGTTCAATCTCATCAACATCAACTTCCACGGATTTAGTGCTCTCCACAACTTTCCCATCCACAACTGTTTGCACCACAGTGATCACTTTGGTTACGACTGTAAAAAAAAAAAAAAGTTCACGTTATTCAGAGTTTTACTACCGTTGTTACATCCTTACCAGTTTAGTCCACTAAAAGCAATGCTCTGCACTGAATACAACATCCCTATGTTTTCCTGTAATATTGTAATATTGTCCTGTAATATTATGCCAATGCCATTATATTATGCCACTGATTGAATTGCTTTTAATTGCAATTAATAAATTGCTTTTGACAATTAACTCTACTCTCTTGAAACAACAAAAACCTGTTCATAGAGTATGCCATGTGTATAGAAATAGTTTTTCCCTTAGCTCGTAGACAATCAGCGATCAGTCTTTTCCACAGCAGCTGGTTGACTAGTAACCTGACACACTGATTTATACTGTTGGAAGGGTCCTCCAATGCATCATAGAAGCTTTGCAGTGTTTACACGTTGTGGTTATTATTGCATCCAGATAATTTATTTTTAAACCATTGCTTACCTTGAGATGAGCTGGTGTGAAAGTGAATGAAAGAAGAAAAAAACATTACTTCATTATTAACTTGAAAATGACTGTTTATCGCTGTTAAGTACTGTAACTGTAAATACTTTTTCAGCTTTGCTGAATAAATTACAAAGCACAACATATGCATACCTATAGTTTATAGATGTTCTGCATGTTATTGTGTTATTAGAAAATTAATAAAGGCTAACTCAGAGTTGCTAATGCAAAATCAACTTTCGTCTATTTCACCGTCCACTCTCCCTTACCTCTCCTCACCGTCCAGCAGCCTCCTGTACTCTGCAATCTCCATCTCCAACCGGGTCTTGAGGTCAAGGAGCTGGTCATAGGCCAGTCTGTTGTTAGCAATATTTGCGTGGATCTGTGTGAGCTGTTCCTCCAGGCTGGTCACAGTTTGCTGCAGGCCAGCCAGTCGCGCTGCATAGCTGGCCTGGGTGTCTGCCAAGGTCCCCTCCAAGGATGCTTTCTGTGAGTAGGAGGTCAGACAGATGACAAATGAGTCAGATGAAGTCACTGCGCTGTTTATCCAGGTGTTTATCCAGGATCTCTTTTCATTATTGGCACATCAGTGAGTCAGCTCTATAAAACTGCTCTCAGATGTTCTTCACGTCAAGCCAAGAAGCAGCAGGGGAACATTTCTCATGGAACAGAAATGACTTGCTGACTGGAACTTTGCTACTTCATATCATAATATTATAACTTGTTGAACATCTCCACCTTAGATGTCTGGCTTCAGTGAACCATTTAGGGCAAGGCGCATCAAAATAAATCACTATCATACTATATGGTGTCGCATAGTTCATGCACCTCCTGTAGTTTCTTGACTGTGATGTCAGAACCTCATGTGACTGGGGAGAAGTTTAGCAGTATTCTGTTGTCACAACAGTGAGTGCTAATAGCTGTAACCTCCTGAAATGTTTGTTCTTCTGATCAGACTGGTTATGACTAAGCACCTACTGTCGGGGGCTGCAGTACAATGCGGGAAGTTGGGAAATCTCACACACCACTACCTGTATATTTAAATTGCCCGTGGCAGTTCTTCTGGGTATAGTGACAAGGTATTGCAGATCCAGTGTGGTGAAGTTCGCCATGTGCTTGTATACTTACCATACTGTGGTGGGACTGCAGCTCAATTTGAAGCCTCTGGAGGGTGCTCTTTAGTTCTTTCAGCTCTGTGCAGCTGATCAGCAGGCTTTCGTTCTGCTGAACAACTTCCTGCTCTACTGTCGCCACCTGCATCAAAAAGCACAAGAAATAAAAGTACAATTTTACATTTCATATAGCCTGCTCATTCCTTTCTTTAGAAACCCTTCTATACTTGTGTTCAGTTACTCTGGCAGGGCACCCTAAAACATTGGTAGCTTTTGTAAAGGGTGTGCCACATTTACAGGTGTGTCACTTTTATGAGTATAACCTCACTAATTGTTAGAAAGTGTTTTTATTCTTTAAAATGTTTGAAATGAATCACAGTATAGATCACTCGCTGATAGCTTGAGAGCATTGGCTTACCTTGCCCTGATACCAGACATCCAAGTCTCTGCGGTTCTTGGCTGCCACAGCTTCATAGTGCTCCCGAATTTCTGCCATGGCCTGGTTGAGATCCATGGAGGGAGCTGCGTCCACCTCCACGTTCACCTGCCCACCGATCTGTGTCCGCACATGAGCCATCTCCTATAAACCGTTTTAAAAGACAGCATTAGTTCCTGCAAAAATAGTTATTTAGTTCCACAAAATAATATGTGGACTCATGTGCACATTCTGCACACACCATAGACAACACTTTAGAGCAGTAAGAATGAGGAGAGTAGTCGAGCTCTGGATTATGTATCAAGACCAGAGGCAGCGATAGCAATTGTGCACATTTTGAATTAACATTCATCTGGCTTTGTGGAAAATATATCATGTGGCAATAATGAAGTAAACAGTGCTTCTTTGATTGCGTCAAATCATAAAATCCCACTTACACACAAAAAAAACAGAACTAAGAAACAACTTATTTAATCTCTGATCTCACCAAGCCAAGCCGTGTCAGGATATAGTTGTTAGACTAGATGTTTTAAGAGGAACTTGTGTTGTTGGCCAACATGAGACACTCAATGAAGGCTGTTTTATTTATGTTTTTATTACAGTTTGCCATATGTGTCTGTATTTGGACGGCTCTCTGATGTGTTTATATCTTATATCTTTTGTTTGTATGTTTTGTATGCCAGTGAAGTTTTCAGTTTTATGTGAAATGTAAGTGTTCTGTTCTGTTCAAGGGGAGTGCAATGTAATATATTCTCTCCTATGAACAATATGAAACATGTCTTATGAGATCAAACTGACATACTGGGAACAACTGAATTAAGTTGACAATTTTGAAAAGTGCCACATAGCTACCCACATACAAAGCACACTC
This sequence comes from Megalops cyprinoides, assembly GCF_013368585.1. Lineage (NCBI taxonomy): Eukaryota > Metazoa > Chordata > Actinopteri > Elopiformes > Megalopidae > Megalops > Megalops cyprinoides. The sequence continues at coordinate 44,780,353 of NC_050583.1, forward strand.
CCAAAAGCAGCATTTCTTTTAGTATGGAGATAATTAGTGTATTGCAATATTATAGCTTTAAGAAGCCTTCTTGGCATCAAGGGGGTAGTGCATGAAAACTGCACAGGAAAACTTTTAGAGTAATCTTCTGATTTTTTTGTTTCTCTGGGTTATTTTCAGGCTGTGAGGGTTTGTTGGCTTTGTCTTATATGCGGACCCCACATAAAATATGAAGATTACAGAAGATTAGCGGAAGCTGTAGCAAAAGCTAATGGGGAGAAGTAAAGAATAAAGAATAAAGAAGAAAGTTCTGGGTATAAAAAATCTGGAAATGTCTTTTGTGAGTAAACTGAATTATTATTATTCCTGGATGAATACTTCATGCAAATGATATCTGCCAATACACAGACTCGCACCTCATCATGGTTCCTTCTCATGGTGATCTTCTCATCATTCAGTGCCTCATACTGCATCTCTAGGTCTGATCTGTTCAGGTTGAGTTCATCCAGAACTCTCCTCAGGCCTGCAATGTCTGCCTCCACAGCCAGTCTCATGGACTGCTCGTTGTCAAACCTAGAGTGTCACGGAAGGAATGCTGTTGGACAGGGCCTCACGCTCTTGAAAATACATATACACACACATTCACAGAGAAATGCAGAAGAATATGAAAGTTCAACCTATTCTTTCAGACCGTGCGATAAGCTTCCATTATAAATGAAGGTGGAGCAGGATCCCCACAATAAAAAAGACAAAATATACATAGGAGGTACAAAGAAAAGTAAAATGGATGATCATGTGTGGGTGTGTCTTGCGGCTGCTTCTGAGTGACTTACTTCATCTTGAAGTCATCAGCGGCAAGCTTGGCATTGTCAATGTCGAGCACAGTCTTAGCATTGACACTGGATGCCAAATGAATCTAGGGTTCAAGAAAGTGTAAACAGTTTAACCAGAGTGCAAAAAATCTGTTTTACCCCTGCATTCTGAATCATGAAACTCATTGAGGATTCATTGAGGATAAGCGAACAGATTATTGCCTGGAATGCCTACAGCTAGTACTCTACAAATATGTGGCTTGATGTTTACCTTATCACTAATGCTCTTTTATAAAATGGTGTGAGTCCTGTCAACTTATAATATTTTAAACTGATTGGCATTTCATAACTCTAAGATCTGGTACTAGTAAAACATTTATTCATCATTCATTTATGATTCAAAATAAAAACACAGGTGGAAATGATAGAGTAAACACAAAACTATGTGAATACAGCATAAGCATGACTCACTGATGCAAAATTTGATTGATGAAATGATAACACCCATCACCATGACAGTGTGCCCATCATTTCCTGTACATGACATTTTCTGCTATTACAGGACTATTGAACATATGAACTTACAAATTTCCAAACAAACAACTAAGTGTGACATCAGTCTACAATAAAAGCAAACTACAGGCATATTAACCTTCACTGGGTTGCCCTTGCAAAAAGCAAATGGTGTACACTGCTGAGCCATGCATGCACTATAATTTATACAGTATGACTACTAGTATTGCACTTGCATGACTCTCAACACATATATCCTTAAGTATTCTTCATCCTATAGGTCACATTTTTCAAGTTTAGCAGGTGTTATAAGAGAGATATTTTCGCACCTGTGTTGTGGTGTTTCTGATATTTCACTCTTTGGCAGGTAATAGATTAATTCTTTGACCTACCCACACACTGAATACTAATTACAGAAGCAAATGAACTCCTCAATGGTCTGGTGGTCTCAGTGTCAATGTTATTACATTTATATTTACATTTATTTATTTAGCAGATGCTTTTGTCCAAAGCGACGTACAAAAGTGCATACAGTAAGTATAGCGACAGTATGGGGACACGATGTGTACAGTTCCATGTGTACAGAATGTTATAGAGACCATTTCTTTCCACCATATCTTCACCATTGTGAAATACATTTTTCGGCCAATACACTGTAAAAATACATTAGGTCATTTAGCAATTTACATGTTAAAGGCCCATTCTTCTCCTTGACACTCCTAAATATACTGTTATATTTTGCAGCATCTGAGGTTATTGAAGTAGTGGACAGTAACCTCTCAAAAATCTCAGATGGGTAGCTGAAAAAAACTACTTGTAACTGCAAGGGTGCTGGTTCAATTTCCCCCTGAGGCACTGCTGCTGTACCCTTGGGGCAGGTACTTAACCCTGAATTGTGCAAATGCATGACAATGTAAAAATTGTAACCTATGTAAGTCACTCTGCATTAGCAAGTCTGCTAAATGGCAACAATGTAAAAACAAAGCTCACTTTATATTCAAAATAGGAGAAAGCAACATAAAGATACATTATTTTGCAGATGCTGATGGGAGTTGTTGTGCATTGCTCTTTAAGATGAGTGGACAAGCCCCCGTCTCCCCCCTTACCTTGCGTTTCAAGTCCTCGATGGTGGCATAGAATCCGGCCAGGTCATGGGTGACCACTGTGCGACTCTCGTACCACTCCCTGATCTGCTTCTCCAACCTGGCATTCTCCATCTCCAGGGAGCGCACCTTCTCAAGGTAGCTGGCCAGGCGGTCATTCAGACTCTGCATGGTGGCCTTCTCGTTGGCAGACACGTGTAGGTCGAGGCCATCGGCCAGGTTGAAGCTCCCACCACGGGACAGCAGCCCAGCGTTACTGGAGGAAATGCGGGTGCCACGGCCCCCGGCTCCTCCATACACACTGAGGGTCTTTGTGCCAGAAAGCATACTGGGAGATGTGCTGTATGCCTTGGTGGAGTAGAAAGACATGATGGTCAGCTCAGAGATGCACAGTGGAGAGCAGGACTGTGAGTCTGTGGCAGTGCCTTGTCACATTGAGGTCCCTTCTTAAATACTTGCTGCAAAGTGGGAGGGTTTGGGTCACTGGACATCTCAAACATGTTTAACCATTTGCAGCTTTGTAGTAGGTTCCTTGAGGGGACAAGCCCCTTTTTCCAGTGGAACATGAATTTCTGCATTTCCCATTTCTAAAGGCATAGCATTGTTGGAATACTCGACCCTTGTCATTTCACCTGGAATTCCTTTTGGTTTCACAATTCTTTTGCTCGATATATGCTATTCAATGCAGAGCACATAATTGTCAGTTTAGGCCTGTGGGTGTTTAATGCTGTCAATACTGCTAGGTTTAAAACATGTAAATAATGAGATTGCCCTCTTACTGTGTCAATCAGATAGACAAATGGCTCACCCAATGCTTTTTACACCCCTACACACAAAAGAGAAATTAATTCATATCACAAAGGAACAAAAGGTAGGTTATTGGTGAAGGTGTTAACTTTACAGCCAGGACAGTCCTCAAGCAGCATATATAGATTCATGCTTGTTTTCTTCAGCCATCATATTGACACTGGTCAAAGCATAAAACTTCAATGCTCAAAATTTCTTAACATTTTTGACTTTAGAATGTCACTCTAAAATGCTTGTACTTTGATGACAGTTTTCTAAAATACAACCCCAGCTTTCAGCACTATAGCAGTAATATAAATCTTTTATTTAAGCTTTTGGATCTTAAGTGCAAGGTTCTTTTCACCCATTCGTAATGTACAGGCAAGAAATATTGCAAATATTCAGAATTTTCTGGTGAATACTCTAATGAGCTCTGAGGTAGATTTAGCCAAGCGATGGATTAAAATAACAAGGACATTTGGTTCACAATGTTCATTGTACTTTTGAAATCCTCCTTGATCTGTTCATGATGATTTGAATTTATTTATGTCAATGTTTACTGTTGATAAAATGTATGTGTACAGTGTATGTGGTTCTTTACGTCCTTACAACATGTTTAGTTGGGGGTTTTCAACATCTTGATTTGTGTTCACCTTTAAACATTCAAATATCCAACAGAATTTAGATTACCAAACTTTTAATGCAATAACATAGCAGTTCTAACAGAAAACTGCAATTATCCCTGTGGCGGATGGGATGAGAGCAGTCACCCCACCCGGCCTATGGGGTACCAAACTGCAGCTTTGACCAGGACACCAAAGAGCCAGGATCGTTGGTGTGGCAGTCAGAGCGCATACTCAACCATAGTGACGGCACTCTGTCGCAGTCCCCTTACTTCTGAGAAGCATCTAACTTGCTGGATTGCAGGTGTGAACAAGTTTTTTTCTAGCTGTCACTTTACTGCTAAATAAATGTGCCAATGGATATGCAGTGAGTATTGAGAAAATGGCTGTCAGTCTTGTTCGTCTTTATGGAAGTGCAGAAGAAACTGTTTCATGTACCCATCACATCTTGCTTCATATTTCCTCGTAAAAAAACCTTGCACAAACTGATGAGCAATGAAAAAATACATTATGATACTGTAGACCGCACGTTTAATTATGTGATATGAATAATAATTTTGTCAAGTTTAATTTTAGACAAAGAGCCTTTTTGCAAATAAACAGAGCAAAGAGAAAAATCTACAAACGATAGTATGTAGTTTTACAATATGTCAGTGCTGGAACATACTTCAGATTCCAACCTTTCATGCCACTTCCAAATGGTCATTACTTTCTTTTGTAGTCCTTCTGAAACTGCAAGGTAGAACACTCACAAAAGAATAATGTATTTTTGCAAAGCAACACAAAAGCCAGAAAATTATCTGCCATTCACAAACCATCCTATATATATATCCTCTTTTTTGCAGTCAACAATAAAAGTCAACAAAATTTTAGGTGAATTCAGGTGACTAGGCACAGTCAGGCTTGATTGCAACCAGCCCTGTTGGGTTTAAATGGCATATATGTTGAACCTTACTATCAGAGAGAAGTAGTCACCATAAAGCTTCTTCAAGGCACAAAATGGAAGGAAGGAAGGAAGTTCCAAAACAGCTGAGAAAAAGAAATTGAGATATATCAGTCTGGAAAGGGTTATAAAGCCATTCACAAGGTTGTTGGACTCCACTGAACCACAGTGCAAGCCATTGTCTCCAAATGGAGAAGACTTGGAGTAGTGGTGAATATTCCCAGGAGCAGCCAACCTGCCAAAATTTTTGCAAGGGCACAGTGGCACCTCATCCAGGATGTGACAGGCATAGGCCAAACAAGAAAACATTGTATCAGGAAAAACAAGCAGCAGTTGTAAGTCAAAGCTCACGGAGGGATAGACAGACACTTAACAGGATAGCTAAAAATGACAAAATAACAGCCTCAGAAATGACCACAGAACTGGATCTACACCTCTGTGACCCAGTCCCAACAAAATACAATACTGCATGACTGTCACAAAGCACAAGCATTTATGGTAGGACTACCATTCTGAAACTGCTTGTAACAAAGACCAATGTGTGATGAGAACAAAGCTTGGACTTCTGAGGACTGGAATAAAATAATATGGTACGATCAGTCATCTTTTACTCTTTTTCCTACATCTGGACAGGTTTACCTGGTGCCTGGTGCCTGGTTCCCACTATTAAACATAGTGGTGGATCTGTTATGGTATAGGCAGCCATCTCATGGGAGAGTTTGGGCCTAATTATTATCTGATTATCTAAACATTATCAAACCTTTACAATAAGTTCTGGAATGTAGAGTGTAGAGTAGACTACCATCTCCTTCATCTCTCAAGGAGCTTTTGCTCTTGAGAAATGGTCCAATATACCTCTAGAAACAGTTCAAATCTTGTATAACAGCATTCTAAAAATGGCTGATGCTGTTATGAAGGCAAAGGGTGGCCCAACTCCTTATTAGTTAGTAGACACCCTTGCCCAGGGCAGCTTAAATATTGTTTATACAAGGAAGGTATTTAGTGAAGCAATGTTAATAACCTCGATGAAAGGGACAACAGCAATGCCCCACCCTAGGCTCGGCTTTGTCAACAATGTCAACGCTACTTGCTATACACGCTTCAATATGAAAAAAATAATAAAAATCAGAATAAGACATCCAAATGAAAGTATCAAGGTCATTCATGATATGCAACTGCTGGAAGATACCTGGGTCTAAAGGCCATCTTGATGTTTGTTCAAATGAATAAATAAATGAAATCTGTCAGACAAAACAGTGTTCCTAACAATGAGTTTTCCACATGTAATATGCAAAATCACATTGAGATTAAATTGTCGGGGATTCAGCCGCTGGTTCCTGAGATGACCATCAGATGGCCTCATCTCCTATCCTGTGTTCTATGTCTCATTCAGACTTTTGAACAGAGGATTGAGGATTCACATAGGCAAAGGATTACTACTGTCTTACCCATTCATGACAGGAATCTTCAGCAAGTCAGTCAATCAGCCGGCTGTCTCAAATCACAAAAGGTATCCGGGAGGTGCCAGAAAGCTGTACTGGGGGAGAGAAGTCAAACAATTTTGGGCCAAATGATTGTGGTATAACACTTTATGAGTTGGCAATAAATATTGTTCCACTACCAATAATGACTAATAAAGATTGTTGTACACCTGTGCACCTGGTTCATGTCTATGGGAGATGGGATGAGCTTTTCCTGTTGTGGAGGAGAGGTGGTCATGGGGTGGCCCACAGCTCCCGATACACACAGCACAACGTACCCAAATCTGTATGTCTGACGAGAAGGGGATAGACGAATTGCGGTTGCGGCGTATTTGTGGTAAACTTTATATTAGCCTTACATTGACATGAGACATTATGACACCTGGGAAGATTGTGTAAGACCTCCTTATCAAAGCTGGATAAAGCTGCTAAGACATAAAAAGGGTCTTCATGAATGATTTTAAAGCTGTAAAACAGTCTGTCAAAAATGCAAACCATCATCGGTTCCATTAGTAATGTCAGTTTCATTCATTTGAAATTTCTTCAAAACCAGAAAGTAAAAAATGTATGTATGTATTTGATCTTTGGAGTGAGGCATCCATATAAATAAGCAGAGGAATTTGTTTGAGTTTATTCAATGATTGTTTCATAAGTGTGTCCATAAAATGTGAGTGCATAAAAAGAAAACTTGTTGTGCTGACTACAATTATGGTGCATCATAGTGTCTTAGTTCTCACAAGAATCCATGATTTTATTTCTGCATGAAAATATGAACTGAAATATGTGAACCAAACATAAGGAGGGATGGTGTCATGTCAAATACGAAAAAACCCCTTTTTTTAGTCTGCTTTCTTTTTTGACAACTTAATGCTTCTCTTCAGCTAAAATGTTATTAATCGTGGCTGCAAAACTTAGTGTTTTTCACTTCAGTAGTGAAGAGTGGTTTCTTAAAATTCCACATATATTGCTTCAGGGCATGCCTTCAACACTTTTTTGCTTATACCACCAATTCTGTCACCTGTGTGACTGTTGGTTCTATGGTAGTATTTCAACTGTTCATTAATTCATTCATTATCCAAGCATTTACAACAACCCAATGTTGCCACATTTCAATATGCCAGCAATTAATTTATTTCACAGCAGTTAATTTGTTGTAAAATCAAGTAAACTGTGATGTTCAGCAGCGCATTAACAGTCATGCTTAAGTTTATAACTATATTAAAACATTTTGTTTATGACAGCAAACAGTGGCAGTTAAGATGTATCCATCCCATACCATTGCAAGTAGGAAAATGGTTATGCACTTGTGAAGACGTATGGCCTACATAAATAATGAACAGTCAAATGCAGAGCATGCAGAAAACCTGCATCAGTTAGTAACAGCGAGTATTTAATGAAACTGCCTCCACTGCATGGATCTCCGATCTGGGCCTTTACATGCGTCGGAACCATCACAGAAGAGCAAAATGTGAGGCACTAATCTGAAAAGCATTTCAGCATTTTCAGCAGTACTTTAATTCTAACCAGACTAACAGGCTGCATAATACTGTAATATTTGGACGTTGTGTTGAAATCCTGTTTGAGTTCCGCCAAACCCTTTGACAGTCAAGTGACAAAACTGAAGGCGTAAAGCAAGATGTATGATGAGTGTTGAATACTGACACAAAGATGAAAAAGTCTTCATCAAAGTAGCACTAAAGGATACACCCTATTTGTATTATTATTAGTAATGCTACAATCATTGAAACATGTGTTAATGAATAGATTAATAACTGAATATTCTGCAAGGTCCACTGTTGAAAATGCTGTATGTTTTAAATGTTTGAATGTCACTGGTGAACATAAAAACAAAGTTGCACAATGCACTTCTTCACTGCCTCGCAGCTATAACAGATCTGGAATGACAATACCTCTGACACCATGTCAATCACAACAGCAATTACCAGCACAGGAAACTTTCGGGTTTAAGAAATGTAAGATGCACTGATACCATTCACCACTCCGAGGACTTCTGAAACATAACTCCGAAAGATGACAGAGCGATAGGCAAGCGAGACAAATGAGGGAAGTCACATATTTTCACAGCATGGGAACCTGATGATAGTAGTGCATATTTTTTTGTCTCAACAGGCTCCCTATGACATCATCCCTGCTTACATGGAAGAATCTGGTAGATCCAGATCAAAACAATGGGCCCCTTCAGAGAGGAAGGGAGAGGACAGCACATTGTTCACCTTCCTTGTCAGGCTAGGTCCTGCATGGGGATTGCTTTTCAGTTGCTGTGGCAACATGCATCAAACAAATATCCACTCAGCAGGTTAGGACTGTGCCAAGCATGTTCACAGATGAAAGATGTATCTAAGAAAAACACATGAGTAAAGCTGCTTTACACTACATCTTTGTGAGTATGTGGGTGTGTCTGATGGCAGAAAAAACAGGGGAACAGTATTAACAGTATTAAATTTAATGCCAGTGTTAGGTTAGTATAAAGTGCTATGTGGTTTGAATGTTTAATCACCTAGCTAACTCTGCAGTATTTGTTTCTGGCACAACACATAATTTATGCCATTTTATCATTTCGTACAAAGGTGGATTAAATAATATTCATTGTTTTGCAATGTTCATTTAACAATGTTAAACCCATTTCAATTGAAATGGGCTTGCAAAATCAAGGGGGTCTTGACTGAGAACGGGAAAAAACTCACTTAAATTCACTCCTCCACACTTGAGCCCATGCACATAGACATAAATGAACAGAAATGATGGACTTAGGGGTCTGGTGGCAGTGTGGCATAGTGGTAAGGAAAACGATTTGTAACCAAAAGGTTGCTGGTTAAGTAAGCATCATTATTTTCAACTGTTTAAGTTTACAACTTTTCCACCAAGGTCAAAGGGCCAAGGAGATAGAATGAATGGGTGTTGCGACACTGCCCTGGTGAGTCACAAGAAAGCATTCCTTATACTTTATTTAAAGCAAAACATGGAGTTGCAATGCCTGTTCTAGAATAAATGTCTGGATTCTCTGTGTATATAGAAATCATTATCATATGTAACATTAAAAGTGCTCCAAGATTTGCCCAATAAAAATGCACTACTATATGATCGAAAGCTCCAAATCAAATTTTAGACCATCCCCCGAGAATGTGGGGTGTTTTAAAGATAAATGTAATTGCTAAAGTCCTCTCTTTTCAGGTTTAGGGTTAGGGTAACCCTAGTACTAGTTACAATCTGATCTCATGAAAAAATAGTCAGATCCTGACATTTGTCCATATTCACACCGTACGTTTTTCTCGTCTATATGTATGCGCAACTCGCCCGTGGACACAGTAATTACTTTCTGAGGTGAAAATAAGTTTATTGGCAATGTCAGACATCTGCTAGCCAGACAGATAGTTAGGATGCTTTACAAGAAGTAATGGTACAGCCACATAAATGCCTGGGTACCACAATTTCCTGTTTAAAATCAATAACAACTGCTAATGTTATTCTATCATTTATACAACTCTGCTGCTGAAGCCAGCCAGCTACTTTAGCTTTCCTGAGTACATTAGTAACTAGCCATCTAGCTACTATGTGAGCTAATTATAGTAATGTTTATTAATTATGGTACAGCGTGAATGGGTAGTTTGCCAGGCAGTGTAAACTATCAATAAGATTGGGTGCTTGCCAGTTACTGGGCAATAATTGCCACTAACAAGCTAGTCTCACTTGTTAAGTAGCTATGCATTCCAGGTATCTAGCCATTTTGCTTGCTGTTATAGTGCTATAAATGTTTAAATGCTTAAACCGAACGAGACCATCCCGAGTGCTTTCTCCTCTGCTGCAGAAGCTAGCCAGCTAGTTTTACCGCGTGAACTAAATTTGGCAGCATTGGTTAATTTGGCCCTTTGTGGATCTTTGAGTCACATTTCGCTTTTCACATGACAGTCTTTCACAAAGTCATTCTATTCTAATCCATTCTCGGTGTATATCAATGGAGCTGTTGGACCCCGTATTTTTTGTTTATTAATTATAGAAAAGACAGGAGGACTTATACTGATGCAAAAAGACAGATGATTCAATCCTGAATAGAAACTAATGTCAAATATTTATTTATTTTCAACATTTCCATTCATGCATATGCACCTGATGTAAGTGGAATGAGCTTATATTTCTGTGGTTGGAAAAGTGTTGAATTGTCTTACAATAACTTCTGTATATACATTCACTACATTTTGCCAAATACCAATTGGTTACTCTTGTTTCCCAGTTGTCTCTTTTTATCCTTCAATAATGTCTCTATTGGAGCGGAGACACGTCCTGTTTTTCAAGACAGCCTGAAATGTTAAAGGGCAGCTTCTTACAGGGAAACAGGAAACACAGCTCCAAGTAAATATGTAAGATCCCCTATGTGTTAGTTTAGTGCAAGCAAAAAGTCCAGGGTTCACCTGGACAATTGTGTACTTTATTAATCCCCCATGGGGAAATTTGTCCTCTGCATCCTACACACACGGTGAGCACACACATACCAGGAGCCCACTAGGGGCACACACACACCAGCAGTGAGCACACACACACCAGGAGCTAGGAGCAGTGGGCAGCCGCAGTGCAGCGCCTGGGGACCAGCTCCAGTTCTTTTGGTCAAGGGCACTGACAGGAGTATTAACCCTAAACATGTGTGTGGTGGGAGGAAACTGGAGCACCCGGCAGAAACCCAAGCAAACATGGGGAGAACATGCAAACTCCACACAGAAAGGACCTGGGACGGCCGGGATTCGGACCCAGGACTTTCTTGCTGTGAGGCAACAGTGCTAACCACTGAGCCACCGTGCTGCCCCCTTACTTACTAGGAAGCTTGTTTAAAAGCCTTTATTGTTAAGACATACCCAAAGAATATTAATGGCTAAAGGAGACCAGTGGCGACCTATAGCAGATTCAGTGTGCCTTTGTTAGGGGCTGATTTATTGTTATTTACTTGAGTAACAAGCAGGTATGCAAGGTGTTGCATAAAAGTACTTACAAGTAAAAATGGAAGAAATTAGTACATTCAACCACATGTCTGGTCCCCTGATTGGGCAGGTGACTCATACAAGATGACCACTAATTTGGAATTTAAACTGATAGCAAACAGGTGTGTTGGATTTAATCTAGATCATGTTACATGCAAAACCTCTGAACATGGAAAGTTTGTATGCTGCCCTGTGTCAGAGTCGTATGCCCAATCACAAATTATCATAGGGCTGTACCTCACAGCAAGAAGGTCCTGGGTTCGAATCCCAACTGTCCCAGATCCTTTCTTTGTGGAGTTTGCATGATCTCCCCATGTTTGTGTGGGTTTCTGCCGGGCATTCCGGTTTCCTCCCACCATCAAAAGACATGCATGTTTCAGGTTAATACTCCTGCCCTTGACCAAAAGAACTGGAGCTGGTCCCCGGGCACTGCACTCTGGCAGAGTGCAGTGCCCGGGGGGACAAATTTCCCCATGGGGGATCAATAAAGTACACGATTACAATTACGACGATACTTCAGACATCTACGTTTATGTATACTTCCATGGTTTCACACAAGAGCTATAACTAGCTATGTGAAAATCAAATCTGAGTTTAATATATCTAGATTTAGTTTAAGCATTTGAACACCTATAGTAGCAAGCAAGTTAGCTATATGCCTGCAATCTATAGCTACCTAACAAGGCTGGCCAGTGCCAATGACCACCTAGTAACTTAACAAGCAGTAAATCTTACTCATCTACACTGCTTGAGAAGCTAACTACCATTTACACTGTGCCGTAAGCGGCCAAATTAATACATGTCACCATAATAAGCTCACATAGTAGGAAAGCTATTTGCTTCAGCAGCAGAGATGCACAAATAATAGAATAGCAATAGTGGCTGTTATAGATCTTAAGTGGGAAACTGTAAAGCAACATAACTATCTATCTGGCAAGTGGATGTCGATGCCGATAATCTTAAAATAAAAATATTTTCACCGCAAAAAAGGAACTAATTAGTGCTTCTACGGGCAAATTATGCACACCTACTGGTGAAAAAAAAAAGTGACACCTGGAGGTTTTTCTTGCATGGACAAACATCAGGATCTGGTTGAGAAATTATCTGGTAGATGACATTAGTGGAGTCAAATTCGACCAATTCTCACAAAATGTTGGTATCCCCTTGCACAGATGCTACAGAGAAGAAGATATCATTTGGCTTGCTAATATTACATTGTAAAGAGAGAGGTGCCAGCACATTTTTATCTAGATTTAGCCATGCTACAACTTCACAGTTAAATCCACATGCAAAGTTAGGTACGTAATGTAATGTAACTCCAGAGAATGAGGCATTTTCAAACTTCTTTTTTTAAAGAAAACTAACCAACAGAAAGGTGGTTTATTTTATGGTACAATAAACTGGTAATGATTGAACCAAATTGTGGCTTGTAAAAAAATAATAATAATAATAAACGCAGAGAGGCTTTACATTCACTGCCATTAATAAGACAAATCAGGTGAAATGAACATATATAATGTATATTTCTTTTCAGGTTGGGGTGCAATTGAGCCATTTCAGTACGCATGTGTGGTGTCAGTCTTAGCTGGTTGTGTTAGGGGTGCTATCCATTTTAGGAGTTGTTGTTGTGTGTCAATGTACTACAGAACACCTTCAACTATACTATTACGGCACTTTGGAGGCATGTTAGAAATTAGGTGTGGTTAATTGTGTTTTTGACAGGCTTCTCAGCAGACTTTATTAGTGGTCTATTTCCATGCTCCTTTAAAATTTGATTTGAAACTATGTTCTCCTCCATTCATTTCCTGAAGCTCCACATACTGTCAGATGGCGTTTTCTTAATTGAACCTCAAGAGAAATGCTGTTCTCCATTCTGTCAAGCACACAAGGATTTTACGTCATTTTTCTAAAAATAGGTGCAATGTGAAAGTAGAGAACTGGAATGGCTGAGGACAAAAATGGCAAATCCTATGGCAATAATTTGAATTTCTTTTGCTCATTACCCCAGTAGTTTTAACAATATTATCTTAATTCCACTGACAAAACAAGATAAAGTAGTACAAGATAATAGAAGACAGACTTCATTTCCAAAAATGTAAATAGAATAATGTTAATAAGGACAATAAACATGCATGACTGTTACAACACTACTCACAACATACAGTAAATGCATACAAAATATGTTTTAAAACTCCATTAGAGAACTGTGTACCAAAATGCTAAGTTATGTCAAGAAGTAAGAAAAGTTTATGATAGCACAGACACACACACACACACATACACACACACACACACACACACACACACACACACACACACACACACACACACACACACACACACATTCCCAGAAGCACAGCAATCAAGGTGACAAAAGAACATGTCATAAAAGTAAATTATAGATTGTACAGACAGACATTTCATGAACCATAAGTCAGGGCTGAGTCAACTGTTTATGATATGAGAACAGGACTTAACACACCCATCCTACCTGAGAACAGTATCTCGCTGCCTACTAGATGTGGAGCCCTGTATGGGGAGAGAACGGGCACTGGTCCAGGGCTGAACTCTCACCACCCTGCAGGGCACAGTGTCACACTGCAGTGAGCCATGTCTACATCGACACACCCCCCAGCCATGCAAGTTTTATCCCAGCTGCATTTTGAGCAACAGGCCACAGCCCATGGGGTTGCTGTTTTGAAATGGCAAACAATTGACTGTTTACAGAGGTCCCTGAAATGGAAAATGTATACTCAGACTCTGTCTGAGTCACTTGTTGGGCGTTGCATACACTGTTCTCACAAGGATTTTCTGCAGCGCTGATTTTCAAAGACAGGCACAGGTAGAGATGAAGTGGTTGTCAATGTCAGTCATTAAATGGCTGACTGGTTGAGTAACAACAAAATCTGTGTGCCTGGTCAGTGCATATAAAGGTAATATGTCCATGGTATGAAAGTATTTGGTAGCATACTGTTTTGCCTCAGCCCCCTGAGCTGCCTCAATCCAATGAACTGAGATTGATAAGTACATCCTTTAATTCCATTACTGTATTCCATTACATCTGTGGGTGTGTGTGTGTGGTTTTGCAAACACAGTAATAACAGTTGAGATACGGCAATATATGCAATACAGTTGAAGTGATTTATTTAACTGAGTCTCCAAGTAGTCCTCTAATCTCAGGGTATTGGTTTAGTCACGGGCTTGCTATATGAGCTACACTAACATTTAATAATATTTAAAATGCATGAGAAAGAATAAAGCAGTCCCTTTCATTGTTTAAATAATGGAAGAACAAATGCTTTTAAAGGTGGAAAACTGCAATGCTAAAAAACCTTTGTCACCTTCAATTATATTTAAGCCCTGTTGAATTAATGCAAGAGTGTTTTTTTCAGATGCTTCTTCAATGCTTTCATCAAACAAAGCACATTAGAAGCAGTCATTTAAACAATATGCCTAATTTAATCTATTGAAAACAAAACACTTTGCAAACTATGCAATCTGAGTGGTCTTAATGAATGAAAATACAATACATACAATACCTACGACACAATACAAAAAATCCCTTTGAAATAACTTCCTATTGCCATAATGTGTCCTTTTGACTTGGGGTGTGCCTTTTTTACAGCCTGAAAACAGAACAAGGGAGAGATGTTTAACAAGGCGGGCACCATTGGCCTCTGACATCCAGTTATTGAACCCAGACAGCCTGTGGTTTCTCATTGTGCAACTGGGCAAGTGTTAAGAAAGAGAGAAAGAGGGGGAGGCTGGAAGGTACTTACACACTTGCAAGCATGCCTCTGGAATGTTCTTGGAATATGAGCCCTAGCTCTTTAAGGGAAACAACAAACTATGTTCCTGCAGAGATGTGTGTGTGTGTGTGTGTGTGTGTGTGTGTGTGTGTGTATTTGTATGGAGGGGCGTGTTGCCAAACTGCTCTCCTCATCCCACCCCAGGACCTGGGCTATATGAGGAGGAGGTAGTGCTAGCCCCAGCTGCAGACTCTTTGAGGCTCCAGTCCAGGGTAGCACTATAACGGTTTTCTGGGTTCGCAGCTCCTTCACAGTCAGTCAGTCAGTATGTCTTTCTACAGTGTGCGCACAAGCAACTACCCAGGGAGCTTCACCGGCAGCTCCATTGTCAGCCAGCGGCAGTCAGGCATGGTCTCCTCAGTTCCCAAGGCCTTCAGCGTTTATGGGGGAACAGCGAAAGGAGGAACCCGCATCTCATCCTCCTCAATCCGCACCGTCTCCTCTGGCTATGGGGGTGGTCTTAGTGGTGGCTACGGTGGGGGCTTCAACCTGGCCAGTGCCGTGGATGCAGACACAGTGCACCTGAATGAGAAAGCCACCATGCAGAATCTCAATGACCGGCTGGCCAGCTACCTGGACAAGGTGCGCTCCTTGGAGGCAGCCAACTCCAAACTTGAGCTTCAGATCCGTGAATTTTATGAAAAGAAGGGCCCGGCCGCCTCTCGCGACTACAGCGCCTACTGGGACATCATCAATGACCTGAAGGACAAGGTAAGGGCTAATCTATGAGGTGATTCACAACAAGCCTCATATTTTAATTTGTACACTAAGCTGCTCTACAAAACATACAGTAATATACATACTGAACATAGAGGAATGTAATGATTAAGACTGTATTTTAAAGATGTGCAGTCTGATTGAGATTGATGGCAGCAACTGTCGACATCATTTGACTGACAATACAAGGATTCCAACAGATTCGGATTTACCTTAGGAGAAAAATACGTAACGCAGTTATTTTGGGAGTGTCTCCTTCAGCATAGAGTCTCAGAGTAAGCTGTGTTGCTAGTAAAATCCCAGTCAGGTCATGACACACCTTTTTTCTACCATCATGAAAACAACAATGAAAAATTCATTTTTATTGTGACATACAGTGTATCCAATATATATAAGTCAAACACAAGCATAGCTGTAAATATTCAGTGCATACAATCATATCTGCGTATATTTTCTTAAATTCAAATGAAAGCATTATGATTAATGATTATTTTGTTATTTCTAGTTGATTCTAAATACATCAGATAAAATTTTCAAATTTTAATTTCTGCGGTGATAACTGGTAATCACATTAATTATTGCCTTTATAGTAACATAATTACGGTATGGAAACTGCAGGTTTATCATAAGAAGTGGTGTGCAAACTGATGCGTCATCCAAGTATGCATTCATTGTCATGCAGTTTTCAACAGAACACCTTTTAAAAACAGGAATTAAAAGTGAATGTATATGTTGTCCTGAAATACCTATAAGTAGATCATGACCAAGACCTAATATTCTGTCTTCAGATCAATGCTGCAACCATCGACAACGCCAATATCCTACTCCAGATTGACAACTCTAAACTGGCTGCAGATGACTTCAGGACCAAGTAAGCACACAAACTTACTGTTACTGTTTCTATTTGTTCCTCATAACATTTTTGCATTGATTAATTACTCACCTGCGGTATTAACCACATGCACACCAGATGTACACTAAATGGTCTGTAATGGGAAAGGGGCAGAAAATACATCAGAATAGTCAGAATTAGATTGTGCCATTCCTCTGTCTGATGCAAGTCATCTCTCTGCCCCCCACCCATCAGGTACGAGCATGAGCTCATGATGCGCCAGTCAGTAGAGGCTGACATTGCCAACTTGCGGCGCCTGCTTGACCAGACGACGCTAACCAAGGCTGACCTGGAGATGCAGATCGAGGGGCTGCAGGATGAGCTGGCCTTCCTGAAGAAGAACCATGAGGAGGTGAGGGCTGCTAAGGTCGATGCTCACAGATGGAAGGAAAAAAGGGGTCTTCTCCTCATTTGCTTTCTCCAATGAACATCTGTCATTTTTTTACCTGTCTGTGTCAAGCATCAGGTGCCTAAAAGTGTCCGTCTTTGTCCCCCAGAATGGATTTTTTTTTCTCGCCACTCCAGCCACTGGTAGACTTAGGTTCATTGTAGTGTATGAGTATGAGGGGTTGGGGACAGTGGGAAGCGATAGCTTCTGACCTTCCCTCTCGCTCATCCCCTCTGTCCCTTTCGTCCTCCGCTGCAGGAGCTGGCAGCCTTGCGCTCACAGCTGACCGGTACAGTCAACGTAGAGGTGGATGCTGCACCCCAGCAGGACCTCAACAAAGTGCTGGAGGAGATTCGCTCCCAGTATGAGGCCATCACTGAAAAGCACCGCCGTGACCAAGAAGCCTGGTTCAACGACAAGGTAACCCCAGCAGCACCCACCTGAACCTCTATCCTCTATGCCATTTTAGTGCAATGTGTAGGATTGTAACTGAAAAGAGTCTGAGTCTGGCTCTTTCAGAGTCTGAAAGAGTTTCTCTGAAAGAGAGTAGTTTAAATTAGGTTTTCAAAAGTAACTGGCAGAACTTAGATTTCAGAATTAAGGTAACAATGGTGTGGTACTCTCAGGACAAGGACTGAGAATTTTTTTAATTAAGTAAAATAAAATTAAAAAAATTAAAAATGAATTAGCCTGCAAAGTTGAGCATCATCTTTTTGATTCTAGTCTAGCAGTAGAAATTCTGCTCTACGACTTGATCTCAGTGTATGTGTAATCCCTCTTTATGTGTTTCAGTCAGCAGCCCTGAACAAGGAGGTTGCCGTCAGCACAGAGACCATCCAGACTACCAAAACAGAGATCACAGACTTGAGACGTACCCTACAGGGACTGGAGATTGAGCTGCAGTCCCAGCTCAGCATGGTGAGATGGGGCGAGTAGCACACACACCACAATGCTCATGTGGACAGACCCATTTTACACAGGGCGGGGGGTACTAATGGGCTCTGCATTTGTAGAGGGGGTGGCCCTAGAATTGTCTCCATCTACCCTCAACACTGTTCTCCTGTGAATGAAATTAAACCTGAGTTTAGCACAATAATACATTGCGATTAAGCCAGTGCATGTGCAGGAAATAGCACAACCCCATGTGTGTCTCCTAAGAGCTGAGCAATTTCCTTTTCCCATGATCCTCTCTTGCTTTGGCATAGTAGATTGGAAGCGAGCTAAGTCAGCAGGCATGCAGATGTATGTGGGCAGAATATTGTTATAAGTGGGCATGCTCTTCTGTGTCAGAAAATCTGGTGCTGACAAACTCAGCAGACCCCAGTGTTAACCAATATGGCTTCATCTTTGTTATACAGGGGCATAATTCATGTGCCTTTAGAATGTCTGTCTGGTCCCTAGTCTCACTCCAGATACAATGTAGTGACATAAGCCCAGCCAGTGTGCTATAGAGTAGTATTGCGTACTAGCATTACTACAGTGAAGTGGAATACACACTCAACTACAAATATTTTTCTTTGCATATAGCACACTTAACATTTTGATATAACAACATCTTTCCAGGACAATACAACATTAAATGGGGACTCTAAGTATTCCTAGAGGTTGTTTGTTAACAAAGCAATATATTCGCTCCAAACCCTTTCACAGTAATATCTATTCCAGAATCTATTTTTGCTTCTCTTTATTGAGTGACACACTGTTGAAGCAGGGTCCCACATGTAGGGAAGCAATCCCACAATCCTACAGCGCACCTGCCTGATGCTCTGACTACCACCTGTCCACCTTTTGTTATTCCACAGAAAGCCGCCCTGGAGAACACACTGGCAGACACAGAAGCCCGCTACAGTGCTATGCTGGCTGGCTATCAAAATCAGATCAACATGTTGGAGTCAGAGCTGGCACAGGTGAGGGCCAGCATAGAGCAGCAGGGCCGGGACTACAAGATGCTTCTGGATATCAAGAGCCGGCTGGAACAGGAGATTGCCACCTACCGCGGCCTCCTGGAGAAAGAGGAGAGCAGGTAACGGCAACACCCCAAAGTCATTCCTGTCCTCACAGCAGTACATAAGCAGTGCCATGTGTGATGAAATGTATTCTCTTTGATTTAGATTCTAAAATAATAAATTGTGTCTGTGGTATCTTATTATGTAATTTCTAAGGTATGATTAGGCAGGATGTATTGTGTACATACAGATTGTGTGCTTATAACACACATAGACTCTAAAAATGATTCATGAAAGAAAATGCATTTTTCAGGTAGGGTAACAATAATCATAAGGCATCATGGGGAGCTACAGACACCCTGGCTGACAGGTTTATTACAGTATTTCAAACTAATGATGAGGTGATCAGAACCATAAAATAGCATGTTACTTGAACATTTAACACTGTCCAATAAAGAAATGTAGTTTGCAATTAAGCAGGAAGAGTGCAGAATTCCATGGAGACTTCCTGTGGATTATTTTTTAAGATCATTGAATAATGTTCACATTTTTTTTCTATTTTCTATCTCTCTTTGCATTTCTAGGACTCCAGGCACAGGTAAATAATATCTCCAATTCTTACAACCATGATGGCCATTATTAAACATAATTTTAAATTGATAACCAATCTCACATTAATGTTCAAACACATGGCTGAGATCAGAGAGGACAGTTTAAATTGTCTCTGTCTTTGACAACAGGAGGTGGAACAACTACAGTCACCACAACCACAGTTCGCTCTGTCAGCTAGAATGAGCTCCTGAAACTAGGACAACAGAAGACCTTTTCAGAAGCACACCATCCCCCCCACCCCCATCTGCTGCCCTATCTTACGGAGACAGCTGCCATTCCAACTGCAGTCTCTCTACATCAGCTCGGCTTTGCAAACATTACATCTTTTCCTGTCATGTCATCTTCCCACAGTGTCAATGTTGAATGTCTGCCAACCAGAGGAAGCCGTGTTCATAGTCCTGTACTTTAATAACCAATCATTAAGATGGGTATAGTCTAACATTGAGTTCCTAATCAGTGGAAAATGGCAATAAAACAACATTTGAAAGATGACACTTAAGGTGAATAAAGGATTAGGTGAAGGTAAAAGGCTACACGAAAAAATAACTGTGCTGTTCTGCTCTAACAAAATGCAAAATCCCTGTTTCTGAAAATAAATTTGTTGGTGAAACAAATTCAAAGTTGTCTTGTTTTCTGCAAATGTATATAAATAGTGTTTTGAAAAGTAAACCCACCCCTGTAACATATCCAGGAACCTACAACCCGGAATCATTTGTCTTATCCAAAGTGACTTACAAATGAGGTAGAGTACCACACAAGCGAAAAACCATATGGAGTCAAAAACCATACAGAGTCAAATCGTGATCATTTATCACATTTTAATGCCTAAGTAGTCAATTGTCATCTCATTTTAATCTGTCAACATCCTCATTTAAGCAGCTATACTTTTCTTTCAAACAAGCCCAAGTGATGCATAATATTTTCTTTGCTGCAATATAGGCAGCACAATATTGTAAAAATGTATTTTATCTTTTGTACTATCAGGAAAAAAAAAAAAAAAACATTGGAAAGTTCAATTACCTAGATCTTAAGTTACTGCAAATCAGTAAACATTGATTCTAGACAGGCAGACAGCCTTTAGAGCAGGATGTTGGAGTGTGGAATATTTCTAGTGACCTTGGGTGTGGGACTGTGCAGCATGCCGTTCAGGATACGCCTCACTGTTTGACTAAGCATAGCAAACAAAGCTGTAACACTGGGCCAACATTTCAGACCTCCGCCCTGCTTGTACCAGTTACCAGGAGACACGTCCAAACACATTGGCCGGGGAAACAAAGGGAGCCATTATTGACAGTGCGCGTACGTGCTATGCACTCTGTTCCTCAT
This sequence comes from Megalops cyprinoides, assembly GCF_013368585.1. Lineage (NCBI taxonomy): Eukaryota > Metazoa > Chordata > Actinopteri > Elopiformes > Megalopidae > Megalops > Megalops cyprinoides. The sequence goes on from NC_050583.1 coordinate 44,801,271, forward strand.
AAAAGCACGAATGGGAGGGAAATAGGGTGGAGGAGTGGGGGGGAGGGGCTGGTGAATGCAGTGTTTGAAAGGTGTGTTGGTTGGTTAGATCAAAGGAAAATCTGATAGGTGAAGAACCTTTTACATATAATAAAGCCCTGGAATTTGGTTTTATTGGAACAGCCTGAATGACACAGCAGCAAACAGTAAGGATCGCCTTACAACACAGGAGAACTTAAATAAGCATGCAATGTACAACATCATAATGCACTGCTTGATATACACCACGAATCACAGCTTTTAACCTCTCACCTTACGGTCCCTGTGATTCAGGTCTTTCTGAATACTCAGTAATTCTTTTGCTTCAGTTCACTTTAGCAAAAGGTATTCGGCTTTTTTTCTGTTTTATTTAATGAAATAATTACTCTGAAAGCACGCGTGAACAAGTACGGGTGTTCTTTGCATCTCCTCCCTTCAAATTCCTTACACACACAGTTGTCTCTGTGTGACTTAGACGGCAGAGGACAGATCAAGTTGTCTCATGCACAGACAAAGTAATGCTACTGTCTCTATTACCTAATCCTTTAAGACAAGGCCTCTATCATTGCCAGTGGAAAAGCTTTGACAAGTGTGCCAGATTTCTCTGGGTGGGTTTTGAAACTGAAGGAGAGGAAAGTGCCATTCTTTTCCTTATCCTATTCAAGTCCTGTCGAAACCTGCTGCTACCAGTTTAACATAAGAGAGGGGATATTTCAAAGGACGTGGAGGTAAGTGAAAGATGTAGGCCATATACAGGTACAGGTTATTCATGAAGTACTAATAGTGCTTAAGTAATAATACTTACACCTCACACATTGTGATGCAAACCGCATACACACAAACCGTACACACATAGACATACTCAGCATGCAGGCACACAGACATATTGCTCATTTGAGACACATAGGCCGAGTCTCAACTACAGTATCTTTCATATGTATTCATGGTACTTTATTCAAGTCCTCTGCAAAAAGTCTAAATGTATCGTGAGAGGCATTCAGAATGTAAGAAAGACTATTCTCCCTAATATTTCTGCGGAAGTACATATTCACAAATTGTCAGACATAATAGCTTTATTCACCTCATATCATGACAAACAGTTCAGAAGAAGATGAAAGAAAACTCACCTCATCCATTAAATAACACAACATGTGAGGGAGAACGGTTTACAAACTTGAAAATCTGGATTTCATCATATTGTTTTCACCTGTGACCAATTGCAGGCTGGAAAACATGCATATATGACTGAACCAAAATGCCGTGGTTGATGCAAGATAATGGGAGAGGCCACTGGGATGCAAAGAGAAGGGATGTCAATATCCAGGGTTGCCAGGCACTTTTGTGAGGACTATTCAACAAATAAATCTGCTGTCCCAAAAACTTTCAGATGGGGTCAAGTCATGACCGACAACAACCAGGGCAGCTATGCATTACCTCCCCTGAGCAAGATCAGTTCCCACTGAGGCATGTCTTGGATCAGTATTTTCCTGTCCCCTAGACTGCTGCAGAAAAACTGGCAAAATGCTATACTGAGTCACGAGTCATGGTTCAATCTTTTCAGGCACAGACATGAGAAGAGGGACCAAACACGTTTCGTTGTAGTTTGGAGATGGAGTTACAATAGAGTATGGACGGATTTCACAATTATTTTACTGATGACCCCTTGAGAGTGTAATGCTATGCAGACAGTACTCCACACACATAGCACATTATTCTGTGTAATATGCCCTGACATCCCATGGCCATATGCCACATGGATTTGTCAGACTTTCTTGGAAAGGAATAATGAACCACACAGAGCACATCTGGGATGATAAGATCAATGTTTGTGATTCATGACAACATAAACTTACTAACTAGAATATTATTTCTTAGCAAGAAATGAATGCAGTTGTTATGTTCATTCTGTTTTGGATGCAATCATTGCTAACAGTAAATGTAAATATTGGTACTAGACACGGAGCTTGTTCATCAAAAAAGTCACTCCTTTGATTTAAAAATGAGTTTGAACATTAATATACAGTACCAACATGCCCTAGCCTTATATGCATTTTTCTACCAAAGAAATGAGTACATCTGTTCTTTCATAGGAGAGAAAAGTTCAAAGAACAATGGAATCTCAGCCAATATAAATTGTTTCATTTTTAACAGCTTATTCAACAACCTTGGATTGGTCTTTAGTTGAACACAGTCAAATTTCCACCAGAATACAAAGGAACTCCAAAAAAATCTAAAAATAAAGTGCATTAGGTTTTGTCACACATTGCTTGTGTGACAATCCAATGGTGCAAATGAATGTTCAGATTGAAAATATATGTTCATACATCAATCTGAGTCCTACTCTTTCTTATAGTGAGCACTGTCCCTGAAGCTGGTGGGAGAGACCAGTGATTAAACCTAATGCTACTGTTATTCTAACGATAGAAGATCATGGTCTAGGTGCTTGACTAGGCCGAACTCTCCACAACTCACCTCTGTGTCCAAACACTCTTTCTCTGTTCAGCCATTACCCCATTTTACCAACTTCCTAAACAATCATTATGCCTGTTGAGTCATTTCTGTTAAATATGTGACACTTCAGGGGAAAGGAAGTAATTTATGTGGGAGCTTTAAATACAGACTCCTCCCGAAGTGTTTTTTACTCTCACCTTTCACCAGAGTCCAATTATTTCTCATGCACATTTTAAAGCCAGTCAGGACAAGGATGAACACTCAGAAAATAAATACAGTAAATCCTTCAAACAGAGCTGGAAGGCAATCCTCTGATTCTTTTAATGAGGAAAAATGTACAGCCAGTACCGATTATGCAGACAAGAAGAGGCAACAATAATGAGAAACTGATTAATAACCTTATACAGAGATAATGCATTTAATGGTTAGATTTCTTAAGCACAGGTAAGAGTGCAAACCTAAAGTTTTTTTTTTTTTTTTTTTTTAATTCTTAATTCTCTAGCATAAAGCCACTTATTACCACAAAGGTTACATCACATGTACTGTGCTCACAGAAAATCAAATAATATAATTATAAAGCTTTATTTATGAAATTCCTCTAGCTCATTTTGAATTAAGTTGCCTGTTCTTTGGCCTAATGACTATATGAAATGTAGACATGAGCCCAAGGCTTTTTGATACTTATTTCCTACCAACAAGAGATTATTTGGCATTTAGGATTAAGAAGCCACTCAACACTGACATTGATTTTCCAAGTATTTTGTCACTGTGTATACTTAATCATAGGGTGGTGGTGCATTTTTCATAAAAGAGTGCATATATCCTCTGTATTTTCTTCTTAATCCATATGTATTGTGTGGCACACAGTGTAAATTGATGTCAATTTAACGTCATCATCTCTCTCTTCATATTAAGAAAAAAATCGTGTCTTTACTAGTTTAATCCAATGTTTTTATGTAATTTCCATTTTAACATCTTGCCATTATTTTAATGTCTGTCTTTTTGAAATTTTGCTTGAAATTATTAAATTGCTTGAAAGAGCCTAGTTACTGTTCTCATTAAATTGGATTGAAAGCCAAATTATCGTTCTTATTTTTCCATCTGATATTTTTCCCCCCCATTTAACTCCTCCTGCTGCTTTAACATACACTTATGGAACTTGGTCGATATCTTTAGGTAATCTGGGATTTCGTTGCTTGTTATTTTTGTGTCAATACCTATAATATTTGAAATATTTACGATCATACAACGAAAATTTTCGCATTGACTAGCATGGATGGACCGTTCATAATATTAACATTAAATCTCACATGCGGCTGACGTCACAATACAGCAACCACAGATACAGACTTTCTGGAGCGAAGCTTGTAACTATGGGTTGCCAGGTCTCGCTATTTTGGAGTTATTTTCATGAATCACGATTTAGCCTTAATCTCACGATCTGTCCCTCAGTTACAACGTCCCGCGGTGTTCACCGGTAATTTGTTAAGAACCGAGGAGAGCTGGGCTAGAATGCGAATAACTGGCTGAAAATAGAGCTAGCTAGGCTAGGGCAGTACCGGTTTACTTTGCTGCTTAGCTAATATCATTTCACTAGCTACCTAGTTTGTTAGTTGGTTAAGGTATAAATTGACTTTGAGCTGCTAATTAATTATTTAGCTAATGAGAGAACTAGCGGGAAAAAAATTATCTACCTGGCTAACAAGGTAATGATGTTGGTAGCCTGTGTGTTGGCTATTTAGCATGCTAGTTAGCTAGCCAACAAGTCGCCTGACTGAAAATGAACAAACTTTTGAACCTGTTCAAAAGCAAACGCATGTTCGTGCGAGAGTGTCTCAAATTAAACTACTACCATACTGGACTTTTTCAAGCCAACTAAACGTTTTCCCCAAACTTTCCATTCTAGTTTATTATCACTTCATTATCTCTCCTATCTTTTATTTTATTTTGCAGAGCACTGTGTCCTGTAGTCATGGAAAGGTGCTATACAAATAAAGATAATCTAGTCTATTGCTGAGGGAGAATATTTCTGGTAACTGTAATTGAAATAAAAATATAAAAATGTAATTTGTAGTTACACATACTTGGAAAAATACAGTTGTTAGTCTGTTTTTATGGACAAATAACTAAAATCTGTTAAGGTAATTGTTCATTAATATGTTCAGCTACTACTATTATTAAGCATTACCTGTGCTGAGGGAGATACACAGAACTAGCGCATTAAGAGCTGTCTTCAGCTGACTAGCGGTTTTTCGTTTGTGGGTGGTTGTATGCCAAGCCTGAAGAACGAACAGCAGCCTCTATTAAAGGCGATTCTCAGAACCACCCCATTATACAGCTGAAGATTAAAGAGTAGACCATGTTTTCAGCACATGCAGGAGCCAAGTAAGTAAGTAAAAAAATACTGGGCTTATCACTTTTTAGCCTCAACTTGTTATAGGGAACGCCCCACCAAACAAAGCAATCAGCAGCCACTTGTGCAACACAGCGTGCCAATAGAATGAAACCTAAAAAATGCACACGTCTGATATATGTCAAATGCTTCAAGCCTCCTACTAACCAAAGCTAAAAGTGCATTTTGCTTCAAGGGTATTAGGTGAAATGGTGAGACTACGTAATTGCTCTGTAATTTGAAAGTATCCCAGAGGTCACCAAAGACTGCTCAGTAAAACACTGCTCAACTGATGAGTAGTGTATCTATATGGAACTTGAAATTAATTTTACATTGCCTGCATCAAATTCTGTTTTTTTTTTTTTTTTTTTGAAAATATAACCACAGAGATAGTATTTAGGTGAGTGCACCACATCATGACTGCTGAAGCATATTCAGGTTAGATTTAGGTGGAACCACTTTCCCTTTTAATTTTCTCATGGAATAACGTGCATTCATTGTTAGAATTATAATTTTGTAAATTTTGTATTTTATGCTACTTTATGGCAACCCTGCACTTGTGGGGAATATAATTTGTGTTTATTTATTCACAGCTTAATTTCAGAGACTGTGACAACAGCCTTCAAATGTGTGTAGACACGCCCATTGAACTGCTTTAGTTAGGAGTGTGGTTGAATGAATTCAATGTGATTCATGATGACTTGTTATTAACTACTGATGTTTAGAAACATATATCAAAGAAACAGATGTTTCCTTGATCACACTGTGTCACACAAAGTCTGAGTGCATATATTTCTTGAAGACCGCTTCTTCATTTTATTTTTTTTATACTACTTTAAAAAAAAAAAATACATATACTTACCACTGTGTAACCTTTATTGAACCTACACCCAGTCTCAACAAAAGCTGTACATTGTGAGCTTGACAAAGCAAATATGTATGATAAGGCTGCTATTGAGAAAACACTTGTTACAACCTTACAACCTACTTGTGCAACCATGCATAACCTGGTATAATGGGCACAAAACCTGGACTTCATTGGCAAACAGTAATATAAGATGATTCATCTTTTACTCTTTTTCCTATATCTGGTTGGGTTTGTCCAGAGAAAACCAAAGGAAGCTTTCAACCCACATTGTCTCTTCCCAACCTTTAAACATAGTGGTGAATCTGTTATTGGGGTGCCGGCAACCGTTATTACTCTGCAAGGTAGAATTACATCAATGATTAAGAAGGACTTCCATATTCCATTATGATAACAGTCCTATACACACTGTTAAACTGTGTTGTATTTTAACAGGGTGTTGCTTAGCATTGCAAGGATTCATGTAGGGTCATACGGTGATCACATGATTGTTTGTTATTGTTTTGTTTTTTGCCTTGGTTAGTTTTGCAGGTGTATTTGCTAGTCCAGTTAGCCAGTTGTTGAGGCCTCTCAGCTGGGTGCTCATCCACTTGTTAATGAACAGCTTCTTACTGGGTGTGTCTGTGCTGTAGCAGCAGCCTTGTCTCAGCCTGGTTGTACAAAGACTCAGTTGTACAAATACAAGGGAGTCCGTTTATGGGACTCCATTGAGAGAGGCCACTGGTGGAGGCCCTGCCATGCTTGCTCATGTACGGATGGTGGTGTCCTTGTTTTTGTAATGTTTCATGTAATTTTTTTGGTTGCACTTTGTGCTTGACTTTAGGAATCACTCTGGATAAGAGTGTTAAAAGCATTGCATTTTGGTCTGTATAAAAATGTCTGCTGACAAAAAAACAGGTAAAACAGTTGAAAACTTGTATAACAGCATTCCAAGAAGGACTGAAGCTGCTCTGAAGGTAGAATGCAACTAAATACTTACAAAGAGAATGTTTTAATAGGTCAGTATGAAATGATGTCACAGGATTCTTTAATGTTATTGTATCTGGTGTTAACACATTAAATAGCAAGCAGACATTTTACTTACAAATCACTTGTGCTGCGAGTTCAGTCACATGTGAGCAGCTCATTATTCCATATAATCATGCTAGACCCTTACAGTCATTTGGTAGCAGGCTATCTGATTGTCCCCAAACTTTCAAACATTAAAACAGGCCCTGAAATCACAGAATGACTTGTTTCATCATGTGTGGGAATTACACTCCCTAACTCACCGTTTCATTCCATATTAAAAGTGTATATATTACACCCTTTCTTGTAGTAACAGTATCTTCCAGGGCATGATTTTATCCCTAACTGTACTGGCACAGGTTAGCTACTACCAGGGTTCATTCAAGTCACCTAGGGCTGGCTGATTGTGATATTGTAAAGTGATCACACCCCTGGAATCAACCAGTTACTACATGGGAGCCTATGGGTTCCCTTTTTCTCCTCCTTCAGTGCTCACCAAGACTGGACACAGCTGGGATGTTGGATCAATTTCAACACCTACCTTGGTCTACAGCTACACAAGGTACCTTGTCTCCAAACATGACAGAGAGGCCCTGTTCGACTCCAGTTCTTTGATCCACATCCGGGGGGGGGTTCTCTTTTCCCTCACTAATTTATGAGTTTTTTAATACCCACACAAGAATAAATCACTTATATTATATATTGCTAAATTTAGCTGTAACCCACTCCATTGGAACATCTCGCAGTGAGAAACAGATTGGACAAGATGAGAAAAAAAAACTACGGATCTGTAGTTTACACCATTGATTTTGACTGACACCTGCTGTTGAACTAATTGCACAAACCTGTAAAAGTGCAGGTTTTCCAAAGCCAAGGGTGTCTCCTACTGGATGAAAAATATTACTACATTATACGGATTACTGTGTAGATACATGGTAATGTTAGCTTTCTATTAATATTACAAAACCATGCTTACCAAAACCAGGGTGGCAAAGGGCGAGCGATTCAGGAAAAAGGTTTAGCTTTAGCAGTTCGACAGAAATTGAGCAGATGGTGAGTCACTACCCCGTATTGCATCCTTGCATAAATGTATTCAGGGTAACATAATCTCACTGTCAAAACCAACCCCTGGCAGCCAGATAACTAAAGTCCAGACAGAAGGATGTGGTGCAGCACACAGTGGTGGTTTATTTACATGGGGCATGTGAAACGTGTAGGATAATGTTTACAAGACATAGTTTAACACTAATAGCTCCATACAAAATTGCAAAAGAAGGACTCTGGTAAAGCTGTATTAATATTCCCATAAATGGACAAATTAGCAAAGACATAGTTTCCGAAAGTGATAGTGTGGTCCTCTTGCTACTATAGTGTCTGACTCTTCTCCTACTGCCCACCTGCCAGACATCAACCAGATTATAAACTCTGTAAACCGCACCAAAAGGACAGGAACTCAGTATAAATTAGCCGGATCCCAAGCACTGTGTAATGCCTTATCCAGAGACCTCTCTACCTCTCTACATCTGGAGGACCTGCGGTCATCCAGAAAAAAGACACAAACAACCTGCAGCTAAGACAGTGGACTAATGTTGCACATGATCAGGGTTGGGGAGTAACGGAATACATGTAACGGTGTTACGTATTTAAAATACAAAATATGAGTAACTGTATTCCATTAGTGAAATTTCACATGTTCCAAACTGCGATTACTCCAACAGTATTGCACTATGCATATTATACATTAAATTGTTAAGCTACTCCTTTCTCACTCACAATGTATTTAGGGTGGCTCGTGCCTTTTCTAACTCATGTTGTCGTGTAATGTACAGTTTTTGAATTAACATTTACAATTCTGAAGAAACTGCGATAAAATGCCCTTAGATTTAACATGGGGGTGCCAAAATGTTAGCCACAACAATGCTAAGTGAACATTCTAAAAATAACCATTCAGAACCTTAAAAATTAAAAACAGTATTCAGAAAGTAATCCAAAGTATTTAGATTACGTTACTTACCTTGAGTAATCTAACAGTATATATCACAAATTACATTTTGGAATAAGTATTCTATAATCTGTAGTGGAATACATATTAAAAGTAACCCTCCCAACCCTGCACATGATACAGAAAGGTACAGGACCTCCTTCTAAGCCATCTTACATTGTAGCACAATATCCAGTAATGAAGTTATTGGCTCGAGTTAGTACTGTTGTAGTTAGCAGTGGCAAATTCCTGACTCTCATAGAGCACTTTGTCACTAAGGTGCTGGAATGTTGCTGGGACCCCCTGCAGGCCATAAGGCATTGGACAGAACTAGAATAATCCTAATGGAATGTGATCAGGTGGTGCAATTAAGGAGTGACAGGTACATACCAGTAACCTTTGTTAAGAGTGAAGATATTGACCGTTTCCCCATCTTGTTAACGGGATCATCTAAGTGGCATAAGGCAGCTGTCTGGTTGTCTTATTGGGTCTCCTAAAGTCGATGCAAAATTGTATCGGGCTATTAACTTCAGCACTGTGACCACAGGATTGCTCCAGGCTCTTGAAGATGGCTCAATCACCTGCATACAAATCATCGTATTGACTTTCTCCGTCATGATGATTTGCATGCAGGTGATTGAGCCATCTTCGAGAGCCTGGAGCAATCCTGTGGTCCCAGTGCCTACGAGGACACCTGGGGGAAAATGACTGACACACAATTTGAAAGCCATGCAGGTGCAAATGTGCTTCGGTAGCTAGAAAGCTAACCAGCTAAGACGCATGTTTGTAAAATAAAAAGTCTAGTAAATGAATTAGTGTTCAGTTAACATTTATCATGGTACCACTTCACATGTTGTTGGGAAAATTGCTTAACACATAAAATGTTTGTTATTATCATTAGGGTTTACATTTATGTGAAGGAGTGTCTGCATTGTTTTCATCTTGGATTTCCTGGCATGTTCATGCCACTGGCTTCAGATCAGCATTTTGAGTTGTTTCTACCTGTAATGCCACTAATTGTAAAGCCCACAATTTGCAGAGTTGCTTGGAGGGTAAAAGTGGAAGTCACAACAAACCCTTCACCCTTGCTTGACCTCATCTCCTATAGTATTTTGCCATGAGTGCAAATGGTGGACAGTGCACTCCCACCAGGAGAAGTTAACCAAAAAGGGCGTGGGAGGCAGATTAGGATACAACTATCATTAGAACTGTGATCTGATTTGACATATTTTTCTGTCTAATCACTGCAGTCATACATGGCTCTGACAGCATCTGCCATTTGTGCTCTAATTTTGGTGACCCAAAAGTGCACAGTCTTTTAAAACATTGCTAAATTTTGCCTCAGGAGCTTCATATCTTTCTTAAGACATTGTGTGTCTCCCTGGTACTGGCGGAATTGTCACTCATTTAAATACCTCAAGATTAGTCAGTGCCACTCATTAACCAGCGGAGGGCAACTTATTAACAACTTTAGCTAACATTTGTCACAGCTGTATATGAACTTTGACTAGCTCAGATTTAGATACTTTCCAGCAGTTACTTATTGACAAACAAAATAATGATAGCATAATTCCATTAAAAGTGTTGGAGTCCAACCTATTTAGAGGATTATTGTGGGTTACTGTAGCGAGAGAAGTGGGGTGACTACAAGTGTGTGTGACGCTGTCAGTAGCAGGGAGACTAAATTAATTTAATTTAATTTTTCCCCAGCAGTACACTGATGCTTTTTATATATGTTTGATTTTTGAGGTAGTGCCTGCTTTTCTTTTCTATATGTAGAAAAGGTATAAAACATGAATTTGTAATGTACTGTTTCATGCAACCTGAGAAGCAGTGGACCTCACATTCACAATGCTCTGCATTTTTGCAGTACCTGTTTTACAACACATTTGGTCACCATAGAAACACCCCTTAGGTGGCTGTGTTGCATCACACAGCTATGTGTTGTGTAGACATGGCACAGGGCAGATTTACATGCAGTGATCAAGATCTGGATATTTCTACACCATCACCACCACATCTGAACCATCCTCACTCAGACCCAGACCCAAAACTTTCTGATAACATTACAAAAATGCCATGACAACAGTACATTTTAGCTGGGTCAAATCAGTGCAAGTTTATTGTGCACTGTGAATATTAAATTTAGTGGGTACTAAACTAGTGGCGTACATGTGAATATATATTGTGTGTCTATCTGTGTGTACATGTTTCTGTGTCATTGGCACATATATGAAGGCTCTTTGAGTTCTGAAGTTGTGTTATATAAGAAGCAGCTCTTATATAATTGCTGCTCATGTGATATTCATTGTTACCTGCATGAACCTGTGTTGTGTCACTGAAGAGGATATCTCGACTTAATTCTGTCAGCAGCTGCTGACAACAATGCCACACTCCAGCATTTGTATCCCTGTCCCTCTCCAGAAAGGTTGTCAGTCTTTATATACTGACTTTGTCAATGAGCCGGTGCTATCACACTGTTCTGTTTTGTTTCTTTGTTAATTCAAACATCAATAGCAAGCAGGACAGACTTCAAAAAACAAACTGACAAATTGACTTCACTAGACACATCAATTAAGAGCTCCTATGAGGGATTCCCTCCAGAATTCCTCAAATGAGTGTCACAACCAGAGGCGTCGTTAGGTCTGATCATTCGGGGCTATAGCCCCAAACATTTTAAGCCTAGCCCCGAGTAGTTCCGCCCTGAAAAAGGAGGTGTTTATAGCAAAACAACAGACAGACTGTGTAACAGAGAGGAACTTGATTTGCAGCATCCGAAGGTGTGAGAATATTTATTCATTATAAAGGTCGATATAACCTCCCCAACCTATCGATGCCGATCTCTCTTCAAAAAAAAAAACAAGCCCCAGGCAAACTTGACTTGGCCCCGAATCTTTTCAATAGCTAGAAACGTCCCTGGTCACAACATTTAAAATACTTTTGAACATATAAACACATATGTAAATAATATCATTTGTCATGGCAACTTTCTATAAGTCCTACATAGAGAGCATTCTGTCATTTTCAGTCCCCTGCTGGTTTCAGTCCCTAACTGTCAACAACAGAAGAAAATGCCTCCAGAATACAGAACACCTGGAACACTTGTTGAGTCTCAAAGAAACCCGACAACTTTCCACGAACAACAAAACTTGATAAAAACATAGGCCATCCTTTTACATAAGACATACTGCCTCCACCCAAATACGCTTGGGATGCCATCTGTCCTTCCAGTGTTTTTGTAGGAGTAATTACTTCCAACAAGTCATTTCACAGCACAGCACTTGAGACAAAAAAAATAGGGCCATTGGCTCCTGAACCAAAACTTTTCAGATAAGTTTTATGAGCCAAATCTCCATTCAAATGTCAAATAAAAAAATAGAAAATTTCCAACAAACTACATACTTACTTTTTGTATTCCTAATTCTTTTCCTAGATCTGTTTCTCTTCACAGTATCTGTTTTGTCTTGCTCCTAAAGCTGTGGTTTAACCTGCTTCTCTGTCCTTATGACACTTTACTGGCAGCAACTTCCATAAATATGGTTGTTGACTATGTACTGTAATCTTTTTTTTTTTACATTTACCCACTGGATTTTCAGCCAGTTCCACCAGCTATTTAAACGTCAAGAATACTTGGCCAGTCAGTGTAGGTTTTCTTGTACCTCCTTTAGCTTTATGAAAGCCAGCATTTCATGCAGGGCTTGAGCGCTTTGAGTGAAGGTCCCCTGAGCTGATTCTTATTATATCCTCCCACAAAAACCCACAAAAACTTTTCTCCACCTTCTCCACCCTCCTCTCCCCTCCTCCTCCTCCCTCCCCCTCTCTCCTCTCTGCCAATGATTTTAGAATTCGCTTTGAGGAAAAGGTGACCAGCATCCGGGACTCCCTCGCTCCCTCAACAACACCCTTGATCACCACAACCAACTGCATCAACCACCTGTCCTCTTTCATGCCGCTCAACGATTTGGATGTGCTTCAATTAATCTCAGACCACCATGCCACAACCTGCTGCTTTTGACACAGTCAACCACCAAATGCAAATCTCAAAGCTGTCAGAGATGGGCATCTCTGGGACCGCCCTCTCTTGGTTCAAGTCCTACCTGACTGATAGATCCTCCCAGACCTACTGAAAAGGTTCCGCCTCTGCACCCACCCCTCTCACTACAGGATACCCATAGGGTTCAGTACTTTTCTCTTTCCCTCCCTCTATCCCCCAGGTCAACGAAAGGATTTCCACATGCCTGGCTGACATATCCAAATGGATGACATCCCACCATCTGAAGCTGAACCTCAAGAAGACAGAACTGCTCTTCATCCCTGCTGGTCCTTCCCCCCTGCAAGACCTCTCCATCACCATTGATGGCACCACAATACCATCCTCTCGATCAGCAAAGAGCCTGGGTGTCATCCTCGACAACAAACTAGACTTCAAGGAGTACATTGCTCGATTCCTTCTCCACAACATCAGGAGGATTTGTCCGTTCCTGACAACATACGCCACACATCTCCTTGTCCAGGCCACAGTGCCCTCTCACCTGGACTCCTGCAACGCTCTCCTCGCAGGCTTCCCAGCCTGCACCACCCAGCCTCTGCAGCTCATTCAGAACGCAGCTGCCCGACTAATCTTCAACCTCCCCAAATTCTCCTATGTCACACCCCTGCTTAAATCCCTTCACTGGCTTCCTGTCGCAGCTAGGATCAGATTCAAAACCCTGACCCTGGCCTTCTCTGCAGTCAACAGGACAGCCCCTGCCTATCTCCAAGACCTCATCCAGCCCTATACATCCGCCCGGCCCCTACGCTCAGCAGCAGCTGGACGTCTTGTTCCTCGCACTGACAGACCGAGAGGTTGCAACAGCACGTTTCTCCTCCATTGCTCCCCAGTGGTGGAGCGAACTCCCTATCCCGCTACGGACAGCTCCATCACTCCAATCCTTCAGACGTGGACTCTATCTGGACTGACCAGTATCTCACAATACCCCCCCCCGCCCCCGACCAGTCCCTTCCCAACTCCTGTCTGCTGTCATCTTTCAGCTCCCCATCTGGATTTCTGTTTTTTTGTTACCACCTTTACTCCGGCACTCATTGCGCTGTTTGAATTCGGATCTTGTTAGTTGCCCTATACTCTGTAGCTGTATAAATCAGTTAGCACTGCATCCTCAAACAGACTTTGCTCTCAGTTGAGAACTACTGTCTCATTGTGGAACTGTACACATCCTGTCCCCGTACTGTCATTACTTACTTACTGTATGCACTTTTGTATGTCGCTCTGGATAAAAGTGTCTGCTAAATAAATAAATGTAAATGTAATGTAAATGCTCTAGATTCAGAGAGACAAAGAGCCGCATGCTCATCTGGAGCCACTAGTTGCCTGCCCATGACTTCACCTATTCATTTTTCTGCAGCAGTAGAGAAAGCGAATTGAGGAAGTCTGCCTGAACGGTCACATAATGTAGAAATGTGGAAACAGATAAATACATGAATAAATAATTAAATGTAGAAATACATAAATAAATGTAGAAATATTATAAATAAACATTTATTTATGTATATAATTGTTTGTTTACTCATTCATTCATTCATGCATTTTTAAATAAATCAGCTATCCACCTCCATAACCTATTATCCAGTAACAAGCAAGCTTTTAACATATCGAACAGAATGTGCTGTACTCGTTATTAGCGATCCTCGGTAGCACTGCATTCCGTCGATCACGCATGACCTGTAGACAACCCTGAAGAGAGCTCCTGAATTGCACAATCACAAATGAAAGTTCAAGCACTTTAGGCATGCCAAGCACATTCAGAATACAGGCTTTCTAATCCAGAAGACATTACTGACTCCAAAGAATCAAAACTGTAGACGAGGAACACCACAAGTATTCTGAAGTAATTACCTATGCAACACTCGTGGCATTACGTCATGGTTGAGTGTTTCTGCTATCTTATCAGGGTATAACAGACAATAGGTCATTTTTGTCAAAAATAACTGCATTTTTATTACATTGCATTAACCTGTGTCACTTGTAGAATTACACTACATTACATTCATTTAGAAGAGGCTCTTATTCAGCACAAGAGTAGTCATCATCAAGGACAGCACACACCCCCAACACAGTCTCTTCACACTCCTGCCATCAGGCAGACGCTACAAAAGTGTGAAGGCTAGGACCACAAGACTAACAAACAGCTTCTTTCCACAGGCCATCAGGCTTGTGAACATACACTGCACTTTCCAATCAACCTAACTCTGAACTCCAGTGAACTCCCTTACAGCGATAAGTGCAATATCATATAAAACACATCTCAGGAGCATATGCACAATGCACTCTATGTCCACTTTGCACAATAGCGCACAACTATATGTTTACATATTTATAACACACTGGTGTACATATATTTTATATTCTAGTGTTCTTTGTGTGTACAGATCTTTTTATATTTTATTTTCTACTTAAAATAAAAAAAAAATTCTTTATGGTAGTATGCCAAAGGAGGACCAGCAAAGTAAGAATTTCATTGTATGGTGTAACAACACGTTTTCACTGTGCATATGACAATAAAAGACTCTTGACTCTTGAGAACAAGTGTATCCAGTATCAAGTTAAATGAGCAATAGTGTCAAACCAGGCTGACAACACTCCCAGACCAGTGAGTGTGAGCACAACATCAACAACTGTGAGCACCACAGTATCCATAATACATCGCAATACTACACATAAAACAGGCAGCAAGTAATAGGCCTACATGTAGCAGGTGTTAAGTGGGCACTGAGGTGGAAGTCTGAAGAGGTGGTTCTTCACAGTACGTCAGACACTGGCAAGTGATTCTGCTGTCCTGAACCCCATGGGAAGTTCATTTCACCACGGGGGGACCAGTACAGACAGGCATTGCTTCTGAGAGGAGAGATCCCGTCAGGAAGGTCAGTTGTCCGAAGGTTGCATAGCGTACTGATCTGACTGGTACCCTACATACGGTTTGAAGACTGATTGTAGGTATGAGGGGGCTGTTCCATTCACTGTCCTAGAGGGACAGGTTGTAGAAAAGTCGTACAGCTGCATTCTGGATTAACTGCAGGGGTATGATGGCACAGATAGGAAGACAAGCAAGGAAGGAGTTAGAGTTGACATGTATTGCAGAATGTAGAATTGCGCACTACATGTACCTGTTATATACAACAACATTACATAATTTGTTTCTTTTTTATGACTACATCTATACTATCTAGCTTTCACTGCAAAAGAAAACGACAGATTAGCGGAGTCACACGGCATTTCATGCACTGCAGGAATGTCAACAAGCCCGTTCATCTGTTATCTCAGTCCTTAACAGGTCAGTCGAATTCTGGAGCTGGTGGATGAACAGGTTGATGTAAGGGGGCTAGAGTTAGAACGGACACGCCCCTTAAAGAACAGCAAAAAAGGAAACACCCACCTGAACAGATACCGTGTACATCAACCAAACTTTTGGTTGTATTCTCTGATCCATCATACAACACGAACGGCTTTCTTCATCCCTTTAATCTTTCTTAAAATGTCGCAGTACCCCTACATCCCGTTTCGTCGAGCGTATAGTTTAAGTGGGATTGGTTCCTCTAAGCGTATGTCTGCTTCGACTTTATCAACGCCACGGTCATCCGTGCACGGCGGCGTGGGACTTTCGTTGAGAAACGTCGGCTCGATGAGTTTTGAGAACAATGACAAACTGGCCATGCAGAACCTCAACGACCGCCTCTCCACTTACCTGGAGAGGGTGCGCTCCTTGGAGTCTGACAACGCCAGGCTCGAGCAGACGATAAGGGAGTGGAGCCAGGGTCGTCCGGTGGAGCGGGACTACAGCGATTTTGAAAGAACCATCAATGAACTTCGCTGCCAGGTATGGAGAGAGCTAAGAAAAAAAAGAGCCATGCCATGCAATCCAGTACTGAAGGTGCAGATTGAGAAAAATTCAAATAACGGTATATACTGTATACTTTCTACAAAGAGGACAGTGGCATTGTGCAAATGTACACGTTAAGGAGCGGCTCCTGTGAGTGATTGTTAATTACACGTAGAAAGACCGCGCCCCCTATCCCTTAAGTAATGTTGTGCTGAAGTTCAAAACCCAGGGATTAATAAGGTATGGCTGTGTTTTTGGACCTTACACAAAGCAACAGTGGAAGAAAGATAGACTTTACTGTACACTAGCAACTCCGATCTTAGGTTTCCTGAACTGAGCGAATAAGCACCATGACTGTGTGGTTGCTGGGAAACGCTGAACAGTCGATTAATGAGTTTGAAATGCTGATCCGTGCCCGCCATTTACTTGGTATACCAGTATAAATTCTGTGTGTTTGTTTGGGTTTTTTTTTTTTCTTTCATTTTTTTATGTCCTTTCGTGGTCTTATGAGATTGTAAACGGACTATGTGCATAACAGCAGAAGATATGAAGGGTATTCTTGTGTCTCAGGGGGAGGTGGAGATAATATTGTTGTCTACACCACTAGTTATCTTACTAATACATATCTAGGACTATGGCAACATACATCTCCCATGTGTCCATGTCAGAAAGTTCAACCTTTTTCAGTTAAAGAAAGGACAGAGTGCACATTACATAGTTCTTGCTCAGTCTACTGTTATTACAAAAAGAGGTTACCAAAATGTGACACTTTAAATGGAGTATCGATAGGGCCAAATGTGCAAAACAAGCACCGGCTGAAAAACAGGCATTGATTTTAAATTGTCATTACTATGGCAAAACATGGACTGTGACATGAATTCCTTTGCATTCAACAGAATTGTATTAAAATCTGGTTTCTTGTGATGTTTCTACAGCTAATCCTATTCATCCTTTGTCCTTTCTTCACCATCTTATTGGGCCTGTCCATTGTAGAACCATGTCCAGTTATAACCTTAAAAGAGGCATCGGATTCATTAATCTGTCAACCTGGTTGACTCCTTGTATGCCAGTTTGTAAGATGACATTGTTTTATGTTCTAGGTCAGTACTGGGTCAAGAGGCAACGTGAAGACAATGCTGCAGATTGATAATGCTCGGCTGGCGTCCGATGACTTCAGAATCAAGTTAGTTTGTGTCGGTTTTCGCAACATCTTCTGTCTGGCTTTTTCTCCTTGGAAACTGAATTGGCACTGAAATCAGCATCAGGACTGAAAAAGTGATTGAGGAGGCTTTCTGTTTCTGTTATTCTGTTGTTATTTTCAACAACAGTTGCTTTGGTAACACTCAAGTAATGTGTCAATGTTCCTAAAATGTTATACAAAACCTTATATGTAAGCAGGGCTTTTTCTATGTAGATGTCATGAACTATGCTATTGTCTTACAAGCTCTTTGAGCAGTTATTCCCAATATTAAAATGGTGCATCCAATCTACTGAAAAACATTACTTATAGTCAAGTAATATAAAAGGCATAGTCACATTTTATTATCCCCCCAGTGTCAGATGAATTTCATAATCTTCTCAGTTCCTTTATATTAGTTGAGCAGAAAACACATATTCTGCTACAGTGTTACTCAAAGCACATTCAATTTCGAACTTCCGCAGAATTTGTCAAAGAGAAAAAGACAGAGTGTGCAGAAATATATCTGTTCATCTACCCACATCACACTGACATATCTTATTTTCGGCCCTGTGCACTGCATTGTGGTAAATGTCTATGGTCTTTGGTTGAGATGTTTATGTGACGAAGTGATTTCAAAACATAAGATGCTGTGAGGTGCTAGAAGTTAGGCCAGAGACCAGATTCCAGACATTGAGATGATGAGTCCTGGTATAGGTAGAGTAATACATGCAAATATTTGAACATATAAATTTAAAAGATCTGCTCAGCAGGTGCCCTTATCCAGACCAAATCATACTCCAACGCTATACACTTTAACAGCAGGAGCATTATTAAAGCTGTTTATCTTATCAACCAAGCAAGGGTTGAACAGAAATGTTTCATCAAGGTGTTGACAACTTATGAAAAGTCTAGATCCCTAACCACTAATCCACATGTCCTACATTATTTTGAATGGCCACATGCAAAATGAGGAATTAAAATGTGAATATCTTATGTATGTATGGAAATTTATTTATTTTAAGTATGTATGGAAAATATTTTCTTATACCAAGATATTTTTCTTTGATAGTAATGTAGGACATGTGGGTTAGTGGTAATGGATCTAGACTTTTCATGTACAGTTGCCACTACTATTCTGCATTGAGATTACAAAATTGTCACCAAAGTGGTATGTTTTTTTCTTCCCAATGGTTTGTAAAAAATAAAACAAATGTGAGAAGTAACACTTAAACAACTTGACATTATTCCTAAATCATCGTCTGTCTCACTCACTCAGCTTTACTTACTCAATTATGCAAATGGTGGTTCACACTGGTTACACCAGTTATCTCTGGGAAGTGAGGCTGTAGTTGAGGGGAGCCCCCCTGTCCTTTGGAGATTATGTAAATACAGTCAAATATCTCATATTTGCCCTCTGCAACTGTGATGTTGAAGTATGCAAGACAGTCTTTTTCCTGAATTCTGTCCTTTTTAACAGAATATGTTTGGACAGATTTAGAAAGACAAAGAAAGAGAGATACTGTCTCTTTCACAAGCATAAAGCGTGCTTGCTGGGTGTGTAACATTTGTGTTGGTGTCCACAGGTACGAGGCTGAACTGCTGCTGCGGCAGTCGATGGAGGCAGATGTGATGGGCCTGCGGCGGACGATGGATGACATGACCTTAGTGCGCGCTGCCCTGGAGGCACAGGTGGAGGAGCTGAATGAAGAGCTCATCCACCTGAAGAAGAGCCACCAAGAAGTGAGAATCTAGTGACACCTCACCTCACCCTGGCTCCACTTTGCTCCTGAATAGCATATTGGCAGCACTGCTGTAATTACAACCACCAACGGTTATGACACCACCTACTAGATTATCCAGCATGTGGCTAATTGCTAACTAGTTTACGATACATTATTACATTACATTATTGGCATTTAACAGACGCTCTTATCCAGAGCGACCTACATGAATTACTGTTTTTTTTTTACAAAGTTATCCATTTATACAGCTGGATATTTTTAGTGAGGCTGTGTTAAGTACCTTGCCCAAGGGTACAACGGCAATCAAGCCAGCAACCTTTCAGTTACAAGTCCTGCTCCTTAACCGCTGTGCTAACAATAACCATTATTTTATGGTGCTGGCTAGTTTATCTGCTACTTTTTCTCTTTGTTCAGAAAAGCAAGATATATTGAGAGATTATTCATGATTATATTAAAATAGTAACATGGATTTACCCATGCCTGTAGACATCCCAGTTGAAGGTTATCTTCAGAGGCCTCACAGAGGAGATTACCCACTCTTGCAACAAAGTGGTGGTAACACTGACACTAGTGCTGACGGTGTCAACAAGCCTGATACTACTGGTAATTTCTGAGCTCAGAGCATGAAGATAAAAATTTTACTATGGTGTAAATGGGATGATGTGTTAATCAGAAAACAGAAAAGAGAGTTATTGTTTTAAAGAACATGAACTACTAATAGAGTAAAGGGATAATTTACTCCACATTACAAAAAGTCACTTCTGAACAAATTGTGTTGCTCACCATCCGTCTTTCAAAATGGTCTACACTGATGCCTTGATAAGGAAATGTGTTCACAAACTAGTAAAGCAGTGCCCAGCCATCTGACAAACAGATAGCTGGATGTAATGTTATGATTTTATTAGCTAGCTAGCTCACTAGTACTTTGATCCACCCTGTTAAAACCAAGCACATTTTGTTGCCGGTATAATGCCTTTTCTCTCTCTCTCTCTCTCTCTCTCTCTCTCTCTCTCTCTCTCTCTCTCTCTCTCTCTCTCTCTCTCTCTCTCTCTCACTCACACACACACACACACACACACACACACACACACACACACACACCACATGTAAATGCAACTACCCTGCCTTGTAAAGAGGGACAGAGCAAAGCCTGGCAGAGGCAAATTAAACAAAAAGACATTGCCAAAGCAATAGACAGAGGGAAGAGGAACAGGAATCTACTCGTACCTGACCTTATGTCTCCTAGGAAGTAATAAATATGACCAGTTCTGTCCAGCTAAGGCTAGTTAACTTATAGGTGTTCTATACAACTGGTGTTCTATGTCTACATTGTCAGTAGCTGTCTACCATGGCAGCTCACAATTTTTTAGCATGTTGTTTTTAACCCAATATTCTACTCTAATCCTCTTACTGTAAAACTCTTCTCAAAATGGTGTAACACAGCAACTCAATTCTGACCAAAGACAGATGGCTGCAAAACCCTGTGTTTATTTTGTGGAAATTTCAGAGGACAATGAAATGCTTTACATTTTCACATTATTGGCATTTAGTAGCGACTTACAACAATTACAGGTTTTTACAATGTAATCTATTTATAAAGCTGGATATTTACTGAGGCAATTCTGGGTTAAGTACCTTGCCCAGGGGTATTTGAACTAGCAACCTTTTGGTTACGAGTCCTGCTCCTTAACCACTATGCTACACTGCCGCCCCACTAACAGCGGAAACTAACACAGTGATGCAGCTTCTACTCCAGCTTTTACAGTAGTTGCCACAACTGCTGCTGTGTGAGCCTAACAGGACCTTTGATGTGACACTGCGATCTCTGTGTCCCCAGGAGGTGATGGCGCTACGGACTTGTGCAGGTGGCAATGTGAGGGTGGAGGTAGATGCTGCGCCTCAGGAGGACCTATCCCGGCTGCTGGCTGACATTCGGACCAAGTACAAACGCATTACTGAGGAGAACTGCAGGGGGATGGAGGCCTGGTACAATGAAAAGGTCAGGAGCAGAAATACATATGGGTGGAGCAATCACATAGTTGTGGTGGAAGATATTCTAAATACAGTGAAGTCAATAGCAACTTGAAAGAAGTAAACCTATTAATTGTGACTCAGGAGGTCACTGTGACATATTGCATGACAAGCCAATAACTCTGCCTTACGTTTGGTGTATTGTGTTAACTCTAATGCACAATGGTCTTACAGAGATACTTTCAGGTACAGTACTGCCACTCACAGAGACCAACATTGTAGTTTAACCATAACTCTGTCTGTTGCTATACCTAGGAGTGATTCAGGATGTATTTTTCAGCAGACTTTTGCCAAATGAGGTCCATCTAAAAGAATCTGTCATGCTAAACCTTGCTCTACCCACTTTAGAGACAGAATGCATGGACAGCTGTATTTGAAATCTGAACTTTGGAGCCAACACCGCATGTGATTTTAAAAATGTGAATTTCATGCGGCAGCAGTGTTGACATGTTTTGGGGCTGGTGTGTTTCTTATTAAAAGTCTACTTTCTCTCTTTCCATGTGTAGTTTACCAGCCTGAACCAGGTAGTGTCCCTCAGTTCAGAGGTCCTGGAGTCCAGCAAGGCTGAGCTGTCAGAGCTGCAGCGCACTGCTGAGACCCTACAGATCGACTTGAAGTTCCACCGTAGCCTGGTACAGTATATTTATTCTACCTCACACTTGGACCAATCCAGCTCCTGCTAGAACCAGCAGGATGGCTTGGCTGTTGTTAGTGTGAGCACTCCCTCTGCCGGCACTATGAAGGATAATCAGTTAAGGTCCATTTAATTAAAATTGGAGATGTAGTGGCATCAGGAATTTTACAAATCTGAATTGACAAAAGACATTGTTTTATTTGGCCTTGCAGTCTGGCAAAATTTCTTTCAGCTGCATTTGACACTCAAATCAGTTTCGTTTGAGATGAAATGTTAAATCATTATCACTATTGTGATCATGTTCAAATTGATTCATTGCATTTTAAAAAATGACTGAGTTTAAAGTATAAAGATCTTTCCCCTATAGAAAGCAATCCCTCTCTGTCACTCAGAAAGCCACTCTGGAGGGGGATCTGCAGGAGGCGGAGCATAAGACTGCACTGGAGCTGCAGCAGCTGCAGACGAAGGTGCACCAGATGGAGGAGAAGCTGCAAATGCTGAGGGCCAGTATTGCGCAACAGTCCAACGAGTACAGCAGCCTTCTGGACCTCAAAACCCTGCTGGAGAAGGAGATTGCTCAGTATAGGAAGCTGCTGTCGGGGGAGAACAAGTGAGAGGAGGAGGGAGGGAAAAAGAAAAGCTTGTGAATAATTCAGACTGTAAAGAGATTACTTTTGTCCTTAAGATGTGATGAAAGGTGCACATTGCTAGGTTGCCTGATTTTTATTGCACACCATGCTAATTCAGAACAGATGACAGCTACAATTGTAAGAGAAGACAATTTTCCACTGTAGCAATCATTTTAGTGGTAAAAATAATAAAGTTTGTTGGTATATAGGCCTATATAAAGCTTTAGTATTAATCATTAGGATCAAAATTGCATTCAGAGTCCCAGTGCATATTTTTGTGACTTATTGCTGATTGCTCTTGTCTGTGATGATAATACAAACCGTTATGTTAAAATCAAAGCCTTAATTGTGAGCAATTAAGGAAAACATTGACAGGGCCTATTTGAGTGATATGTCTGAATACATCAGTGATACATCAGTGATCAGTGACCATTTCTTGACTATGGTATGCTGTGTTCATTCTCCTCTATTCATAGATTTAAAAAGAGTAAAGCTGTCAGTATGTGGAAAATTGTAGCATGGTAACATTTTTCTTTGTTCTTTTTCTGACAGAATCATCTTGAAGGAGACAGAAGGCAAGTGCCATTTCTGCATTCACTTTCAATTTAGTTCTGAAGACAAACTACCATGTCCTTATACATGAAGCAAACATACACAGAAAGCACATTAGGTCAGCACACGGGTTTAAGACTGTTGAAATGCAATCCATCTGGCTTTTATTACTGCAACTGATGTGTAGAATGTAAATGTGCATGTGCCCCAGTTAAGGGTATAGTAGAATTATTCTTAGGGATCAAGGGGAAATAAGAAAAAAGTGGAAGGGAGAATAGGGCTCTATCTACTTCATGAAGCTGTTTAAGTCCAGGATCAGAGTGGGTACGGAGCAAAATGCATGCAATGATTCTGTATGGTTTTAGGAGCTAAAATGAATATCTGCCAACTTTGAAAATACCATGTCACATTTTCACAGATTGCATGCTACTACTTGGCACCTGTCGACCTGGGTAATAGTAGTGGTTACTGGTCAGTTGAAGGCACTTTCACACAAGGGGCTCATGTTGTTTTTCTGGTCTTGCAGAGAGCACGATGACCTGTAAGGTGAGGACTATTGTGGAGGAGGTGGTGAATGGCAAAGTAGTATCCTCCCAGGTGGAGGAAGTGGAGCAGCAAATCTGAGGTCCTCATCTTAACACAATTAACTGTTGGGTCAATGAATAAGTTATGAATCAGAGGAAACAGATCTTGGATGAGTATCTTATTTTTAGTCAAATCCCTTTTCATTGCTGGGAACTTCACTATAAAAATTCTGTTACATACTAAGAATTTTGAATAACAAAATATTTTGTTATATGTGATAACATTCATACAACATATAGTAAACAAATGTCAGTTTTTTTTATTTTGGCAACTGATGAAAACTGTAGTGTTTGAGAAGTTGTACTGCATTGGTTATTAAAGGATTACTTTGGCAGAAATGATGCATGGCTGATGTGTCACTTCATATGAGTGAAAGCTTTGTCTTGCACTTGATGTTTGTGTGGATCTTCCCCATCTAAATACTGATTTCCCATATGTCAGTTCACTCTCTATTCCTGAGTGAATATGTACCAGAAAAACTACTGATTTTGATAACAGGAGACTGCATCCTAAGGCTGCGACAGTTGTATTTTCTGTGCAAAACACCCACTTATTGTTTGTGGTCCAGCTTACAGCTGCATGCTTGTTAACTTCAATAACTGCCAGTCCTGCTTTGAACCATAAACCATGCCATTGACATTATACACATACACACACACACAAATGCATACGTGCATAAGCGGTTTAAAATTTTGAATCGAGTTGTGTCCTGTACATGACCATGTGGGAGCGTGCAGGTACTGGCTAATGATTTCATTGGCCCTTCCTCTCAGTTAGACTAGGTACTATAAATGAGAGTTGAGAATGGTGAGAAGGTAGAACAGAACTAGAAGTTTTATGTAATTTTTGCACTCCTTTGCTAAAATAATTTTAATCCTTGTTTGAACCATTTTATGTGCCTGTTTGGCTGATTTTAATCTGTGTCTTTATTCATAATAAATTAATTTCTTATAGTCTATTCCTGTTTTTAGGGACCATTATGTGTGAGAAGCAATCAGCCAATTATAGAGGCAAATAGTTACCTTACTAAAGGTCACAGGAGCAGTGCCCCACCTGGGAACCAAACCTTTCTGCTAAAAGGCTTGTTCCTTAAATCTTACTTCAAACTATTACCCAAATGTTATTTTTAATGTAGCTCATGTTTTTATGAATGTCAAAATGGCTTCAAGACTGATTTGTCTTACACGACATAGTATTGCACTAATAAGAAATGCACTGGTTACTGCTGATTGCTTTTATGCATACACCCCTATGTTCTATAATGCCTGTGCTATTTGTGTGCTCTTTGCTTCTATTAATGTTTCTTGTCTTCTGTAGCACCTGATTTTTTCAACAACACTTCAACCACAGGATATAAAAAGCTACTTGCCTTATCTTAGCTGGTTATACCTTCAAATGTGTGAGCTGGTAATACCTGTTGTGAACTTGTCTCTCCTATCATCTTTGAATGTTAAAGGTGAACAAAAACTGAAAATTATTTCTGGTATGCTGAGTTTACTCTTAGTAGCTTGAAGTTTTGCTGTGCCTCTACCTTAGACTATTCTGTTGAGATGATACCTGTATTCATTATCACAGTTGGTTTTACTGGAGATACAGCAGCAGTACCCTATATTGGGCCATGTTTTGTACTTTTCACATATGGTTTTAGTAATCCAGTGGGTTTGGAACTTCAAGGTTTTTGGCAAGAACAAGAGTAACTTAGTATGGCTAAATGAATTATTGAAACAAAACTGAAAGCAGTTGTAAAACCTAAGTAAATTCCCAAAAAAGAACCAAAAAGGGTGATATCAGTATGTCTGGAATCATGCTTATGTGAAGTAATGAATGTAAACTGAAGACACAAGAATAAACCTTTCATCATACAGTCAACATTGTATTCTAAGCCACATATCTGCAATAGTTTGGTATTAAAGTCAATACTTTGTGGCAAGAAAGAATGACATTTACAATAAAATGGTAATTTATTATTAAACATAGCATCTTTGTTGGGTGAAAGTGGTTACCTTATTGTGTTACATTATCCAGCTGCCAAATTGTGAGAAATCAACAAAAAATTGTCCTGTTCGCTATATATTTATTTGGCCCTGACTATCTAGAGAAAAGTACATGGTCCTGGTCAAATATCCAGTCCTGGGTTGTCACAATAGTTATCAGTTAGCTAAATGCATTCCACACTCTCCACTTCAGCTCATGTGTGAAATGCAGTAGAGTTCATGGCTGTCCGATCCCTGTGATTATCTCCTGAAGGAGACGCACTTGTCTATTTAAATCTAGCTCCTCTGCCAATCTGCTGAACAATCAAGCACTCCTCTGTTTTTTCTGCAACTGTGACGTCAGCTAAGGCTTCCTTCTCTGAATAAAAAAAAAGCTCAGTCTCTAATCCATGCAGACTTTTTTCTACTTTCTCATCTCTCCTCAATTCTCCGGCTCCCCCACCCCTTTGATCTCTCGGCAGATGACTTTGCAGATCATTTCAACCTAGAGATTGTAAGCATTCACAGCTCCCTCCAGTCCCCACAGCCCTCATCTCTCACTTCTTCCCCCCCAACTTGCCACCCCTCCTCTCTGTAAATTCTGCCCTCTTTGAGATGCTGATGTTGCTCACCTGCTTACATCACATCACATCAACATGTGCCCGGGATCCCATTCCTTCACCTCTCCTGCAGACTGTCGCTCCCACTCTTCTTCCATTCATCACCGGTCTACTGAATCTATCACTCTCCATGGGCAGTATGCCGACAGCCTTCAAAGAGGAGTGAGTCAGACCCCTGCTGAAGAAAAGAACTCTAGACCCATCTGATGTCCAAAACTATGGGCTGGTCTCTCTCTCTTCCCTTTCTGTCTAAAACACTTGAACAAGCTGTAGCTAACTAGCTATCCCCCTTTTTCTCCTGGAATAACCTTCTCTTCCTTTTTTGGTCTGGCTTCAGGCCTGGTCATTTCCCAGAGACTGCCCTATTCTCCATTTCTGAGGCTCTTCAATCACCCAGAGCTTCCTCCCACTCCTCAGTCTTGAATCTTCTGCAGCCGTTGACACAGTGGACCACACTCTACTTCTTTCCACCCTGGCTACGTTGGAGATCGCTGACACCACTCTCCTTTGGATTGAATCCTACCTCTCTGGAGGATCCTTCAGGGTGTCCTGGAACAGTGGGTTGTTTAGACCCTGCAGCCTGTCTATGAGTGTCCCTCAAGGCTCTGTACTCTGTCCCCTCCCCTTCTCTATGTACATGTAATCTCTCAGCCCTGTTACCTCCTCCTATGGCTTTTCTTACCACTTCTATGTGGATGACATGCAACTCTTCCTGTCGTTTCTGCCAACTGACACACAGGTTTCGGCACATATCTCAGCTTGCCTGAAAGACATTTCACAGTGGATAGTGGACCACTGCCTGAAACTGAACCTGGCTAAAACTGAGGTGCTTTTCTTCAGCTTAGAGCCTTACCACCAAGACAGTGAATAGGACCACCCCCTCATACCTATAATCCCTCTTCAAACCCTATGTTCTGTCAAGATGACTGTGCTCTGAAACTATGGGGCAACTGACTGTCCCAACCCGACAGGTTCATTCTTTTCAGACATGATCCCTGTCTGTACTGGTTTCTCAGTGGTGGAACGAACTCCCCACGGAGGTTAGAACAGCAGAATCACTGGCCATCTTTTGATGCAGACTGACCCACCTCTTCAAACTGCATCTCAGTCCCACTTCAATCCCCACCCCCTAACACCTGCTACCTCTAATGTTTTATTTTATGTGTAGTATTGTGATGTTTTTTTGATTCTGTGTTCTAGGGACTGTTGTATAGTAGTATACTTGACTTCTGTCAGATTGCACAAGTTAACATGTTGAATATCATTAAGCTCACACTCACTGGTCTGGGAGTTTTTTTAGTCTGGTCTGACACTGTTGCTAGTTTAAATTTGAACGGATACACTTATGTTCTATTGAGATGGACGTTGCTCTGGATAAGAGCATCTGCTAAATGCATGTAATGTAATGTAATGTAATATTTGCACACAGCTTCTGAAAGGTATTTCACTTCACAATACCTCCTGTCAAGGTTTTCACTGGTTAGTGCCATGTGCTTATCTTGGGTAGGCAGGATGATGCTCCTCTCCTTGTAAAGCCTTATGGAAGTGCAAGACATCATTATCATTACAATCTATCCCTCAGACATATCCCAAATCCAATCCCATTGTTATTATGGTGTTCATCTCAGTATGGTTCATTGGTGTAACTATATTTTATAATGCTGCTTTTTTCTCATGAGTAAAGTGTAATTGTGATTACAGCATAAAAGGTGTGTCCTGTGATACCCCTGTGATCTTTGTGATATCCCTGTGATCTTTGCTTATATACTAAACACAACTGGCACCAAAATGACACCATCTGTTTAGAGTGAAATTTGTTCATTTGTGGGGCCTAGCCACAGATATCCAACTTACAACTTCCATCTGTATTGTTGAGCAGTGTTGTCATTTCTAAGCTCCCAAAACACTGAGCAATAAGCTAAACAAATCTTGTGGATAAACTGGCAGGTAAATGCTGCCTTGTTATATGCATTATTTTACTCTGAATTTTGCAATGCTATTATCATTGGGAATGGTGGGAATATGATTGTGTTGGGAAACAGAGTCTATTGGGAATTGCAAATGTTTTTAGCTGAAAATTGATTGCTTTTGCACTTGTAGCACTTTGCACTTTCTACTTGTCCTTTGTCTTTTTGTGTATTTTTAATGCTTATGTAATTTTTGTTTTGTCTGAAACTTGGTGTGCTGCTTTTCTTGGCCAGGTTTCTCTTGTAAAAGAGATTTTAATCTTAATGGGACAAACCCGGTGAAATAAAGGTTAAATAAAAATTAAAAAGTCATTCATTTTAGGGTTTTTGGTCCTCCATTGAGCAGTTGATTGTTCTGTAAAATATGTTCTGTCCACAGCTTACCGCTAAAAATAGTTTTCTCTCTTGAAGCTCGAGAGGGATTGATATGAAAGGCAAACGGAAGGGGGAGCTGCTTTGTCACTAACAGTGGAGCCAGTAAATTTCCATGTTTCTCCTTTCTCTGAATCTTGGTGGGTTGTTTTTTTGCCTGAACAGCAGATGACACCAAACGATAATTTTCGACTGAATACAGACTTTTGAAATGTAGGTAGACTCAGTTGGAATGCCATTTTGCATTCTTTGTAAGACAGATTCACATAGCTAACAATTATGTTTCAATTAATATTATTATGTTTAAATTAATAATAATTTAAAACCATCTTTGTCCAACCCTCTATCCTCATTCACATTTCATATATACTGTGCAGATATGAACTGTGCTGAAGTGTCAGAATATTGTTATTTATATTCAAATTAAAATTGAATAAGGGGAATAGTTTTGATTTTTAAGAACACAATCAGTTTCTGAATTCAATCATTATAAACGATGAGTGATATTCAGATGAAATCACAAATGCCACTCAAGTGCAAAAACTTATTTCATGCAGATGTCAAGTATAATTAAAGTGTAACAAAATAGATCCATGGAAAATCAGAGATGACTGAATCATTAAGACAGAAAGCAAGTGATGTGAATGTGATCCATTCACATCACATGTATTATTATAATGGTCTGTTGAATTTGATGACTCTTTTCACCTCTATTTTCCATGTTGATTTTTAAATACAGGTATAATGATTGTGGCAGTATGAAGAATGCCTCCCTCCTATATTTCCCCAGTGATTTGTATACCTATGTTATGGACATTTGCAGTGAGACTTTCTGTGTGTGCACAGGTTTGTCAAGAGTCTATGTGCAAGAGACTGATTGATTGTCAGAAATTGTACAATACATCTGAAAACTACAAACTACACTGGTTATGTTGGTGCCATGAGAACTGGATGTTTGTTTTAATGCCTATCAGGTTGTTGAAATTGTATGTCTCTGATGCAGATCGTCACATTACCACCCCTACGCACACTTCCCAACACTAACCCCCAACCTAGAGTCAAGAGAAAGGTTTCAGTGTTTGCTAATTACTAAACTTGTGTGTTTCATATATTCACTAACTGGAATGATGATAGATTTGTACCCTTTCTCTGAATTTTTTTTTTTTTTTTGCTGCCACATGGATTTATATGGGTTACTTTGAAAAGCAAACAAGCTGACAACATGGGGCACTATTAACATGGGGAAGAGAGTGTACTCAGTTGAGCCCAGCTGCAGCAACTAGAGCACGGTTGCCTTGCAATTTGTGGCCCTCCATTGTGCGGGGTGGGCAGTAGGCCTGGTAGCAACTGGCAACTGCTGCAGCCGCAGGAGTTCTCAACTTGAACTGCGTCAAGATGGTAAAAAATAGTCTTCTCCTGCAATTTGGGGTTCATGTCTTCTTTAAAACATGTCCTTGCTAGGCAAAGTGCTGAGATCTGCAGTGCTTAATTCAGTGTTGTCTTAGTTTCCTTGATTTAGATTTACTTTATTGTGGAATCACTGATGACCCACACAGAAATCCTGGGGCATTTGTTCCTCGTTATCAAAACAGGGGCTGTCTGTTGTTTAAATATCTGAAGCAGTGGGATAGTCTTGAACATTCAGGTGTGGACTTGTGGAGATCCATCTCAGGAACAGGCTCTCCTGAAATTCTCAGGAATTGCACAGTGCAGCTATACAGTGCCAGTCTTGCAGAGGGCCAAGAGGTGGAACTAAATTTGGGACTAGGTGAAATAATAAACAGGGGAATAAGAATGCTAACTAAATAATAAAAGTGTGACAACCTCACAGTAAATTTATTGATTTTGAATTGTTTATTCACTGTTCTCACAAATTAATTAGCCTTATGTAGGTTTCAAAAATCTCCCTTTACTCTCTAACACACTGCTATAGACAACTTGGTGCCAAGCCACAAAGACACCCTGAGGAGTAACAACTTGTGGTTGCTCGAAATGATTTTAGACATGAAAGGACATTGTACACTGACATTTAAACAGATTTGAAATTACATCAAATGAGAGTAATTTTAGTAGAGTGCCTCTTTAATTGCAATTCAAAGGTCAGGTGAATAACACACCCAATGTAAAACTACCCATTTAACACATTGCTGCCCTATTGGTTGGTACTCTTTTCTGATGTCTCAGTATCTTTTCTAGGTCATGAGCTACAGCTTTAGTGGGAAAATACAACCAGTGTTTACCATACTTTTGGTAACTGATGGACTCATACTCATTTTATACATTTCAGAATGGAAGGTATCTCTTAAAAGCCATCAAAAGAAACATACATACCCATGATAAACTGCCAGTACTGTTCTTCACAAAGGAATATTTAATTTCATGAGGATCTTCAGTGATCTGAATTTTACATATTTTAACCCAGAGTTTGAGATCATTAAAAATGAATATGTTACACAGTGATAAAAATGACCATAAACTCCTGTTGTGTTGACAGATTACAAGTTTTGGTTCCTCATGTTAAAATGCATTGTGTATCAAACAACACAAGATTTTTTTTTTAAAAGTAAACACTTTAAAGCATTCTTGTTATGCGTTCTTGTTTAATGGTCTCATTTGTTTTAATGTTTAAATAATATTCCTCAAATACAAAGTTTTCTTTTTCTTTGAAGTGTATCTATGGGAATCTGAGGTGTTGCATGACAATGGTTATTATACACTCACGTCATCTCTGGGTGTGAAAGCACAGAGGGTGACTCAGCTAATTTCCCTGATCAGACCTACTGTCCTGTATAATTTCTGCAGCTCCGTCACATTCATTGCTTTGCGTGACCGTGTGAAAAGGCGAGCTTTAGCACGCAAATGATAACTGGTTATCACTCAGAGGCTCTCGGTTTCTGCCTCATTTCTCAGTATAATCCCAAAATGGCAGTCTCTTGGAACCTTACACTATAAAAAACGGCAAATCTGTCTGCAAGAAGACAATGGAAGTTCTTTAAGTGGGAGTTTACCTGCTAAACATGTCAATAATAACATTGCACTATCAGTAACAATTATGTCAGGTATTATTTTTGTTCTTAATTTTCATAATAAATGGTCTTTACAATGGAATAGGAGAGTTTTCCTTTCTATGATACCTTCTGGAGATTGCTCATACACTTGGATTACAACCACAGCAATGAAGGGTGAAACACTATATATACAGGCAGGAAATCCATCACCAAAATTGATCCAACAGTCCATTTGTTATCATAAAATGAGCAATTTAATTTTAATAGTTTATTTGAATATCAAAAGTAAATGAGATTTGAATCTGAATTTCAGTTGTAGTTGAATACCTAAAGATATTCAAAAATAAGCAGCAGGATATAATTTACACTGTACCATCCATACTCACATTTAGCTAAATTAATTGAGCCTTGAGCCTGGGCATCTTTATTAAAGATGAAATTAAAGAAATTAAAGTGATTAAATTGATTTTTATCCTTGAAAAAAATCCTAATGTTCCAAGCCCAGCTATCACAGTACAAGCAAAGGCATTATTATTGTTAATGATATGCGGACAGGCACTGACAATACTAAAACCTAACAACCTTGACTAATACTTAGTGAACAGTCATTTATTATGGCACTGTCTGCAAAATATCCTCCAAATATTTATTAATGCATGGGACCTTCTTGTCTAATGTCAGATGATCACCTACAGTATTTTGAAATTTCTCTCATGGAGAAACTTTACATTGTGTAGCAAAATGTATCCTCTGTCCTCTTGTATAAGTTTTTCTTCTGTGCTGTAAAGATGGACTTCAAAGATATAATTTGTAATTTCACACATGCATTAGCTACACTGACCAGTCTAAACATAAATATGTTTCTTACTGTACATACCTCTGTTCACATAACATATGAACACGCTGTAGCACTGAATTAGTGGTCTTCTAATAACAATTGAACCCCAACTGCACCAGTCCATGTATGCCAGAAACTGCCTCAAGGGGAAAAGAATATTCATTATCATTCCTTATACACCCACTGTAATGTCACTGCAAAATCTGCGTTCATCACCTGCCTGCCCTTACTGATGTCATGCAAATTTAAGAATTTGATGTACTCATGTTACATTATGATTAATGTCAGACAAGAAAAGTGAACAATTTGTTATGACAATGTTAACTAAAGCTTCTGAAGGCTAATTGTGTGATGTATGCAGAAACAGTGTAAATTGGCATGTCATGGCCCGGAATACTGTGCACAGACCTGTGCATTTGACTCCAGTAAAGGAGTTCCAGGACCATATGGAAGAGACTGACCATTCACATCGGAGGGTGTCAGCACTTCTGTGCCGTGGGAAACACAGGTGCTTTCCTGGCCACACCCTCTTGCACATCCTGTCTGTGAGCCTCCCAGAATTGGGTGTTCCTGATACAACTCGTCTTGCAGGCAAATTGGCACCTCTGTGTACACAGGTGAGTGAGCAAGAGACACAGAGAGAGAAAGACAGAGAGAATAAAGGAATAATGAGAGGATTAATGGATTTGTTTAGCACCTGTCAAAATTCTGAAAATACTTTCCGGTGGGGGGGGGGGCTGTGGTGGCATTTCAGCCATCACCTAGCACCTACATGGGTGATACACAGCAGCCATTTAGTGCCAATTTTGTGCTCACCACTCATTAGCTAAAGTAGAGACGGGGAGAATTACTAAATTATTAAATTGGGGATTAATAGATGGCCAAATTGAAAAAGCCTGAATTTGGGAATTGTTGAGGGTGGCAGTGTAGCATAGTGGCTAGAAGCAGGGCTTGTGACCGAACGGTTGTTGGTTCAATTCCCCGCTGGGGCACTGCTGCAGTACCCTTGGGCAAGGTACTTAACCCACAATTGCCTCAGCAAATATCCAGCTGTATAGCATGTGAAAATTGTAAGTTGCTCCAGATAAGAGTGTCTGCTAAATGACAGTAATGTAAACGCTATGTAAATTTAGCCAGGACAGTGGGGAGCCCCATATTGAAAGTACCATAACATCTTCAATTACCACAGACAGTCAGAACCTTGGTTTAACATCTTATCTGAAAGATGATAACACTAACAAAACAGTGTCCCCGTATCTGCACTTCAGGATTGTTTTCTGAAGGGGAGACTACCCCTACTGACCCACCAAACGTCACTCCCTGCAGCAACCCGCTTTTTCCCAGAAGGTCTCAGATCCAAGTACTAACCAAGTCATTGCTGCTTAGCTTCAGCCATCAGGCAAGCGACAGCTGCAGGGTAACAACCACCCATTGCCATAATAAGTATCAATTAATAGAATCCATTAAGGGCTATTGCAAACCAGTAGTTTCCCAGAGAAAACTGTAGGTATTTTTTTGTTTGATTCTCTAGTGCTATTGTCCAAAAGACTAGCAGTATCACAATCTTTGTATGAAGCTCAACAGTTATCCCTCACCTACACTGTACAGAGGGAGTTGCTGATGTGCAATAAACTGATAAACAATTCATTGCTCCTATGTTTCTGTCCTCATTCATTGTTGCAGCTCTGCAAACTCAAATATACAATGTAGAATCCACAAAGGAATGCTACTGAACACTTTGAAAAGACCCAGTCTCCCTCTCTTTATTCAGATTTACACCTTGAATGTCATTTCATGTTTTTTACTGACAGGCTGATGCTTCAAAGTACAATTACCAACAAGTGAGGAAAGACAAATAATGATATGCATGCTGAGTGTGCAGTTCATGAGGGGTAACCTCATATTTGACTGTACTTTGAACTACAGTACAGCTGCATCATTCACTATGTTCTTCCTAACCTTTCCTGGGGATGTATCATTAACTCTACCTGTACAGCGTTTGACGTGATGATTGCAGAGATTCTATATGCCCTTGTTTATTTTACATGGGCTGTGTCCTCCCTATGACCTGACCAAAGATAATGGCATGCAAATATGAATGATCCCAGAGATTGAAGTGGGTGACATTACAGACAAATAGACAATGTAGATTGACTTTGACAATGTCAATTTACACTACACTATTCAACTATTCAAAGAAGAAGGGACTAATCATTGAATGTATGGATGAAAAGAACTATATGTTCTGGAAGTATTGTGCAGAGAAATTTATGGAAAGGAAAATCTGGAAGAAAAGAATGATACCTTTCATTTTAGGGGGTAGAAAAGAATTCAATTTTTAGGAGCTGGAATACTCTAACTGCAATTCACATTCATTTAGTGCTCATGGAACTGTAGTTGGGGTATTCCAAGACAAATATTGCTCAACAACTTGACATGTTTTCTCTTGCCCTCTCATCAGTGCCAGTGTGATTACTGTTAAGGGTATATGAGTCTGAATGCCAGTTGTCTCTTCTAGCCTTCAGTAAGGTAATTATTAAGAGAGTCTGAACAGCTGAATTATAAAGGGAAAGCAATGTAATTTGTCTGCTAAATAAAGTAATGTGAGATGTTAGTCTTAATATACCCATAAAAGTCACTTTTCTATGCAAAATCCTTTCTATTTACAGTTGTTTAGCACACAACTACACAATGTTAATTGGAGTTAACATAAAGTCTTCTGTTGAAATTGACTTACAGCTGGTGAATGAAAACTCCATGTGTCTCATCCACGGATGCCACTCCTACAGTTTACGTCGAAGTTCCACAATAGTGTAAATTACTCACAAGTAAATTAATCAACAGATTAATTGTAGTAATCCCTCATCCTAGAGTGCCGGACATATTTCTGGCTTTCATTCTGTGCTCTTGATCACATAATTACATCAGTGATTCTTCTAAATGAATGCAGGTGTCAGTGCACAAACTAGAGTCTATATATTGTATGGACATAGATCAAGGAACCTATAGAAATACATGGTTCAAAGTTTCCTAGACCCACGGGGAGAGAGAACCAGAGAGAAGGACAGGTGTGAATTTCAGGGCTGATTTATGCTTCAAATTTGCGTGCAGACGTGAATGTTTATGCAAACATGGTACCGCTCTCTGTGAGCTGAAGACCCTCCATGCTTGCTACCTTTTCAAAGGACAGTAGGTGTGTATGTTTGTAAGACAGTAGGTATGTACCAACCGCCAAAATGGTTAGTTCTGACCAACTGTTACTATGTGTAAATTTGCATACCAGCCATGACAATATCCAGCATCAAATAATCATCAAACACAGCAACCTTGTGGTCAACTGCATAGCCCTAAGCATTGTTTCAAAATCTGAGAGGTGGAAAACAGGCAGTGTGACCCTCCAGCCATTATGGTGTCAATTATGGCATTTTGTTTGTGCAACAGATGTGGCTGCATTGACCATACAGAGTATAAATCAGCCCTCACTGTGACAGACATCACACAGTGTTGTTGTACACCAGCTGCGACAGAGCTATAGGAGTCAGCCTTGACCTATAAGGACACATGTAATTTAAGGCAACAGGTCAAGGCATAAGAATATTGGCTGGTGCACTCTCAGCTGCTGGTTTCACCTGTGACAGCACATCAGGATGTATTCCATGCTGATCAAACCTGGCAGTCTGAGCCATTCCTCACACAGTGCAGGTATTTTGCAACACAAATTTAGCAACTTGCTTGTACTTTACAATTCTTTTGACTTTTTACAGTAGTGTAATGAATTGGCACTTTTATTTACTATGCAATAAAAATAGACAATAGTCAAATGGGCTTCTTTTTAATGATGCCTACCTTGAATGGACTGATTTTGCATTAGTAGGTTACTGTTATAATTTAACATACTGTATATTAAATTGACTTTTTTTTTAAAGAAAGTCAAGCAAATGCATGGAAGTGTTTGCTCTATTTCTGTTTTCTCATACAAGTACCATAATATTACCTTTAAAAGAAAGATTCAAGAATTCAAAAGTAAAAGTCACATCACTGACATGCCAGCAACTTAAATTGCCTGCCCATAGCTATGCCTATAATTAAAGTGACATAAAAAACAATTAGGCTGTCTACAAAGCAGAAAGTTTGATCTGACACTAAGGTATTCAGGACACTAAAGCCCTCAGAAGAAGCGTTTATGAATTTTTGTAGAATATGATTTAACCTGTCAGGCAGCACCTTGCCGGTGGTCATTTAAGTCTGATTCCAATATTAGATGAAAAAAGAGAACAGCTTGGTACATTTAGATACCACACACCTCAGCCTGCGGGATGTTAATACCAGTGAAGCACATTAGGTAAACAGAACTTGTTGAGCAATCATTGGGGCAGGGCCTAATTTGGATCTTATGGGAGCTGTGACAGGGCTGGTTGGAGAATGGGTCCATCATGCTCATGGTGATGTATATATAGAATGGCCTCTCTGTCTCTCTGCACCAGTGCTCCTACATCCTGTCAGCCTGTCAGAGTGCTACTTTGTTCCCTCAACCTTCGATACTTCCTGAGATCCAGAGACCATGTCCCTCTCAGTCCGCTCCTCACGCCTGTCTGTGGGACGAGGATCAGGCAGTGTGTATGGGGGTGCAGGGGGTTCTGGCATCCGCATCTCTAGTGTGACCAGCCGAAGCAGCAGCCTCAGCCTGGGGAGTGGAGTTGGGGGGTACAGCATGATGGCAGTGGGTGGGGGCTTTGGTGCAGGCGGAGGAGGTGGGGGTCTGGAAGAGGCCTTGGTCATGGTCAATGACAAGCAGACCATGCAGAATCTCAATGATCGCTTGGCATCCTACCTGGCGAAGGTACGCTCCCTGGAGTCAGCTAACGCAGAGCTAGAGCTGAAGATCCGGGAATTCCTGGCCACAAAGGTGTCTGGGGGTGCCCGGGACTTCACAGTGTTCTTGAAGACTATCGCGGATCTGCAAGCACAGGTGAGGGGGGGAAGAGAGGTGGGGCCGATACCTTTTAGGACACCTCCACTTCTATAAGCACGCTTAAAAATTCTCTGTACTGTAAGAGAAATTGACACGTTGACCAAGAAGTATCCAAAGTGTCATTGCATATTCTCATGTAATCAAAGCTTTGGTTCACCATATAGTTCATGTTTCAGTAATTACGTTTTGCCACCAAGTGACCAACCAGAGGCTACTCCTTTGAGTTTCAGTGCTTGAATACAATGGTTTCACAGATTCAACAATCACTGATATTGAAAAACTTACTGTTGATTTAGGTGTTTAAGTGAACTTCAGAATGAGGACATGCTATGATATGCTTTTTTATTGCCACTGGCCTTTCCATCTTGTAAATCACCATTTGGATTTATTTTTTGCAGTTCTGAATGAAATCAGTACATAGCTTTAACTTTCATGGTACCATCTTTATATATTATACCATCTTCTATAGATGCAAAGCATCCATAATTGCAACTAACTTACCTTAGTGCATATTACTATTGCAGCTTTGCTATGATAATGATACTGCTTTCTGCTTCAATCAATGAATATGTTTGCATTTCTGATACAATTAAGTTCCTTTTAAACCAACACAGTAAAGCACAGCAGAAATGATCCATAGTGCCCATCTCATTATCAGCATACCAGTAATACAAAGAGTATTCTTGAATTTAAAGAAATCCCAAAACTTACATTTATTGGTAAATAATAAGTCTAATTTATTCTATTTTTAACTAAGTCTAACAATAAGTCTTATTTCCGCTGGTCCAATTCAGCTTCCCTGGAGATGGCAAATATAAGACTTTGGTCAGTCAGGGTGCATATGTCTTCTGTCCTCTTCTGCATGATGAATGGTCAAAAACAATACATGTACTGGTAGCCTACTTTAAATATTCCATAAGTGTGTACAAAGCTTTGCGCATTGACTTCTGGGTTTATTCTAGCTTTGTGTGTCTTTGAAATGTACTGATAATCAACCAGGCATTATTATGGGGGGTATTGGACAGCAGTCAAGGGATATGCCAAGAATGTAAGAACATAGCATACAAACCTTAAAACAAGTTGCGACGATTTTTTTCTTCCCCAATACCTCTAGACGTACTGTAGCATTTAATGTGAGAAGTGCCATTTGTTTTATATTCTTGTCATTGTGTGTAACTGTATATGCCGTAAAGAAAATTTCCACAAATCTTGTCATGAAACCAAATACCTCTGGTCTCTTGGAATTGGAATAGAAGAACAATCAGCTCTTAACTGACAGTTCACATCTAAAGGCTTAACCCTATGTGAAGACCCCAGGATGAGTATATTTTAGAAAATAAATAGCTGTTAGAGCATAAGTAAACACACTGATATTATATTTTGTGTTTGTTTAGTGCATGTACTGTACATGTACAATTTTGTGTTTGTTTAGTGCATGTACATGTACAATCTCTGGACTTCTGTGTGGCTTCTCTTTATGCCTGTCAGGCTGGGTTAAAGTTACTTTGCATCTTGACCACTTCATACATGACAGCCACAGCCAACCATAGTTATAACTACAGAAATTGCTGAGCTAAGACATGTTTTTTTTTGTTTATGTGCATCATGCAGCAGTGTGTATATGCATACTGGCCAATGTCCCCCCTTATAGCTATTCCCTTCTCTTTTGGCGCAGATTGGTGCTGCTGGGGCTAAAAATGCCATGATTGTTCTCCAGATAGACAATGCCAAGCTGGCTGGTGATGATTTCAGAGTCAAGTAAGTCTCTCCATCCTACTTCACATAACATAACATGATCACCTCATGATGTCTAGTGGTCATCGTTTTCTATAGTCCAGAAATTATATTAAATTGAAACATACATTTCTTTATTCATTAAGGGTAAGGCGTATAGTAAATATTCATTGCAGATGAATCACAATTCGGAATTTGTAGTGCGATAAATACATGTATGTTATA
Organism: Megalops cyprinoides; assembly: GCF_013368585.1. Taxonomy (NCBI): domain Eukaryota; kingdom Metazoa; phylum Chordata; class Actinopteri; order Elopiformes; family Megalopidae; genus Megalops; species Megalops cyprinoides. Next base: position 44,840,922 of record NC_050583.1, read on the forward strand.
TTGTCTTAGAAATAAGAGCAGACTATAGTGATTCTTTTCCACCATGGGTGAAAAAGACCATCGGCCTCATCGGAACGTCGGAACCCCATCAGAACATTAACAATCATTTTAAGGAAAACCTCTGTTTATGCAAGACTTGGTTGGTGCTAGCCATGTACAAATATAGCAAAATATTCCTATTAATGCTCTGGTCATGGGATCCAGGTATGAGAGTGAGTTGGCCATGAGACAGTCAGTGGAGGCTGATATCAACGGATTAAGGAAGGTGTTGGATGAGTTGACTCTGGCCAGATCTGACCTGGAGATGCAGATTGAAGGGTTGAAGGAGGAACTGGTCTTCCTAAAGAAGAACCATGACGAGGTGGGTATTGGGTGATGAGGTTGATCTGCAACTTTGCTGTTGGTACAGGATCTGCAATTCATTCACACATATATTGATCATTTCACTGCAAGTGGCAAGGGAGTAAGTACACTCTGTAATCCAATTAGCGAAGGTCCTTCAGCTTCCACCAGCCTAACTCTGAAAAATGTCCCCATCAACCCTCCATCCTCCCTGATGCATTGATAACCCCTTACCCTGACTCCTCTTCCCCTATCTTCAGGAGTTGGCTGCCCTGCGGGCCCATATAAGTGGAAGTTCTGTGAATGTTGAGGTCAATGCTGCACCTCAGCAAGACCTGGCACGGGTCATGGAGGAGATTCGGGCCCAGTATGAGGGCATCGTCGACAAGAACCGCCGGGAGATGGAGAGCTGGTACAAGGGCAAGGTGAGTGGTTTGCTGGGTCTATCAAGAAGGTGATGAGCAGAAATGAGCAAAGTGCAGACTTTGTGGTTTTGTTGTCTATATTGAATTGTCATGTCCATCACCGCGGCATGGGGGCACTACATAAAATGAAGGCACTGCTGGGATTCTTTTGAAGTTTAGAGCATTCATTGCTTTGATATAACATTATTAGGAGAAGATCTTTTTGTAGGGACATAGCCGGTCAGCGAGAAAAATTGTGATTTATGTCATGGAGCCTCAGTTATACCTTAAGTTCCAGTCAGAGCTGCTTAGATGGTGCAGAGGAGAGCTAACCATGCCATATTAGTGGTTGGTGTTGGTGAAGATGCTGAAGTGGGCCAAATTGAAGATGCCCTACAAACTGTCCGTTGTTGGGGACGCGTGAGAGTAAGGGGTAGGATTTTCAGCAGTGAGGCCGATGGTCTGTCGATTCTCTGTGAGGGCAGGGAGGAGATAAATCCTCAGTCAGTCCCTCCTGAAGTAAGGCATACAGATAGTGATGTAGTGTGGAGGATTGTGGTGGCCAACCAAATTATTTCTCTTTCCATCTCATACAGCAGAAGGCTGATGAAGGCAGCGGAAGGCAGGCTTGAACCTATTCTGGCCAAAGTGGTTAAGAAAGGTGGAGTTCCTGTCCAGGATAAGGATAGGGTGAGAGTGGAACAGCTGCTTCGGGGAGCAGTTGGGGCAGATCTTATGTTGTTGCCGCTACGGCTGAAAGAGAAAAGGAGCAATCCTCCAAACTTTCTTGAGTTACTTTCTGAGATTAGAGCCGAAGAACAATATGAGAGAACACGGCATAAGGTTCTGTTAGAGAAGAAGCTGACATTCAAAAGCCAGCACCACAGTTGTCCCACCCAGGCAGTGACAGGTCTGAAGCTGTTGCTTTGCGGAAAAAAGTGGACAGGTTAAAGCAGAGAACAAAGACATTGGAAGGTAAAGAGGTGGAGCAGCCAGTTACAGCTGCTGCCGTGAAGGGAGAGACTGCTGAGCGTAACCCTTCATCTAGACAGAAGCAGAACTATAAGAGGGATGATGACCACTACTGTTACAGATGTGGGGAAGATGTGGCCATGTTGCCTCCAAGTTATCATCCCCTGAAAATGAGACAAAGGTGATTAGGAGGCTCATATCTTCACTCCACAAAGCTAAAGACAAACATGTTTCTGACAATGACTCTAAAAGTGAAACCACTCCTTGCTCAGTCAGAAATCAGGCAGTGCATGCCATGACAACTGCCTCTTTCCCTGATTGTCTAATTGGTCCAGCGACTACCGTGCAGATTAAAGTAAACGGTCACCCCTGTACAGCAATTTTGGACAGCGTGACCATAATCTTTGAAAAATGGTATTAAAAACACTTGTCTCGTGTACCCATTCAGCCAGTGTCAGGCTTGGCTATTTGGGGTCTTAGTGATACTAGCTACCCTTACCAAGGATATGTTGTAATAGATATGCAGTTCCCCAAAGAACTCATGGGCAAACCGGAGACATTGTCAGTGTTGGCATTGATTTGCCCTGGTCCTAATACACTGACTCAGGTCCCAGGTCCCTAGGCACTAACCACTAGCTTGTTTCATAGGCTTGCTGCTCTGTGTGGAGATTCAAAGAGTGAAACTCTGGCTCATGCTATGAATGTTAGTGGCATTGGGTCTAAGAAAGAGTCTGTCTTGCCTAGCCCTAGTGAAGTGGACCCAGATGAAACTGTGGGTGTGGTGAAATGGATGGGCCTTAGTCAGTTGACCATCCCACCACAAGAAAGTCTTTGTGTACCGTGTCAGGTGGATTTTTGCCAGTCAGCACCTAAAAGTATAGTTGTAGTGGAAGCCAGTAACACCATGCCATTGCCTCAGGGTGTAATGCTTCAACCAGTCATAGCCCTGGCCGTTTCTATTGACACCAAATGTTTTTCACTCTTACTACAGAATGAAACAAAGAGAGAGGTTACCATATGTCAAGGCACTCTTTTAGGAAGAGTACAGGCAGCTGATTTGGCAAGTCCTCCAGTGGAGGGGGAGGCATCAGGGGAGATTGACCCAAGTTCAATTGATTTTGGTGATTCCCCCATTCCGACAGAATGGAAAGAGAGACTTAAGAGAAAACTGTGTAGCCGGCATAAGGTGTTCTCGCTCCATGCATGGGAGGTTGGTCTAGCCAAGGGGGTAGAATATCACATTCGTCTGTCTGACCCCCAACTGTTTTGGGAGAAGTCCAGACGTCTAGCGCCTGCTGATATAGAGGATATGCGTAAACATCTCCAAGAACCTGCTAGCAGCAGGAGTGATCAAAGGGTCCCGGAGTCTACCTATAGTGATTGCCAGAAAGAAGGATGGTAGCGTGCATATGTGCATTGACTACCGGACTCTAAATAGTAAGACTATTCCCGATCAGTTTACCACCCCTTGCATCGATGATGCGCTGTTATGTCTAGCTGGAAGCTGTTGGTTCTCCGTATTAGACTTCCATAGTGGCTACTACCAAATACTTGTAGCTATGGCAGAGGAGGACAAGTAGAAAACAGTGTTCATATGTCCTCTTGGCTTCTACCAGTTCGAATGGATGCCACAGGGAGTTATGGGGGCCCCTGTGACATTCCAATGCTTGATGGAGAAGGCTGTAGGGGACATGAATCTGCTGCAGGTCCTAGTCTATCTAAATGACTTGATTGTGTTTGGTGCAACTTTGGAGGAACATGAGGAGAGACTTCTAAAAGTGTTAGACTGCCTTGAAGAAGTAGGTCTTAAGGTTTCTGTGGACAAGTGCCAGTTCTGTCAGCCTAAGGTGAAATATGTGGGTCATGTTGTGTCGACTGATGGGATTGCCACAGACCCATCTAAGGTAGAGGCAGTCACCAAGTGGCTGCAGCCTGATTTGAAGGCATTGAGGTCGTTCCTTGGCCTCTGTGGTTATTATTGCAGATTCATTGCCAACTATTCCTCCATTGTAAAGCCATTGACTGACCTAACTAAGGGGTATCCACCAACTAGGAAAGGGAAAAAGCAGAGTGCACTAAAAGACCAGCACTACTTCAAAGAGTCTGAACCGTTTGGCTCGCGACGGACGGATGCCTGTACCTGTAAGGCTTTTTGTGAGATCATTAGGTGCCTTACCAATGTGCCTGTTAGCTTTTGTGGACCCGAGCAAGCCCTATGTGTTGCACATCGATGCCAGCCTTAAGGGGTTGGGGACTGTTTTAAACCAGATGCATCCGGAGAGTCTAAGGCCTGTCGCATTTGCCAGCAGAGATTTGAATGGTGCAGAGCAGAAGTACCATATCCACCAGCTTGAGTTTTTGGCACTCAAGTGGGCAGTGGTGGATACGTTCTATGACTATCTATACGGGGTGAAATGTATGGTATTCATGGACAACAATCCGCTCACCTACATGTTGACAACAGGGAAGCTCAATGCTCCGGGGCAAATATCACCCTGGAAAAGTCAATGTTGATGCTGATTTGCTTTCCCGAAACTGGATTGAACAGGACACTGAGCCATGGAGAAATCTTGCACAGGGTGATGTGAAGGCGATTTGTGACTGTCTGCATGTGCAGGAGCTGCGTGACAGTGATGTACGTTTGGCAGACAAACTAGGTGTTCCAGCAGAAGGTGTTCCTGAGCTATATGCTTTTGCAACTCATCTCAGTTTGGGCCAGCTAGAATTCAAGCGAGGGGATTTGCAAAAAGCGCATCTAGAGGACAGTGTGCTCAGAGTAGTTAGTTGTTTTAGGGTTTGAAGCATATATTTTATAATTGATTCAAAGAAGTATATGTAATTGAACATTTTGGTTGCAACAGTTTCAGACCAGTAACCATAATGCCATGACCAGTATCTCATTTCACAAAAGCAATCTGCAACCACATTTAAGTCTTTATTTGCGAGTTCTTGCCAAAAATATATTTCACATGCATGCTTACAGATGTGCAATAAATTTGTGAACAGTGTAGAAGTATCACAACTCTATAGCTCTCATGTCATGAGACATCAGATGGGAGCCAATGTTCTAGGACTGCATTAATACACTAGATGTAGTTATTGTCAGAGAGGGTAGTAATTACATTTGCAAATGTTATTTGTAAACTTATGATTCAGTGGTAAGTGGTAGGATTAATAACTAGTTTCATTTGGAACATCTTGATATGTACTGCATACTACTTAGGTAGATAGAAACTTAAGAAGTTATACATGAGTGGGAGCGTTCTCTGTAGACAGTGATATGTAGCTCATAGGTATTTCAGTCCTTTAGGCTATGTACCTACTTTATCTTTATTCTGGCAGGAGTAAAAAAAAGACTGCTTAAATTACATTTCAGCATTTATTGTTAACAGTTAGAGCTTACTCCAAGGTTTCTCCAGTTGGACTCTTGGGGTGTGACATGTGTGTTGGTTAATCTTTCTTTGGAAAAAAAAAACAAGGCACAAAGTTACTGCTGCCATTAGTTTTCAGACTTAATATAAATAACAGATCAAATATAATTGGGAATTGGCATCTCTTCATTAAGAACTGGTTCTACATATGTCTACAAATGTTTTTACATATTACATTTACATTACATTACATATTACATATACACATTTAGCATTTAGTACATTTAGTATTCAATTTTTTAAGATTTTTAAAAAATAATTATGTTCATTACTTTCTGATTTCACAATCAAATTTCACAATTGTCAAATTACTTAAATAAATAGCCTTTTTCCCTCAAAATTATCAAGGAACGACATCAGAATGAGAGTGAGTAGAGGATGCCCCACTTCTTTTTGTGTGACCCTATGTATATTCCCTTTGATTTTACAGTTTGATGCACTGAACCAGCAAGTGGTAAGCAGCACTACAGAGATCCAGACCTCCAGAAGTGAGATCAGTGAGCTGAAGAGGACTGTGCAGGGGCTGGAGATTGAGCTGCAGTCCCAGCTCAGCCTGGTAAGACATGGGAGAAGGAGCTTCTGCTGTACACATAAGGAAGAAGCACACTGACTAAAGAACAAAAAAGTGACTACATAGATGGCACACACAACACACACAAACTCACAGAGACACATGGAAGAGTCATGTTTATAATGGCATTGTCTTGGCATTGTGCAGAAATTGTCTCTGGAGGGTACACTGGCAGACACAGAGGCCACCTTTTCAGCCCAGCTGGTGAAGCTACAGGCACAGGTCACAATGCTGGAGCAGGAGCTGATGCAGCTGCGATCTGAGACTGAGAGGCAAAGCCATGAGTACAAGTTGTTGTTGGATGTTAAAACACGCCTAGAGCTAGAGATTGCAGAGTACAGGAGGCTGCTAGATGGAGAGGCCTGGGGGTGAGTACAGTAGCCTATATTTGTGTGTGTGTGTGTGTGTGTATGTGTGGACGCATGTGGATCTGTGTCTGTGCATGTGCCTAGAAATACTTTCCCCCTGTTTCTGCATAACAGTATGGTGGTGAGAATTTAATTCTTATGATGTTTGCCTCAAACACTGGGTCTCAAAACTGTGTCCTGTAACTCAGATCTCAAGAGGTGGTCAAGACAAAAATTACCACATCAGCTGTGATAGTGGAGCCTCCAGTCGAAATCTGTGGTGAGTCATTTTAACAGCTGTCCATTAAACATGAGATGATTGATACATACATCACACATACATCTGCCAGCATTCACAATGAGCAGCATAAATAAACACTGGCTTCAGTGGGATGGCATGAGACAATCTGTCAATGTAGCCATTCACCTACCTGTATCATCAATACTTCTGGCATTGATTATATACTATATTGAAACAATCTGTCATTTACAGTCTAGAGGTTTTGTTTCTACAACCCTTTGTTATATTTTTATAAGCTATCTGTGAAAAACTAGTCTAAAGCCTGAGAGCTCATGCTGAAGCCAGCTGGACTTTTTCTGTATTTTTTTCACTGACGCATGAAAAGGGGAAGCATTAGGAACATTTTTTTTTAAATAATATGTTTAGATCCTGTAATGTCAATTATTTTTAGTTCTTGCATGTTAAGTAGTATAATCAGCGATGGCCAAAGAATCCCCCTATGCTTTTTAGTTAGTTTCAAAACCAAGCAAAAACAAAATGTCTTCAACAAGTGTAAGAAATGCTCTATTAACTTCAGTTTCAAAGTATGGAAGTAATTTGTATTCTGAATTCTTTTCATGAAGTAGTAGTGGGAAGATGCAAATTTAGTAGTCAATATGTAATTGTTTCAACAAAATTTATAATTGAAGAGATATTGGTAAGTAGGCTGAAATGATACTTTACCATTTTTATTTAATGAAGAAGATTACATAAAAAAGAACAAGACCACTATAAACAAAACCATTATAAACACGAAGAAGGTTGATTTTAATCAATCAGTTTAACTCAGAAGTTAAAATAATTCCTATAATCAATCAATTAACTTTTATTTGCCTATCAGGGTTGGGCTGGGTTGGTACATGGATCAAAGATATCCTGGTCAACCACGTTGCTGCTAGAAGTGGTGTTGATGAACCAATAGGGGGCAGTCTTCCTCCTGGACCTTACTGGAAAGTAATGCCCCAGCAAAACAATGGGGACACTGTGCTATGGAAAATGCTGTCTTTGCAATGACACTTTAAAATGCAGTCCTGACTCTCTGTGGTCATTTAAGATCCCTCAGTACTTATTGGAAAGAACAGGGAGCTACCAAGTGTCCAGACTAAATTCCCAGTCAGGCTCTTACAGTTTAGCCATCTGGTAACCCCCCAGGTTTTTTGACTAAACACTTCCCTCCCCAAAAAATTTCCTCAGGTTGTCATAGTAAAAGAGAAGTTGTTTGCAATCGACCGTAAAAGGGGTAAAATAAATTAAAAAACTAAACCAAATAAAAAATATGAATAAAACATAAACAAATTAACAAAATAGAGGAAAAGTGAGAACAGAAGTCAAAAATTATTCCCTAATGCCTGACACAAAATGCAATCGAGACAAACTTGTTGCCTAGATGAAAAATTTGTACTAGCTGCACTTTCTCAGTTGCAGAGCCTTGGTGTTCTTCTTTGTACTATTTAGATGCCTGCACTGTGAAACTGCAAATATAGTACTATTAATATTGTTGAGAATTCAGTGTTGTACCAGCCATATTACCATGCACTGAACCGAAAACTAACATTTGAATTACTTCACACTTTGATATTATCCAATTCCAGCAGTACTTGCTAAACAGTAAAAATGACCCAAAAACACCCTAGAAGAGAGGCCCAAAAAACAATACCAGCCCTATTCATTTATTTTCTTTGCAGTTTTTCAATCACCATTTGCCTATAGACGTTAATATAGGTCCAGAACGTGAAAATTGACTATCAAGTGCAGCATAAGCAGGACTTGGATTGGTACAATTGGTTAGTTAAGAGACAAAGCAGAATCTAATTCTTTCCCAAACCACATATATGAACATAATTTGGTGATCACTACTGATGTTTGCAAAGTAATCCCTGTAAAGCACACATAAATAGTGACTTAGGTAGTTATTTCATCAAATAATTTACAAACAACTGTCCAAGTAAAATGAGATACTTTATCAGGATAATAATTTAGAAGGTATTACTGTAAAAATACATCCAGGCACTACCACTAACAGATTGTCTGTAATAAAAACTACTATACAAACCTGACCTGTACGTTAACAATCATTATGAGTGGGTGTGACAACTATGTAGATCACTATTGAGTTCTGTGTGAGGCAGTTTGCAACATTATTGCCAGGCACCTTTCTAGTGTAAATTGCATATGACTGATGTTACCTGCTGGATGGTTTGAGAAGTTCATGAGGTTTGGCTCTTAAAACTATGACTAAATACCCTGGGCTATAAAGACTACTAAATATTTTTGTAGAACATGAGGCCCACTGGTTGGGCCCTTTGTATGTATTTTCTGAAGAGACACATACTTTACTTTTCCCTGTGTTGACAGTAGGGGTATGTGTATCAGCTTGGTTGTACAGGATTATGATAGTCAAGAATTTCAGCATGTTTGGACTGGTAAGTATGAAAGTACTTAGTGATAAGTAAAACCTGCCATTTGAACAGAAGGTTATTATTTGGAAAATTCTGTTTTTTGTGTTCAGGAGGTTTTAACTTTAAGCTAGGAAACCGAAACAAAAGAATTAACAGGAAGTTGCTGAGCAACCGAAACTTAAACAGAAAGGCAATGTGCAGATACTGCTGCTTTCAAGGGTTTGCATTCTCCATAACTAATCCCGACATTTACTTCTATAACTACATTTGGGAAAAGGTTGTCTCTTTGTCTGAGGACAAACTTATCTGTGTTCCAGAGCCAGAACCAGACCCTGAACCTGAGATCACACGTTCTCGCATTGTGAAGACCATTGTGGAGGAGCTTGTGGATGGAAAAGTGGTCTCTTCTGAAGTACAGGAGATCCATGAGAGTATCTCAGACACTGTTGTATCTTAGATCACCTAGCTAACAATGACAATATCACAAAGTTGCAGTCACACTTGGCAACACAATGACACTGTGAGAGCATCACATACTATCTTAGTGAAAGGGGGTAACACATCCAAAGTGCTGGTAGAAGGATAACACATGTGCAACCAGGCTCTTAGAACCTGCATTTGGGTATTTTTTTAATATAGTATTTTAAACACTGAGCTTCTCCTTGGTGTTTAGCTACTATTTGCTTTTACTTAAAAATGTATACAGAAAAGATTTAGGCTGATATGTCTTTGCTTTGCCTTTGACTAACTAAAATGGTGAAAAGTACATAAGATGGAACATGGAACACAGCTGTTTGGCAACACCAGATGTGTCCTCATGCATGTATTCCCCAGTTTTTATGTGATTATTATCAGCAACCGCCCATGTCATCACAGGCTAGGTGTGTTCTTTTGAGTCTGGCATTGCTTTCCCTGTGGTCAACAATTAGGTCTCATCATCACACAGTTTAACACCTTAAAATGCCATAATAAGATTAAAAGTCACTATGCATGCATTTGAAACAAATCTGGTGGAGTAGTACCAGTGGTAGTAATCGGCTTTGCATTTGGTAAAGGGTTTTATTTGACAATATTTGGTAAATGGGCACAAAGCTGTAGAAAACTGTTCACTGAGTTTATGTAGAAAGAGCTCTAAACAATAAAAATAAAACTACACTTTACACCTGATTCCTATGTGTTTATTCTGTTCAGTTGCTGGTTTCAATAGATTTCCTTTATCAATGGAACAAATAACGACGGTATATCTAATATGAAACTGTTGGGGTTGAATGTATACACACTTATGTATATTGCAATCTTATGAATATACAAATATGTAAACCCCAAATCTCAAAATACATATATGGCAAGTCACACAAATCATGTATACTCTCCAAGTCAGTAGATAAACACTTGCAAAAATAGATCTATTTAAACGGATTAAAACATTACAGGTTACATAAAAGAACTTCAACAATGGGTAGGATTACTTGTGCTTGTTATTACATAACAAATTGCTTGTTAAGATATAATTTCATGGTTTATAGTAACTTGGCCTCACTTTGATTTCAGTAATTTTAATGAGATACTTATATTTATACAGATATATACCAAACATTTTACATGACATGTTGTGAGGCAGAGGATGTCAGCACATGCTTCACCAACCAATATCAAATCAGTAGGGAAGGGGGTTGGAACACATGAACTCATGTTCTCAGGAAGTGAATGTGGGACCACAGCCACACAACCATCAGCCAGCCAGACACTGCAGTTAGTGCAATTAGGCTCCAATTAGGCTCCTTCTTATGGGATGGATGGATTGCTTTTTAAATAGTGTCATTCACATCCATGTCATTAGAGTGAAGGGGGAGTGACTCATCACAACTAATTTACCAGTGATGTGCAGAGCCAAAATGCTCACCACATTGCAGCCTAGGTGGACAGCCTAGAGGGTTAGCCAATTAAACTAAAACATTGCAACATGCCCAGATTGAGTCTGGTTGGGTATTGCCCAGGACACCAGGGAATCCCTGCTCTCTGTGATAAGTGCCATTACATCTTTAATGACAATAGTGTGTCAGAACTTCTCATCCAAAAGATATGTTTATAACTGACAAATTGACATAATGACTTTCAACAGGCACAGATGATTTATTTACCTACAAACTTTGGTTTGGGCTATATATATATATAGCACTCAAATCAGGCGCTGCAGATTCATATGGTGATCCTCATCTGACATGAAAGGAAGAGTAAGAAATGCAGGTAACTCCATGAATCAGTCCATGCTGGCGAGAGACAGTGCGTTTGGGAAGAGACTGTCGCTGGAAGCACTCCTGAACCATCCGGTTGAAGTCTGAAGCAGAGAATCATGCGCAGGGAAGGTATGTAACTTGCCAAACCTGCTTAATCAATGTAAACAGCAGTAGAGAAGAAGTTTTCACGGTCAATCATTTCAGTTCAGCCTTGTCCAGGGGCTCAGACAGTGCCTGACAGAGAGCCATCAATACCATGTCTAACTGCCAGGGTGGCAGCTGTGGACCTCTCTGTGGACAGAAACATCCTGGTGGCTGTTCCCTACAGGATGCCTCCATTGTGGGCTAGCCCACTAAAATAATCATCACAAACTTTCCATGAACTACCAATTCCTGCAGAAAACCTATCCTGATATCTAGCCTGGTACATCACCTATAGAAGCAAGTACTCCGCAGACAGTGGGCTCCAGCATTTTGCAGTGTGTCTAATCACAATGTCAGTAGCACCAGACTTATGCATGTGCTCTGCCTGTATCAACAGGTACAATCTGGGAGGAGAACCTCCCTGAGATTTCTGTATCATCATACAGTGATGCTTGAAAGTTTGTGAACCCTACAGGGGGTGGTCATTATTTTCACATATTATAGCAAAATAACCATACTAATAAAATAATACAAATAACCAAAGGAATGTGAGAGTTACTCATTGGTGAAGAAAGGGATTATGACCTGCTTTGGCTTCAATTCCCAAACTTGGGCTCAAAGGTTTCATATTTGACTTTCACCATATTGAGCCCACTCAACCAAAAATGTTTGAACTGCTGCATATTACAAAAGCCTGGCTGAAGCCTGAGGAGAGAGGGCCATCTGTGCTGGACAAGATTGTGCTGGACAAGTTTCTGAGGTCCTAGCCCTTGGACATGGAAAGGACAGTCAGCCAAGGTAATCTGAAGTCCCTGGACCGCATTGTAGAGTTGGTCAGCAAGCCACAACTGAGATTCTTCAGACCTCCTGATCTGAGTTACCCCCAACCTCAGCAGAGAAAAGGATGCCAAAGAGAACCAAGGAAGAAGGGAGCTACCAGGGGAAGGACAAAGGAGATGTAGAAGGCCTCTATTTGACCCTGTGGCCTGGAGATGCTATGAATGCAAGGAGAGCCGAGGCATATTTCAACAGCTAACAGAGAAGCTGAATTAATGTGTAATCTCCTTACCTCTTGTTGGCACATGAAGGGGCCCCACTGCCTCTACTTCTCATAAAGGAGGTGGTGGGGGGGTGGATGCTAGAGCTCTCCTGGGCACTGGGAGCATGGTGACACTGGTGCAGCCAGGGCTGGTAAGGGTAAGACAGGAGGGCCCCACAGACATGGTTTTGGTGTCTTGTGTACATGGGAACACTAAAGAATGTCAACAGGTGTGTGTCTGCGGATTCCATTCAAAGGTGTTGCCAGATTAAGGTTTAGATGGTTCCCAATTTACCTGTGCCCATTTTTTAAGGAAGAGACTGCTCGAGGATGATCACCCTGCACTAGAAAAGATAAAAACAGAAGTGCAAAGTTACCCAACCTGTGCGCTTCTGAACCAGTCTCTGAGAGGCTCTGCTGAGCCAAGTCCAAAGGATGGGTCTGATGACGGATGGAGAGGAGGTGCTTTGGTGTCTGGGAAGAAGGAGTCCAGCATCCAGCAGAATCACTGGGGACAGTTCGGCACCATCCAGCTACAGAATCCAAAACTCTTTTGTGCCTGAAGCCATGTCAATGAGATTGAGGGGAAAAAGCACCTGGGGTAAATCAGTTGAGAAATCCCTGATTTATTATTATATACCACCTCCTATATTATAGGATACTGAAAAACAAATGTGAACAAGACCTGCAGTTAGTGCTGCAAAAGAAATGGGCTTTGCTGAAATCAACTACACAGTAACAACAGACAAATGCAATCCACAGCTGCCTTTTCCTAAGGAGAGAAAAAAAAATACATATCTGTATAATGCCATTGTTATGTTTTCATCTTGATGTCCTTTCCTTTGGGTGTTTCCGCTGAAGTACATCTGATAGCATTTGCAAGCATGAACTGAGCCTGAACCAGACAGTCATTAGTTTTCATACACCTACGTGTCTCCCAGGAGGGAGGGTAAGAAGATAACAACCTTGATGGGTAAGTACCACACCTTGTCAGTTGCGAGTCAAGTCACCATGGACATATTCAGGCAGTGTCATTAAAATCTTCTCACAGAAAAAGGAATCACAGCTCCTACAATCCATTAAGAAATATCTTAAGAATAAATGTAATTTATCACATAGATACAATGAAATATGAATTCATTGACGTTCAAGATCATGTGACTAACAGTCATGAATAACAAATGTTTCAAAATGATTTCCGCTGGAAATCAAATCAAGAATTCGTTGCAATTTGAAAGACAATAGTCAAAAACAATGGGCATAGACTGATCTTTGTGTTGGCCAGAGGTCAAATCAATTCTTGCAAATCAGAAATAATTTTCAGTGGAAAATGAAACTGGATGAAATATTGTATTTCTTAAATGGACAGCACACTTTGTAAGTCATGTGGGTTGTTAATATGTTGCCTCAGTTGAGTGAATGGATGTTCTGAATGTTTCCCAATGATTCATTTTTACACCAGTGCATCTTTATATAATGGAAAAATACAGATAATAACCTTAGAGATAATTTATTATTGTGTTCTGTTTTTTTTTTGTGCATTTTGTCATTTTATTTATTTCAAAAAGATATATTACTCATATTTCCCTTTTACTTGAAAATGACTTCTGGTTGTGAATTTGTTTTTCAGTTATGACATGAATTGCAATTAGGAGTTGTATTGTTTGGGAAGTAGGTAAGCATACCACTTACAACTATAAAAACTGTTCAAACTGAATCAAAATGTGCTATATAATTAACCTCTCAGCTGAAGTCTAGCCAACACATACCATTTTCATGAATGCAACTGCTGATGATACCCACTCACAGACATACAACCTCCACAGTGTGCTTCTTAGTGATAGGGTGGTATCAAACTTACATGTTGCATTATGCATGACAATCTAAATGTATAATAATTAACACCCAAATGCTGCCCCTCCTTTTTCATTAGTACATATAATGTCCCATTAGCGTCAGGGTTTTAGAGACTTCTACACGCAATAACCAGCAGACATCCTTGTAACTGCCTTTTGGGTCCTGTTGCCTGCTGCTTCCCCAATCTTCCTCCTAACTAATGCTTGACTGCTTACATAAATGTTGTGGGCTGTGCAGTTTACTGACACACTACAAAGCTTCCATGAAAAGTCCATGCATTCAGTTGAAAATGTTTCCACATATATCATATTTCAATGAGTCCATCATGGCTGGGAGGAGTGCAATATTAAAGGGGCTATTAGCAGTAGAGCTAGTGTCCATCATAGGTGTAACGTTAGCATCCTCCACAGAGAGGTGGGGTTTTGCTGCATGCACTTCTACCTGTATCGGTTTTTGCCTGACCTGACAGCATTTTGATGGGTTTCAGCAGATAAAAACACACTCACTCAGCCAAGAATACTAACCACTAAGTGGTAATTACACTAAACTGTGTTGAAATTTAATGAATTACTCACAGAGCAGCAATTTTCTCACAGAGAAGCTGGGAAATGTCTTACATCTTTTGTGCACAAGTAGTTTCTCCTTCCCATCCCTCTGATCTGCCCATTCAGTTTGCCTGGTACATAGTTAATCAAGTCATTTGTACTGCAACTGTTTGTGTGTAATGTGATGTCATTATTTTGCAAGATAACCATATTTAAGTCTGTTTTCTCTCCAGAACCCTTCCACACAGGCAAACGCTGTAATCCTACTCCAGTTGGAGTAAATCATGTGCTGTTGGACACTGGACAGCCAAAGTCAAGTGAAAATAAACATAGAAAACCAAGTTTCTTTACATCTGAATTCAGCCCATTTGATAACCTCGCACAATTGTCAATAAAATCTTGCTTTAAACACAGCATAGTATGCACTCTGTGGTCTGAAACATGAAGGAACAGACTGCAAGACTTTCCTTAATAAACGTTTGACTCAACCACTGTGACAAATTAAGTTTGGCTACCCTAGGTACCTTGCTAGACGGAGGTTCAAATTGCAAAGTATTACCTCTTGCAAAAAGTTGGCATAGGTTGAGGGTGAGGCATGAATGAATGCCCAGGTCTTATTTATAAAGTATAGGATTGACAAACAAATTGTATCGAGTGCTTTCAGTTAGACAAAGCAGCAATTAAAGACAACACCTGTTTTCCAAAGACCTGAAGGCTGCATAATCTGTTATAATGAAAATAACCTGTAACCCTGCAATGTAGTTGCTCCAACTAGAGTCAAGGTTTAGCATGGAATCTCACAACCATAGAACCAAAACGCGATGACAGTACTTTGTGTAGCTAGTATGTTATCCAGTGGTTCTGTGACACTTTCCTCCATATCTGTCCGTAGTGTTGTCATGCTGTAGATGCATGAGGCAAGAGGACAGCAATATATCTATACAGTCGCAGTAACATTTTCTATAATTGAAACAGTAGATGGCTAGTTGGACCACTGTATCAATACAGCAGCAAATGAAAAATACTAATCGGACAGTATACAGTGCCATGAGAGAATTTACATAGTTGCCCAAGTATTTAGGACCACTTTGCAAGCTAGCTAGTATGAATCATTCACCAGTTCAGATCACAGGCATCATCCTCTCCATCAATGTTCAGGTGCTTCAGCCAGTTCCTGTGTAGGAGGCCACAGTGCACAGATGGTATCATAAAAGTCCTCTAAACTCAAGTTTAGGTAGTCTCCTATGAAGAATTCAACAATACTTTGAATTATTTTCATTCATATGGCTGGTATGCAGTGGCGTTTTTGGCATAGAAATTCTGGTGGGGCACCAATTAGCTTGTCAAGCCTATCAGTAACGACTGTGAGCCTCAACCTTGCTAGTTTGACTCCGTGATGAAACCCTTATAACACATTATCACGCCTAGCTGCTCACCTGCAAAATACAAGAAAGTAGCCTACCGGGGGAGCACAGATGGGCCTATCATTTAAAATAAATTATGTTTACATGTAAGTCGGGAGGAACATTCATTAACGTGCTACTCAATGTCCGACTCCCCTTTGTGAGGACTATTTAAATTCCACATACATACCACACACATAGATTCCGCTTGGAATCCCAGCTCAGCTTTTTCAGGACCCTGGCCACATACTGTACATCGCCAAACAATCTCTTTTGCAATGCAATCATTGACCTTACACGCAGGCTAAATTAAACTCCTGAAATGTCTTTAAAATGCGATGGACATACTCTGGACAACGAATGTATTCATTTTGTGTACAAGTCTACAGTAATATTGCTTATTTATTTACCTATTAATCTTGTGTAGCCTACAATGTTTTATGCATGTAATACCGTAAATCATGCATTACCAAACGGGGAGGCTAATACAATAGATAGCCAACACTGTTCAAGCTGAGCACACAGCCATAAAGCTCAATTACTGACTCACCTCACTACTTGAAAAGGAATGTGGCTCGGCGCTCTTTCATGTGTGCAAACCTTTCGATAACCCTGCTGCTGAAGTCCGTCAGTCCATTAATGTATTCATTTTCAATTGATAACATGGCATTTTTTTCAAAGTGCTAGCTGTTAGCAAGGGTTTCTTCTGGAACCACTTCGGATTATTCTTTCTTCCTTGGGTGATATTAATATTTTCTGGCTGGTGGGATCCCAAAATTTTGATTGGCAGCTTCTCTTCAAAAGGCAGAGAACTGAACTGGCCAAGAGGTTTTCAACTTCATTCATGGTGGTAGGCTATTTCAAAAGTTACAGCTATGGACTGCTACAGCTAGGCTACTATGAGAGTCTAACGCAATCTCGTATCAATAACGCGATCGTAAGGAGACAGCTATTATAGCTACAGTTAGGAGAAGATCTACAGCTAGCTAGCCAATTGACACATAGCTATGATTTCTGCGCCCTGCACTTGACCTTTGGCGTTACCAGTCGTGGGGCCGAGACAATCAGGCCCCACAGGCCAACATAGAAAATCCGATATGACATGCGCAGAAGGGGTTCCCTGTCATACTGTCAGGGCCATGGGTCATGGGGCTGGCCCCACTGACAGATACTTGCCAGCATGAAGCGCCTTATGGTACAGTACATTGCACAAACAATTTTTATTTCTTTGAGTGCATTTTAAAAGAGATATTACAAATAATATCTATGAATGGTTGAGGTATTCAAAATGAATTTTATTAATTGAACTGCTGTCCCTGAGAAATAAGAAAGTCCATGAAAGAACTCAATACCGCCATCTAGTGGTGGGGCCGAGTCCCATCGGCCCCTAATGTAGAGCCGCCCTTGCTGGTATGTACAAAAACTTCCAAGTTGTCTATTGTTTTTGCTGTTTTATCTAGCCTATTTCATGAATAATGTGTGAGAAAACTTTGAACTAACTGCACAGTGCTATTTTTAAAAACAAAATTATGTGACAGCATACTGACATTTTTAACTTGTATCATTTCATGCAGGAGTATTGAAAAGGCTCACCCAGTTTCCAGAAGTGTTTTATTTTCTCAGTTTACATAACTGAAGTTACTGTCTTGCAAATGCATTATGCAATGAGGACTAACAACTCCATCAGCCACCAGGCTCTGGGTATGGGGGTATGTTTTTCAAGGGTAATTTAAATTTACCACACAGAATTGTGTACCATATATGTAAAGATTTGCAGATGCACAAGTCTGAATAATAAAAAAAAACACTCAGCACCCTTGAGTCTAGGACAGCCCCTCAGTGTTTATTTGACCTAAAATGGTATTGTAAATAGCTTTTCATAAATGAATAATACTACTTACTTAACAAGACAACGTGACCAGAAGTCCAGACCTCTTAAGGAGCAACAAACAATACACCACAGATCACTTGGTTGCAGAGATTGATAGAGTAAGACTATTCCTCAGTCTGTAATATCCCACTCTATTATATTATATATCAGAACCTATTAGTGCACATCTCTGCGCAAGACAAGACAAGGACAACTTACTTGGCTCATGATTAGTGAATAAAAAGCAGCAACTCCAAAAGCACAGCTTCCCCCTGCTGCTTGACACAGGCACCTATTCTTCTGTCTGGTTTCTTTTTAAGGTCTATTCACCCACAAAATTTGTAATTGAATCGCCCATATAGAAGTTCAGGATTGCCTAGACAGAGCTTTGAATGGGCAGAGATGAACCAGAGATAAAATAAAATAAAATCTGTCAACTATTGCCATTTTCACAGAGCCTACTTAATTTTTTTGTAGCATGTAGGCTAAAGTAATTTCATAATACATGCTAACAGGTTTTATTATATAGGTTTTATGAAGAATGGATTTGCATATTTAATGCTCCAATCATAGCTGTAATTATGTTTTTCTTAAAAAAAAATAATAATAAAAATAATATATATATATTACGTTTATGTCCCACCAAGAAACAATTACGTACTTTTAGTATTTAGGCCTACTTATTTAGATCATTTAGAATTATATGGACTGTCACTTACACACTTGGTTTGCTGTTCGGGGAAAAAGACTGTCTAACTGGTATTTGAAAATCTACACATGTGTGACTCAGATACACCCTGCCACATAAACCTGTTCTTAAAATTTCAGCTAGCCCTAAAAGATGGACGTCATGCATCACGTTCGCTCATCCACGCCTAGTAATGTTTTTTTTTTGTTTGTTCTTTTTCCAGGGATCAAGCGGGGACACACCTGTGCGATGTGTGCTCAATGCCCATCAAGACAAATAATCATTTCGAAACACCCCGAAGATATTAACCACTCCCTTTCTGTCTTTCGGCTATAAATATTCCCCTACCTTTAAGTGCTTTGCCATCCACCGCTGTCTGTTCCATATTACCAGAAGACAACCCTCCACAGTCCGCACGACCATGACGAGCTCGATGTCAGCCCGAAGCTTTTCCAGCTCCCGCCCGTACTCATCCCTGTCCCTGTCAGGGGGGTACTCCCAGCGCATCTCCGGGGCGCGGGCACCAAGCGTGTATGGAGGAGCAGGGGGAAATAGCGTTCGCGTCTCCTATAGCGCTGGAACCAAAAGCGGCTTTGATCTGGCCAGTGCCCTCGCAGGTGGGTCCTCAGCTGTCAGCGATGTTGGCATCTCTGTCAACGAGAAGGCCACCATGCAGAACCTCAATGACCGCCTGGCCAGCTATCTGGAGAAGGTTCGCTCCCTGGAGTCTGCGAACGCCCAGCTTGAGCGGCAGATCCGGGAGTGGTATGAGAAGAAAACCCCGGTTACCAGGGACTACAGTAAATATGAGAAGATCATTGCAGAACTTCGTGGAAAGGTAGGTACATTTATTTTACTTTGAAATTAAATTATCGTTACTTATATGGTGGTGATACAGGCAGGGAGTGAAGACGCGTTTAATTGAACTAGAGTTTCCCGTTGGCATTTATTATTTCCCCCGTTATTTCTCTCGCCTTTTAAATAGAATTGAGACTATAATTAACGGAAGTTAAACAAAGCAACATTTTACAGTAACTAGGAGAATACATAAGTTTCAAACTGGTAACTTTCAAAACTTCAATGAAGTGTGTTATATAGACAGGTGTTATATAAACACCTACCATTTGGCATTTAATTATTGTAGCATTTAAGAATTGAATGTTTAAATCTTGTGTCTTGAGGAAATCAAAACAAAGAATAGTTTGTGTACAGCACGTGTATTGATGGAAAAGTTGTGTGTGTGTGTGTGTGTGTGTGTGTGTGTGTGTGTGTGTGTGTGTGTGTTTGCTTGTGTGTGTGGATGGTGGTGAAGGTCATGACATTGAAAGTATGTTTATTTTGCCCTTAATTTATGTATGTGGGCTACTGAACAAACCTGTTTCACTATGCACCATACTTTAGATTCAGGGTATAGTATTAGATCCTGAAACAAACTCCTCATTGAGCAAGTCTTATTGTGGTAAACAAGAAATGCATTGCATTAAGTGAATGAATGTTAATATATATTTTTTAAAACTTTTACATTTGCCTGGTAATGTAGGAATGCTACTACTCTAAAAGTCACCACTTTTGAATGGGGTTTCTTTTTTAGCCTGTGGTCCTGTCCAGCCATTTAGTTTTCATTCTTTGTGTATTATTAATCACCGCATGATATGTGATTGAAATGAATGTGCACTGTAATGCATCCTTTCTTTATGTTTCTCCTCTTTTTCAGATCAGTGTTGCCAGTATGGACAATGCAAGAATTATACTCCAGATTGACAATGCCAAACTTGCTGCAGAGGACTTCAGAGTCAAGTGAGTATAGCCTGCAAGATAAAATATACCATTGTTTTTTGGGGCTTATTTGGGCATACCCTCAGCTTGACTGAATTAATTCATGCCAGGGCATCAGTGTTGTGAGTTGCACATGTTAAATGAGATTTTCTTTAGGTTTGAGAGTGAGCTGGTCATGCGACAGTCAGTGGAGGCCGATATTGCTGGGCTCAGAAAGGTTCTGGACGAGCTGACCATGACCCGGTCAGACCTGGAGATGCAGATTGAGGGCCTGAGAGAGGAGCTTATCTTCTTGAAGAAGAACCATGAGGAGGTAAGCTCTCTGGACTTTTAAGATGAAGTGTTGCATTCAAAATTATGGAAAGAATCTCTGTGACTGACCTTTTTTTTTGCCATGGTTCTCTCCAGGAGATGGCTGCCCTGCGGGCCCATATGAGTGGCAGTTCTGTGAATGTGGAAGTGGACGCTGCACCTCAGCAAGACCTGGCACGGGTCATGGAGGAGATTCGAGCCCAGTATGAGGGCATCGTCGACAAGAACCGCCGGGAGATGGAGAGCTGGTACAAGGGCAAGGTGAGGAGCAGGCCCACTGTCTGGCAGTGAAACAATTGGCCATGGTCCTATTATGTTACCCTGGAACATTTGTAACTCATTCCAAGTCTAAGAATGGGGCTCTATATTCTCCTTAGTCTTGAATTACTATATTTTGGTAATGTTAATTGGAGATGTAAACTCACAGTAAATTAGTCATTATGGCAACTAGGTCTGAAATTTCTCTGGAATGAGTATTCTCCTCTCACACTCTCACCCTTTGTCCTTTCCTCCTTGCAGTTTGATGAGTTGAACAAGCAGGTGTCCAGCAGCACAGAGCTCATTCAGACATCCCGCAGTGAGATCACTGAGCTGAAGAGGACGCTGCAGTCATTAGAGATTGAGCTGCAGTCCCAGCTCAGCCTGGTAAGGACCCTTTCAAGTTTGCATCTAATGTTGATAATTCAGGCTTCTCTCCGTCTCCGTCCTAACAGACCTTTAATCAGAATCAAAGTATCATTAACATCAATCTCAAAACTGTCACCAGCTTTCTCCAGTACCTTGAAAATGGCTTTGAAATAACAATGATAATTCTTAATGCCTTGAAACATTGACATTGACATACGCATTGAACCATTTTGGCCCTTTGTTTATTCCACAAGCCCAAGCGAAGTAAACACAATAAACCGTAATCTATGGATTTCATTGGTTTTTTTGACTGATCTTGTTCTTTTCCACAGAAATCGGCACTGGAAGGAACGCTGGCAGACACTGAGTCTCGCTACAGCCTCCAGCTCAGTCAGCTCCAGGCAATCATCAACAACCTGGAGATGGAGCTGTCCCAGGTGCGCATGGACATGGAACGGCAGGCCAATGAGTACAAGATGCTGCTGGACATCAAGACCCGGCTGGAGATGGAGATCGCCGAGTACAGGAGGTTGCTGGATGGAGAGGATGTTGGGTAAGGGCAGACGGGCCTGCTAATGAACACATGCGCTTTCTTTTTCTGTGCTAGAGATGTATTTTTTTCTTCTAAATCTGAATTTTCTTTTCAGGAGATCTGCCATCACTACCAAAAAGGTTGAAGTTGTTGAGGTCAAACGTAAGTTTCTGTGGTTCTTTTGATTACCATTGTAATGCCATACTAACTTAAATGCTTCACATCTGGGTCCTGAAATGTTTTCAGTAATGAAGCCTGTTTCAACTTGACATGGTAAATCTCAAAACTGCAATGATCATAATATACTATAATGCTCAATTACATAAGTTGTATTACAATATGTTCTACATATGATTTCACCATAATTTCATGTATAATTCTGAATTCACCTATTTGTATGAGAAAGCTTTTTCGATAAATACTGCGAGGTGTATGCTTAGGGTTCAACCCGTGTATTGACTGTCATACTTTTGGATGTTTCTTAAAGCTGATCCAGTCGTAACTAGGAAGGTGCGGACAGTGATAGAGGAGGTTGTGGACGGCAAAGTGATCTCTCGCTCTGAGGACGTGGACGTGAAGGTCGTGAGCAAGTAAAGACCCCTGTGCCTGACTCCTGATGGTCCAACAGATGTTCTGCAGTAAAGGCTACGAAACTGCTTCATAACAACACTGACAAGTTTAATGAGATGAGATGAGACTGTAAAGTGCAGTGGAATTCCAACTATGTACTAATTTGCCCATTGATTGTTCATCTGTTGCAAAATTAAAAAAAAATGTCTACAGTGGTACATCTGTGTCCAGCACCATTTTTCATGTCATTGTCACTTCCATTATCTTTTCTAAGATGACTGGTGATGTGTCTGTGTGTGTGTGTGTGTGCTGGGGGGTGTCTGTCGTTCAATCCCATAAATTTGCTTCTGTCACCTTTTATTAAACAATTTGTTTCTTAAGTATAATTTTAGTCTCAATATCCCATTTTAATGAACTACTGTGTCCTTACCCTTACCAACAATGTCCTTACCCTTACCAACTTTTTGCACACCTTTACATTTCCATTATAAGCTTCAAGTATAGTATTCTATCTAGTTCAGACTAAGAGGTTATTCATCACCCACCTGCTTTCCCATTTCTATTCCCACATCCAATCAATATAAAGAAATATCCTTTCTGATCAACTTTCCAACAGGATTAGGGAACTGTTTCCATATCAGTCATACATGAGTCATGCACCAATAGACAAGTATTTAACCCACAGCAACACTACACATCACATTTCCTTCTTAAAACCATGTCAGGGGGTTTTAACCATATCTGAACAATACACATCATGTTTCAAACTAAATACAGAACAGTTGGAGAACAGACAACTGTGGATGGTAAACATTTATGGTTATGACAACTACAAAAAAATTTAGCACTGGCAGAACATAAAGTGCTGAATATTTTAAAGTGCTTAAGCATTTCATGAAAATGCATATCTCATAATTGCCCATAGGTAAGCATTGTCATGGATTACTTTGCCCTGATCTGATTTTGTATTCCTCGCATTCCTGGCATTTGCCTCCTTGTACTTTTGATAACTAATACTTTAAATGTACCATCAACGTTTCCAAGTTCACTTTTAGCACAGGCTGAGCCCTGTTAAAAACCGACCATGTCATTTGCCATAACGCAGCCAGTGCCTGCGTGTGAGTGAATCAGAGGCATACATGTGTTTTCCCCTCAGTACTTTGACACAGCTGCACAGGTAGTTGCTGTGAGACGAGCCTGTTGTACAATTGTATAACAACAAAATATACAATCACAAACTGTGTTACATAATGGGGGGGGGGGTACAAAAGAGTATTATCAAGGCATAAAAGTATTAAAGCATCAAGAATTTGACTTTATGCGGGCAGTAAGTAAGTAAGGTTCATTTTCCACCAATCAGTACTACCACACATGGAATATCACAAACCATATTGAAGATGTGACTAATCTGAGCCCTGCATTCCTAAGAAACTATACTATTTACATTTACATCTACATTTATTCATTTGGCAGACGCTTTTATCCAAAGTGACGTACAAGAGAGTTACAGTACAACACAAGCGAAAAACCATATGGAGTCAACAATATTAGAGGCACTGCATGACATTGTGAGCCTCAATTCCAGAGCAAGCTCAACTTTCCAATAAATGTTGTGTGATGCCCCAGCCCTTATGTAGGAGTGTCGTCAACCTGTCTGGATGTGTTTGAACTATGTGCCGCTCCTTGTTCAAGAACGATGGAGTGACAGTGAAGTGTGCCACTCCTATGATAAATGTTAAGTAATCACACTGTGACCAATAAGTACTCCTCAGCCCTGGGGATACAGACTGCGTCAAGTACCATGTCAGAGACAGATTAAGATGTCTAATGGTTTTCCATGTTACATTACATCTTTCTGAAAAAAAAAAAAACAATGTTTGAGTATTGTTTATGTGCAAGTACATTTTAAACTATGTTTCAAAAATTGATAACATGTCAGAGACTGGATAAATGTATGTGCATTAACTTATATTTTAGATTTTCAATTCATTACCATTGGTTCAGAAAGGTTTAATACTATTGGATCATGCTGTATCCTGTTTGTTTGACGAACCTGGTTTCATCCCTTTACTCTCATAGGCAAATAAAGTGCAGCCAATCCAAAAAGTATTGTGGATATGGAAGTAAGGATACTGACAAATTTGCTCTCAGTAATTTTCTTACAGTTAGTCTAAAGGGATCCTGTAATGTTCGGTGATACATAATCATTGAGCACAGTGCGTGAATGTGACTGATACTGTCATATTGGTGTAAAAGAGGAACCTAACCTTCCCTTTGGTTATTTAATACTGACTCTCTCAGCAGAAGTAAGATACTAACTGAATGAAGTTTCATGCTCTATACCAAACACTACATAGCTGGCCTTTATTTTGAATGTTTTCCTGTTGCACTATTAAAATTATTGTGCATCAGCCTGAGACATGCAGCATCTCAATGAAATGTAAGCATTTCACATACTGTGCTTACATAGTTTGAGTTTACCAAAGTATAAGTGGGGTTGTGAAATGCACAGAATGGATGGTATCTCTGCTATTCATGTGGGAGGAACCAATGCTCAATGTACCAGTGCATTCCTGTGGTACCTCATGACTAACGTACTCTACAGGTATGCGTTCCTATGTGAAAGAATTCAGATAATAGGGATGCTTCATTTGTTTTGCGACATTTAAAAGTCATGCTGATTGTGTTTAAGACTACTAAAATGGTGCATTTGAATATTTTGACTAGATTTAAAATGGACAGTCTTTTGAGCTAGTCTAGCCAGTCTACATGTGTTCCCTGTGTAAATGCCAATACTCAAATCATGATCAAAATGCTACAGTTGCGGATGCAAAAGTTGTGAATAAACCATACAAAATTGCTTTACTGGGTCTTGAAAATGTAAAGCCTGTTGGGATCTAATTATTTACTGGTAACTGAACTGGT
This sequence comes from Megalops cyprinoides, assembly GCF_013368585.1. NCBI lineage: Eukaryota > Metazoa > Chordata > Actinopteri > Elopiformes > Megalopidae > Megalops > Megalops cyprinoides. The sequence continues at coordinate 44,866,193 of NC_050583.1, forward strand.
CAGTGCGATCAACTTTTATCAAGGTTATTAATAAATGAACTATGGAATATCCTGAGTGGACTAGTTGGCACAGTGTTTGCCGGAGTGCAGGCTGAGTTGCTCGGATGTAGAGTACATTTACATTTACATTTATTCATTTGGCAGACGCTTTCATCCAAAGTGACTTACAAGTGAGGTACAATACAACACAAGAGTAGTAACATAGAGGTCACCCTACAATCAGCTCCCACTCCACTGCAGTGTGGAGGCACTGCGTGATCTGTATCATGAAAAATAGCCATTGGCTCCATGTGAGTGTATCAGAGGGCTGCATGCATCTTAGTTCAGCACTCTTGCATGAGAGCAGAGGCAGCTGTGCCAAAATGAGTGTAGTATGCAATTGGCAATTTTAAAACAGATTTGCACGAAGGGGAAAGGGCACTTTAACAAGAAGAAAGATGGGGATGGAATGATCCAATATTATTGGAACTGTGTTCATTGTTATGTCCCCTTTTCTCACTGCTGCTGTCCTCTAATGTGCATTGGAGTAGTCCTACCCATCAGCTCAGGTGGCAGGGCATGTAATATATAACAGGCCAGAAACCTTTTGTGTATTACTCAATTTTAAGTGCTCCAGGCTTTGTGCAAATTGACAAGGGAATGGAATCATCTGGACTCATCATGCCAGGACAAGTGGGGAGATGATCTTCAAAAATACTACATGCATCCCTACAAACACCAAGCCCTAATTCACAAACAGTCTCGCCAATTCACTGGGCCAAGGATGCATACCTGCGTGCTGACCCCTGGTATTTGGAACATGCATTGGAGATTACCACACACCATCTGCATGTTCAGGCTGTTCTGCTGCATTCTATTCTGGCGTGTTCATTTAACTCCAGTGATCAGATGGAAACACGGCAGGAAGCTCGTTGTCAGTAATTTACATTTCAGCACTCACTTACATCCTCAAACCCACGTGTTTCGTTATGACTTGGACTCTTGCAGGAGGCACAAATCAACATGTTCTTAGTTCTGACTTGAAAACATGGGAAATACTGTGTGGCATTTATCTGGAGTAGTGCCTCTGAAATAATCTGCTTAGATTTGTTTGTTGCAAGTTGGCTGGTTTCTGATATCAATAATCTGAGCATGAGCAATATTTTTTTGCCAATTGTACAGTCAGAGAGATACTCTCAGAAAATGAAGTGGTAACTATATTAGTGTTTGCAGATAAATGTAGCATTTTATTTAACACTTTTTATTTTAAAAATATAAGAAGAAGAAAAAAGAAAATCTAAAACAGTCATATGACCAGAAATTCTTTTAATTAAAAAAAAATCCACAGGAGCATCTGTATTTGCTAAGGAATCTGTTGCTAACTGCTGGTCCAATAGCCACTGTCATGTTTGTGTAAACATTGATCAGAATGACCCTCCTAAAAAAATGCTAATTTTGCTCATGAGACAGTGTTAATATCTGAGGGCTGTTTAGAATCTGTATTTCCTGTACAGTATATGGACAATGGGTGGTTTGTTGTGTGATCTGTACATATTTGTATGCACATCAGTAACTACCTGAACACCACAGTTCTTACTTACCAGAACTGCCTGCTAATGGTATGGGCTGGGTTACACGGTATAAAGAGGAGGTCAGGACCTATTTACTAGAGTGTTGTATGACTCTAATCCTCCAATAAAGGTTTTAACACTGATGCCTGTTCAGACCTCATAAACTGTCTCAAGCAATCGTTGCCTATTGCTAGGTAGTGATCCGATAATCTGAATTAATGAAATAGTTAAAAGCAAAACCTTCAGAGAGGATATTGTCATCATCAAGTCACTCCTGGTAAAATAAATTTTAACATTTTAGCCTATAATTAAATGAGGCAACAAAAGTACATTTGGTTATGAGATATAGCCATAAATTCAATGTCATGTGACACTAATCCATTGGGAAGGGTTGGCATGTATGACAATATGCAACCAAATGCAGCAAATATGGTCCCCACAGTGATCACACTGTGTTTATTGACAAAACAAAATGATAGACTCCCCTGGGGCATAAATAACAAAGGCATCCCATACCTAGGCCTCCGGGCAGCAAAGCTGCTTTCTAGAGACACAAACAATGGATCAAGCAAAACAGTAGGCATGGAACAGACATAGGTCAAAGCCAGAGCAGTCATCCAAAAGGTCAAACACAGAATTATGAGAACAAACAATAATCACAAAGACCCTATTCACATGAACACTGGAAATTCTCTTAACCTCCTCATACTCTACACAGGTGTCAGAGATCCTTTTATTGACTCATACCTGAATCTTTTATGAGGGCATATAAGTCCAGGTTGTGTCACAGTGCATTTCAATAAAACATTTAAGAACACGGCAGAAATTTTAATATTTTCTTAAATGTTTAATGGAGCGCACTTGACTGTGCACATTTTTGTAATTGTTCATTTAATAATTATTTCGTTTAAACCTAAAACATATAGATGAACTGATTTCTCAGAGGTGTAATTAAAGTCAAAAACCCCCTTTCCCGGTATATTGTGGAATTACTGTTACATCCACAGTGTGGCTGTGTTAGTAATACCCACAGTGCTTTGCAATAGGATACACGGAAAATGCAAGTACCGGCTAAATATTATGAAATAGGCTGTCCAGAACAGACCAATGAAGAGAAGCATTACTGGGGCACCAAAGTATTTGTGATGAAGTAATAAAATGAAGATGAAATGAAAATTAAGATGGAGAAGAAACAGAAAATAAGGAATAAGGTTCCAGATGTATAGTTCCAGATCCATGTATAGTCATTTATCATGTGGCTATATGAAGTTGTTTCTGAAATTTGTATGTTTGAATGAAGTTGGATGGTACAGAAGTACTGTGAATGTTTGTATGGATTTACACGCCCCTTTTGGTTCACAGCCTCTTTGTGATTATTTCTGTTGGACATCCCAATAAAGACCTAACTCTTTATGCTCTATAAGGGTATGGGTTATGCTTGCAACCCATAACATGGCAGATAGCATACCTGCCATCTCAAACACAAAATATTTACAGTTTCCCAAGAACATAAAATTACCAGGGAAAAAGTAGTATTAGTAAATTAACAATATATTAAACACCCTGTCAGACAGACATCAATCCATCAGCCTCCTGAAGCATGTCAGTCCATCACATAAACCAAATGGCAAACACAGACACCCATTAGGGTGGTGAACACAATCTTATCATAATCCTGGGGCCTTACTGCCATATGCCATTACCCATGTGAGAGCTCCAAGGGTGAGTATCACTCCTATTTTTTCAACCCAGCTAGTTGCACCTCGATCCTTGGCAATGTATATGTGTTCTTGTGGGCAACAGGATTTAGGCAATGTTAGTTCACACACAACCACTAGGATCAGCCAGGCTTCCTGACCAGGACTATGGGCATAGCCCAGGGATTTGATCTTAATGACTGCACCCTCCAGCATTCTGTCCAGCAGGGACTGCAGCTCTGTGTACAAACTGGAGGGATTGAGGGAAATATCATTCGCAACATCTCCATTAGGGATATGATGGAACGTTGCACTACTTTGACTGGAGTCTTGTTTGGGCACTGAGAATATCTTGCTCAGCCTTGTAGCAGGGCTTGCAGTCACTGTTGCTGTTTCTGGGAGGTTGAAGGCACAAGCATCTGGATGGCACACACCTCTACACTCCATACAACCCAGATAGGGGTCTGCAGCACCACACTGTATCCCCACGCTACTGTTTGGTGTTGACACGGAACACAGCCACCAGGAGGTGCTGCTTCTCAAAAAAGAAGTCCAGCACCACATAGCCAATGAAGGAGATCTGCAGTGTTTCGGCAGCTTTAAGTGTGAGCCACATCAGCTGGGCTGTGTCCCACATCCACCAGTCACCAAACCATTTCTAAAAGAAACTAAGACTGAACACAGTGACCTGTGACCATGTATCCACTATGCATGGGACTTCCACCCCCCCACCACCACTTCCACCTGTGGGCAGGTCTGAGGGTTGCCTCTCTGGGCCCCCACTAGCGAGATCTTCTCTTGCTCCATACTGTGGCTGAGGGTTCCCATTTAACAGGAGCTGCTGAGGCATCCACTAAGAGCAGTGACTTTGTCCTGCCTGCTCACAGTCCAGACAGATGAAGTGTTCCTGGGAGTCCCACTGGAACAAGACAGTCCTCCTGCGTGAGGGCAAATAATCGGAGTCCCATACTCACCTCCGTGACATAACACCCAATGGGGTGCAAATCTGGGGCCCAAGGGCATCTGCTCTTTTATTTCTTCAACGAGGTTCAGAGCTACAAACTGAGTCTGGAGCTCCTGCCACAGCTCGCATCTTCTTATTCCACCACTCTAGTTCTTCAGCCGTCAGAGCTGAGTGGGTCTCCTTGACTGGGTAAACATGGAATACACAGCCAGCTGCCCTGGCCCCTCCCCCCAGTTCATCTTCCAGCTCCCAGGCCTTCTTACTCAGATGCCTGAATGTCAGTTCTGGTTGACGGTGCACCTGCGCATGTAACTCCTGCTTCAGCAGCCCTGTCTGCACACAAGCAGAAATTGGTCTGGCAATACTATCACCCCTGTTGCTGAACCTCTTGGCTCCTGCTCTCTCTATAGAAATGAGCTTGCACATTCACTGCAAGTAGTTGGTTGAAGAGTCGGACTCACCCTGGCAGCATAGAAATAAACTGCATTCTCACCACTGAGAGGGGAGTCTTTTTTGCAAAAAGAGCGTTCAGGGTCGCTCAGATGAGGGGTGATCATACTCTTCTGCCTGGTCTCGAGCAGCTGGATCTCTCTCTTCCCCCCACTATCTCCAATATGAAACACCCTATGTTCTTCTGTTAAGCCCTGGGCTTGCAGCATTACATAAACCTGACCCCACCATTCTCCATACAATACCCATGAACTCACCCATGAACTTAGGGACCCACTAGGTACAGGATCAAGATATTGGGGAAAATGTCCAGGGGAGGGGCTACCTCCTGGGAGGGTGGCTCTGGTCTTGCTATCCCAACTGCTGCTGCTAACTGCATTCAGCACAAATAATGAATTAGTCCTAAATTAAAGGTATGTTCCCCTATCGGTTTTGTTTTCGTAATGTGGAACAAAAATGGCAAAATGTAAGCTGCTAGCTTTAGATATAGTACTCATAATGTGCATAACTGCTTTTTAATATTTAAGCTATCAGCTGAAAAGCACATTTCAAACACTAGCACTGCTGGTTGATGGGTTTCAGAGACACCTACAGTATGTATTGTTATGTAGAAAGGAGTGAGCCTGAGCCCCAAGGTGAACTTCTCTTTATCACAACACAACTCCTGATCACGATATGTTCATTTGTGAATATGTAAACTTCTGCCCAATGCTACAAGTATCAATGGAACACAATGGGTTTGAGTATTAATTCCTTTGTTAACACAGAATGTCTGTTCCTGCTGGAGTGTCAGTGAAACACCACCTTGATTTGAGAAGTGAGGGAGTGTTAGCCTAATAGGTTACATGTGAACTTCCCATAAGTGCACTATCTTGAGGTCAATGAATGTAATGTCAATTTGAAAATGTATGCCAGTGTAATATAATAACAGTTCGACTTAAGGATTTGTTCTAAATGAATGAAGTCATGACTTAGTCTGTAAATATCAAGGATTTCGATACCTGTCATATGAATTTATTTAATTCAAAGCAGAGAGCATGTTAACTTAGCAGAGGCTGTGTGAAACATTGCACATCAGTAATTGCTTAGCTAATGGTCATATTTGTTGACAGATTACCTCACAGTATGTGTGGGCAACTTTTTATTTTACTTCTATAGGCCTATTTCGCTGTCATGGAATTTAAGCAGGTATTCGTTGCTCTTAATTCCTAAGGGTATTGATAATTCAGATAAAACACTGCACTGAGAAAAAAAGTCAATAAGGAACAGCCTCAAACACCTATTTGATTTGCTATAGTGCATTAAAGTTGGGCATTTTATCCACTGAGCCAATTAACTAACTCCACGTATCCTGTAATGTAATGTGTTTTTTTTTTTTTTTTTTTTTTTTATAGACGCATACCACATAAAAAGAAAAGAGACGTGTAAATTACATTTAGGAAGAAACATAGGTCTAATATAAATTACTATTTGGAAAGAAGTCGCACAGTAATAATGATGTTTTCACTAAATGGTTAATATTCCTTATTGCTATTTTACAGCACACATAAAAAGTATGATGACAATTGCATGCGCTAGACTCACACAACTGTAGGATATGTTACATCTTCATATTACACTTCATATTACTAGATTACTAAAGAGCTCAAACAGCAGCACATGAGAGTTTGTTATAGATGTGTGTAGAGAATTGTCTCACTACAGTGTCAGTGAAACAGTGGGCTAGATTAAATATCATGGAGACTCATTTTTGTGTCACGACACTTTCAAACTTCCAGTCTCTTGACAGTGAAACAGTGCAACTGTCAAGGTCTTGGCTGTGTCATGACACGTTTTAATTTCCAGTCCCAAGGCTTCGTCAGTAAGAGATAAGATAAGATTTAAGATTTGAGATTTCACTTCATTATCAGATTGTTCTGAAATTTGTCCTGCATCCCATGGCATCGAAAGTTTCACACAGATAACAGACATATATAACAAAAACATAACATTTAAACACAACAACAACAACAACAAATATTGCCACATTAAACATCCTAAAGTTGCTGTTGTGCACCACTTGGTCAATTTCATGAAAATTTTCACCCTCAGTACCCTGTGCTCAGTCCATCCATGAACCTTACGGCTCACTTATAGCCCAGATGCTGATTTAATAATTTAACAGACTGAGGAACAAAAGAGTTCCTCAGTCTGTTGAGTCGAGCCTGTGGCAGTCTGAATCATTCTTGTGTTCTGTACAATGACTGCTGGTGGATAAGAGTTCACTGGTAAACCAAAAATCATTTCTTTTGTTTTCTATGGATTAATTAGAGCACTGATGAATAGTGGGATCATCTTCAGGGTTTAATAAAGTCAACAGTGTAGTGTCATCTGAAAATTTAAAAATAAATGTGTTCGGAGTGTTTGTTCTACACTCATTCGTATAAAGTGTGAAAAGTAAGGGTGAGCTCACGCAGCCCTGTGGTGCTCTGTAACACTGTACTGACAGACCCTAGCTGTGCCATGCCACTCTTTAACTTAAAGTCACATTGTTGTGTCAGTGAAACAGTAGACTAACGAGCAGATTGGTCTTGGTTGTTTCATAACACCACATACACCACACACAAATCAATAGACATCTTTAGCTTGAGAGTTAAAATGTCAGCCTCGGGTGTCATCATATTGTAAATTATACATTCTAGAATCAATGAAACATGAAGTGGGTTTGAGAATGCGTGTGAGTACTGTAACAAAACACTTTGAACTGTGTGGATTTATTATTCTAGTTAATCGATGTCAGACCCCCCGGAAGTACCTTGATCCAATGAAAATTACACAGCAGGTTATATCTGTCTTTTAAAGGACTCAATAAAATAGCCCAGCTGTGGGCTATTTTTAGTTTGCTGTTAGGTAGCAACACTGACTGTGGAAATTTCAGTGTAAACAACTATGACAATGAATAATTCTAAATCCTTAATACAGACAAAAATATTTGAAGTTTTGACCACCTTTTCTTATTGTAGATGCACTTCTTAGACAAACTCCTTACCCAAGTCACCACTTCATGGACACGTTAACATTCTAGCTAACATGAGATACTTGACAAACAAGGTGAAAAGCAAAGCTGAAGATTGTGTATTTGGCTTCAGTCCATGCGTGATGTGCAATCATGTGTTTTTATTTAAACTACTACAAAGACTATCATAGCATGTAACTGGCCATTCATATTTTTGAAAAAACATTGCACATTTCCATTGGTTAGTTGCCTTTATTACAATTTTTCAGTGTGACATACACGTTGAGGACATAACTGCATGGCACTAATGAGATGAGAACATCACCAGTTCGCTCATGTGAAAAGGGGTGCGTCACTTTACTGTAGATGAGATTAAATAAATGCACAACTAGTCTGACTAATGTGAATGAGCAGTGCCATTGGTTTATTCGATCGTGAGACACTTCAATAAGTGTTAAGATATGGCAAACCCACATAAAGAAGGAAATGGTAAACCATAGTCACGTAAAGAATGTGCTTTGTTAGAGTGCTGGAACCTTTTGCTTTGAAAGGCTCGACACTGATTTAAACCTCAGATCAACCCTCCCATCACTAGAGTGGTCTCCTCCAGCATGACAGTCCTGGGGATCCAGAGGGCATGAGTTGTCACTGAATAGCTTGATGAGCATGCAAATAATGTAAACCATGTGCCAGGACCATCTCAGTCACCAGATATAAATCCAATTGAACACTTATGGGAGATTCTGGAGCAGCATCTGAGATGACACCACCATCAACAAGACACCAAATGGTGCAAATATAGTGGAAGAATTGTGACACATCCCTCCTGTAGATTTCCAGATGCTTGTAGCATCAAGGCCCACTGAAGCTGTTCTGAAGGATCTTGATGGACCAACACCCTATTAAGACATTTTATGTTGATTTTTCCTTTATTTTATCAGTTACCTGTAGATCACTAGCTGTGCTCCTAATCATGATGTCTGTGAATTGTCTTAAAGGTTTTTAAACTAGTGAAGTACCATGCTACAGTATTGTACATCAACTGTGACTGAAGCTCAAAACGCTTCAGAATCTGTTCAGTACCTGGTTTTATACCTTATCATAGTGTGACTGTGATTGCTAACAATGAATTTGAGTAGTGAGTTATGATCCATAATAATTCATTAATCATCCCAGTACTATACCAAAGCAGATGTACAGGTGAAGCTTGTAATGAATTACTCTTGATCCCTTGACTAATCTATTGATCCCATGAAGCTCTCCTATCAAGAAAAGTTGCCATTCTTTTCTTATTTAAAATCCCTACAAAAGCTTTGTGCTTTTTGGCATAGGCAAATGAAGGCAAAAGCAGGATATATAGTAAATGATTAATAGCACTAACTCAATGAATAGAGAGAGTGCCACACCCTGGGAATTGTTTGCAAATAATCTGTGAAGCTGGTTGGGGATTAATGGACGTGGCAAATTGCGACGGCCATGTGAACAGACAAAAATCCACTTGACTTAACGTATAACTATTTATTCTTTTATACATATTCCTCTTGTATTTTATTAAAACTCATTTTGGCTTTCTAGGCAGTGGACATTGAGACAGTATCCAATTATAATGGTAACAGTTCATATACAAAAACAGTTCATATACAAAAGAACTCACATCTTCTCGTTGTGCAGCATGAAAGCTGAAAGGGCAAACATTTCAGAACTTTGACAAATGGGAGATGAGATAGTGTCAAACTGGAGAACATGGGAACAGATCTGGTCTTAGACAGGATCACAAAACCAGTGGCCTTCTATAATAAACAGTTCTCTTTCTAGTGGCAATATTCGGACAGCAACACAAACTAATTAGGTCTCCAAGAATGGGTGGCTGCAGTGCTCTTATTCTTTTTCAGAAGTGCAACGGTGATTATGGGTTGATTTTTATACATGATAGTCCTTGTTAACTTGTACAAAGAACTGCATGAAGCTGTTGAGTGGTAAGTTCAAACTGTAAAATTTGAGTTGTGTTCTGAGAATTCCCTTATTACCACTGCACTGCAAGCAGAAGGAAGAAAGTGAAGGGAAAAAGAGAATGGGAGGAAAGGACGGAAGGAACATGCGTAGCTTGAGAATTGTGGGTCAAATGCAATACTGTACTTTCATGATAACCAAAAACTTGCTGTTGCTGGATAAATTCCTTGCATTAATTATTACCACTGCTTAATTACTTGGCAGTATCGTTGGAAACATCGGAACGTTGGAAATGGGGAGCGACCCAGGCTAGGAACAGGTAGAGCTGCATTCCACCCCTGCAGCAAGTGTGAGAGCTGATCAAGGCCAGCCATTTCCAAATCGCAGCTGTGCTTGGGTGGGGACGGTCACACGCCTCTATCTCCACTTCGCCACCCTCTGATCAGTCGAAGGGGCCAGCGTGTGACGGTAAGGGATTCGGCCAGATATCACTCTCTTCCTCATTGTTTGTTACTGTAAGCATGCCTGTCTAGACACGGAGCAGACGTGCTGTCTCTCCTTTCCTCGTGTTGCATCTCAGATTTCTCACTAGTGGCTGTCACACATCGCTGCACCCTCAGCCACACCAAGAATTTCTCTCTGATCTCTGTAACAGACAGAGATTATGGGCATTATGGTCCATGTGTCAAGGAAAGCTCAGATCTGTCACCTAGCGTTCTATATTATGATGAATCAGAGCACGCCATGTCATCTGCCATAGGGTCACTGTGTACATTTTTTGTAAGGTGTTAATGAATGGATGTTCTATGACCTTGTGTAATGTACATCATGTTAAGCCATCTGTTCTTGTCGATCTAGAGCTGATGAATTTAGATTACTGTGTTTAAACTCAGTTTGACTTGCAGTTTGTGTAGCTGTGCAATGCCCCAAAATAATAAAACAATATGGAGAGTGCACCTTTCAGTTATTTCTTTGTAGTATAGTATTATAATAATAAAACAGTTATATCTTTGTAAGGTACAGTGCAATAGGAGGTCTGCTTCGCTCTTCATCGCTTACAGTTCAGCACAATGTTGATCTGTCAGTTTTATTTGGAATATGTAAATGCAGTTGCAAGAATTTAGTGCAGGCAGCAATGGATGATATGTGACAAACTATCTGGATATGAGCCTCAAAAGATATCTAATTATGCATTGGCAAATAGTGATTCCAGCTATTATTGAGAATTTGAACAGATGCAGAATTGATTTCATTGAAGGGATTATAATCTCTTACCTACAGTTAATTTGCTGTTGAAGGATTGGTCATTGGAAAAGTGAAGCTATAGCGATACTGGGATTTTTATGCCTTGTTGTGGGCTCATCATTTTTCTATTTCCCAATGCTATTTGCATAAACCAGAAGCAGTCATAGGGTCGATGTGACGCAATATATTTATTCCGTCATGACCATTCATTTGCATATGTGATTTTATGTGTTTTGCTTGCCTAGAGCTATGAATCTTTTATGAATGACCCTTATGCCATCAACAACACAACCATTGTCAGTACTAGCAGCAGCAGCAGCACTCACAGAGTCCAATGGAAGAAACCATATTCTCCATGTATCATACATCGTTCTGAGCCAGCAGTAATGTACTTGTTTGGTCCCATTTAGTGGACATTTAAATGCATTGCTTTTCATCAGTGTCCCACTGTTAATCCTCGCCATTAATTCTGTAATCTTTATATGCTGTTCTACATTTTTCATAAATCACATTATAAATTCATAATGATAAACAGTAACCAATAACATTCTCTGATGGCCTAGAAGAAACACATCAGATGATTACAAGGGCAGATTCTTGTAAATTAATTTCTGTTTGACTACCAAGAAGGTTCAGTGGGTTTTTAAAAAAGGTGGTACAGTAACTCTATTCTTGTAGTACAGAACTCCAATTATAGTGTGAAACTGATAGCGTCTGTCAATTTTCAGTCTATCAAAGGATTCAGAGATCTAATTTAAATGATCAAATACAGAGTTTTTTTTTAATAATCTATGACATACATGGTCCAAAAAACTGTATAGAAACTTGACTTGATAGCCTCATGCCTTGCTACTACAATACCCCGCATTTCAAATAGTTATTGTATGTACTACTTTAAACGGCACCCAAAACGACACTATATAAAACTATACTTTTTCACTTTGTATTTCCCTTTGCATCTCACCAACCTCTGCACTTGCATAGGAACACTGGGTCCAGTGAATGCTTCAATAAACTCACACGCCTGCAGAAACTGTTTCAAACATTACAAGCCCTACATTGCACAACAGTAAAGGAAACACAGTTTGGATGATTAGCATGTCTCCACTGATTTACATCGTCGTGAATTCAGGGAAATGGTTAGTTCTTATTGACCAGATAGCGCAATTTCACTAACAATGTTACATAGAATGGTAAATCAGAAAAATTCTGATTTCAGAAAGGTAAATCAGAACTTTTTAACTCTTTGCATTTCATGAACTTTTTTCTTGTTTTGAAAGAAAGTAACAGGAGGTGGATTGTGGGTTGCCATTTGTTATCATCACATCAGCTACTTTTCTTTCATGTATGCCTTATTTCTGGCAAGCTATGAAAACCATACTTGCTTATCCAGCGAATTAGCTTGATAGTACCTCACAATCAGCATTGTGCAAGTGACATCTGCTTTTTTTTTTCTTCTGATCCTTGCAGTTTGCCCACCTCACATCATATAATTGAGGCTCACTGTGGAAGTACTTCATTAGCAGGCAAACTAGTTATTATTCAATTATTAGCACACAAACTAGTTTATTATTCATCTTTCATTTTGATGGTCTACATAAATGAAAATGGTGTTTTATCTGCCACAACAGACATTGATTTGTGAAATGCAAATAAAGTTACTTTACTTTATGCAGGAGAAATATTTAACTATTTGCTGATTTAATGAACAGTAGGGTCATACATTTGGTATGCTCTAATGCGAATCAGCTCCACTCTGTCACATTGTCATTACATAAATCACCTGTATTCTGCTGGGTTGGAGCTACACAAGGACATCACCATGCAAGCACAAGCAAGCTCCTGTGCCAAACATTGGGCTGAGACCACAAGAGTGCATCCGGTCCAACATGCAAGTGCAACACAATATACCTGTTAGAAGGACTACACCATTCAACACAATACCAATACACACCCTGATGTAAAACATTCATATTTAATGGATGGGATTACATGCACATAGTTAAGTTAATTAACCATCACAATGTGGGATAGTGATTTGACAGATCCTCCTCATTGGCCTCCTTTGATGGACTCCTGTAGATAGACTCCTTTGTCTTCATAGGACGATGTTGAGAGACAAGGCTGACACTTCAGCTCACACCCAACAAAAGCACAGCTCAGTCACTGAAAGGGCTAATTAGATGAAACTAACCAAGGCAAAAACAAAAAAACAATAACATAATCCCTATATGATCCTATGTGAATCCGAGCAGTGCTAAGCAGCACACAGTTAAAGTACAACACAGTTTCACAAATTCTAAAAGTGGTACGTAGCTTAGTTCTGTAGAGATAACAAAGTAACAAAGCTCACACTATCCAATATTATAGGATAGCAATTGCAAGGGGCAGCTTAACTACAGCAATTCGTTACCACCCCTGAACTACTTGCCCTCGTGCATGGTTCACCCTCTCGTCCTTTTAGCATTATTTTTTCCCTGAATTCTTCACAGAAATAATTTCAGTACAGCTGTTTAGGTTGGTTAGCATTTTTTATTTCTTTGCTTGTTAGCAACCTTGCTTATGTCTCAGAGCTACTGAGAGAGGCACGCACTCATCCTGCTTGACAACCACACCACTGCGATTCTGCTGCTACCCGTTTTCTCCATTATTTTCTCCAACACTTCTGTGCTGGAGAAATAAGGTAATTGCTAATAAGGTAATCTCTCAATGATTTAAAGTATCCAATGGCCAACAAAAATGTTCAAAAATGTTTTTTTTTTTTCACTCATTACTGAACTGAGTGGTTGTACTGTTACAAGGTGCATCTTTTATAGTGGTTGCTTTAAGTAGGTGTTCCACTGAGTTGTAGGTATTGCTATCTAACTAATATGATGTTGCCCATGGTTCTACAGGATAGGTGAAGTATAAACTACTATTACATTGCCAATAATATAGTAATGTATTAGTACTACAACCACAGTACTACATGGGTGTGATGAAAAGTCCTCTCACATGCAGAGAGGTGTAATATTATCGTAGTCAAAAAGTAAAAACACTGCAGCAACACCACCTTCAGTTAAGAAACAGTCTGAGCAAATTTTATTGTCTGCCTCCCAACACCCACAGTGATACTGAAGTGACCTAAGGTGTGGCACAGAGATAGACAGGGGAGTGTTATTGATCAGTGTAAACTACCATGTTTAATTTGCGTCTTTGCCAATGAAGTCAGAAGTTAGATTGAGAATGCAAAGCATTGTTGCATGTAGTCTTATGCAAACAAGTGGAGGGTTGGTTAAAACATAGCAGTATATTTCTCTGCCTTCCTTCTCTGGCAACTTGTCAGTATGGCCTGAGCCTGATTTTTGATGTGTATTTTGTGTTAAGTCCTGGAGTTAACTTTCTTGCATGCTAGATATGCCACTGCAAACTTGGAGGTTGAGGTGAATACAAGAGTGAGATGATGGTCCACTGTATGGGTTATTGATGAACTTCTGTATTATATGATAGGTCTGCAAGTGTAAACGCTTATCTAAATACAAGACCTCGACCATTATACGGGTTGTTTTGTTAAAATTTTGAACAGGGTGGAAACAATGCCACAGATACACATTTACTTGAGTGCAAATACAGTCATAACCACACACCCACTAGTATAGCCCCCTTTGCCATGTGACCCTGGACTTTGCCTCTGCAGCTGGGCTGCCACTCAAATAAAAGCTACTCAGCAGTCCTGGATCATGGCACACAATGGTCATAATAGTGCTCGTGATGTCATCGCCACCACGTAGTATACTGCCAAAGGTGTGACTGCAGTTTTTAGAGCTGGACAGCTGCAGAAACAAGAGGGCCTGAAAGGGCTGTGGGCATACAACTGTAAAGTAAGCCTGACCCACCTCTCACTCCCCCACTTGCAGGAGCAGAGGTAAACCCCGATTCCATGGCAGAAGGAGGGACAACACCGAAAGGATTCTAGTTCAAAACGGACAGCTTGCGATGATCCAAGGCCAGGATTTACCCATACAGCATTGAGTTGGCTTTCTAAAGCTGGAGAAGCTCTTGTTGGGACTGTTGTGCAGGTATGTGTATAGTATATGCACATGTATGCATGTAGACATATACACACACAAACACCTAAAGTTATTCGTACAGTGTTTCTTGATTTAAGAACAAAGCTATTAAAAAATCCCAGTCCTCTAGACTGGGTTCTCAAGGTGTGCATGCAGCTTTTTGTTAAATTTTGGGTGAATATATTGTCAATCAAGTATCTCTCAGCTAAAGTTCAGGCGTGGCTTCCTGCAGATGCTGAAATTAGAGGACTGCTGGACAATCTGTCTGTTATATAGACACTGTAGGTTCCCACCCAGTCTGCCCAGAGCATTCTGATGAGCCTCGCTGCAGACAGCAGGATCAGAATGTGCTGAGCACAGATGTTTACTTTCCAGACTTTCTGGGCAGGACAGGGGAGTTACAATCTAGAGGAGTCCTTCACGCCCAGCTTTAACGTCCTTCATTTGCACCTGCAGCTAGTCCCGTGAAGATGCTGCCCAGTAGTGGTTTACCTGGACTGGACCCACAAGTAACATTGAGGGGCCTTAATGCTCGCCTGGTGAACTTCCTAGAGCAAGTGAACAGACTGCAAGAGGCAAATACACAACTGGAGCGGCAGATTGCTGAAAGGGTTCACAGAAACACCTTACAGCCCAGGGACTGGACCCTGCAGGAGAGGACTGTAGAGGAGCTCCGCACTGAGGTAGAGACTTCACATCTCAAACAATGAACAAATGCACTTGAGGCTTTGTCCCATAGTGAGAGAACAGTCTGAGTTCAAATGATCTGTTTTGAGTTGGGGAGGAGTACCAGGGTAAACAGCAGTAACTTGGAATAAAATAGTTACAATTTGAGAGAGTAAATGTGAGAACCAACAAAGAAAACCAACATACTAATTACTGATAAGGAACTGGAACTGGAATGTTGTGAAATTAAAACAGATCCATGCAGTTGCATGCACTTTGTGGTGGACTGTGTGGGGCCTGTGTCTCCTTAGTTAGTCACAGCATGTAGAATGATACCAGTACAGTCATCATGTCTCCAAGGTTTCTCCATAAATATGAGCAAATTTTCTGATACCTACATCAGGGCGGTATTTCAGATTTCAGAATTTATATGACATGGCTAAACCCTCCATGCCTAAATAACCTTGTGTGGCTCAGGGGTGTCAGGTCAGTGGCTGGTGCCACTGGCTGCACAACTATAATTCTGCACCTCTGGAGTTTTCTAACCAGAAATGTAGAAGTCACTCATTTTGGTTCGCTAATGTGTCACTGTTAGTGAGCTAAGTAAGTCAGTTCAGCATTTTACAAATGTCAGTTAAGACTACAACAAAAGCAGAGCATTGAGGACATATATAGTTTTCACAACACTGCAAAAGCTCTCTGTCACTGGCTTACAAAACTGAGCATATCATTTGTGTGGCCACAAGGCAAAGAGATCCTGGAAGCTGTCCCTCAAGAACAGAAAAAGGTGGAGCAACATTGCCAGGAAATGGACTCATGTTTCAAAAAATATTCCTTTAACGTTAATGCACAAATCAGTTTGTATAAATATTAGCAGTAACTTAGCTAGACTCGCTAAATTATCTGCACCACTAGCTAGCTGCTGTGGATGAAGTAGGAGGTGTGCCAGCAATGGGACTTATGTGAGTCGACAGGTTAGCTATCTGATTAGCTAGCTACTTTGGCAGCCTAATGTTGACATATCTATTCTCTACAAATTGTTAGTGATAGACCAGATATAGCTAGTTAACTAAATTTAAACTAAGAGATGACGTTTGGTCATTTTATTTAGCCAGGTACCAATGTAATGTAATGTAGTGGACTAATTTCTTTGCTGTAACAAAGACATTTTATTTATTCAATAAAGTTCATAATGAATTCTGTCTTTTTATGATATTTAAGTATTTGACAATGATTTAAATCGAGCATTTGGATCTGTTTTATAAAAGCAATAACACATGAGAGGTTGTGCATTATTGCGATTATTGATACTTGATGATGCTGATGCCTAGCAACCACATAAATATAAAATACCACCACATATCAAACAGGCTTTTTTCAGAGAAGGTAAAATAAGGTTAACCTCCTATTCGATATTAATTGTATAAAAATAACAGGTTATGTATTAAAATTATCTTCAGAAAAGGAACATAGATGCCCTTATACAAGTCTCTTAGTATAGAAACTGCACAAGAAGCTATCCTAGCATATTAAACTGAAGTGAAAAAATGACAGGTGATGAAATCGTTACTTTCAAGTTTTGTTTTTCAATTGGATAAGACTGTCCTCACAACATGACCCTTAGAAAGAGCTGTTGCTAATAGACTGTGAGATTTCCCCAAGCTTATATGAAGTCTAAACTATATGACAAGATAAAATAAATCTGTCTCACAAAATAAAATGGATTATTTGAAATATGCTCTCTATTTTTGCCATACATAGGAAACATTCAGGCAGGCAGACAATGCAGAACACTTAAATCAAAGACCTGGCATTTGGTTGTAATACCTGCATAAAGACATTTGTAGTATGGGCAAAAATATTCTCATTTCAAATGACTACACCACTGTGAAATATTTTTTTTTCAAAACCCAAACACACAATGATGGTGCTATATAAGCCCTGATCAGCTGCACAAAGCATATCTCCCCATAGCATACAGTCAACAAAACAGGGGCTAATACAATCTGAATGAAAATGATTTGCAGTTTTCATTGGTGGGATGTACGATGTTTGATGTGAGATTTCGCATGTGTGTTGTCAAGAGTTTCTTCGATCATCCCAGCTGTTTTGAAAGTGGAGAAAATGTTTCAGCTGATTTATGTAATTATAATGAAACTATCAATAGCACAGAATAATCGCAGAACACATTCAATTTTAAATGACATTCTGCAAACAGAGAACTAGAGAAAAGTTTAAATTGGTTAAATAAGCATTTCTTTTTAGTGGGCTCACAGTATGCAGTGCAGTTGTTCAATTGAATGTACTGTTATTCAGTCAATTCATGATAATTGCAAGTACTTGAAGCTGTTGCAACATTATGTACTTAAAACAAATATGTGTAAAAAACAAGAATAAGTAAAGTAAATGGGAACCAGCTACACATTATGCAATAAAACGTTTTGATAGTTAAATAAAATATAAAAAACGTTTTAAAAATATTCAGTTTATCATGTGAAATTAGAGGGAGTTTGCTTTACTTTGATATGAGATTATATTTTGTGGAATTCATAAAATGTTGAATGTTTTCAGGGGTCATATATCCTGAAACTGAAAGAGCTGTGAGTATTTTGGAAATTTAATCATCACCAATTACTTTTGGTCTCGTAGCAATTCATTGTAGATGTATTCAGTCTCAACAAATACACATATATCCACATATACTCTATAATGTTTTATATCATAATTAAATAAGCTATTATCTTTATCTCAATAATATTACACAGACCAAATCCAGCTTCTGGTATCTGGACATGCCCTGTTTCCTTGGTATATTTCTTCAAAGACTGCAGGAAAATGACCTTCATAAGATAACATGCCTATAAAGGAATTTACACATCACTTGAAGATTAAGTTTACTTCTCGTTGAAGGGCCTTTTAAATTATATTTCAGGATACAAGTACAGTGGAAACCCTGCCAGGAACAGGATACAAGTATATCTTGTCATCATGGCCTGTGAAATAAGAAATTTTGGAGATCCCTAAAACAGAGAAAAAAACGTTTTGCAAGGAAGATGCCTCTTCAGAGAGCAAACCACAAAAAAAGCTGTCTCAATTTGGTTGACTCCATCTAAATGGCTATTGGAAGCATGTCTTAAGGTGAGATTAAAAAGTGGGCTTTTTGGACATGCTGATCAGTGTTATGCTTACTGTAAGAAAGGTGGCATGTCTGTTAAAAAAAAATGATGTCAACTGTGAAATATAGCAGGGATTCTATTAAGTTTGGTGGTTGTTATGCATCCAGAAGTCTTGGGTTAAGACACAGCTAATCATGATCTCTGACACGTACCATGACATTTTGGGCAAACCTGGTTCACTCTGCCAAGAAATTCATGCTTTACTGAAAACGAACATTCCACCATGACAATGAAGTAAAGCATTTATACAAGTCTACAAAGAAATGAGCGCAACATAAATGTTCTTAATTGGCATTCTCTAGACCTCAGTCCAATACAATATTTGTGGGTCATAATCTGTGAAGCAATTCACACACAAAAACCGATAAGATCTTAAGAACTGAGAACAATTTGGCTAGAAGGAAAGTTCAGGTATCCCCCCACAGTTCCAGAATCTCAAAACAGGAAGTGTCTTGTCAGAGTAATCCATGGAAGAGATGGAAAATTCTGATTTCAGGAGAGTAAAGAAATATGACCCTCTTGGTTTCTGGAATAAAATGTATTTTTTGTAATTATGACATTAGTCTTAGTTTTAATGCTACCAAGATGACACCTTTTACGTTTCAAAATTTTAAAAGCTAATATTTTTCTGAGCAGAAAAAGTATCCAATATCCAAGTATGCAAACTCTCATGTTATGAATAAATATGGATGGCACTGTATATGGATATCATGTATAACTAGTCAACGTCAATCCAGTTTGATTGATAAACTTGTTCACTGTTTGACATTTCTTCACTTTGAAATATGGTGGTGTCCATGGCAATCTACCCTGAAGCAAAACTACTATAGGTGGGACCACGTAATGTTAGCTTATTTGAATACATATAGGAACATATAGAATGGCAAGCACTGGATTCAGCTGATTGGCAGGTTCCAAAGGAATTTTGAATGGCAGTTATTACTTAAGAGATGACTGGGAATTAAGTGCTGAAAGATGATATAGACATTGTGGTGTAGGATGGTGCAAATTTGTTTAATTTTGACTCAAAGAGACAAAGATGAAAGCCATTGCCAGGGGAAAAAGAACACTTAATGTCAAAAGTATAAAGGGCAAGCGATACTTCTACAGAATAGAAATTCCTCAATCATTTGAAAGAAGTATTAATTACAGTTGTGTAAACTGTGCTGCAGGCATTAAAACCTAATAATCCAATAACAACAATGGAAATCACAGCAGTACAAGGTAAATTGGCCTTGCTTCTGATTAGTAATTACCCCTGATCTGGGAAGATTTTAATGAGGTTCAGAACAGGTAACATGTAAGAGGTGCCTGTGCCTTGCTTTACTTAACACTTTCTGTCCAACTTGTTAATTAAAAAACAATGTACCCTATTCAACTGCATTACACTGGTGGGTTGACCACACAATGACTGCATAACTTTGTGATTTTGTGATAAAAGTACTGAAATTGTAAGCCATAAATGGTTTAAGGTTCACCATAGGGGAAATTTTATTTGATTAATCTGAATAGTATAAACATTTTAAGAAAGATCTTGGGAAAAAATAACCTATATGACTATGTTCTATGTTCTATGTTTATAGATCTGCTTATAGTGAATTGTAATCCAGACTATGTGCTGTGTGTACTAATAAATTGAAAATATGGTACCATTGATATGACTGATGTAATGTTGTTCCACCCAAAACTGCAACAGAATTGATTATAGGAATGTGTGCCTCTTAATAAGAGGAGAGAAAATGTAATATTTATCATTGTGCTGATGAAAAAAAACAGGTATTCCTTTGTTTAACAGGTTAGCAGATTGTTGATGGAGAATGCCCAGATGGCTCTGCAAACTGATAAAATCCAATCAGAGACTGCCCATCTCCAGGCCAGGTTAGTCTATGAAGTATTTCAACTAAGATTCTTTTCTGATTTTATCATACTAGGTGAAGGTCTTTTGAGTTATGCAGCTCTCAGATTAACACATACCCAAGAGGTGCTGTGATTGGTCAGATGCTCCACAAGGTCAAAAGGTCAAACTCCCTCAATCTGTGGGCCCTGGAATTAACAAGGGGTTTGTGTGCATATGTCGATTTTGTTTGCTGATGTGAGCCACAATAGTGATTACAGAGATTTGAAAATAAGTAACTGTTATCAGGACACAAGCAAAGATGTATTAAAATCATGTCTGTACCATTCCACAAATGAGTCTCTTTGATCATCATTTACAACAACCTGATTGAAATGATCAAAGAAACAACACCATGCACATACATGACAGAATAATTGGAGGAAAAAATGTGGTGATGAGAGTTTATAGGAAAGTATTCAGCAAAGCCACTGTCTGACAAAAACATCTGTGAAAACAGTATGATTTCAGTGTGCTTAAATTAGTGAGTAGGCACCCTGTAAAACCAGTGAGGGGAGGAGAGAATACATGTTCTGAGACAGCTTTTAGGTTTGCTCCAGGTGAACACTGCAACGTGAGGTATGAGAAACTCATTATTACAAACAGGACTTGTGTGCCAAACATCTAGTATTTACTCCTCCAGGAAGTTCTGTTCCTTGCACAATCCAGTTTCCTGGAGTAACAGAGCTCCTCCCACATGGCTTGGCAACTGATTATCTCTCAGGCTGCTCAGCCAGCATGCAAATATGGGCTGTTTGTGCTGTGTGAGCTTTTTGTGTCAACACTGATGCATAGTGACACCCATCCATTCCTC
Source organism: Megalops cyprinoides (assembly GCF_013368585.1). NCBI lineage: Eukaryota > Metazoa > Chordata > Actinopteri > Elopiformes > Megalopidae > Megalops > Megalops cyprinoides. The sequence goes on from NC_050583.1 coordinate 44,887,643, forward strand.
TCTGCCATCACTATTAACGTCCTAATGGTCCAGGATTCTGGACGTGTAATAAGGTATGTTACAGTAAACCTGTTGTGGATGGTGACGATATTTCCTCAAATCTGGAATAAGATATTGTTAGACTCTCATGTCAGACATGTAGGACCTCTTTGTTTGTTTTGCAAGTAGAGCAGCCTGAAGCCAAGCCAAGGGCTGTTACTTTTCCAAGAAATGCACATAATTTGAGAAACACACAGGTTAAATTTCAGTCATACCTTTCAATGTACAACTATGCCTACCATCCTAATAATTGCGTTGAGATACTTCTATAATCACACATGCATCTGCCATAAGTACACCGCAACCGTAATGTAGAACTGTGAAGGATTTGAACAAAGAGCTGTTAAACAGATGACTGAAATTGTCATTGACATCACAACTCAATTGGAGGAACTCATCTAATTGGAGGAAAAATATTGTACAGGAAGAAGAAGACCATGTTGCTTTTGAGAGGATTTATGTAATTGAAAAGAATCCTGTTTTGACAGATAATGTTAAAGAGGACTGGTAACTTTGATACATGTTCATATAGCTAGTTTTTATACATATATTTCTTTTATGAACATGGAACTTTAACATGGAAATTGAACTCATTTGGTTCTCCTAATCATTCTTGAATATATCTCTTGGTCATATAATGTGAAATGTTTTTCATTTTCCTTCATAGCACAAATTAGTCTGCCAGTGCTGCTGGAGATTCCACTACAGGCCCATATGTAGGCATTACATTACATTAAATTACATGCATTTAGCAGACGATCTTATCCAGAGCAACTGCCATTGCAATAGAACATAAGTGTAAACATTCAATTTAAATGTGCCAGACAAAAGACCTCATATCAGACCAATTTTAATTTATAGGATAAAGCCCATGTAGATCCACCATCTTGTTTTCAAGGGGACCCTGTAGGAAATTCAGCATACAATTCACATAAAATAGGGCACAAAGCTACCGAAATACAAGATGCACAATACAACAAAAACATGAGGTATGAAGTCTCAAGATGTTTGAACATTCATACAGTTAACAAAGCCATATCCAATGAAAGGAAAAGAAAGAAAATAAAGGAGGGAGTAAACAGTAAAATGAAAAAAATCCACCATCCCATCATATTTTAGAGGAATATCACACAAGTATGCAATACTTTATGTTTAGCAAGAGCACTCCGTTTAAAGGTGACTTACACGACCGTTCTTAAATATGCCCAGAGCACTTGTGGATTTCAAGCCTTTTGATAAGACATCCCAATCAACAGGAGCTGACCTAAAGCCCTTTTCCTCAACTGTAGATATGCTCTTGGAATATCAAGGAGCTGCTGATGTGTGTGCCTTAAAGAATAGTTCTTTTACTAAGGCAAGATGATTGAGATGAATGAAACTGAAGAAAAACTGCATTGCAGTCACTTGTTTTGGAGGGATAACCATTGAAGTTGATTACATTAGACAAACAGTAATTACTGATGTGATAATGATACCTGAGAAGATATCTGCTTAAATTGTTGTAGACAACATCCAATTAGAATAATTAAGTCATGATTCAGGATAAGCAATAGAAGTTGTAAAACCAAACTTTTTCACATTTACTACACATGCAAAGCAATGCTTTGACTATTATAACACCCCAAGGCTAATCTTTTTGTCAAGATAGCTAATATGTTTATGGAACCAGATGTTTTAAACAGCCAATCTTATCAAGCAGATTACCATCGTTGAAGTGAATACCAAATTTGTCAGCTTCACATGTAATTCTACATCTTATACTAAAGAGCATAATATAGGTCTTTGTCTAGTTAAGTACAATTTTGTTCAGAGACAAAACAATTTTGTGAGGTCCCAAAACAGAACCTTGCGCTACCCCTCTTTCAAGGTCAAGAAATTTTTAATCATATCCAATGACTAGATACTTTTTCTTGTCACTAAGATGCATTTAATCAATTAGGTGCACTCTGAGCAAGACAAATGTGTGTTTTTCTAATTGGATCTTGTGATCAGCTAAATGAAATGCCTTTGATAGATTGATAAAAATTGCACTTGCCAGTTTGCCTTTGCCAGAGAAGGAAGTGATGTCATTTGTAGATTATGCTGATGCTATAGTTGTGGAAAGGTTGGATCTAAAGCAAGATTGAAAAGGTGATAATATGTTAAGATCCCTTATGTACTGGAAGAACTGAGCATGTAGAAACTTTTCAAATATTTTTGCTACTCTACAAGCAAGTGATGTTGGTTTATAGTTCAACTTTCCACCTTTCAGTGGTGGTATCACTCTTGTACATTTCCAGATCTCACTTGTAGTCAGTGACAGATTGAATAAGTCTGCTAAAGGATACATTAGATTATGGACAAGCCATATGATAAAGATCCAGACCACCTGGTTTATGTCTTGTATTTCTTTAATGTCAGTAATCAAATTCCCTATAGATTGGATTCTTAGTCTTTCTAACCTAACATAGGCTTTGTTCTGCCGTTTGAACAGCAGTTCGTTCACCCAAGGTAAATTTTCTTCTAGTTTCATTGTTCTCCAGATGTTCCTCATGGAGCTCAGTCATTTATTTTTAGGGATGTATGATGGTGAGGATGATGTGATTGTTGAGGATATATAATTATTGTGGTGATGCCTTTGTGATGTAAGGAGATATTAAATGTTTCTGACCTAGATGTGAGGCAGAGAAAAGGCAGAGACAGCTTCTAGAGCGGGAGGTGGTCCAGCTGAGGGGAGTTAGGAGCAGAGCGGAGCATCAGGCTGTGCAGCTGGAGGCTGAGCTTCAGAGAAGCACAGAGGAGCTGGAGCAGATACGCCAGGAGCATCAACAGGTGTGTGTGTGTGCGTGTGTGTGTGTGTGTGTGTGTGTATGTGTGTGTGTTTGTGCATGTGTGTGTGTGTGTGTGTGTGTGTGTGTGTGTGTGTGTGTTTGTGCGTGTGTGTGTGTGTGTATGTGTGTGTGTATGTGAATGTGTTTGTGCATGTGTGTGTGTGTGTGTGCGTGTGCGTGTGTGTGCGTGTGTGTGTGTGTTTGTGCGTGTGTGTGTGTGTGTGTGTGTATCTTTGTGCGTGTCTTTGTATGTGCATGCACTTTCCTCTGTCTTTGTGTGCGTGTGTCTATGTGTTTGAGGGTAAGATAATGGATAATGTATGGCACATTAAAATGGGGCAAAATGCAAGAACAAAATATTAAAAACCTGAATGATCTGTGTACATTGTTAATCCCATTTTTATATTAATACAATTTTAATATCTACATATATACATTTAATATAACATACAAATGCTACAATAACACTTCACTGAAATACAAATCAGCTTTTGTGGAAAACTAACATTTATTTCAGTATGGTTTCCCTTTGTCTTTCATAACTACACGCATCCCCTGCTTAATATGTTTGAGCTATATGTTAATTCCCTGAACTACTTATTGTTTTTAGTGGCAGGAAAACAGTTACCTACATGTAATGTAACAGTGGTGTTAACATTGGGTAGCACATTTAACCCTTTTAGCTCAAAGATGCTTATTCATTTCTTCTCCAGCTTCACTCACCCTATCTCTCCCTTTTTATCCTAGATGCTGACTAACTGTCTCTTCTCTTGGACCTATTGTGTTCTAGCCTTTCTTAGCGTAATATTGCCTCATCAAGTCTCTCTCTCTCACACACACACACACACACACACACAGACACACACCACAAGGACCTCTGCCTTACTGCTCATGCTCACTAACTCACTGCTTGTTTCCCTCTTCTCTCTCTCGCTCTCTCTCCCTCTCTCTCCCTCCCTCCCTCTCTCTCTCTCCCTCTCTCTCCCTCCCTCTCTCTCTCTCTCTATCTCTCTCTCACTTGCTCGCTCTCTCTCTCCCTCCCTCCCTCTCTCTCTCTCTCCATCTCGCTCTCCCTCACTCTCCTTCTCTCTCTCTCTTGCTCTCTCTCTCTCTCTCCCTCCCTCTCTCTCTCCCTCTCTCTCTCTCTCTCGCTCACACACTGCAGGCAGTGCAGGCTCTGCAGCACGCAGCTGGCCAGGGTGATGTTGTGCTAATGCCGGTGACGGAGGGGGAGGATGGCAGAGAGATGGAGCTCTCACAGCTCCTCGAACAGATTAGGACGCTGTATGATGGCCTCATCACCAACAGCCACCCGGGCCCAGGGCCACCAGAAGGAGCACTTAACCAGGTAAGCAATAAGCTGATTTACCATGAGCCCTCCTCTCATTCCCCAGACACACCCTATTCCACTGCCAACCACTGTCCCAGGTGCTGCAGAGGGAAGAATTCCTTCAAACCAATCGTGACAAGAAAACACCACATTTTCGTGACCCATGACAAATGGCATGGCTCCAAGAAATGTGAGCTGTGGTGTTTACTGTCCTGCGTTTCCATCTCTCTCTCTGTCCCCAGCATTCTCCTCACTCGTTCATGTCTCCCTATACCCCCATTTCTCTGAGGGTCCGAGAAGTATGCTGCAGAGTAGACTCAGGGATCAGCATTTAGGGATTGTGATGCTACAGCCTATGTATAATCTACATGTATACATTCTGTAGATGTCAGTGCCCTTCACTGGCCCGCTCTGAGTAACTCAAGATGAAAGTGTGTAGAACAGATCAGCCTGCTATGTGTACGGACACTGGGAACATGTCTAGTGTTCTTCTGCTAATTGCTGTCTCTGTCAAACTGACTGCTTTGCCCATTCCTGCTATCCATATAAAACCCTGACTGGTATTGTGTCTGTATATGTCATGTATGTCATGGTATCCCTTCTCAGTAGTGTAGTCTATTATTACAATGTGTGTTTCCAGTAATTAAGACTCTGTCCATAATTCTCTCTCTATCTTTCCAGTACACTGTGTATTTTTGTCAGCGCATCTGTGTGGTTGTGTGTCTATGTCTATATGTGTGTAAATTATGTCCTTCATATGTGTGTCATAGTGTTCACAGCAATATCATCTTCAAATGCTCAGCAGTATGTGTGCCTTAGTGTCCCTCTGCTACCCCCTCGCCTCACCAACTGTGTAGTACATCAGTGTACCTTTTCCTGTACATACTGTGTTAGCATATCTGTCTGCGGGTCTTGTTTCTGTGTATCTGTGCTAATGTGTCCCAGCATCAGTGTGTTAGAGTGTCTGTATGTCTGCTACTCAGTGGCGTGAGTGCTGTGCCCCACTGCGCCCTGACCCTGTCATGTGTGGCGCGGCTGCAGGAGGCGGCGGCACAGGCCCAGGCAAACCAGGATGTGGAGGCCCTGCACGCAGCCCGGGCAGAGCTAACCGAGGCCAGGAAGCAGTGGCACAGTCTGCAGGTGGAGATTGAGTCGCTTCACGCACTGGTGAGCCCCAAAGTGCAACACTGTACTCCGGCACTGCACATGCAACATACAGGAGTCCACTGCCCCAGTCTACCCCACCTACTGTAAGCTTCGAAATGGGCAACTGACATGCCGAAATTATTCTTTTTTCACTCCTGCTTTCTCAAAACAATAATCACAGGTACCTGAGAAATGTTAGTGTTATTTAAAAATTAACATCTACATCCATCCAAATATGAACATATTAATGTCATTTTACAATAAGTAAAATTAAAGATTAAGCATTGAAAGATAAATTAAGCAAATGAAAGATAAAGCATTTAGTCTTTATACAGTATTGTGTGTAGTATCATTATTAAATTAACAATACAGATGAATGAAATATAAATAAATGAATGAAAAATAGAATTTAAGATTTACATATGTTGCTGAATAAGTATTTACAGTTTATGTGCTCCATTTGCATTGCACTCAGAGTACAGTATTTTATTGACATTAGAATTCTTGAGGTTTACTGCAGTATTTCCAGGAAGCACTATGTATTCTCCACACTTTTTATTTTTAATAAATTTGTTACAGTCTCAAACTCTAATTTATGCACATATCCCCTCATCTCACCCTGCCAGGAGAGGGGTCTAGAGAGCTCCTTGCAGTACACACAGCGGCAGTATGAGTCCCAGCTGCAGGACATGTCCAGGGAAATCCGGGGCCTTGAGGCAGAGCTGTGTCAGGTGCGCAGTGGCCTAGAAAACCAGCGCCAGCGCCACCACGAGCTGCTCAATACCAAGGTGCGGCTGGAGCATGAGATCGCCACCTACAGGCAGCTTCTGGAAAGAGAAGAGGGCAGGTGAGAGGGCACCAAGTCTGTTGCTGTGTAGGTCACATTATTCAGTTCGTGTTTGGGAGGCCAAAAAATAGGAAACAAAGCTGGAATTCCTGAGTTTGTGGGTGAGCTTTCCTGCTGGCACCAAGCAGATATGGACATGACACACTGGACAACACACTCATCACACATATTCTGTATTATGCCCAGATATTCAGGTTGTGCATTCCTTTCAGGCTCTGGTTGAGGTTCCAGTGTAAACATCAAATTCTGGCATTATGCTTTCAAAGGTAATTAATGAAATTGAATGAAACCATATCTAAAATCTAAAACCATAACCCATACTAATCTACATCGAATTGCATCCAGAATCGTTTGGCTGGTGGTTTGACATGTCCCTGGCTCAGGACCTCTAGGGAATGTGTGGTTTTCTTTCCACTGTAAGTCTTGACCATCCAGTTAATATAACTGTATGATTATTCACCCTATCTTGCTGTTAAGGGCCATAAAACCTGTGTGACTGCTGCCTTCAAAGATCAGATACACTCAACCCTGCATTAGGATGTTGCAGAGAGTGTGGAACTCCAGGGGTCTGCATCTCAACTCTGAATAACAAATGTATCTGGAATGAATGAGCAACAATGAATAAGAAGAGATTAAAGCTGTATAACAGGACATGAAAGGCCTTAGAAGAATAGATTCTTCCAACTTTCATGTTCCACCAAAGAGAAAATGCACAGTATCAGGTTTCACCTGCAGGGCAGTGTTCATGCTCAACTGACACCTGCTTCCCCACCCTCAATTAGTTTCTGCAGATACAGTATAGCTAAAAGATAGAATTATCCTCATTTCTAACATGTTTTTTTACTGACAGTGCTAAAAATGTCTGGGAGCCATGTTCATCCATCAACAGAGCCATCATGCTTTTGTTTCAATTCAGGCAGGCATAAATATTTGAAAAATTTAGTGGGTGTGGGGTACATTTGTCCTTGATCTAGACTTAGATTTTGTGATGAGTCCAAAGGGTGAACGATGCAAGACAAAGCCAAGAGCCCAAACCAAAGCCCAAACCACTGAACAGAAATGTAAGAAATCAGAAATTTCAAAATTTAGACATATCCTCTGCCATTTCTTTCTTGACAATTAAGGGAGTTCCTCTTGTACTGTTGGCAAGTTATTTCTTTTACTTTTGTAAGTGTGATTAATGTTGTGTCTTTCTTTATCAGCTCAAGAAAGTCATAGTTTTGTTGAAAATCTTACAAGAAATACCCTTAAAATTCCGTCTGGCAAGAATGGAACTTTCTTCACAATTGTGGTTGTGAAATTCCAAATCAAGGAAATGAATGTCATATCACTACATTCATAGACAAACACTTCATATTCATATTCACAAGAGATGCAAGAACTAAATTCTTAGGTATTTCATTTCTCATTGTTTCTCCTCCCAATTTCTTTCTATAACATCAAAGTTATTTTTCATAATACATCACATGGAAATAGGCTAATACAGAATGTTCAATGTTCTTTCAACAATGAGGTGATGATGCCTCGCATTTTGTGCTTACTGGCTTTTTAAAAATTATAACTGATTAATGGCCTGATTTACTAAAGGAATACTCAAAATGCAGGTTCACTGTGTTGGCAACCAGTGTGAACCTGGACACCAATGTAATTATATAAAGCAAATAATTAGTCCATGTAACACAAGATATATCTAATGAAACACGCTGCTGTCCCAGGTAGGCCCTATATAAACAGCAATCTCTGCTAGACCCTGACTTCTAGCAGGCGGCACGGTATGCAGTGTTTGTACCAGTGCTTGTAAAGCATTGGTCTTATGACCATGTGCTCTTTAGCGCAGGTTTGAATATGCTCAAATGTTCAGCCTTCCGCCTCAGGCTAGCTAGGGTTTCACTCACAACATGTGATTCTAAATAGCAAGAGAAGAATGAGTAAATGTTAATTATAGCTTTTGCAGAATAAATAGAACTATATATATATAATGCTGACGTGTTAAGGTTTATTCAGGAAATATCATTCATGCTGAGAGCGAGAAAGTGGGAAACCCAAATAAATCTTGCTGTTCCCGTATAGATTAGTTCTGTAAACAAATGATTGTAACACTAAAGAAAAGGATATTAGCCCTGTGATACTCTAACCTACTGACATAAGGTTATGGATTTTGCATAGTGTTTGCTAGCTGTTTACATATCTAGCTAGTCAGCAATATGTATCCATTTTGATTGTAAGTTTGTGTATTTCTCCAGTTTTTCTCTCTGAAGGCACAAATTTACCTAGATAGCTCATTGTTGATTGTCATAATTAGCTTGATGAAACATATACAGTAAAGACCCATGAAGTTGGTATAATATCTTTTTTTGTATGAAACAGAACATTTCAGTCAAGCATCCAGAATTGCAATTCTAAGATGTTGGCCTGCTGGCTAACTTGCTAACAGGTATATTTCAAATGACGATGGTCAAAACAAAATCCCAATGAAAATACCAACAAGAGCTGGCTGACTTGTAACTTGTGTTGTTGAAGCAACCACCCCAACACCCAAACAATTTGGAGGGTTCAATGGAAATTCAGTTAGGGGGTCACCTAGGTCATCTCAATCTCTCCATTCTCTCAGATGCCAGTAAGCACACAAAAAACTCTAGCCATGTTTTCTTTGGTGTTTCAGAGATGCTTCATTTTTTGATATTATGGTGGCTCATTTTTGCAGTCTGATTGATGTTGATACGCTTTAGTCTGGCAATGCCCCTCTCAGTTTAGGCAATGCATCTTCCTTGTCTGTCCTTCATCATGTTCTAGTTGATTTTTTTGCACCACAGCATCTTCCTGGTGTGTTTATGTCTCCTTGGTGTATCAGAGTGATCCGTCTCTGTGTCCTGTGCCAGTCTTCTCACACATGTGATCCCCACGGCAGGGTTTATTCCCTGCAGTTACTGCATTTGGGGACTCTGCCTCCAGCTCCCCCCTGTGCAGCTTCTGCTTAACCTCCTGCACCACTGAGTAACATCTCCACTTCCATCTCTTAGTGAGGTCCATCCAGGTCCTCTCCGGCTCATTCCTCATTCATAGCATACTTGTGTTTTGGGACGTGCCTGAGGTAATCCCGTCTGTTTGCCAATTCCAACTCATTGCTCTGGACGGACTCCTCATTGGTGCAGTCTATTGGAACCTACATCAGAGGATAAGGACTCTTTTTTCCTCTTTTTGTTAGGACTCTTCATTTCTTCTCATCTTCTTTTCCCTTCCAATCTTGGTTTGTAGCTGATCTTTGCCTCCCGAGCTTAGGTCGTGGCATTGTTCTTAGCAGCTGTACCTGCTTCTGCTGTGAGCCTGCCCTTCATCCTTTTTTTACTTGCTCTTTCTTTGCGCTCCAGGGTCTCTCCTGCCTTCTGCTGAATGCACCCAGAGGATAGTGGATGATGTGGATGTCTCCATGCAGAACATCAATACTGTTTTTTTCATTGGCATCCGACTCAATAGCACACAGTTACTAGCTGAAGGGCTGGCACTCTTATTCTGTCTGTGTCTCTGTTTTCTGAATTAGAAATGTCTTATTTGTAGGAAGTCCGATGCAGCACTTAAAAGTTTCAGGAAGGGGTCGGGGGGACTCATGAGACGATCATGAGAAGCTGAACTGAATGTATCTACTACTTCCTTGATTTTATGATATTGGAATTTTTGATATGGGGTACCTGACAACTTGACAGTAGTGTAATGTAAGTGGTTTTTAGAACAACAAAAATGTACCATGGCAACATTAAGGTAAGGTTTACAAAATTAAGTATGTACTTTATAAACCTCATTCACAAAAATCCTGACCTAGCATAAAATATGTGTATAATGTATTGCATTTGTATCATAGATATCATACCATCCCACCTCAAAAAGTTCAAAAAGTTCATAGTAGCCTTTCTTTAAGAGGCATGGTGGGTCAGACTGGCAATGTTTTTACCCATATAACCACTCTTTCTGTCATTACTCAATCACATCATTAAATCTGACCCAAAGTTGTTCAAATAATAATTGTTCAAAACTTTGATCTCTTACCATCTCACCAGCACTTTTGATTTGATTTGTGCTATACAGTCTCCTTCAGCTTGTTACCATCATTTATTGATTTTCTTACTGTTGTTTCCTCTGGAAGGATCTGTGGGCATAATGGCCCAGTTTTGGATATCAAGCTAGGACCACCTGACATGAAGCTGAAGGAGCAGTTAGTGACCAATCACTGTGGTGACCCAGTGCTCCCCAAGCCTCTCACAGAGTTGCGTACAGCTGAGAACGACCTTACAAAAAGCCCTCCTCCCCTGCGGAGACAAAAGAGCCTGGTCATCTTGACAGGTGAGTATATATACACACACACCTACACCAACAAATGGCACATGCATGCATACAAACATGCAAATACAGACACATACAAATAACATATTTGCAACAGTGTAATTGCAAGAATGGAGGAAATGTTGTTTCATACCTGTAGCGTAACATAATTGTGATTGGCCCCGGTGCAAATATTTTTTCTTCCCAGTTAATAAAACATGCAGTTTTGGAACATTTCAATAAGGACAAATAAAAATACATAAAATAGGCTATGACTCAAAACCATAAGTTTTATACAAAAGGTGGGAACGTGGTATATACAGCTATCACAATTACAAGTAATTTTAGTGATATCGTTGAACGGTTACTTTGAAGGCTGTGTGAAACGGTCAATGCACGAGAGGGTCCACCTACAATAGTAAAGCAGCAAAAAATCGCCTTCCTACATGGGCCCCTGACAGCTTCTGGGCCCCAGGGTGCTGCACCGGTTGCACCATTGATATTTACACCAGTGTTTCATACATTTCCATGAACAAACCTGGTAAATTCAATAAACCAGTTGTAAACAGTATACATGTTCTGGTCTGACTCCGGCAGCCAGAGTACGTTCTCATTGAACCACTGAAAAAATTAGCTGTTAAAGATTTAAATAAATAGAATATTGGAATTGTTTCAGATGACTTTTTTGACACTGAAAAAAGTTAACTAATTTATCATGTTTCAGTGTTCACCAAAAGCAAATTGTTCAATATTTAGCATCACTGACAGGAGCGTTTTTCCCAGACTACAGCTAGAATTTGCCTATGCTTTTTAAAAACTTTAAAGACAGTTGCAGATAAATCTGCAGTTTTTTCCCCTCGAAATGTAAACATGACACTGTGAAGTAAAAAAAAAAAAATTGTTGTTCCTGTAGTACAGTGCGGGGTAAAACAATGCAATTTGGGCTCCATTTGGGCCCTCTTTAGAGGCTGCAAAATGCTAGAGCAGTTACTAAGCACCAGATACAAAATGTGTTTTTGATTGGTTGGGACAGCGCAAAATAAAAAAGACAGTACCAGATTTCAGCCTTACATTTCTTAGTGCTTGCACAAAATGGGTGTCACCATTGGTTTTGGGGCATGAACAGGTACAAATGCAGGGAGCAGTATTATTTAAATAGTCATAAAAATCTGCCATGTGAAGGATAATTTAAACACAGATGCAAAACTCTAAGTCTACGAATATAAGAGTTTTTGGAGAAAAATAATATTCATTGAATAAAAATGGGAGTCTTCAACACACACCTGCTACTATAATAACAATATTATATACATATATGTGTGTTGTAATTATTCATTTTGCTATAGCTCTTTTGCTTCATGTTTAACGTGTCATTTGAAGTTATGGATAAAATGTACACAATATTATTTTATGCAGATACTTCTATTGTGTCATTAGTTTATTATTTACATGTCCCCCAGAGCTTAATCAATCAATAACATCAATGGAGCCCTGCATTTACAATATTACAAAGGCATACAACTTGATCCATACACCCTAACAATCACTTAGTTCATGTGAACTTGTGATACCACAACAAGTTTCCCAGTTAAAAGACTTGGAGGTTTTGTCATGCAATAGCAATGTCCATCGGTTGTGACAGTAACATTACAATGTTGACAGATCTTTACTCCTCAGGAGATGGGTCTCGCATGAATGTGATTTTCTTTGTGAGCAGAGCCAGAGAGCAGTATGGATGGGAAGATGGCCACTGTGAAAACCCAGGAGATTCTGCAGGGCAATGTGGTGCGGGAGAGTGCTGAAGCACATGGAACTGTGGAGTGAGTACAGCATGCAGATGCACTGCACATGTATTGTAGAATAGCACAGAATGGGCTTTGTGAACATGCTAATGATGCTCTGACAATATAGGTCCCAAACAATTCACAGGTCTCATGGTTTTACAGTAAGACTTCAGAAAAAAACTTGCTTTGAGTGACTTAGGAGTGGGAATGAACATGTTATTCTGAGCACTGTACTGTGACAGTAACTATTTTATCAGAAAGCATACATGGGCTCTCTCACATATTTATCATAAGGGGAAAAACAAGGACCTACACTCATCAGCTCAGAGCTGTAGAAGTAATTCACAGTTTACCAAAAACCTGAGGAAGAATTTTGAATATTGATGTGGTGTGGAAATTCCCTTGTCACAAACCTTCCCTTGTCACAAACTAGCTTCCTTAAACCCAAAGTCAGTCACATTTCTTGAACACTATGTGCTGCACCTGTCCCATTGCAGTGAACGTTCTGTCTGTTAGGGGGAGGTATATGCTATTTGTGCTTGAACATTCCAGGTGTTGAAACAAAATGCCATTCATTTGGTTGAGCATACTGACATGAACAATATTCAGGACTATAATGTATTTAATTGATACCATCAATGCTTTATCTTATTTCTAAGTGAGACTAAGTGAGAGTCTAAGTGAGACTGGAACTGAATTGATTCTATCCATGAAACTGGTGGTGTAAACCCAGGGAAACTGGATGAAATATCAACAACACATGAAGCAGAACATTTCTTGGAGGGCCGATTTTAAAATACTGGATATGTCTAATTAAATGCTTGTCTAATACTCAGTGTAAGATTTTGTAATAGGTTTAATAAATGTATGTTAACAGTTACTCTGCAAACCCAGTAGTCGGTAGTAGGAATGTGACTACTCCTTAAGCACTACGGAGGAAGCACTGAGCAAGTGTTTAACAAGTACTTATTTTCCATGCTCAATAAAGCAATCATTTAAAATAGGTTGTGGCTGAGTGATATCCACCCGGCACTATGACCAATCAGACATCAGACGGTAACATTTTTTCCACAGTTGCTAGCAAGCTACAGGTAACTGCTAACATAAAGGAAACCTTCACCACCATAAAATGATTAATAGACTGTTGCTCTACCAATGAGCTGCCAGCTTCAGTCTGCCTTGGCATAAATTCTACAAGTATATGCAACTCTGTTGGAAGGAGAAGTTCCACCATTTTGTGTTTTGTTGATGGTGATGGAAAATGCTGTCTCTGGACTCAGACTCCCATCAGGATGGAAAAGCTTTGCCAGAGGATGAAGCATCACCATGAGATGAAGCTCAGAATGGCTTTGTATTTACTGGATTACTGTATTTACCTAGCCCTCAAAGAAGTTGAGTGGACCTAATACATACCAGGAAAATGCACCCCACATCATACGAGCCGCTAGAAGCCTTTACCTTGTGAAACAAGCACTAGGGCCTGTACGTTCCTTTTGGCGTATGCCACACATACACTCATCTGCTTGTTGAAAGCAGGGTGAATGATGACTCATCTAACCACATGATTTGTTTCCACTTCTCCATAGACCACATCCTGAGTTCTTTGCACCACTTTACTCACACACTTGATGTTTAGGTGTAATAATTGTTTGTGCACTGCATCGCAACCATAAAATGCCTCTTTGTGAAGTTTTCAGCAGACTGTTCTTGATGAAACTGCCTGCTCACACCATAGATTGATATTTGCAGTCAAGAGATTCAGAGTTTCTTGTCTGTTTTGTCTTGCATCTTGTATGCACATCATGGTCAAGGAGTATGTGATTTTGACTACAGTTGTCCCTAGCTGATTATGTCTTTCCCTCAGATTTCCATTCCAACATCACCTTAGCCACCATTCCTCATGAAATTTGCAATTTGAACAGTCTTCATCACTGAATCTCTACCAAACATGCCCCAACAATCACCCTCTCTCAAACTCATGGAGATCTGTTCATCTGGCCATGGTGGATGAGGCAATGGGTAACTGGACCCACCCAACATTTTTATACATGACCCTAAGCACAACGGGATGTTAATTGCTTAATAAACTCAGGAATCACACCTGTGTGGAAGCACCTGCATACTTTGTATCTCTCATTTACTGTAGTGTTTCCTTTATTTTGGCAGTTACCTGTACATCTGTATTTTAAGAGTTATGATTCTCAGCTATATAAGCTGACCGACTAAATGAAAATCCTCTATGGTCTCACATAGACCGAAGCATGGGAATAAAGCAGCCTTCCCACTGTATGGCAAGTGATGTTTTACAATGTAGTGGAGAGTGGTTCACCCAAAAAATGCTGATGGAGAGACTATCAATAGATTCTGACTAGAGGATCGATTTGGAAATATATCAACATTTTTCCACTGCATATTTATCTGTGGGCTTTGCCATCAGCCCTGATCCACAAAGTAGAAAGATGTAACTTTTTTTCAAATAGTGACAGGTAAGTCTTTACATGGGGCATAATAGGTTGATACACCTCTGTGATAATACCAGTATAAATATATACATTTGTAGCAATATAAATAATGTGGAATGTTTTACTGTATTTCACATGCTCCGTGCCTATGTTATTTAAAAAAAACAGTATTAACCTGTTAATGAATAATATTTGTTCTAACCAGTTAGGAACTCATCTAGGTATCTGGAATACAATAAATGGAAGCAAATTTTGCTCCCTGGTTTGTGCCACCAAGAATATTAAAACCATGAGTATACACTAAACTTTCTAAGGTTTTACAAGCTGATGTTTTTCAACAGTTCAAAAACAGTCACCTTAAGTAAATTGCATGTAGTGAAACTGCACTGTCCTAGTAAGGTTTCATACCGCAACGCCCTTAAATCTTTAGTTAGTGCTTTACAAAGACAGGGAACACAAGAGTATTAGCATCATACAGTCATAAGAATTTAAACTAATGGCTATTGAAAAAAAACACAATGGGAGAAGTCTCTCTACCTATAGTTTTATTGTTATATGTTCTTTTTATTCTGCTCATGAACTTGAGTTACCTGCCCATTCTTCCCCAGATGTTCGCACAATAGTGTTTACAGTCAGGAAATAACAGTGTGAGTTCTAAGGCTAGTTGAACTCACTGACTCCAAACATCCCATACTTGTAATGCAGTGCAATTTGTATTTGTCAAACTGGCATTATAAATAGCTTTTCATTTCCCCAGTAAGAGCTCCATTTACATAATATGTTTTCTCTAAGTTTCTTAACCTCATAAAATGACTATTGGGGGTGATAACAGCCCTTGTCCTCAACAAGGCAACCACCTCCATGCATGTATATGAAATGAAAGGATGCATGGGTTGATGTGGTTGTTTTGTTTACATATACAGACGGGTGACAAATTAAAGGAAAACCCTGAATAAATGAGTGGAGAAACATAATGAATGCAGATGCTTCCACACAGGTGTACTGCATGGTACAATTAAACAATTAACATCCAATCATGCTCTGTGGCATGTATAAAAATGCAGAGCAGGCCCAGTTGATCTCGATTTTGGATCAAGATGGCAAGAGGAAAAGATGTAAGTGACTTTGAAAGAGGGTTCATTGTTGGGGCACAAATGGCAGGAGCTTCAGTCACAAAGACTGCTCAACTGGCTAGTGTTTCAAAAGGAACAGTGACTAAAGTGACATCTGCTTTTAGGTCTATGGGAAAGACATCAGTAAATAGGGTCGGAAATTGTGGTCGACAGCGCACATTCGATGACCATGATGTTGGTGCATTAGTGCAATATGTAAGGAAAAACAGAAGAGCAAGTCTTCCTCAGGTGACTGAGAATGTCAATGCAGGACGTGATCAGATTGTGTCAGCAACAACAGTCTGTCTACAGAGATGTGGAAAAAAGTGATATGGTCAGATGAGTCATCCTTCACCATATTCTCAACAAGTGGGCGAGTGCATGTGTGGCATACACCAAGAGAAAGGTACAGACCTGAATGCTTGACCCCTACAGTGAGGGGCTCTGTTATGCTATGGGGGGCATTTTGCTGGCATGGTTTGAGTCCACTTGTCCCCTTAGAGGGAAGGGTCACTGCAAATCAATACAAAGTTGTTCTGAGTGATCACCTTTATCTTATAATGAAACATTTCTATCCTGATGGGAGTGGTCTCTTCCAGGATGACAATGCCCCCATCCATAGGGCATGAGAGGTCACTGAATGGTTTGATGAGTATGAAAATGATGTGAATCATATGCTATGGCCTTTGCAGTCACCAAATCTCAATCCAACTGAACACCTATGGGAGATTTTGGTCCAACGTGTTAGACAGTGCTTTCCACCGCCATCATCAAAACACCAAATGAGGAAATATCTTTTGGAAAAATGGTGTTCCATCCCTCCAGTACAGTTCCAGAGACTTGTAGACACAAAAGGAAATCTTTGACGCTATGCGTGCCATTCATTTCAGACTGGGAAAGTTAATGGCAACCAACCAGTCAACTCCCCTCAAAATCCCCTCAATGTGCTGTCCTGAATGGATGTTTAAGAATCTTGCTTGGACACTACAAATCAGGCTTTAACCACTGAGCTGATAAAAGAGCATTAGGGTTCGGCCTGATGTGTATTGCATTGTTAACATGTGGCTGTAGGTTTTTTTCTTTTTTCTTTTTTTTAACAAATCATATGCATACTTTCACAGGTACCATAGCAGTGACCTATGCATGATTTAAGCCTATTTGCAAACTCACAGCTCACTGCCCTAGGTTAGTCTGTTTTCCTGATCACCATTGCCTTTATCCACAGAACGAAGAAGATTGATGTGGTTATCAAGCAGTGGGAGGGTTCTTTCTTCAAGGGGAACCCTAAGCTACGCAAGAAGTCTGTGTCTCTGCGCTTTGATCTGCACATGGCAGCGGCTGATGAGGGCTGCTCGCAGACACAGCAAGACAGCCTGCCTGATGTTGAGGTGCGCCTGGTGATGAAGAGGTCCCGCAGCATCTCCACCATCACCCAGTGACATCACGTTGTACCATCACTTGGTGACAGTGTATACCTTCATGGCAAAGACCTTGGCTAGGCACAGCAAGATCCCATTGCTCTCCACTCCTGTGGCCTTCTGACATAATATACAGCAGACATATCACTTATCACTGTATCTCAAAATGACATAATCATGATCCCAATCATTCTCCCAAAATCTTTCTGCCTAAATCCCTCTACTTTTCACCAAATATTTAACATGATGATGCTACTGCACTCCATTTGATATTGTGTTGCCTTCCCCAGTACACCAGTATAAACCAAAGGAAACAAACAGAGTTGAAACCCTTACCCAGGGAACACAGTAGAAAAAAAGAGATTACCTCGAGTAATAAAAAGAGGAGTTCCATCTTGCATTAAGAAGGAGTTGCTGTTTGTTTTCAGTCACAATGTGTTAATATTGTTGGTGATGCTGTGCAGAGATTAATTGTAGCATTGGCATTAAGAAACTTCCGATTGCTGTATTGCATTCAATAGAGGAAACTGTAGTATTCTGTTACTGTGTCTATCACCCTCGAATCAACTACCAGGCCACAGTCAAAACATAGCAATGATGAATATTAACATGGTACAGTGTAAAGTCCAATTTGTATGGATATGAACATGGAAATTTCCCACTTCGACACACATTAAAGGATAGTGTTCCATCAGAGGCAGATTTCACCTGGCATGACAAGAAGGAGCAGGTGGATTTTGTAAATAGCTATACAACAGAATGTACGCTTTTCTTTTGGTTTGTGGGGTCTTATACATTATAATCTATATATGATTGATTATGGTATAAGATGGAATTAGCACTGTTAAGATGATGCTTTTAGTTGGCACCAAAGATTAAAAAGAGAAAAAGAAGGATTAAGATTTATGAAAGACAGCAGATGTATACTCTAGTTGGGTGCCTGCGATGTGAAAACCTTACTGAAAAATTTCTTACCTATGCATTTCTTGATGTGCTTAATTTGCGCTACATAGTGAAACACTTGAACTAGAATCTTTTCAGTTTAGGAGCTCTTGTTTTTTTGAAACAAATAATACTATACAGCTTTTTACCCAAGGGCAAAATAATTTCAATAAAATAGTTAAAGAAATTAAATTCCAGTGTTTATTAGTCTGAATTATTATTTATTATTAATGCACTATGACGAAGAAGAGGACAGTTTTCTGTTGGTGTACACTTACCACTGTTCGTCTCTCTCTGACACACACTAAATTGGAGTGATGTGGGCAGGAAAGGTATGTGCGTGTGTGGGCTGTATGGAATTTAATTTATTCAGATATACAGAATACACTGTGATGAAGGCTGTCAAGCCAAAACATGTTGGTGCCCTGTTTTTCCAACTTTGTTTTAGTATGAACATGGGAAGAGAATACATCTTAAATGATTTAGGAAGTTTTCCTCGGTCATGTTTGTTTCTACATGTTAACGTAACCCCATCCATAGGGGTACCTTCTGATTCATCAGACCCTGTTTTTGTAGAGCATCCATGTAGTGCTCCTTCCCTGCTTTCAAGCATATAAATTCTAACTTTCTACCCATAAACACCCTTAATTTAGCCTCATTGTACATTTCTTCAGCTAACTTGCTAGCAAGCTAACAAAACACCTAGGTATTTAGCTGCCTAGTATCTGGAAAGTTGGCTAGCTAATTTTCTGTCCTAAATAGAGAGCTACAAACTAGCTAGCTGTAATGTTTCATTGTGTAGGTTATATTCTTATATAGCCTCTCACATAAGAGCAAAGCTGTTTGCTGTTTGGTGTACTGTCCACTCATATTCTGCAGTGGAATTGTAGATTTTCAAGATTCCTTATGGTTTCCTATATTTTGGCTTTTCTCATTTATGTCTTCTGGCTTATGGCTCTGTGGTCCATCTCCTGTACCCATGTGTACCCATTCACAATCCTCCCATGGTTTCTTATACAACAAGATCTTCCAAGGCTGTGATGACTTCCTTGCCTCTTTTGCCTCTCTCTGCTCTACAGGGCTTACCTTTTTAAGGGAGCTTTCATCCATAACACCAGTTTCACCACTGCTGGTGACCTTGTGTGTTGTGGGGCCTCTAATTTCTGGTCTAATTTCTATTTAATATCTAATTTCACTACAGCTTGTTTTCTGTAAAATCACATGTGTATGTGAATATGTGTGTGTATGTATGTGTATATGTGTGCATATATGTGCATGAGTATGTGTATGTGTATATTCATATGTATGTAGGTGTGTGTGTGTGTGTGTGTGTGTGTGTGTGTGTGTGTGTGTGTATTTAAATAGGCTTACTAATTGTGAAAGGCCTAAATGAATGTATTTCTGTTTAATAATGTCTTATAAGCCCTCACAGGATGGGCATCATAGAGTGCAAGATACAAGAATCAATTAATCAATCATCAATCAATATTGTATTAAACAAAATAATTATCATATTTTAACAATATAGTACAATATATCATAATATGTTAAAATATGTTAATATATATACTTGATACGCATTATGTTATATTAGGGAATGACAGGACAGAGAAGACAGTCTTTAGAAAAGGGTATATTTGCAGAAAGAGTGAGACAGAACAAAATATAAAATAGAATAGATACATTTTTTGCTCCCACTCACAAGTTCACCAAATGAAAACAAACTCATAAAAATGAAATAACTAAAGCAACAAATTTTCATTTATTGCTTTCTCTTTTTCACTCTTGATCTCTCTCCCCAGCCTTTCTCTTAACAAGTCTTATAAATCAGTAAATGTCATCCATGCAGTTAATTATAAACTGGATCATGAAATGGGGCCTGCATGCATTAAATTCTGAACTTTATCAGACAGTAGAAATGATACCTTACATACAACAAATGATTACAACTTGAAGATCTTCTGAACATTAATGACAGCTAAAAGCTTCACACCTCTTTGGCATACTGTCAAACTAGAGGCTGGAGGCATTCCTGCGGTACCACATACCTTACCATGTTCATAGCAGTCCAGATCTTTTGTAGGTTCCCAGGGATTTGCGTATTCATAAAGGTTAAAACAGGAATGCAAGCTCTCAAGTTGGGTGTGATGTGTGGTAGTGAGGTAGTGTTCTGTGCTTTTATGATAGAAGGCAGTTTGGACCTGCCTTGCTGGTTTAGAAGTTTATTGATCTTTGTTTTTAAAAAAACTCCAAGAGTAATATCACCAGTATCATGGCAACTTTGACTATTTACTTGCTAATTTTTCCAACACCATGTGGCACTATATGCTGGACCTGTGGTTTTCTTCCAGGACCTAGATTGGTTTACTCTTTTTCTAGCATAGTCACTGACAGAGCTGCATCCTGGTTGTAAAAGCAGTCAGTGAACATTATTTACCAGGCTTGTGTTCAGTCTGTACCTCCCATATGCACCTATGTGAACTGTTGCACAACATCATTCCTCTTGATTTTATCCCTCAGTCAAAACATAAAGGGGTAAATGGAAAGCTTGTGTAGATTAGTTTTGTATATATAGTGCACTCTTGGTTTTATCAGGACACACATCATAGTTTAACTATACAAATTAATTTCTATTTTCTTGATAAATATGCTTTAATCAGTGTTTAAAGTAAATCAGTGCTTGTTGGCAGCTTGGCATGTATAACTGAACAGTGTTCTTGTGGTAGGTTTGATTTGAACTTTTTCCAGACTTTCATCTTTGATTAATTTTAGGAGCCAACTGGATGTGTTTGAAGTTTGTGATTTTTTTTTTAATTGTTTTTCAGGAAAGACAGTGGGGTTGTTTAACGCTTTACATCAGCACTGTTGGCACTTAGCCCAAGGGGAATAAATCATTATCATGAGGGCCACACCCTCGAGCAGCATCTCATGGTGTGGTGCCTCTGAGTCTGGGAACCAGCACAGCTTGTTCAAGCACTGAGTTTTCCCTTTTGTCTACACCCCACTCCATGAACAACACAGAAACCACCCACCCCCCACACCACTCCTTGTGACCAACGCAACCTCTTGAATTTGTTCTGTCAAAGTGTGGATCAAACCTGTACAACGCTAGCCTAATATGGTTCAAACTTGACCAACCAATCCTCTTTTTTGGTATTTTTTTAATGTTTGTCCTGTATTTCATACATATTGCATACTCCTCATACAGCAATTCACATATTAACGTTTTATTTAGGTCATCCATTACCAATGATGTAGGAAAATTGTATTTATGCCTTAAGCCTGCAGTTTGCACATGTTTTTGCAACAAACATTTTAATTTTTAAAATTATTTTACAACCTACTTTACAACCCTTCAGAGAAAGCAACATTGTGATTTTGCAAACAGTTTTGTCTGAATTACTTTCACAGTGAGTCAGTGAAAATTTCCTTGTGGCTGAAAGTGTCTGTGTATTTGTATCAAACACTTCTGAGTAGCTCAGTGGTCAAGGTGTTCACTTTACAGACAAGCTGAACTCTACGGGCTGCGTTCGATTCCAGCTGTGTCAACAACTGCTGATGACCGGGAGCCGACACAGTGGAACAAATGATAGGGGTGTGTATGTTATGTAGGGTCTGTCCATCTCATCACACGCTAGCAACTCTGGTCTATGGCACACCCACAGTCTGACTGTATAAAGCTGCAACGTTTTTTTTCCAGGGGGTGACTGCAATGACCTCTTTGTCAGTTTGCTGTAGTTTAGTACTAAAAAGTATGATCCCATGTGAATAGCTGGAATAGCAGGTTTACTACAATACCCTCATGATATGGCTCCACAATGCTATCACAATGCTAGAGAATTGTAGCCTGTGTGTTTGAAGCTCTGACACTAATAATAACATTATGTACAACACAAATATTACACAACTATTAACAAGTACATAAGTACACGTTTTATGTATAGCTAGTTTGAAGCTATGAACATAATATTTAGCCACGTGTATCTCAACCGCATGATACAGATTAGAATACATTTTAAATATATATATACAGTACACACACACACACACACACACACATACACACACACACACATATATATATATATATATATATATATATATATATATATATATATATGCAAACGCATTGGGAATAAGACCCACCATTTAGACTTTACTGATTCTCATGAAATCATGTGATAGAGGTCTACAATTTAATTTGTCCAGTAACTGACCTTCCGTGAACACTGGACATTTGAATTTCTGATACCTTTCACGTTGACAGTATTGACTAAACATTAGTATCATGGTGCTCTCCCTGTTCTCTGGTGCCCTCAAGTGTTCCCTTGCTGAAATATTAATAATGTTAATGTAAGTGTGAAGGAGTGCCTTCACTACCTCTCCCTA
Organism: Megalops cyprinoides; assembly: GCF_013368585.1. Taxonomy (NCBI): domain Eukaryota; kingdom Metazoa; phylum Chordata; class Actinopteri; order Elopiformes; family Megalopidae; genus Megalops; species Megalops cyprinoides. The sequence goes on from NC_050583.1 coordinate 44,910,236, forward strand.
AATACTAATTGTCAGTTTTGTATCAATCATTTGCTAATTGTGTGCACATGTTGGCAATTTGTAGGATGACCAGACTATTGGCTAACGAATCACACCTGAGTAATTGAAGGTGTATTAAATACAGGTGTGACTGCAGAGCAGGAGAAGGTTCACTTTGTTCCTGCTGTTGGTGTGCATAGGCTGGTTTCTTTGTCTTTGGTTTGAATTTTAAAATAAATTATTGGTTTCTTTTAAACTTTTCTTCTATTTGGGGCGTTTATGGGAGAAGTGTCAGCCAACTTCTCTACAGTAAGACTGTATATACATTTATGTAATTTTAAAATGGCAAGTAACATCTTCCAATGTTCAATATAGTCACTTCATTCAGTAGCGCAATGGAGTTCAAACATATAATGTTTCTCAGCATAAAACAGAGTAAAGAGGGACTAGGTAGATGTATGTGTAAAAAGATGGTTACACTTAGATTTCAATTCCAACTATACATAAATGTGAACTGTTTCTAAAATCAGTTACATAACAGGTAGTAAACATGTGACATTTGCAGTTTAATACAATTTAACCAGTTTTTTAACTAAAGAGATACAGAAAAATCCTAATTGAAAATGTCATAACATGTACTCTGTCCACTATAAAAAATAGTTATTGTAATGTATTTTCATTGACTGTTGTCCTACAAATTATGAGACCAATAAGACATTGTGATTAAATGTGCAAAGGACCTTTCTGCATGAGGTTCAACAAAGTCATCAAAAGCAAAAAAAAAAAAAAAGGTAAACACCGCTTTCTGTTTTTAGCACAGCTCTACACCTTAAATGCTTTGCTCTTGATTGTATCGAGAGTACTAATGGTGTCATTGTCCTAGAACACATGGAATATGTACAGTATCTGGATGCAGAGAGACTCACTCAGACAGACAAGGTTAGCATTGTAACTGTTAGATTATCAAAGACATTTAAATACTGTCATTAAACCCATTTCAATACTGTGTGGTTATTTTAATATGCCTAAATTAAAAAGTAATGCAATAATACCTGGGAGGGTGTGACATTTAACTCAATATGGACGATTACATTTAATTACATTTATTGACTTTCAAGTTCTCTCCTCTAAAATGCAACACACCAAAGAACTGTAGTACATACTTTCAAAATTATGTGGCAAACCTGAAAGAACTTAATGTATAGATTCTGCACATGCATTTAAAAGCAAAGTACTATTTTTCCATTCATTAAATTAACATTAAATGAACACCTCTTGCAGTAATGATACATAGGTTTTGGAAATGAGGTTGATGATTTTAGTAATGATAAGTATACTGAGGTATGGTTAAAAACTTTAATGTAGAAAATAAATTAGATAATATTAGCATAATCATGGATTCAAGTTCAATCAATTTCATTTTTTAGTGCTTCAAAAGTACATGGGCTAAAACAGAGAACACAAAAAAACCAATGAATACAAAAACATTAGAACAGGGCTAAACAGGGCAACATTAGAATGTGCTAAAAACACGCAAACCATTTTACCACGGCACTGAAAAATTACCGACCACCTAAGGCAAATACCACATTCTGATTTGTCACTACTTGTCACGTGGGGGTACACTATTTCGGAACAACAAGAACAGATGTGTAGAATTTGGGCACAGCCAAAATATTCTAATTCATGGAAGTCGTCCAGTTCATTTGGGAGGAAGTACTATTTTTTCCCCAATGTCAATTGGTTGTGTCTCATATACATTTGTTTCTAAACTTCAAAACGACTGTGAATTAATTACTTTGGCAAGGTAACTGTGGTATAAGCCCCGCAACACCTCCTGCTACCCTCTCTATCCTCCTTCCAATTCCAGTGTTTTACACACGTTTGTTTGTGAACTTTGCCCGGATCTCAGGCAACACACATGTGTCGAGCTGAGGATGTGGCAGGTTGTGGCTCTGAGATGATGGCTTTTATGTCGTCAAAGTAGTACCAGACTTTTTCTCCCTCTAATCTGATGGATGGAATGAAAATTTGTTCGCTCCAGCACAACTCATAGTGTCAACCTCATATTGACCATTGACAACCTGGAAAGAGACTAAAACAAAAAAATTCTTAATAGGACTCAGGAGTTATCATCAACAACATGACGTGTCCATACCACCAAATATTTCTACATACCTGTGTGATGGTGCCAGGGAACAGTTCTCCGTCATATTGTACGAGGACCCACTTTTCCACTTCCAAAACTGCCTCAGCATTCTCCTTTTCTGATTCCACATTGTCTCGGAAGTCAAATTCTTTTGGACTGAAGCATCCACAGGCAAAATCACAAAAGCAGGACACTTCTCGGGTGTGGATAAGGCCTGGTTTTGTCAATGTCAGCTTAAGCTTAAGCTTAAGCTTATTCATTATTTGATATTAGTATAACATACTGAAAGCCAAAATAATGTATGTATGATGCTCAAGGCTCAAGATGGTACATCTAATGGCTGTATAAAGACACAGAGAATACAGACTACTATTGAAACACTGTTTTGCATGTATCTTTACACCTGCATCACATACTAATGAAACTTCTAGAATCTAATAAACCAATATGTTTCAGTCTTAAACCATCTCTATTTTAGAGTTTGTAGGATATTTCCTCCAGGAACCCAGGTAAGTATATAAGTTTCTCTTTTTTTTCATTATACATTCATACTTCATAGCATGAGCAGTAATTAACTACATTTCAATACTCAATTTACTTCAGTTTTAAGCCATCTCTTGTTTACAGTTTACAGTACAGGATACTTCCTCCAGGAATCCAGGTAAGTATAAAGGTACATTTCTCTCTTTTTAGGTATAGTTACTTCAGCGTGTTGACATTTAGTTTGAATGTGTTGTTGTTTTTAAAGGACTCACCTGATGAATTCTCACTGTCCCAGGTACTGTCTTCAGGTACGGCGGTACTAATTCACCACTTGTTTTGATGTCCTCCTCTGTTATTTTGAAGAGCCTCAGAGATGCATTGAGATTCAGCTGCTCAAAGAGAGTGTCAGCATCTGGTATGCTGGTACCCTAAGACACAATTCTATCAGCCAGGTTTTTCAGGGCGCCACCCACTCCATCAGGAGCACCCTTTCCAGGGGACGCCTATGTGAACTTCCATGTTACATGCTTAAATCCTCGCATGAGCAGCATTGTTCAGGCTAGGTAGAAGTTGGTTCTATTCCAATATTGAGATGTGGGCCCATCTGAGATGAAGTGGAAGTTCCTGTCATTTGGATGCTCCTCTCATATGTTCCTCAGTACTGGGTCAAGGTGATGTGGCGGTGGCGTTGTGCTGAAGACAGACTGACAGCGATGCAAATGACTCCACCCTGCCCCCACCGAGATACAGTAGATAACTCCAGTATGGGGGGTTACCTGCTGGTTGCCACCTCCAAAGTGACTTTCTTTTATTTCCCTGGTGTATTTACAAGCATAGTTCTCACTGTAGTCTATGTGAACCACTACATCATTCTGGGTCAGGGTCTCTCTCAATCTCTTCAGTCTTTAAAACTGGTGCTTGATGTTATAAATGTGTCTGGAGAAGTCTGAGAGGTCATCCTGTGTGAGGTCCACCAGCTTTTCAATGGAGGTATGCCTCTTCTCAAGAAACATATTCCTCACTTCCTTCTCTTCAATGGACCCATCTTTGCATTTCTTTGTTATTGGTACAGATTTAGTGATCCACTCCTCCCATACGATGATGTTTCCTTTCGTTGAAGGATCCAGTGTTGTGTGAAATGTCTTATGCTTGCAATTGCTGCATGTCCTATACATGCAGGACATGTCATTGTCACTACACACACTGGCCTGTACAATGTCCCTTGGGGATGATGTTTCTGTGACCCCAAGCTGGTGCAGCTTCTTTATCTTCAAGCCAAAGTTTTCATGCATTTTGCAAGCACATGTTTTTCTGTCTGCGACTCTTCGCTGGCCAATCCAAAATGGCTTAAGTTTAAAGAATTGAGCCTTGGAAAGGTTGAGCCTAGGATTCTCAGACAGAAATCTTCTATGAAGATTTGCCATAGTGTCCATTAAGGCTCTCTTATGGACCAGATATTCCGTAAGAGAATTCCGAATTTCTCTGGATTTCCCATTTATTACAGTGGAGACTTCATCTTGATGAACGAAGCGGCTAACAAGTGTGCACATTTGTCTTCTCTGGCTGTTATTGGGTAATGTTCTCTGATGACCTCTCTCTGTAGTTTTCTTCTGGACCTCTCTGCCTTCCATGTTGACAATTACCTGCTTCCTCTTGGCCATCATCTCAAGTCTTTTCGGTCTTTTCTTTAGGTTGACCATCTCTTTGGTCCTCTCCAGAAGCTTCTCTTCTGTGTAGTGCAATTTTGACCTCAGTTTTGATAGTTTTCTTTCTTCTGTTCCTCTTCTTGGGTGATTCCTTTGGGGTAGATGTTTTCATTGGTCCTGGTGTCTGTAGAGATGTCTCTCTTCTTTTAGGAGTTGAGCTGATGGCAGGGACATTTACCTGCTAAGTTGAGAATGGCTGTTCTCTTGGGGAGGCTGTGTCTTCTTGAAGATTTTGAATAACGTCTTCATTTGCTTCTTGAAAATGTTGAAGTGTATCATCTTCCTTGCTTGATGGTGTTATGTCCAGTACAGCTTTTAGCTGTTTCTTTCTTCTGTAATACCTTTTTGAGTTTTAACCGCCACTGTTTTTTCTTCTTTTCATGTTGCTTCTTTATCAGATCTTGAGTTTTCTTGATTTTACCATTTTGCTTTCGTTTTTGATATCTGGAAATGTAAAGGAGGCATGACATGAAATGAGCATGTCTCAGAACATGGGAATATATATAGTAGGGACTGAATAGTTTACAGACTGTGTGTGTGTGTGTGTGTGTGTGTGATCATGTTTTAGTAATCTTATTTAAAATGACATGAACTGTAAATAAAAATATGCATGTGTGTGTGTGTGTGTATGAAGGTGTAGAGAAGCCTTATGTCAGGTTTTATGAAGTTTTTTATTTTATTTTGCTTGTTCAGAAGTTCAGTTTTTCTTTTTGTTGCCAAGGGGTACTTTTCAAGGATGTCTTTGCTGACATTGTGTTTGGATGTTATCACATATTATCGCATGTATTTGTGCACAATATAAGCTCTAAATATAATCATATTTTTATTATTATTTAATTTTACTTCTTTTAACACATTTTCAAAGAAAAATGGACATAAGATTGTTCTATGGAAGAAAAGAGCAGGATCGGCATGTTAGGCAAATCCCATCTGACAGTTAGGACAGTGAGGTAGACAGCAAAGACAGTGAGGAGGAGTGGAATGGAGAAAAAGGTCTGAGCAGAAGTGAAAAAAATAGCGTTTTAAATATTGCTCCTCTGGTTGTTATTGAGCTCATTTGTACATAACCAAATCTAATCTGTTTATTAATTTTCTGTAACAGAAGTTCTAACAGTAACTCTGATTGTCATTCAAATGAGAGGTTTATATAGCAGACAGCATACAAAATAGGGGTCAAATATCAAGCTGTAGTTATTCTTGTTGTGTTTTCATTGGCATTGGAAACTGCCTTTTTATATATTTTTATAGACACTCAAGATACCCGTGAGGATGAAGATGAAGACAAAGACAAAGATGACAGTAGTTCTTCCCAGACCCATCTGGAAAACGTGTCACACCACTGCCTCTCCAGTACACCCTGAATGATTACACATCCCTCCATCAGCTGGTGAAAGTCTCCATACGAATATTTCAAAAGTCTTCTCTCTGACAAACTCTTTGAGCTTATTGTTAATGAGTCAAACCTGTACAGCATCCAGTGCAATCCTGCCAAGCTGCTAACATTACTGTTCAAGAACTTGAACAGTTCTTTGGCACTGTGCTCCACATGTCGTTATTCGGTCTTCCAGCCACCCACATGTTTTGGAGCCACAGTAGCCACATTGCGCATGTTGCTGACGTGATGCCTCTTGCATGGTGGGAGGCCATCAAAAAAATTCTCCATTTCAGCGACAACAGTCATCAGCCCACGAGAGATATGGCTGACTACGATGAGCTATACAAGATTCGGCCTCTCCTAAATCACATCCTCACCAAGCTGAAACAACTTCCTATGTGTGAGACGTTGAGTGTGGATTAACAAATGGTGCCATTTAAGGGAAAGAGCAGAATCAAGCAGTACCTACCCAGTAAAACAAGAAAATGGGGTTACAAAATACTGGTCCTTGCTGGATCAGATGGCGTTCCACAAAATTTTGAAGTTTATACTGAGAGACCTGTCCATCCACCTGAGCTTCCAGATGTAGGGGCAAGTGAGATTGTAGTACTGCGTCTGGCAGAACCAATACCAAAGGATAGGAATTTCAAGCTGTTCTTTGACAACCGGTTTAGCTCATATGCTTGTGTTGTCCCAGCAAGGCATCCACTGTCTGGGTACGGTGCGCTCTAATCGCTTGCCAGGCAGTTCCATGATGCCAGATGCTGATCTGAAAAGATCTGGCCCTGGGTCCTTCCAGGAAAAAAAAATGGCCTATGTTGGAGCTGCATGCAGCCAAATGGTATGACAATCACCCTTGTCAGTAGCTACGTAGGTGCTCACCCTGTATCCCATGCTGACAGATGGGACAGAGGCCAAAAGAAAACCATCAAGGTCCCATGCCCTGCAGCAGTATCCACATACAATCAGCACATGGGAGGTGTCGACTTGTTGGATTCACTGATTGCTTTATATCGCACCAACATCAGGTAAAAGAAGTGGTACCGCCGCCTTGTCTTTCATTTGATTGATATGGCAGTGGTGACATGTTGGCTCATCTACAGACAGGATTGTGCTGACAATGGAATGACAATAAGTGACCCCATGTGCCTTTATGCCATCAAGTTCCAAACTGCACACAGTCTGTGCAAATACAAAAAAGATGCCAGGAAGAGAGGGACAGCCAGTGGTGGGATTTCCCAACAGTATGAGGAGAAGAGGAGGAAGCAGGGGCCCACGGCTCCCATCCCTAACTAGGATGTCTGCTTGGACAATACCTCACGCTGGCAAATAATGTGACAAGAAGGGAAGATGCAGGGTTCCTGGGTGCACAGGAACACCCAAAGTGATGTGCAAAAATTGTGTACACCTCTGTTTCACAGCACAGAAGAACTGCTTTTTGAAGTTTCACATGGAGCGAAATGTCATTACATGAAGTACATGATATGACACAACACACTACATGATACAAACCTACACCTGTATCAAATCCAATATGTAAATATGTTTCCAGTGTTTTTCCCTTTTTGCTTTATGATTTGTTGAACATTTTTAAATATTTTGTGATTTTGTATGGTTCTTTGAGCATTGTCTTATGATCTATGAATTCATGATTTTCTCTATGATTCTGTACCATTGTCACACAACGTTGCCCTTAGGCACCAAAAAATAAATATTATTTAAAAAAAAAAAAAAGTTTTATCAATAAAATGTCCCAAAACGAACCAAGAAATAATGTGCAATCATTTTTATCATGTACCATCAAAATGTGTGCAGTAGAGGGTTAACTTGGAAGAAAAAAAAACATTAGAAAAAGTGGGTAGCATTCATTTGGAATAATGTCTGTATAGTATGTTAGTGGCAATCTAAGCAAATTTATTTGTTATACTTCCACTTATAAGAATCACATCTGTCTTGGAAAACCTGATTTGTACATTTACATTTATTAGACGCTTTTATCCAAAGCAACTTACATAGGTTACAGTTCTTTACAATGTTATCCATTTATACAGCTGGATATTTACTGAGGCACCAGTGGGTTAAGTACCTTGCCCAAGGGTACAGCAGCAGTGTCCCAGCAGGGATTGAACCGGCTACCTTTCGGTTATGAGTCCTGCTCCTAAACACTATGCTACACTGCCACCCAAGTTGTTCATTCTTAAAACCATAGTAAAAAACTTCCAAAACTTCCAAATGAATGGATAAAATTTCCATCTGTTCTACAAACCAATTATTTCATATTTCATGAAAAAAACATCCTTAGCTAAACCAGTGTCTCTGAATACATAAATATGACAAATAAATACTCTTGATTATTTTTCAGCACTGGCAAACATGTCACTGCACAATATGCCTCACCTACCAGTGTCACATAGATTCAGTGAGTGCAAGAATTGTAAATATGGTACAAACTAAACCTTTTATGCTTTAGGCTTTTTGGTGAGAACATAACTAGCAGTTTAGGCCAGGAGTACAGCTACTAAAATCTTAACATCACAGAACCCACAAGGAGTACGTGCAACACACACAAATTCATGGTGACTAAGGACCAACAAGCTATTGCCGTGGTTGCAGAATTCATTTTCACAAAGAACACGTGTGAAAAGAATCATCTGTGTTTACTGACTAGTAACTAACAGCCATGCTAGAAGGAGCAATATAAGTAAGCTAACTGGCTATCATCCTCTCCCTCACACACTAGGTACATTTGATTACTTGAATTTTAAGTCCTCACATCTCTGCCTCAGTTCCTCAGCAAAATGTATCAAGGAGATGAGGAAGAGATGCAAGGAGACAAGAGTATGCTATTTAACACTTCTAGAATCCAGAAACTCACTCGTGACACTCAGGGCAGGATTGCCAACCGGGCAAGCGGGGCACATGCCCCAGAGCTCCGGGCTACCAAGGGCACCCAGGTGTTGAGCCCCCCCACCCACAACTCCATCCCTCTGGAACAGCACAGGGGTCCCTCAACTTTCAGTCTTTAATTATTTCATCTGTCTACATCTAAAGGAGGGCCCCATCCTCCCACCCCAACACCCCTCTGGAACAGCACATGGGCCCCTGAACTTTCCTGCTATGGTTGTTTCATCTATATATATATTTATATATACACACACACACTACATGGACAAAAGTATTTGGACGCCTGACCATTACACTGACAGGGACATTGTATTCAAATATGTATACTTTAATACCAAGTTGGTCCCCCTTTTGCAGCTATAACAGCTTCCACTCTTCTTGGAAGGCTTTCCACAAGATTTTGGAGTGTTTCCGTGGGAATTTGTGCCCATTCATTCTGTAGAGCATTTATGAGGTCAGGCACTGATGTTGGACGAGAAGGTCTGGCTCGCAATCTCTGTTCCAGTTCATCCCAAAGGTGCTCGATGGGGTTGAGGCCAGGGCTCTGTGCAGGTCAGTCAAGTTCTTCCACACCGAACTCATCAAACCATGTCTTTATAGTCCTTGCTTTGTGCACTGGGGCACAGTCATGTTGGAATAGAAAAGGGCCTTCCCCAAACTGTTGCCACAAAGTTGGAAGCATAGCATTGTCCAAAATGTCTTGGTATGCTGAAGCATTAAGATTGCCCTTCACTGGAGATAAGGGGCCTAGCCCAAACCCTGAAAAACAGGTGTGGCCAAATACTTTTGTCCATGTAGTGTAAGGCCCTTTTTACGGGCCTATAAACAAACAAAGAGATTAGCAGGATAGCAGTTTGCAAGAGCTAACATGAGTTTTAGATGTAATTTAAAGAAATATGTTTACATTTGTATTTGTAAACATTAGAACAAAACAGGCTTGTATTTTGAGATATGGTGGGGTGAGAACAAAAAAGTTACACATTGCCCATCTAGACGTCCTACAGTTCAAAAATATCGGACTTATATTGGGATATTATAAGCAAAATTGTTACAAAAAAGTTACATAGTGCACTTTTAATTAAAATGTGTAAAGAAACCATGCATAAATTATGGAGTGTACCTTTAAGACACAACACCTTGGAAGAAGCAGTTCAGTTACATACTATCATGTTGATAATCCTAACAAAGAACTACACTTCTCTCAATCTACCTATGACTTACTGTATAGTTACTCTACATGAAATAATTATAGACTCATGGACCTATGCACTCATCTAACCATACACTAATCTAACCTGGATATCTGTGGTTCAGGGTCTGGTTCAGGACTTTAGGGTGATGTCATCTCTACAAGTTGCTGTGTTCTTGCTCTGCACCTCTCTCCAATACCTACGCTTGTACCTTTGCTCCCTTTCACCCAGATCGGCCACTCTGCTTGTCTGCCCTGCATTTCCCCTTTTCTGCCACCTATTTCTGTCTTTTTGCAAATTGTCTGCCCTCCTTACAGGGTCGGCATCTCGCCATGCCCTTTATTGCCGTTGCCTTTCTACTGCTGACAACTTCATCTGCCTAGAACAGAAATTATTCAATTTTCTTAACCTGGAATGGTATACCACAAATGTACCCTTTACATTAAAATGACCCAGAATCCATAATAAATGTAAAATAATGCAAAATGCTTAAATGTAATTGGGAACATTTGACTCTGTTACTCGTCATCAACTCTGTTATTGTTAAACTGTTTAAACAATTAACAGAGTTCATGATAACAGAGTTAACATTTTCCACAATTTTGTGCCTTTAACTCCATGTGCTATCCTCAAGCCAGAAACCACATGGCATGTCTAAAAACAGAATTTCATATTATCGTTTTTTTTTTTTAATTGGATGAGAGATTCACCGCAATATCACAATAATAGATTTGACAAATAATTAATCTACTGTTGGTGTATCCTGAACATTTTGTACAAAATAATGAGAGAAGAAGCATGTCACACCTCACTGCCTCCCAGATGTTTCCCGGCAGAGGAAGTGACATCACTGGGTGCAGGTCACATGCTTTTTATTAGAACTGCAGATTTTTATGCAGTTTTATAACAGAGGTAACAGAGTTGACAACAACATTGGGACAGACACAAAATATGTTTTTTTATTACTGAAATTACATACTATATAGAAAAATAGATATTCTATACAATTGATTTTATAACTTAATAGAGTACGCACAAAAAACTGAAAATTAGACTTAAATTATTTCAAGTTAATTCAAGTTGAATGTATGAATCAGGAGCCGAAGACAGTCAATAATTTGTGGGTGGGAGTCATTTAGTTAATATTTTATGTATAAATTGTGCCTAAAATATACATCAAGCATTATTATTAGTGAAAGTTTAATATAATTGGTATTATTATTCAAAACTGATTCAATACAGTTTTTTTTTTTGAAAAATAACAAAAGGTTTATCTAGGAGATGCGAAATGTACCCCCTAGAACTATACAGATGTTGTGTGTGGAAACCAACAGAGAATAAGGAAACAATTATATTTAACCATCGTTTCTAGAAAACAATCTGTCTAATTGGTGGATTAGATGCCTTTACGTAGTTAGGTTACCTTAGTAAATCTCCCATTAGATTCGAATAAAGTAATAGGGCTGAAGCGAGCAGCGGTTATTTATTATTATTTTGGCATATTATCGTTGCTTATAAGAGTTATGTTTTGCTTGATATAATTGATTTACCTAATCCAAGAACTATGATATAGTTAGCCCGCCACTGCTGAAGTGTCGCGAATCCAGTGAATGAAACAGAAGATATGCCAGCGCTTGTTGTTTTACCGAGAACAAGTAGCTTAGCAGGCTAAATTGTCAGTTATAAAGGGTGAGTGTACGTATTTTCTTTGTTAGAGTGGTTCCGTTTTAATTTTAGTTTACCGAGATTAAGATGATAGCAAATATGCGTGATGTTTGTTCATCGTTTGTGCTCATCAACACATAAAAAACTTATTCCAGTTCCACAACATGGCAGCAGTATCTGTTAAGGCAGTCGGCTAGCTACCACCATTCATTCATAGCTACTCCACATCCATCTGATCGGTTCTTTTTTTCGGTATCTATTCGTTTTTTTTTTTCGTTCTAACGTCTGAGACGCTGCCTGGTAGTTAACATTTTACAAATCTGTTGAGAGTAGTACTAAATTTCCGTATGTAGCCGACGTTAGCTGTGTGTTGCTGCTTTCGAGATTTGCTGACATTTGATGGCTAACTTAGGCCTTGGTTCAACTAGCAAGCCAACTATCTTGCTAACATTATTTCTTGAAATGATTGTTACTGAAGCTCACATTCAGTTGCCATCCAGTGTACGCATAAACATCCGCACAAAGCACGTGGTTGTAGCCAGCTAACGTTAATATATGTAGGTTTTTGCAAGCTACTTGATCGATAGCGAAGGCTTTTGTGCCGTATTTAATTAACGTTAGCTGACTAGCCAACAAGCTAGCAAGATAATGGTGTCAGTTAACGTGTTATGCTAGATTGAGTAACCTGCTACACCTTCGTTGGGGAATCTTCGTGTACGCACTGATGACCTAACTTAATGTTATAATTGTTTGAAACTTCACGTTCAAACTCTGACTGTTGAATTGTAGGTGGCCCTCTAACTAGATTAGCTAACGCTTGCTCTTCGTGTCAGTACCGTGTTGATTTGTCGTTTGACTGATTCATATACACATAATAGAAGGTAATTTGAAACACACTTCAACGTGTTTTTCTCCCTCTAAAAAGATTTGTTTGTTACAGACCCAATGACCGGAATAGCCTGATATCTTTGCCACCGATCAGCCAAGATGTCAAGTAAGGAACAGTTTCAGTACATGTAATGATTGTGGAACTTGTAACATTACACGATTTATTTTCAATTTGCTATATAGTTAATTCTCCGCTCGTGTTTTATTTAGCCATACCACAAACTTGTTAGCCATTTTAAACAGTGTATCACAGACAAAATGTCAGTCAAAACGCGGTATAAAACGCGGTAGCCATCTTGCTGTGTTAGGATACATAGTCGTCTTAATTTGATCTGTGTGTGCTTAGGAATATTAAAAAGAAACCGAATAGTTCTTATGTTATGTAGGTGTGGTGAATACACGGAACTGTCCAAGTTTATGGGAAGGTGCTCAGTCAAGTTTACCTTGAACTAAATTATCAAGAGCTGAACTTTACCTATTTTTCATAAGTTATGTTTATGAACCAACTTTATAGATTTTACCGTCCTCAATAAATAAGAGGTAAATTCCTAATGTACGGGTATAGATAAGTCTCACTGATGTAAAGTTATGAAAGCTCATTTGTCATAATTTTTAACATAGATGTGGTGAGATAGAAGGCTGGGAGCCCCTCATTTATGTGTTACCTTTTTCCCCTATGCAGAAAGGCCATCCTATGCCCCTACCCCCACCCCAGCACCTACAGCAGTAAGTATTCCAGACAGCAGTGAAACTTGTCAAGAAAGGGGCTTCCTCTGTCGACAGAAGGCCTTTGAAATCTTCTCACTATTTCTGCAAGCCTTTCATTTAATACTCACTTGGCTTCAAAATGTCTCAAGCATCAGTTCATGTGATAGATTGGTGGCTTTCAGTGGGCCTGGCTGTCCTCCCTGAATTCTCTATCTGTTGTATGTATTTTATGGTTTGTGATCAATTTTCTCTTCTTCATTGAAGCCTTGTTAACTTTCCACTGTCTGGGTTCAATGTCTGCAAGGCTTTTGCACCGCATGGATTTCACATAGTTGGCTTTCATATCACATTAAAATGGTGGAAGTAAACCTGCATGCGAGGCTTCTGTGTAACTTAAGAAGTGGTTTCTGTGTAGGCAGTGCCAGTTATGCCGCTCTAAACAATACCATTGGCTGCTTTCAAGATGGCTTGGTGTTTTTGCATGCCTGTTTAAACCATTTTTGCTTTTGCTTGTCTCCTCATTATCTTTTGTTTAATAGCTTTCACCCTCTCTTTGTTTGTATCATTTCTCATTCGTGTTTTTGTTTCATTTGTTCCATCAGCAAATGCCCAACACCCCAGGGTTTGTGGGATACAACCCATACAGCCATCTGGCCTACAACAACTACAGGCTGGGAGGAAACTCAGGCAGCAACAGCCGGGTAACGGTAGGACCAATGATTCAAGACAAATAACTGAAGCAGACAAAAAAAACCTACAAAAAAATTTAAAAGCACAAAAAAGTATTGAACAAAACAAATCTACACAAATCAGAATGTGCACAGCAAATTAAAATAGGGAGCTTTACATATTATAAAAGCTGGTAACCACATTTCCACAGGTCTTGAGTATTCTTCAGAAGTAAATTAATGACTTATTTTCATTAGCAGTCTGGTAAGCTAATGGTAAGCCATACATTCTTATTTAATTTGATAGGTTAGTAAAAACCACCCAATTTATCCAGTGTGCTTATACATGGCTTGCTTACATCCAACAACACCTGTAGACAGATCACTCAGAACTTACTGTAGGACTTCACCCCCCCCCCCCCCCCCCCTTTGTTTCCTCACATCTTGGTATAGACATTTCAAGTGTGCATCTGCCTTTATCCCTGGAGCCTCCCTGCACTGCTAACAGCCATGCTGAGCAAACAGACATGCCATTACTATTCCAATGGCATCAGAACCTCCTTTATTTGGCATGGATTCTGCTGCATCAGTTGGTTCCATCCCTGCATGCAGATGGCAGTTGGCACTGTTGTACCTGAAAACTAGACATGGCATTGTCTCATAGGATGATGTGTGTGTTCCAGTAAGGAGCCTGTAAGGTTTCAAATTCAAACAGGCGGGATTTCCTCTTCTCCATGATGCATTAAACTCTTAAGCTTTGACGTCTTCAGATTTGAGTACTTTGTTTGCGCTGAGAAGTGAAGTACAGTTTGTGGAAATTAGTTTGGAGGTTTTATTTCATGGTCAAGTGTGCATACTTACTGTGTGTAGATGTTCTTGCTTCCAAGCAGCATATACCATTGCCATTTTTCAGTTGTTTTTTTTCCTTACTGTGCTAGTTTCTCATGTATGCCTTTTGAATGGTCTTATTGTTCGTGAAGCGCAGCTTCTAATCAGTACCTCAATTTCTTTAACAGAATTCATCTGGAATTGCAATTCCAAAACCACCAAAGCCCCCAGACAAGCCATTGATGCCCTACATGCGATACAGCAGAAAGGTAAGAGTTGCGCCCCAAAGATTTCCTTTGCTAAATGTCGTGAATCCAGGGAGGTCCTCTTAAATATCAGGTCAATAACTGTAACTCCAAGTAAAATTTCATATTTGCTTGCCTCTACTGAAGCAAGCAAAGGACTCCAAATACATTTCTTGGAGGCTAAAATTCGCAGCAGAGCTGGAGTTGTTACTCAGCTCAGTACAACTCTCAATGCAATAATCAATTGGCCCAGGTAGGGCGGTATGAAGCAGTAAATGCTTTTATTCTGAAGTAAACCATTTTTTTTTCCATTGTTGATGGGATTTTACTCTTAAAGAGCAAGGTTCAAGCACATGACCTCTGATTTGTGACCTCCCTGCTCAGCATTATTGGCCTCCCACCCCACCCCACGTCCATATCCGGTTCTCATCACCAGGTTTGGGACCAAGTAAAAGCCTCCAATCCAGATCTGAAGCTATGGGAAATTGGGAAGATTATCGGTGGCATGTGGAGAGATCTCACTGATGAGGAGAAACAAGAATACTTGAATGAATACGAAGCAGAGAAGGTTGGTTTTTATGGGGTGCTGCCGGGTTGG
This sequence comes from Megalops cyprinoides, assembly GCF_013368585.1. Lineage (NCBI taxonomy): Eukaryota > Metazoa > Chordata > Actinopteri > Elopiformes > Megalopidae > Megalops > Megalops cyprinoides. The sequence goes on from NC_050583.1 coordinate 44,925,622, forward strand.
TTTGACATGGGGTGGGTGCCCCATGGAAGCAATCAGGGCTGTGCCTCACACAGTCACCTGTCCCTCCAGTTAACATTGCTTCCTCTGTAGAATACTGATCTTTCTCAAATTGTGATTCACATAATTTCTCTCAAGACGCTATGAGCGTTAAAGCATTAAAATAGAACTGTTCTTCCCAAGATTTAAAGGTATAAGTGTCCATGTACTGTATGTTTGTAATCAACCCTGGGTGTAAAATAGGTAGACTGGTAGGGAATTATGTCATGCTTTAACTATGCACTATGGCTTTTATTTGGTTTTTGATGCTGGGGGTACATCAACATAAGCAAATATTTCATAGCAGGTTTTCACTCGCAAGCTACAGCTGTTCGAGGAATGTTGGGCTAAAAAAAAATGTTTAGCTTGACATACAACCAATATGTCCACTTGAGCAGTGCTCACCGCCTGAATGCTCACTGCCTAAATTTTTGAAAACCTGCTATAGAAAATCCATCATCAGGTCGCTGCAGATGTGAAGGCACAACATCACATTCCGTCTGGTGACATGAAGGTTTCTGTTCAGCTTGGCATCAATTTTCAGTTTTCTCTTTGTTCTGTTATCCAGTGGCACATCCTCCTTGTTCCTTACTCTGCCTTCTCCTTTCCTTCTTTCTCCCTCCCCCTTCAGATAGAGTACAATGAGAACATGAAGGCCTACCACAACTCTCCAGCTTACCTGGCCTATGTCAATGCTAAGAGCCGTGCTGAGGCAGCACTGGAGGAGGAAAGCAGACAGCGACAATCCCGGCTTGATAAGGGAGAACCTTATATGAGCATCCAGCCTGCTGAGGACCCTGATGGTAAGGGCCTGCACCGAATACCTACCCTTGACTTTAGACTCTTCACAGCAGCATGCTGCTCTTCAGTTATGTTAGGGGGCTACTTATCAGTCTTCATGAATCCAGACAAGAACCTTTCAACATGTATGGCAAAGCGTTGTTCGAGTTAAGTAGTTATGCAATATGTGGGTATGGTCATGAAACCACGTGTAGAGAAATCTTTTGTCTGTGAGTCTGACTTTGAGATGAAGATAATGATGTCTGCTTTAACTGCAAACCAGAAGCACAAAAAGAAGTGAAACAATTTACACATGTTGTGCATGCATGCCAAATGCATACAAATTTTAACAGGAATTCCAGGCTTACTTGAACTGCAATTGAAGTGACTTTCCCTGTTTTCAAGATAAGTGTGACCATAGCACTGTATTTCCATCATTTAATCCACTATACCACATTCACTACAAAGGAGCGTGTGAGAAGGCTTTTACACCACCCCTCTGAAATTAAAGTAAAATAATAAAATGAAAAAAAAAATTTACAAATTCAGAAAGACAGCCTCTGCAAAGTCATTGTGGCCCCAGCTGTGTGTTATTTATGAAACATAAAACATAAAGCAAAACAAAAGAGCTGGAGCAAAATAAATAACTATCACATAGTGGACTGAAAAATATGACGCATTGTTTCTCATGTAGTATCGGTTTGTGGAAGCCTTCCCTAGCTGTAAATAAATCTTTATTTCTGTCATTATCGTTCTGATATCACCCCTTGGTTATGCTTGGTGCTCTGTGTTTGTGTTAAAGAGCACCTCTCAGTGGCAGGATTACTTAAATACTGCTACCCCCTGCTTTCAATTTTGCGTCTTTGTGCTCGACCACTAGATTTGGGATTTTTGCATCCTTTAATGGCGCCCAAGGTTTCCTGCAGTATGTGACTCCCTTGCCTCCTAGGCGTGCAATACCGCCTTCGGAAATTTGTAATTTGTGGTTCTTGATTATGCAGTTACACTTAGATATTATAGGCAAGGCATCTCTAATGGAGATTTTGAATCTAAACTGGACAAATGCATGGGCTGCCACTGCTAAATGTATATAACGGAAACACAGAGTAAAATGCTTGCAGGACACAGTATAGCTTGTGCAATATAACTGGGCAAGTATTAGGCTCAGGATGGTGCGGCCAATTAATGGACAGTTTCCTAGCTGCCTACACAAAATATTGCCACTGCTTTTCAGGACTAGAGCTTTGGAGAGAGACACTAAGTCCCGACAGACTATGATACTAGCTGGAACCAACGTGGCCAGGACCAATAGCATGGGTTTTTCAGCATAACTGAGACACTGCTGTGCAGATTTATAAATTCAATATCGGGGTTAGCTCATGCACGTGCATCTCAAATCTGAATCAGCCTCTCAGTGCCCGTATTCTGTCCAGTTATGCAGGGGACGATGACACCTAACTAGCTAATTAGCATTGAAGAACAATCAGTGTAACTTACCAGTGATATTTGCAACAACTTTATTCTGTCACATCTAACCAGGAGTATTCACAAGGATACAATTTTTAAGCAACTTTTGTTGTTAAGATAACTGAAAAGGGTTCAGAGAGCCTAACTTGGCTGTGTGAAATGCAAGTATTTAAGTCTGTGGCTGCACCAGCAAGCTAGCTCACTAATCAGCTGTGTACCTTGAGCTGTGACCCTCCTAACATTAGCATGGAGAATAACCTTCATCCTGTCCTTTTTGAGTACAGCAGCTTGATGGTGCACTCACCCAACATTTTCTCTTGGGGGTCTCAGTTGGTCAGTAGCTCACTTGTATTGAGCACAGGTTGACCTTTGCTGACAGTGACTGTGATCCCACGGCAGGCAAGCAAATTCGCTTCATTCTGCCAGGTATAGGGGTGGGTAGGTCAGCTTGCATTTCCTCATATTGCCACTCTCAGGCACCAAGTTGCTTGGATGACATCAACAGAGTACCGCCTGTCTACCAATAACCACTATAGTGCATTGCATGAATTGTAGTGTCAGAAATAGCTGTTGGGTTTTTGAAAGTATTGCAGGATTGGATCCATCTCGCCTCAGCTCCACTGAGTGCAGATGTTGTGGTCAGATGAGCCCAATATGTAATGTGTAATTCCAAAACAGATTTACCTAACCTGGTGGAAAAAAAAAGAATAAAAAGTGTTCCCATTCATTTTTAAAATGTTTTATTTTTCAGTTTTTAATTAGAAATCATTGCAGATATTTGTCCATACTTATTCGTATAATTTTTCTATGCATTGTTGTTGTGGTGTGGCGGTGGCCCCCGCCCTTGTAAATTTCCTTTCTCTTTGATCAGATTATGATGATGGCTTCTCCATGAAGCACACAGCTGCTGCCCGTTTCCAACGCAACCATCGACTGATCAGCGAGATTCTGAGCGACAGTGTGGTTCCCGATGTGCGCTCCGTTGTCACAACGGCACGCATGCAGGTCCTCAAGCGGCAAGTGCAGTCACTCATGGTACACCAGGTACACAAGAAGCAAACATGCTGACTTTGTGCCCATATGCCATACTCAACCAAGAAAGTCCCTTTGATACTCTATATTCTTGTATCAGATTTGAGTCCCTCCTTACTGTATATTATTGTTCACAGTTTCAGGATGGCCCTGTGTGTTGGTATGCAAGGTACCACTGTAAGGTAGAAATTGCCAAGTGATGTGACAGAAATGAAACAAAGCTATGGGATCAAACAAAAAGGGAGAACATTCCACAGCACAATAGGTGTGGAAAATGCCCCTGAATGTAATGGAATGTGGCTGTATTTTCTTTACTCCCAGTGAAAATTGCATGTTGGTATGGAAAGATATAAACTTGTTAAAGGAAATGTACCTGTAGGAAAAAAAAAATCAAAGCCTACCAACTTTTTAAACCCATGTTGATGAATATAATCAAGACTTTATAATCAAGACAAAATGGATTTTGAACATCAGTAGTAATGAATAGTAATGATACATCACTAGCATTTCTTTTGTCTCTCATTGTGACTGATGAAAATTTATTTTAGCAGAAACCTTGGACATGTGAAAGTTAATGTGCATCAGTGGGTTCCCTTGCTGATATGTTTGTTTGAACCATAGAGAAAACTGGAGGCTGAGCTGCTGCAAATTGAGGACCGGCACCAGGATAAGAAAAGGAAGTTTCTTGAGACCACAGAGTCCTTCACCACTGAGCTAAAACAGGTATGCGCTGTATAGATCACTCAAAGGTTGCAGCACTGGGTGATATTTGGCGCTTATGAGTGGTGAAATCTTTGCTGATCTTTGCTTGATACAGTGCTGTCTGTGTCTACATTAATGTGTCTAGATAATACACAAAATAGCCATAATGGCTGCATGAACCATTCATAATTCGCAGTGCTTGATGTGACTCACCTTATCATATCATAATGTGTTATGTAGGAATGAATGCCCTATCCAACCCTGCCAACAGTTTCATGAGAAATATAACAGCTGGGACACAATAGGTGTCCCAGTGTAAAGTGAGTGTAATGGATTGAATGGTAAATGCAGCTGTTATGACATGCTTATGTAGAGTTTATGTATGTTTTATGTAGTTGACTATAATGTTCAAAATGACCAGAGGACAGAATTGGGAGAAATGAATAGTGAATTGGTGTATTAGTTTGGGTGAACATGACCAACACTGAAAGCCATTTTACATCCAGCAGATGTAAAGGGGAGGATATCATGCGTAGCCATAGGATGCAAGAGAAATTAATAGTCATACAGAAGGTCGTGATAACTACAGAGCTAGTGCAGAGTGTAATGTGAGTGCATATTTTTACACTTTTGTTCAATATGCCTTTATTAAATGTGTTGATGTTACATGTTGCTTGTTTACAAAATTTCTGCCAACAATGTGACGTCATGAAATGCATGCAATTTCTTAACTAAGGAACAGTGGCTAGAGGAAGTAGCCAACCCCCTTGGAGTTCTATCATATTTTATTGCACCTTAAAGTTTAATGCATTTGAATGGATTGTTTTTTTTCTTACAACACTGCAGGACATTCACTTGTTTTTAAGCCACTGTAGAGTTGCTTTGTCTCTATATTTGGGGCCGTTGTTCTGTTGAAAGATGAATCTCCTTCCCAGTTTCAGGTCTTTTGCAGACTGTTCTAGGTTTTGCTAAAGGATCTTCCTATATTTCTCTGACCAGCCTACCACTCCCTGCTGAAAGCAATCCCACAATATAAAGCTGCCACCGCCATACCTCACAGTGGGGATGGTGGTGTTGGAGTGAAAAGCAGTGCCCTTATTTTGCCAGACAAAGCATTTAGCAATTAGACCAAACAACTCAATTTTTATTTCATCAGACCACAGGGTTTCCTCCACATTGTCTGAGAGGTTCCTGCATGCTTTTTGCATACTCCAAACGAGACTTTAAATGACATTTTCGTTATGGCTTCCTCCTTGCTACCCTACCATACAGCCCACATTTGTGGAGTACCTGAGCAATTGTCTCATTCACAGTTTCTCTCATCTCAGTCAGGAAACGTTGTGTAGGTCTTTCAGTGTTAAACTCGGCCTCTTGGTTGCTGCTCTGATCAATGCCCTTCTTTCCTGGCTGCTCGGTTTTGGAGGACGACCTGGTTGACAAAGATTATGGGTAGTTTTGTGTTCCTTGTACTTCTTAACAATTGATTTCACAAAGCTTTGTGGGATACTCAGAGCTTTGGAATTTTTTTTGTATCCCTCCCCTGACTTGTGTCTGTCCATAGCCCTTTCCCTTAATCGCTGAGAACACTTCTTTTACTTCATATTTCCTTTTATGGAATGCCCAATGGTGGGACCTCATAAAGAGGTATATTTAACCTTACAAAGACAGGTGTGTTAAATCTTCATTGTTAACCACTTCAGTTACACACAGGTGGATACCATCCAACAAACTGCATTCTGCAGTTGGCTGAACCAGAGCTTATTTAGGGGAGTTATTTAGAATAGAATAGAATAGAATAGAATAGAATATGTCTTTATTGTCCACCAGGGTGGAAATTTGTCTTTGGCTCACCAAAACACAAGAACAACAACTTAAGAAACTGACAGGCAGTTAATAAGACAAATACATAGGAAACACTACACATTAAGATTAAATAAATAAATAGGGGGTGAATACTTTTCCATTGAAGATTTTTAGGAGTTTTGATTTTAATTTGTTTTTTAACCTCCAGTCCTCATGGCTTGCATTTGTCAAACAAGCATATTGGACATACGCTTACAATTTCACATTTGCACTGCATTTTGAATGCACACGAGATCTTTAAGCAAAATGAAAAGTGTAAAAGTTGACAGCTGCAAGGAAGTTCGGTTGTCATTGAGTGAAAGTAGGCAAATGGGCTTCTTGTTGAATAGATGAAGGATAAGTTACCTTCTGAAACTGTGCAACCTTGTTTTAATTTCTCAGTCATTGTTCATGGTGCTAAAAAGATGAAGAGATGTAAATTGTGTATTGCACAAAAGTATGTATATTGTAGCAGAGCTGCAAAGAAGCTGACTGAGGTGTGTCAGGACCAAACAAACCACATACAATACACGCAAGGCAATTGCTCCCAACCAAAGGGCATATTAAACGCTAAAATAACAACACAAAACAAACTAGAATGGAACACAACGCATGCTATGAACAATCATGAATGAAGTGTAAACAATATGGCGGCATCGTAGTTGGCCTATTAGGGCAGCTACCAACTAGCTACAGTATGTGTTAATACTAATTTATATTAAGTAGTAACATTTTGATTGCAGTATCAGTATTTTAATATAATTTGTAAGAATTTATTGTGGGAGTACAGAACGTGGTAAGGCTGTTGGACACTAAAGAGGTGGGGGAGTTGGGGGTGATCAGCGCAATTTCACTTTTGCTTTCCTCTGGTAGACCGTTCGGGGCAGGGGTTTCATTTTCCAAGATTTTGTTAAGTTTTTATTCATCAGTCAGCGGTGCACCCATCTTGATATCGGTATTGGCTTTACTGCAGCGTGGTACGGTAGTATGGAAAAATAGGTGTTATTTTTGGGCAAATGTGTGGGAGGATCTCGTCACACCTAATCACTCTGCAAGCAGCGGGGTGTTGTGGTACGATGAGTTCAATACACATGCTCATTCCTGAGTCGAGTTGAAAAAGGGGAAGGAAAAACATTTGAACTTTTTAACCCTTGTGAGCTTCATGTAGAGTTTTGGTACAGAGTCTGTCTGTTCTACTCCATAATACTCAATTGCTGACATTTTTCTCAATGGTGAATGTTACTGTTTTACCCAACATTCTGCCTTAATCTCTTTGCGACCTCTCGGGTTTCATCCCGAGTTTGAGGATGTCTGGTTTACACAGTTTATAGTAACTGTGATGTCAGTGTTTGCACTCTCCGCGTGCAAGAGTACAGAGTCTTTGATGTCATTTTACATGGTGCACATAATGAGCGTCTCTGCTTTCTCCATGCGTCCAGCTGTGCAGCATGAAGGTGGAGGTGGACATGGACAAGATTGCTGCGGAGATAGCAGCTGCAGAGGAGGCAGCTCGGAGGCGAGCAGAAGAGCGCGAGAGGGAGTCCACAGAGCAGGCAGAGAGGGCTGCAGCAGCTGCCCTCCTAGAAGAGGAGCAGCAAGCCTCTGCTGTCCACGGCAAGCCCCTGCAAGATGTTGCTGACGATGACAGCGAAAAGAAGGAGGAGGAAGCGGCTGCTGCCATGCAGACAGGTCAGGTCACTTCCCACCCCTGTCTAAGCTAAAGTCACGCTTCTACCGCAGAAATATGTAAGGTTTAGGGAGAACCTGTGTCACTTTCAGCTTTATTTCCAAAATATGGGGCATATACCCTGAATTTTTAGGTATACTTTAAGACAGGAGATTTTGTTGCATTTATATGTACAGTGCCTTGCAAAAATATTCAGATCCTTGACCAAGTGTTAGAAAATATTTTAAAGAAAAGTTAAAAAAAAAAAAAAAAAATGATATATGCTGTGTAGAGAAGCCGGTCGACACTTCTCCCATAAATGAGCCAAAAAGAGCAAAGTTTAAAAGAAAACAGTTTATTCTAAAATACAGTGAACCAAAACAAAGGTGAAGACACCAGCCTACACCAACCAAATCAGGGACAAAATGACCCTTTCCTCCTGCTCTCTAGCCACAGCCGTATTTAGTCAGCCTCCAATTAATCAGGTATGGCTTGATGACCAATAGGCGGGTTCCCCAAAAAGTCACACACATGACCAATTAACCAATGATTGACACAATTAACAATTAGGTTCAAGGGAGAGGTGAAGGCTCCCCTTCACATACTGTTTACATAGTATTCAACCCCCATACATTAATATATGGTAGAAATACCATGTATTACAGTGCCAGTACCATCTTTGAGTGCAAGTAAAAGTTAGCTTGGCTGTACTACATTCAGTCTCAATCGGCAAACAAATGAAGGCTAAAACGACCACTGCGGTGTCCCTCACAGTACCATTTATGTTCTGTTTTTTACGCAGCAGAAATGCATTGATAAATTGCAATGGCTTGCACGCCCTCTTAGCTGCCAGATTAAGTATTGTTTTGTAACTGTACAATTAGGTGACATTTATTCAGATATGCCAATATGAAATATCTATTTGAAATGCACACGCAGTATAAGTATGTAGCCATTCTCTCAACTGGTGAGAGTATAGGGCTGAATAGTTAGCAGTGCGAGAGCCTGAATCACACAGGATTTGAATCCCCTTTGAAAAGTCTTTTGCTCGATCCGTAAAATGTGTGGGGTTCCATGGTTCAAGGAAGGCATGATTCAGCATGTTTTATCTGACAAGAGTATTTTCTTTTAAAACTTGCAGAAAAACACTCAATTTTTAAAATGTGCCTGGTCCAAGAAGATTGTCTTTACAGAAATGAAAGACCAGCATGCTGATCAATCAGTCCAAGAAGTCTCAGTACACGAGAAATGACAATGAATAGGCATGTGTGTATAATATTTATTTTCCAGCAAAGCACCAAAGCATCTCTTTCCTTTCCGTGACCTCACATTTGACTGATCTCCTTGATCACGCTTCAGATCGTAAACTTCAAATTTACAACTTGTATGAGGTAAAACTGAAACCTTCAGGTACTGCTGGAAAAACAAATGCAGATGTGAAAGCTGAAACCACACTTCCCTCTGCTCCTCATTTGTGATTCACTTCAGCTGCAAGGTTGGTTGCTTGATAGTTGCCTCACTGGTGCTAGAACATTCAGAAGTGATATTTCTGTGAGGCCCTCTATAGCACATGGCGTATCATGTCCAAACACCACCATCATGAAGGCAAGCTCCACATAGGTTGTTCTCAAGTAAGTTCTATAATGATCCAAGTTGTCTCTCAAATGAACTCTTAGACGCATGAAAAAAAAAGTCACCATACTGCACTCTAAGGAATCGGGTGACAGCCTGTTTAAAACTCATGTTATGAATCTGATGTGTTGAAGCATGAGCTTCAATGTGAATCAAAATGTTTATGGTTAAAAGGTGTGGTTCCATGCTCTGTATGTAAACCTTTTCCCCCAGAGGTGGTTTTTGTGTGGCTTGAGTGATAGAAATGAGGTCATAAAAACACGTGTGTGTGTGTGTGTGTGTGTGTGTGTGTGTGTGTGTGTGTGTGTGTGTGTGTGTGTGTGTGTGTGTGTGTGTGTGTGTGTGTGTGTGTGTGTGTGATAGAGAGAGAGAGAGAGAAAGAGAAAGAGAAAGAAAGAAATTGTTTTAAGGGGTAGTGCTGTCTTCAGTTTCTTGAAGATAGTCTATACAGTATATAGTTAGTATAACACTTGCCATTTTAATGCTGCCATTCTCTCTCTTTCTCTCTCTCTCTCTCACTCACTGTGGTGGAAGTTTCTGTAGCTCAGTTTCTACAAGCATACTCTCATCTACATTGGTGCACTAGAAGAGATTTTCAAGGTTGATAGCAGTAGTTTATCCAAATGTTGTTGCTGATTCCAATGCCAATATTTCAGTTGTCTTATGCAAGCACTGGAAACGGTTCAAATTCCCTGATAGTTCTGTGTGGGTTCTTTCCAGTAATACCATCACCTAAATTATAGTGCAAGAATGAGTGAATGTAATTTGTAAGTGTTGTAATCAGATTGCCACATGTAGTTGACACTTTATTTAAGCCTTAAAACAAAGTGATGTGCTTTGTCGAGTTTGTTGGTGTCTTTATAGAACTCCCAAATTCTCATCTTCATTGCCATTTTCTGTTCAGATATTTTGATTTTGATGTGAGAAGGTGCACCTAAGGACCTCTAGACACCTATTGCCTGCCTCATGTTAAAAAAAATTGTCATCTTACCATTTACGTTTACATATATTCTTTGGGAGTCACTTTTATCCAAAGCAACGTCCAGGTGAGGCAGAGTACAACACAAGCAAAAAGCCAAAAGAGTCAACAGTGTAAGAAGTGCTGCATTACCAGGTTTCAGTGTTTGGCCAGACAAGGTACAAGCTAGCTGGTAGAGATGCAAGTGTGTGAAAGTGTAAGATTTGATGTTTTTTTTTTTTCTTTTTCTTTTTCTTTTTTAAAGGAAAACAAAGTTTAGGACATAAAAAATTGCTTTAGGGGTAGTGCTTGAGGTGATCAGGTGAGCGTGGAAGAGTTGTGTCTTCAGTTGTTTCTTGAAGATGGTGACGGTCTTGGCAGAACTGATGAAGTGTGGAAGTTCATTCCACCATCGGGGGACAATGGCGGCGAAAGGTCTTATTTTTTTGTGGTTGTAAAGAATTTCTGAGCTGCAGCCATATGAAGATGATTTTGGCCGCCTTGTAAGGGGTTGCTTCCAGCTGTTACTGTCTTTAATTGAATAATAAACTTCAAAGAAGTGTACTGTTCATTGGACCTGTGATCATAAACCACATGAAGCATGAATTTTTGTTTATTTTTCCTTTTTTTATTATGGCATTATCCATGTATTGATGCCCAGGAATTTGTAATACTGCATTTGCCCTAATACGACCAAATAATCCTAATACGAAAACATTTAAATACAAAATTTCCCAAACGTATCAGTGTAGTCATTTGGACTGAAATTTGTTGTTTAAAAATCAAGTCTGAGAAGGATCTTTCTCTTCATTTCTCCCAACCCCCATCACTCGTTGCAGAGGGGTCCCAGCTGTCAGAGGGCCAGCAAGCCATTGAGGAAGGGGTCTCAACCACTGAAGACAAGGAGAGTATGCCTGAAGGGGCTGATGGTGTCATGGAAGAGGGCACCAGCGACAGCAGCTCTAGCTCTGAGAGCACCAGTACCCCGCCAGAGGATCCCCCACCCCCTGAAAGTGCCCCTGAGGGACTGAGCAGCAAGCCAGAGTGACATCACAGAACCACGCTCTGATCAGCAGGCTGCACTTTGTCGATCCCAATTAGCTCTCATTATGTGAGCGTACACCATTTTCACACTTCACACTAGTAGATCTAGTACCTTAGGACGGTAGTATAATGTTAGCACTTGCTACATTGGACGTCTCATGCATCCTAAGACTGAGCTGGTTAAGTATTGAACTGCACTTTAGGTCCAAAAAAGTCTTATTCTCCTTACCCTTAATTTACCTTTGGTTTTATCCCTTTTTGTTGATTGCAGTCAGTTCATAATGCAATTATGTTATTGTAATTACCTATTTTTAGGTCATAACAAGGACTGCCATAGATTCGTGTAGAACTTTAGTAAGACAACATGGCTATTTTATATCACAGACTGATTGTTGTTGCAGTTAGGTAGCATATACTTTTGTCATTTGAAGTTTTATTTTTCCAAAAATTCAGGTTGCAAAATTTTGCTACCACATAGATTGACTACTGAAAATGTTTCTGTCAATGTTTTCAATTTGCAAGACTGTGTGAATAGTTTAAGATTGAGCTGTTATTTTGGCGTAAAACATTTGTGTTTTGTTTTTCTATAAGTAAACTTTTTTATCCTTAAATAAAACAAAAACACTACATATGTCTTAATGGTTTGTAAAGGGGTTGTGTTTGGTCAATCACGTGGTTCATTAAAATATATACCTGCATGCAGACTCTGTACAGAGTCTGGTAATATAAGAGCCCTTCCAATTTATTTCTCAAAGTGAATCTGCCATGCAGTACAGCATGTCAGGTTCTTTAAAGGGTAGTATTTTTTTGATAAATATATTGTTCAGTGATCATTGAAGTCAAAGCAAAGGAAGTGGGTAAGATGAAAAGAATGTCTTTGTTTTTGCAACATGGAGATGGGTTAGAACGGGTTTCCTGTTTTTTTTGTCGTTTGGCGTTTTCCAGTCCCCATAGCCGCTGAAAGTGATACCTGTGAAGACAACAACTCATGTTCTTGTGCCTGTCTTTGCAAGTCAAAATCTATAAGTCTACACCTGTACCAATCCTACAGTGCTTTATACTGCGTAATTTCTATCAGATTGTAACTTTACTAGTCTTGGGTTTTGGACAGCTGTCAGACATGCCTGTGTATCTTTTTATGGCACAGATATACATACTATACATATATACATACACACATATGTATAGAAAAAAGAGAAAAAAGGAATACAAAAAATAATTCTGACATGACACCTGAATGGCTATGATAAGATTGTTTTCATGAATTTTCATTTTCTCTTGAATTGTGAGTTAAAACGGATGTAAAAGGGAGGGGGTTGAAGGCTCTTTTCCTGAAGAGAGATGCTTGGTGATCACCATCAGAATCAAATACACAGGATAGGAGTGTCTGATGTGAGTCATTTATCACTTACATCTTGGGGAAGGTGGAAAGGCTGCTCACCCGTGTGGCACAGCTTGTACCTGGGCTGTGGTTAATGCAGCGCCTTCTCTGCAGGGCTGCTGGTTTGAGTCAGACACGGCAGTAAAAGACAGAACTCGCAACCACACAAGGTGTGCAGATCTTGCGCGTGGGGTTCAGCTACTCCCGAAAAGGGCAGGGGTCACAGTTTGTTTCGGAACAAGCCCCAGCAGGTCCTGCACAGACAGGTCTTGTACCACGTTTGGGGTTTATGGGACATTGTGACATGGCGGGGTAGTCATGTTACTTCACCTACAGATGTGGGGCTGTGGAGATTTCACCAACATCTTTGTCTTGTCTTTGTCATTTTTTTTTTTGAAGGGGGATACATTATTTGTATCAAACATTTTTTAAAATGAAATTTTCTTAAATTCTCGGAGTATGGAAAGCATATTTTATTCTTCCATTTAAATCATTTTTAGATAGCCAAGGTTTGAACACAAAATTGTATAAAAAATGTATATAAAATGCAACTCTAGCATATATCCACGGTTAGCATGTATATGTACAGTTGAACCAGGTATGCACTTAGCATTTCACCACTGTTTTTACACTGATGCACACTCAAATGAAGTCAGTAGTGTCCTGTCTGTACAACTTTTTCATATCATTTCATCGATGTATTCCTATCCACGTTGCTCTGGATAAGAATGTGGCCAAGTGACAATGTACTGTATACGCTTTACCTTGATCACTTTCATGGTTTAGTCCTGTACATTCCTCTTTTTTGTACAGTAAGAACATTATCTGTGCAATTTACATTATTTGATGCAAGAATCTTAATCCCATCACACAGCATTGCCCTTTGTAAATGTAACAAGTCTGCTTTTATTTGCATTCCCACATCTAGACTGCCTTAACCTGCATAGTGTGCCAATATAAGGATATTGATTGTAACGTCCTCATCTTTTACTTACACAGAGGAAGGGTATACCTGGCTTGGTATCATCTGAGTTGTTTTATTAGATCGTGATTGCATGATCTCAAGCGTGTGCAGTGGAATGATGTATTCAACTGAAAATAACAAAGTATTTTAAAGTCTGGGTGAAGTACCAACTTTTGCATTTTCTCGGTGTAAAGCTTCTTTCTCTTTGTGTGGGACACGTGATATATTTGATGATGGGATTAGATGAATAATATACAGTCATTTTATAGTCTGTTAAATATGGAAATATGAGGACTTAATTAGGTGTGTTTAATGCAGACACACCCTTGGCAGAAATCTAGGTTTTGTGAAGACTCTGAATTAGTATTAGATACAGTATTACAGTATTTACAAAAGCCTCAAAGTTTAATGACCATGCTGTTTCTTGCAATTTAATAAGTTGATGGACAATTACACTGCCTCAAGTGAGTGTCTTTCTTCATCAAAAGAAAACAACTAGTGTGAGAAGTTTGCACTACTGTGCCGGAGGTTTTAAGACATGGCCTCCTGCTGTGGACGCTCTGATAATGCTCTGGAAGGGCAACAGGGTGAAAATATCCATTCTGTTTCCCTGGATACAAAGAGACATTTATATTTTCCTTTGTTCATGCCCCTCCCTGTACAGTCATTTAGGCAGACAGATGGACTCAACAATTGAGAGTGATTCATTGTTGGAGAACACCTGGAGAATGATGCACTCAATTACTTTTTTTTGTCCGGTCCCAACTGATTGGCATTACCTCTGGAGGGCAATAGCATGACGTCAAAGGGGATAGTTTGAAATGTTTGAATAGGCTGCTGAAGTGTCACAGGTCCATTTTTTACATGTGGGGAGATGACCTGGTCACATGAAAGAAATGGTTTGACAATTTAAGTATTATAAACAAATGTTCTCCTTTTGCCCTGAATCCAGATCCAACAAAAAATAGGTATCATGTGACAATCATCTATGCATCAGTAGCTTCAGTCAGAGGAGGGTCCTGGACTTATCCAAAAGTACCTAGGGAAATGTCAAGAAGTGGTGTGAGGCATGTGATGCCTCACTTTACTGGGTGCCTCCAAGATTCTGCAGTTTGGTGCAGAATGGAAAGGCCCAGGCATACTGAACAATTAGTCTCTCTGAACCAAGGGGAACTCTGCACAACATGCAGTCACGCATATTTCCCATATGAAAAGGAGAACTGAGGATGGTGGTGGGCCCAGCTGCTGACATCGGCTATTCAGCCAGAAAAAAGCTTTTATATTTGTCTATATATAGAACTGATGTTCTTCTGGTATTTAGAGCATATGATTTTAGTATATGAATAATAGTATTTGTATCACTTTCATTGTCGTGTGTTACTGCTTTCCCCATTGTAAGTGACACAATGCATTTTCTATGTACTTGTTTTTACAATTTTTTCTTTACTGAATCACAGCTCCCTGAGTTAAAGCAGCTCATCTAGATATGATGATGAGATACATATCCAAGAAGGATAGAACTGATACCCAAGATTAAAGATTAGAGAAGATGGTGGCAAAGATCTTATCACTGTCAACAATGTGAAAGCTGTTGGCTTCCAAGTTGTGAAATGATCACCACTTCTCTGAACTTTGGCCTCAACTTGTCTGTAAGTTAACTGTAGAATGTGATCTTCTGCTCCTAATTATATTGAACATTATTCTGTAGAAAGCAAAAGGGTGATGACAGGGATTAGGTTCCTGTTCCAATTTTAATATTTTCCTGGGGAGGGGGGTCTTGCATATGACTGTTGTTTAGTTTGTTCATTTTCTGAGGTAACTTGTGAGACAGAAGAAAAGACATTTCTGGTTAAGCCCAGATAGAACTTTTTTCCAGGAAATTTTTTTTTTAAAGAAGTTCAGATTATTCTTCAAGCACGCCATCAATCCAACATAATTGATTGCTTTTCATTTCAGTCTGTCACAGCTGTTTCAACCAGTTTTTTTTCTTTGTGTGTGTGTGTGTGTGTGTGTGTGTGCGTTTTGACTTTTCAAATATTTTGAATTTAAGTGTGACATGTAATCATATGAATTTGTGTGTGGTTCAGGAATCTTAACAAAGACGAAGGGGAAAACATAAAATGCATACATGTCTGATGGAACTAATGGTCAGTATTTGGCTAAATTCGAAAACATGCAAAACTACTTTTACCTGTCAAGATTTTTTTTTTTCCCTCTGAGAGAGACCAGACACACCAACAGACCACTCATAAAGTGTTGTAGACTAGGTAGCTGTTGAACTAGTTTTATGTATCCATAAATTGTATTCATTTTATGTTTTTATCATTTCTTAATTGACCTCAATGATTATTTCACAAATTCATGCTGTAACATATCTGCACACAAGCCTGTATTTTTTGTGATTACAGCTCTGCGCAATCTTTATCAGGACTTGGAATATTAGCTTTAGTATTACTGCCAGATTTAATAAATTTCTTACCATTTATGAGTTAACATTTGCAATTAATAGTGGTGTTGCTAAAGATAGATGGTTGAAAGAACAGCAGTGTTTACTTGACATCTGTGGCAAAGTTATTCATGAGAACCAAGGCACCAAGCACGCTATCATCCTCCAGAGTACAGGTGTTTGTGTAGCATACTGTGGTTTCAGAGTGGGTCTGATCTGGAGAAGACGTCAATGGTTGAAGGAGGTATGGTTGATTGTCTGTATGTTTGATGGCAGCCCTGTTGTTTTTGCAGAAGAAGTAAACGGTGGCAGTGGAAACTGCTTATGATCCTCTGAGTTAGTGATTTATTTTTATTGCCTTCTACTTTAAAGTATGAGGGTGTTTGTTTTTGTGTATGTCTGTGTGTGTGAACCACCAGAGCTTGAGAGGAAGTGGCTATGACATACAGAATTGTCTGGAAACATTCAAGCATATGCACACACACATTTTTCCAATTGTGAGTCCAGCTGTTATGAAGGCATACACAAACATGCCCTGGTAAGTGGTAAACCCCTCATTTGTAAGCATTACACGAGTGACTATGTAAATAATTTTGAGGGAAAAGAAAGGTATAAAACAAAAACCAATAAAAAGCACATTATGGTTAAAAATGCAATAATACTTTTAAGGTTACCTGCATTTTCATGTGTGTTATGATGACAAAGTCACACTGCCTTGACTTATTTTATTTTATTTTATTTTTCAAACTTTGGCTTTCCATCTCACTGTTGATTTGAACAGGTCCTTCTGACCAAGAAACCACTTTGAGATGGTTTCATCTATTTTTTCATAGACCTACACACGCAAAATACCATGTCACCATCCTCTGCACTGAAGCTGCACACTTCCAATTTCTGCCAATAAGCTGACACAAGAAAGGGAGGCACAACCTTAATTTGTTTATTACAAACATTTTTTGAATGTATCGTACATCTCACTAGCCACCACTGTACAACGTGTGTCTCCTATCTGTTGGCCTGAACAGTTTTGATTAAAGCAGCAGTGAGGACTTGAGTTTTGCCTAGATCTTTTAGTTCAGGTAACTGTTGTACCCCTCCGTACCATACCAAGAATACGTGTTAAAGCCTAGTACTGCATACAATAACAACACATAAGCTGTAAATATACCTCTGCTGCAGCGTCAGATGATAACCTGCTGAAGCAAAGGCGATGGCACCAATGTATTTTCTGGCCACCATTTTCTGCACATTTGGAATCTGATCATCCCCCAAAGGGAAAAGCAGCTTACTAACTTCAGATATTTGCTATGATCACACTGTACTACAAAAAATTACTGCTACTACTGGTCCATAGATGTGCATACGATACATTCAGCTGTTACCTCTCAGTGCTGTATTGTAAACTCTTTCGAGATTCTATTTGGAAGGTAGTGTATACACTTTGTGGTTGTGGTCAGGGCTCTGCGCAGGCCACTGGAGTTCCTCCACACCAAACTCGTCAATTCATGTCTTTATTGACGTTGCTTTGTGCACAGGGGCACAGTCATACTGGAACAGGAAAGGGCCTTCCCCAAATTGTTGCCACAAAGTTGGAAGCATACAATTGTCTAAAATGTCTGTTTGCATTAATGTTACTCTTCATTGGAACTAAAGAGCCTAGACCCTGTAAAATAGCCCCAGACCATTATCCCTCCTCCTCCAAACTTTACAGTAGGCACTGTGACCCAGATTCGTCCATCAGACTGCCAGATAGCGAAGCGTGATTCATCACTCCAGAGAACGCGTTTCCACTGCTCCAGAGTCCAGTGGCACTGTGCTTTGCACCACTCCAGCCATAACTTGGCGCATAGTGATGTTGGGCTTGTGTGCAGCTGCTCGGCCATGGGAACCCATTTCATGAAGTTCCTGATACACGGTTCTTGTGCTGATGTTGCAGCCAGGGACAGTTTGGAACTCTGTAGTGAGTGATTTAACAAAGGATAGGCGGTTTTATGCTTCAGCACTCGGTGGCCCCGAGTGGCCTACCACTTCGTGGTTGAGCTGTTGTTGCTCCTAGACATTTCCACTTGACAATATTATCACTTACAGTTGACTGGGGCAGATCTAGCAGGGCAGAAATTTTGCAAACTGACTTGTGGCAAAGATGGCATCCTATGACAGTACCATGTCTAAAGTCACTGAGCTCTCCAGTACGACCCGTTCTACTTCCAAGGCTGGATATGGAGATTGCATGGCTATTTGCTTGATTTTATGCACCTTTTAACAATCAGTGTGGCTGAAACACCTGAACTCAATAATTAGGAGGGGTGTCCACAAACTTTTGGCCATATAGTGTATACTTTCAGCTTTCTTCAGTGTTTCAGCACAAGGAGGGTGAGCATTAAGCTGTTAAAGCCTAACGTTGAATACAGGTGCCTCCAGTTTCACATCATTTTTAAGGTTTCAAGTCACCTGTGGTTTAATAAAAGACATTATTTAAGGATACTTGGTCTGGCTTCATGTTTTAGTGCACTTGGCTGATGAAAACATTCATACAGACTATTGATAATGTTGAAGTGAAATCACAGTGATGTTAAGTTAATGTTATTGTCTCCTTAACATTACTTAAACTCAGTGGGGGATTACCTTTACTGTGCTTGTTTCATGTGGAAAATACTTTTATTTAAATCGTATCAAATTCATAAACATTGGTCTTTGTCCCCACTCATTTTAGAGTATGTGGAACGTTTCAGTGAACCTTCTCCTCATCATATTTCACATAATTGAAATATATGTGACAAAGAGTCAAAATTCAAAGGGCTACTTACTAGAACGTGCCACAGATATGTAGAGGACAGGACAATAAGACTGATAAAATTCAAGTGCTTCGAACTGAAGGTTTAAAGTAACTACCAATAATCTGGCAATGCATCTCTTAAAAACCAACAATGTAACAGTGTAGTCAGTTTGCTCTAAGCAAGACTCACTCCCCATCTGATCAGACTGCACAGAGGAGCTGCGCAGGAAACACAAACATGTACAGGAAACTCTTCAGGTGGTCTGTTTTTTTCTAATGCCACCGAAATGAACTTAATTTTCATTCGTTTGTATTCATTTTTTTTTTTTTCATGGAAGCCTGAAATGAGTAACTGGTCACAAGACAGCTGCTGGCTGGGCCTGGGGGAGGTGTCAGCTCAAATTAGAGTTTTTTTTTTTTTTTAAAGTGAAGAAAGATACTCATCGCGCTGTGACACATTGGTGAGTGGCTGTCTGCTTGTAAGACAAGAGTAGAAGCGAGAGGAGTTTTAACGGAAGGGCAACTCGACTCTGCTGGCAGCATGGCAAATGTCACACGTGAGTCTCTCAGTCACCTCTTGCCATTACAATTATAGTATTGCCATTTTACGATGATGAAAAGTGTCTTCCAGATGTGTGAAGGGTTTGCCAGGTGAAATCTATGTGGAGTATCAGTGCATTGAATAAATCTCTGTCATTTACAGTATTCACACTTTTTATTTATAATGGAGAACATGTGTAGTGATGGTATATTATATTATATTATATTATATTATATATTCAGGTCTAACTCAAAGTATGTCTCCTTTTGAAGATGACTGGCACTTATTATTTACAGTAGATAATCCTGTACTTTGTATGACGCCAAGTTATATGTCAAGGAGTTTTAAGTTCTGTACATGGATTTCCTATTGGCAGATCAATGAATATATTATTATATAACAATCCTTAAGGTTATTGCGATCATCCTGTTACTAGCATGCAAAAGGAATAGGGCTTTTGCTGTGGCTATATTGTATAAAACTCCTGACTTGACAACAGAGCAGCAGTGTAGCACCTGTTTATTACGGAACCTGAATATAGCAATAAGATGAAGGGGAGAAAGAAAGTCAAACAGTTAACCTCAGGGTGATCAAGCTGCTTTTCTCATCCAGTGTGTGGACAAGCCGTACGGTCTGTATGTCAACAATGTACTTCCCAAAAGAATAAAAAATGGTTTACTGGAATGTGGCAAAAGGCGATTGTTCTTCTGTTCCGAACCCATAGGCCAAAGCACTAAAATGACAAATGAGGAGTGGAAGATGGTAATTAAACTGTTCCCCATACAGCTTTAAAGTTTCTGTATGCCACTGCTGTTTGTCCATGATGATCTTTTTCTCAGAAAATTGAGATATTACAGTCCAAAAATACCCGCTTGTCAAGGTTCTTTCAAAATCACCAGGGACAACCCCCATACTTACTCATCTATAACACAATGTTTTCACTATCATTTTTAATCATTTTTTTATCAAAAGCAGGATTTCCCATAATGTTGTAATGATATATTGATATGACGGTGGCCAGCAGGATCTAAGGGTAAAAAATGTTTAACTCTTTTTTGGGTTTGTAAACACAAAAGAATTAATATTGACAGGGACACCACAGCTTGGTGGAATTCTCTGCATGACAATAACCACAACATGTAGCTGTTCCTCCAGCCCATTGTTTCTGAAATTGTGAGATTAGCCCTCTATGACTCCAGAGATGTTCACTTTCAGTTTATTCTTCTCAACCAATCATCATCTTCAGTTATTCTTTTTTTTCGTGGAATATTAGATGTGCTGTGAGTAACATAGCTTATGACAGTGCTTCTCTTGTTTTTGTAATTGTGTATCATGTCAGTTCATTTATGGTAATTTGTTTTTATGTTGATTTGCTTAGCCATAATACATGGCTGCACACTACCTTGTTTGAGGTCTGAAGAGCTGTGGTTTCCATGGTAACATCTTATGATAATAAAGCAACACAGCAGTGCTACTGACAATAGAGAGTGCTCTTTGATGTTTATATGAACGTACAAGTATTTCCAGCACGGCTAAAATGATCATATCATTCAAGTGCACTTCATCTGCATATTCAAAGTTTTTATTTAATTAAGTATACATATTTTTATTCCAAAATTTATTTAGAATAATTACGACAAGATCAGTTTATAGCTTACCTTTTGTCAGAAGCTCTAGAAGCCTTGTGCATTAAGTATTATGCCAATTCAATGTCACAGGGGAAGCTGCCAGACAGCTATGAATTTTCTCCTGTTTGAGACAGGCTACCAGTTGGTTGAAAAATAACTGACAACAAATACATCAGACTCACAGGTTACACATTTATGTCCATTTGGCCCAAAGGAACAATGTGAAGTGTTATCAACACATGCAACTGAAAGCACGGTCATTCGATCTATAGCGAATGCTGAAAACCTATACTGTATATATTGTAGTGTTACTTCAGAGACAAATTGCAGGTCATTACACATTATCCATAATTTTTAATTAGCTTGCTTTGATCACCCTAATAAGTAAGATGCTCATAATGTGTTTTTAAAGTATTGTATTGTAATGCTGAGCTTACAGTGTAGAGATGCCAAATGATATGTTATTTTCTTCACAGGATCCCAACTGGCCTTGCTGATCTGGACCATTTGTTTCAAGGTAAGCTCAATGCGGTCTTCATTGCACACCAAACGTTTATGTTGACAAACAACAGTGGAACGGGTATACACACAAACACAATGACCAGGAAGGTTATGCAGCATGAAACAAAAAAGGAAACTGAGATGGCAGATATACCGTCCAGCCAAAATACTAGTTGGCTGGACACAACCACTAAAGGTGCTGCTTGAAGAGTCAGCCCTTTGAGGGGACTCCCCACAGAAAGAACCTAAATTACTCTTAGTTCTACAATACAATACCTTTTGTATCATCTAAGTTAATTTACCCACATGGAACTGTTTGTTTCTTTTCTTCTTTAACTGGTGCCTAATACACAGAGCTAGAGGGATGAACCCTATCCCCAAAACAAACACAGACACACACACATTTTCCTCATGCTCTCTAAACAATCTGTTTTCTCTTGTTGAGAGGTTCATTTTGATATTGGCTTGCTTAATAATAGCTGTAGTGATCACTGCAAGGAAAACACGTCCCCATTAAAGTTAAGGTTCCATTTTACTGTGTACAATGTAGGGAATCAAACTAACCAGTAAATGAATGTATTTAGCTGGTCTGCTACACTTTAATGCTAATTAAATAGATTTCTTCTGTAAGTACTACTGCATTCATTAGCTCTTGCCCTGTAATCTCAAATCATAACAATGGCTGGCTTGCTAGCTAGCCAGATTTATTTTTGTTCTCATTTGGAAATTTTCCATCAACTTTGTTGCATGGAATAGGCCAAATTATTAAATCCATCTTGTTACCAGGCTCTCACTAGAATCATTAGCTAACACCATTTGCAGACAAACCTAAATTATAATAAAATGAGATGTTTTCACAAAAGAGTAATATCTCCCTTCCCAGCTATGTCATAGGACAATCATTAAGATTAAGGGAAAAAAAGAATGTGAACAAACATTAAAATGCTTGCTGAACACAGCATAGCTTGCACAACGCAGCGTAACAATTAACACACTTAGGAAAGTGTTGCCAAACACTGGACGATTTACTCGCTGCCTACACAAAATACTGGCACTTCGTTTGGGCACTAGAGTTTTGGAGATACTGTATATCATGGCATACCATGACACTAGCTGGTACTATGTGACCAGGAAATTTGATCACTGATTCACTGATGTCACGAGTCATATCTGACACGAGTCATTACTTTCAGATAGCCTATTTATGAACATGTGTGCATGCGTGTACGGCCAATAAGCACCTTAAGGTAGACAAATTAATTCATAGCACTGGCTGAGTTGAACATTCATTAATGAATGCATCTTGAGTGTTGCTTCCAAGTTTCAGCTGACAGAGAGAATACTATATGCCGGGTTTAAAGACAGTTAACATTTTGTTGACAGACAGATTATGCAGGGTTATCAAATGGGATGCATTGATTCAAATGTAAAATTTAATATATGTCAAATGGAAACTTGGTTTATTTTCACTGACCATACAATTCTCAACAGTTTTATATAGTAACTTAATTCAGTAGATAGAAATGTAATGCTAAACTCAGGGAGGAGCTAAGTAAGTATACTATACTTATACTATACTTATCCCTTTTCCAACCAACTGACATCTACACTGAAAAACAAGCTACATAAGTGAACGAATTTGCTTTTTGCCCCTAAAAACATAATACTAATAATAACTTTTAAAAATTCAGTATCTCTGCCAGTATACTAAAAGATGTACCATTTATGCTTTGAAGGAATGGAATGATTAAACACTCTAACAAAGAATTTTGCCATCATTCTCAAATACTGGAAAGTGTCTGGGTATAATACATATTCTCTATGAATGTAATATAACACCATTGACAAAGTACAGTCCAGATGGCATATGTCTAGACTTACGTGTAGCATTTAAACTGTTTAAAGTAGCAAAATAAAGAAAAAACACAGCTAAATTACATGAAAGAAATGTAGAGACATCGGGTAGTATTGCTTTGCAATACTGCTTGTTGAGTTCTTGTAAGGTAATGTGACCTAAATTGTTTGATGAAATTTTAAGGATGCACTGCTTTATGTATTTGGCATTTCTATACATTCTACACATTTTTGCAGATAAACCACACAATAAAAATATTACTTCCTCTTACTGTGAGATGACATGCAGGGTAGCAGTTACATGACATGACATGTAGTTAGCAGTTATTGAAATAATAGTAGTTTTTTCACCTTAAAGAAAAGTGATTGTAGAACATGACCATAGCGGACCCTAGCCTTGTGGCTGAAAAAAAACACACCTGATAAACACACCTGATGTCTGTTTTGCTCAAAGCAGAAGTGCTGTGGTTTTCTGCAGAGCAGCCTGCTGGCTCAGGAAGTGGTTAAGAGATTAGATACATTTTGCATAGGTGCTAAAGAATCAAGGGGTCTGGAGGATGGGGGGAAAGATCTTTGTCTTAAACCTTTCTTCTGCTTCCTATAAACAGCAAGCTTTCCCCTTGGTGAACTCATTTGCAAAGTAGAAAAGTCAATGCATATAGTCTTCTGCTGCGCTGCACTCTAACCAGATTATTCTATTTTAGTTGTGATTTCAGAAGCCAGTTTAGCAGGTGCTTCTACAATCTACACCTAATTAAATACATTTATGCCATATATAAATGTATGTGAGTAGACAAAATTGTTGACCAAATGAAAAAGGTCACATTTAATCGCAATTAAAAAGTTTGTACATGTTACTTATTAATGTCAATACTAATAACTGATATGTTTCTGCTGTTAAATAAATAAACAAACAAATTCAACACTTTAATATGTGAGGTTCTGAAGCAACATGAGAAATATGACAGATTTTGAAAGATAGTTGGTGACCCAGCTGTAGGTGCAATAGCCACAGAAACATGAAAGTATGTACAGAAATTAAAATGTGTCAAGGGCAGCACATTTATCATGCAACTAGAATATGTTATCATTTCTTTATTACAATTACTGAATGGTGACAGTGAAATATAGTTGACAGAAACCAAGAAACTAAGCATCTTCCCATTCAGATAACTGCAATTATGTGGTAACTGCTTTAATTATGTCACCTGAAGTGGACACCATGGTGTCTCATCTGAATGATAGAAAACCCTGTAAAGATTAAGCTCCAACCATATGAGCCTTTAACATGCAGACCTTCTCAAATATATTGATGTTAAATTGACACTAACTCTGTTAACATTTGATGAAGCTGTTTTGAAAAATATATATTCAAACATTACTGAAGAATTACTGAATAAATTTCAGTGTAGTCACGAAGAATGCAGCCAGAAAATGGGCAGTATCATTCCATATACAGTGACAATGTACAATTCATGTACACGATTCAATATTTATAATATCTCATATTTAACTATTTTAAACACTTCTCATATATAGCTTGTATTACATTTACATTACATTACATTTTATTTTGAATTTTGAAACTCTGACTACAGTTTTGCTGTAAAACTTAATTGTATGTTTTTGCCTTTGCCTTAGACCTGTATGTCAGATGGCAATATGACGATGACAACAGAGGCCTACAATGACGACTATAGTACAGAGCCAGAGACCGATACAGTGGATTATGACGGTTATGAACACCAGTGCATGAAGGTGTCAAATCGCTACTTCCGGTCCTGGTTCATGCCTGTCATCTACTCAGTCATCTGCTTCGTGGGCCTGGTGGGCAACTTTCTGGTGATGCTAACCTATGTCTATTTCAAGCGGCTGAAGACAATGACTGACGTCTACCTGCTGAATTTAGCAGCAGCAGACCTGCTCTTTGTGCTGACATTGCCCTTCTGGGCAGCTAACTGTCTCGACAGGTGGGAACTGGGACTGTTCCTGTGCAAGGCCATGTACAGTGTCTACAAGATAAGCTTCTTTAGCGGCATGCTCTTGCTCACCTGCATCAGTGTGGACCGCTACTTCGCCATCGCTCGTGCCGTTTCAGCCCACCGCCATCGTTCGCAGGCTGTCTACATCAGTAAAGTGTCCTCTGTGGCACTTTGGGCCTTGGCGCTCCTCTTTTCTGTGCCTGAAATGGCTTACACCCAAGTGAGCGAAAACCAGACCTGCAGCCCCTTTGTTGGGGACTCCGGCCAGCTACGGGTGGGAATCCAGGTGGGCCAAATGGTGGGTGGCTTTATGCTGCCTGCCCTGGTGATGGGCTTCTGCTACTGTGCCATTGTGCGGACCCTGATACAGGCCCGCAACTTTGAGAAGAACAAGGCTATTAAGGTCATTTTTGCTGTGGTAGCTGTCTTCTTGCTCTTCCAGGTGCCCTATAACGTGGTCATGCTGGTGACCACCTTGAATAAAGTCTGGGGCAGCATAGACTGTACATATGACAATCAGCTGCTATATGCAACGGACATTACTCAAAGCCTGGCCTTCATGCGCTGTTGCCTCAACCCCTTCCTTTATGCTTTCATTGGTGTCAAGTTCCGCCACGATCTGCTGAAGCTGCTCAAGGATCTGGGCTGCGTGAGCCAGGAATGCCTCTACCAGTACACTGCCTGCACCAAGAAGAGGATGCCTGTGTCTATGGACACAGAGACCACCACCTCCTTCTCACCCTAAGGCAGCATCACATCTCTCACCAATGCTAATAAAGCCTCCTGTTCCAAGCTTAGCCGTTCCCATCCTGCTGAATTCTTTCACATCCAACTTCATGGACCATATTTCATCAGCCAGAAAGTCCCTCTCTCCACTCCCTGAAATGGACATGCATCCCAAGGAAACACTTCCACTCTGCGTCCACCCCTCTGCCCCAACCCCATCTTTATGATTCCCCAACACTCATACAGATTAATTTAAGACCAGATCATTTAAATGCTCTTGTTGTTGTATCCACTGTGGCAAAATACAACATTGTCTTTAGTAGTTATCTCAGTCCCCAGTGTGATATGCCACTGAACATACAGGTTAGGAAGGTTATGCTTGTTTCAATGGCTTTTATATATAAGTGTGTACTGATAAGCTTGTTCACCAGTTTCTTTTTATTTTATTCTGTGAGGGACATTCAGTCTTCATTGTCATTTACAGGGTAGAGAAAAATATGGGATTTTCTGTCATGCTTGTGACTCTCATGCTTGTGATATATTACATTCTTGTGTTTTCTTATAAGTCATGACAGTTTGGAAACTGAATTACCTGATTCAAAGTATCACAAAAACAATGCTAATGGTGAAAAGTTATCACCATTAACTAAAAGTTAATGGTGATGTATAATGGATAAATAATGTTAATTTTATGTCAGAATGTCAGAATTAGACCTTTGTGCATGTGTTCCAAATGTTCTTGTGCAAATGTGATGTGGGAATCAGCAAATCTATAATTATTTATTTTAAAAATACAAGGGTAAATAATATTGACATGACTGACCTCATTTGAATTTAAAATGTATCATAAGTTCAGTCTTACTTCTCTACTCTAAGTGATTTTTGTATGTATATATGCTTAATTGCTCGAATCTATTTCATATTTGACAATTAATTATTACCATGAAGTTTATTCTGCAGGCTGCTGAATCTTAATTGTCCCAAAGAAATCCCCTGCTTTCCATAAGGAAACCTTAGTTTACTGTGGGGAAAAAAATGTTCATTGATGATGTTTTCAATATACCATTAAATTTGTGACACAAGGATTGGTCTTGGACGTAATGTATTTATATAAATAAATTTAATCCTCACACCTTCTCCATTGTTTGTCATACTGGCTTAACACACCCAGCCTACAGACTTGACACACTTTGTATTTTACTTTGAGTTCTTTCAGAGAAAGAATACAGACACAAAGACAGAAATGTACCTGTAAAAAGGTACGCCTTTTAATGACAAGTCATTTGAATCACTTTCCTATTAAGAAAAGATGTGTATTAAACAAAGCATTTAGGCGCTGTGACAAAAGCTAGATCGATTGGTAACTCTGAACCATTACTCAGCTAAAGTGTTGATACAATAGAATACTGCCTCTGAATATCTTACATAACGCCTCTCCAGTATGAAGTCCTAGAAGTACAGTGTCCCCAATCTAGATACAGTAGGTGCTTTAGAATAGCATATCCAGAATAGTATATCCATACAGCTATTCCAGGGAACAAATTCTGAGAGAAAAAAGAAGCTTATCATCCACACCATCCCTCAATCACTTTGTCTTTTCTTTAAAAATGCATCCTTAAAAGCAAAGCATAGAGTACACTGGCTTCAATCAGCTGAGAATCCTCAAGTATTACTTCTCTTGCATATTATCAGTTAGTAATATAACAGTTACAGCTATCTTATCCTGATCCATCATAGGTCTTCAAGATTAATATGAATCTCATGGTTAGTCTTTGATTGGGCATATCAGTTTTATATGGAGTCCTGGTAATGTACTACTAGATAACGTTTTAGAGCCAGATTCAATCTAACTGTAACATGCTTTGCCCTTACCTTTGAAATGTATATATTTATACATCTTTGTTTTTCATTAATTCCTTCAATCCTTTGTAATACCAGCAACAACAAATTCATAATGTTAATAAAAGAAATTAGCAACCGCAGATATAGTCTTGAGAATGTGAAAAGTCTATCAGTAAATTTAAAAGTTGATTTTCCGGGATTTTGTTTATATGCCGTTTTATAACATAATCTCCCCTGATTTGATATTTTCTTCAGTGGTGTTTCAACTTCTCCATTTCCTCATTGTAATGCTGTTCATATTTGTTGTCAGTCCACCATACCTGCACCTATCGTTTCATTTTCACAGCCATTTACACAAGAAATGTTCATATAATTTTCAAAAGCAATTGGTGACAGATCACGCGAAGGACAATAGCTGTAGCTCTGTAGTTACTAGGGATGCACCCGAATCCGATTTCGATTTCACTAACTAGTCGTTTCGTCTACTATACATTATTGAAAAGTGATCCTATATTCTGTAGTCGCCCCAACCGAGTCATGTGCGGGAGCTAGCGAGACAAAAGCCTGGTGTGGCAGCTAGATTACCCCCGCAACCGATACAACAAAATGACTCTTAGAACCTGTAGTTTTTAGCTTTTTTTCCACCATAAAAAAAACAGTCGAAAATAGTTTCATTTACAACACATTATTGAAAAGCGATCGCTATATTCTGTAGTCGCCCCCACCGAGTCAGCGCAAAGCAGGCAGCGGGCTGAGAGCTGACCGTTCCCGGGTATCACTCAGGGAAACTCTGGCATCGAGGAGGAGGGGGCGTTATGTGTGGGAGCTAGCGAGGGGTGACAGCTGGATCCAAACTTTGTTCAATAAGGGGAAAAAACTAAATAAATTAAATAAAACGTATGTATTACTGTTATGTAAATACTGTTGTAAAGTAGTCATTCTCGTTTCCCTTGCGAACTGCAGTAACGTTAACACATCAAAGAAACGCGAACGCGAGGAAGGCAAGCAAGATTATTCCCTTTAACTGAAGGATATTTTTCTATATATCTTTACTGTAGACAGCTTCTATTTCCAACGCAAAACAGAATCTTTCTTTTTATAAAACATTTAGTTTCAGTTTCTGATTGTTTAATGTCCCCCAGTTAAAGGGGGTGGGGGTGGGGGTTCAAACAGTTCATAACAATTAGTTTAGTTAAAAATAAAAATTAAAAAAAGAGAGAGAGGGAGATGAAAACTACAGTATGAGGATGTGGAAATATGTTTCATAATTATGCCAATATTAAATCAATTTGACTCTTTGAAGGCCCAAAAATTGCATTGCCAATGAATATAAGGTTAGAAAATACATCATTTGCCAGATTTATCATGACTTCCGGTGTAAGCCACTTCCGGTCTACTCTCCGAATACAGATACAGAGACAGATAATTTTGTTGGTTGAACAGATACAGATACAGATAATGACGTCTCTGTACACCTCTAGTAGTTACTATACATTTTTTACTCCATGTTTAATTTCTCCACTTTCTACAACTATTTTGGAATCGCCCATGGTAAATTAGGTAAGTCTCACACAGGAGTGCTGAAGTGAGCCGAAAGCAACCTCTGGTACACTTGCAGGCAGTCAACAGCTATTTTTCCAGACTGCAAGTTAGACAGTGTAGAACTATGGAAGGGACACGGATTGGAGGATAGGCACTACTCCACTGACGTCATCCCAGCAACTGATTCGTGCCTGAGAGCAGTGGGATGACCTACCCACCTCTATCACATGCAAAATGAAACCAAATTGTTATGCTGCTGTGGGATCATAGTTTCTTTTGGCCAGTGATATGGCTGGTTCTGAACCTGGGACGTAGGGCTCACCCTCATTCGAAGGGATGCCAACTGAGCCACTCAGGACCCTGACCCCATCGTCAAATTCTTCAGCTGCCATCTTGGATCGAAACAAAGATGTACACTGTAATAAGGTCTGATTCCGGGTGCAAAATATATTTATGCCATTTTAAACAACCACAAAAAGAAAGTCATTTGAGTGAGGCAAATTTTTTTGGATCCCGTACATATGTTAATCTCCATCGACTAAGTACATTCAAAAGCAGTATAGTACAAGACTACTCTCCATTTTGAGTGAAAAATAAGATATGCTTTAATTGGTGACACAAATCAATCAAATATTTAGAAATTAACCAACCATACATGAAGCATTCAGTATAATCTGGATCAAGGTGTTAAACAAGACAGACAAAAATAAATGCTTGTGATTAATCCATAATTTTACTCTTATCTTTATATGATTCTATTTGCCTCTTAGGTTTACATGACTTACTAGTACAGTATTTTCAGTTCTCACATTTATTTATTTCTCTGTGTATGCTATATTGGTGAACTTTGGTAGTGAGCAACTTTAATTCCCTTACCTGAACTACTACCTATATTATAGTGCCATAATTTTGTGCAGCATACAAATGGGCTATCATCTGAAACAGATAAAATACTTTCAATCAAGTTAATTATATGTCACAAACAATTTGAACATACTGTCTCTTAGTGTGCTTAACCTGTGTGGAGAAATTGACATTGCATTGAAATCCAACCAAATATAAACACAAATACAAAACAAAGGGAATTAAAAATGCAGCTGCTTTTTGGAAATACGGTTAAGTGTAGCAGAGTGGAATTTTACCCAGGCACCACACAGCCTAGACCGGATATGATAAATGGAAAATAACTGACACAGAGGTCATCCTCAGACTGGTTCTTAAATTAAATAAATAAATATTACGCTTTAAAATTATCATCATACACATAACTGTTTATCCAAATTGCTTCTTGGACCAATAGGTTCTCAGGAAAATTCAATAATAGTACCTTGCATAGCATTACACTGACAAACCTATACAAGGTCAAGCCAACCAAATACTATTCTTAGGCACATTTCATTAACATATAATTACTTTTTCACCAGTTTTTAAACTGAATTATATGTGTACAATGGTTACCATAAGAGTTTTTCCCTGACACACACAAATAGTGTTAGTGCTTTTAAAGCAACCGATTGCTGCTCTAAGTCCTCATTTAGACAAAGATCTCAGGGCTCAGGTTGTTCCAAAACACCACAAGACCCAAGCCCTGCAACTGTATAGTCCTTCTATATTTGTCTATAGGCCAGTACAATTCTGATGTAAATAAATGTTTTCCATTAAGGCAATCAATCCAGTCATGAAAAATATTTTCCATAATTCCCATGTGCACTGCCTGCCATGAATCTCTTCAAATCATTAATATTTGCACATTCAGTGCATATAAGCAGGCCATTTTCTCTATTAAAGGAGCTGCCTGAGGTCTGAGTGCACTTTTACATAATGAAAATGTTACTATGTTACACAATTTCCAAAAATGGTAAAATACACCATGCAGCTCATCAACCAAATTTGGTCCTGCATGGGTCATAGGATGAAAGTCTTACTTAGGTGCTCTATTTCAAAATATATTCTAATTTGGAAACATGGTCAAAGCATCTCAATTTATGAGACAGCCAAAGACCGCCTTAATGAATTGGTGACTTTGGTTGGCCTGCTGAAATAGTTGAATATAACTGGAAATCCTCTATCAGGAGGGTATTAGAGTCAACATGCCATATTTGGCACCATTAAATCATTGTTAATCAAGCACAGCTCTCATAACTACATATTACTCAATTTCCACCATGTTTATGCTTGTACCCAATTAATTTGGAACAACAAACATGACATATATGAAAGGACTTATTCAATATTTTTCCTGTTTAAAAACGTAAACCTTAAAAAAACCTTAATAGCATAAAACAGTCATACCGTTAAATTAGTTTTATCCCAGGAAACACTTGGGTGTTTTTTTTTAGTTACCCACAATTAAAATTAAAATCATTTATCAGAAAGAATTATCTAATATGCCCATATCATGTTTCTTGTTCCTACTTACTGAGGGGTATGAATAAATGCCCTGTCTCTGTACTTTGTTCACATACACACTCTCTGATCCCACCCCCTTCCAATTTAACCCTTAGCAAAGCTAGGCTGTCATAGGAGCACAGGAGAAAGCAAGATAGACAGAGAGACAACACAAAAGAAAGGAACACGTCTGTGTTTGGTAGGCAGCAGCCACCCCTTCCCCTAATCCACTGTAGTGCAGCTGAGTGTGGAGGACGTGGCTCACTTGCGGGGCTGGTGAATGTGTTGTTTATTGTGATGCTGAGGGGGCAGTTTCTCCAGGGAAGGCTGAGGCTTCCGATGTGCTGCTTGGGATGCAGCTGGGGGAAAGTCTCGGTCACCCTGCACATACAAACATCACATTATACACAAACACACATACAATACTCCCTCTCTCTCTCTCTCACACACACACACACACACAATATTTATTTCGTGCAGTTTTTCATAATTAGTTACAGACTGTAGTTGCTTCATGAGCATAAACATGCAAACACCCGCATAAACACACAAACAAAGGCTTAGGCAGAGGAAAACTGCCTGTACACACACACAGATATAAGAGCACGAAAGCGGAGGGGAACAAGACACACAGTTATTATAAATAGCACAAATACAAAGAAATTGCAAATGCAAAGACACAGCAGAGAACAGAAGACAACAGGCGCAGTCACAGAGGATGCTGAAAGGCACACAGAGGCACTGAACGAAGTTCCATCATACCCGTGTAACTGCTCCAGCAATGACAAGTGCTGGTTTTGGAGGGCTGTGACATAAAAAAGAAAAGGGATCATCGACACTGCAGACAGTCAAGGAGTCATGTGATTTAAGGTTTACAAACAAGAACCAGTCCATAGGTGGTAACTCCAGCTGTGCATTGAAATTTTACCTCAGCTTAACACTTTCCATTGTGTAGTGTATAAGGTCCTAGGAACTAAAAGTGGTCTTTTGAACACTTTATTCAAGTGCATATCAAGTGGTCTTTATATTTTTCTAAGTTCGTTTTCAGAATAAGTGGATAAATAGGCAATGAAAATAACATAATCAAAACCCATTCAATAACAATATGTTCAAAAAAGTCCTATAGAGCCACAGCAAGTTTGGCATTTCTCCTTGGCCAAGATCCACCAACAATTTCTGAGCATTATGAGGTGATGAAGTTTAAAAAGCAAACATAAAGCAAATATTGGACATCAAACTTCACCACAGTAATGAAAAGCAACAAGAGAGCTGTGGTACAAGAAAGATTAAATGTAACCTAGATTTGTGTGCATTTCCTGAAGAAAATGCAATGTAATGATTGCATGTTTGCATTATTGGCCGTAGGCGTGAAAGGGTTAATATTACTATTGAGGTTGCTGTCTGCCTTCTTATCCCCCCTCCCTCTGTGTCTGACGCGGCTCCACAGCCTGAGAGAAAGCAGTGTGGTCAGGTGGCTTAGAGTGGCAGCTGAACTCTGCCACAACTCAAAAACTGTTAACCATACAGGATTTGTTTTGAGCAGTTTTTAATTTTCCAAACTCCAAAAGTAGTTTCCTTTCATACATTTAATCAAACTTTTAAAACACTTTAAATGTTATTTCAAGTTCCATCTGCTGTTTGATCCTGAAGATTGCCATTTCCTTGAAAACGCACTCATATTTGCCCATGGTCCATTTCATAAAAAGGACACCTCCCATTGAAGGCTTACGTTTCTCCACAAACATCACTCTCCTTGTCTGTCTGCTACATCTTAGTAAGGTCACTGTACTGGCACGCTCACTGACCACCACTGTCTGCCTCTCATCAACAGTCAACCAAACATCACACATTTGCTTTATGAAACCAGTAGTGAGTTCATGGGCTACCCAGTTCTGTACAGTGAAACTGCCTTAATAGCTATCCATGCCCATTCAAGCCAGGAATCAAATTTGTGCTGAGAGGGACACCAGCCCTAATTGGGACTTATGTTAGATGGTCATGTTAGATGTCAATACTGTGAAGTAACACCAAAAATATAACAGAAGGAAGCACAGGGCCAGCAGTGTTTTACTTGTTTGCTGGACTAAGAAAAGTACAAACAGGGCAACACATGTACAGTACAACAGTACAATACATATTAATGAGGTGAATATGGAGATTGGGGCCCTCTTACCTGGTTCCACTCTCCCACTCCGTACTCTCTTTGTCCTTCTCCAGGCCAGGGTGCTCCCCTCCTCCATGGTGCTTCTGAACAATGCGCTTCCCACCCGCTTTCACTGAGACAAGAACAGAGAAATGCACTTAACGGGCCACCTTATCCACCATGGCTTTCATTTTACACATTACCCATTAAATACCCAGACATTTAATAAATGATTTCAAGTAAAGCAAAGCTGTTAACAGCAGTGTCCAGTGTCAAACCTGCAACCCTTCTGTTACAAGCACAATTCTCTAACCACACCTCCACGCTGTGATCGCAGATTTCATCTACAGATGGTACACTGCAGTATTGTATGTCCCTGGAAAGCACAGATGAGCCTATACTGCAGAATTGGCCAATGTGCTGTAAAATGAAGGGTCTTCGTCTATAAAAGCACAACATGGTCATGTACAGACAGTAAGCTTCGTACTTGCAGGTTGTGCGTTGCCTAAATTAAATCTCTCAACAGGTGTATATCATGCATGTATATAGGTTCGGGCCCCTGCCATTAGAAAATGCAATGTTACAATAAAGAGAATACCAAACAGGACATGTGCACAGACAGAAGGACTATATAAATCAATTGCAATGGAGTGTATGGAGGGTAAAGTGATGCTGGAATATGAGGGAACATCTGCTCTGTTCTGCTTTGTTAAATTGGCAGCCATCCTTGTACAGAATTACTTACAAATACATTTAGATACTTTTATTTTTAAGCCATTTACAAAGCTGGGTTTCTACTAGAGGCATAGTAGAAACCTTCCTGCACAAATGCAGCATCACTTTTGTAATCCTGATCATCACCTCTAGCCTCTGCCTAGTGAAGTGTCTAGCCTACTACATAGCAAAATTAATCTATAATTTGTTTACATTATGCAGCTTAAAACCCACATATTAAGGGTTCTAATTAAACAAAAATTTTACACATTCACCAAAGGTGCAAGTTGGCTCAAAGCAATTTAGAGGGTGGGGGAATCTAACATTTGGTAGTTTGTCTGGCATAATGCCATACCTCAGAGCAAAACCAACACCATTACTAAATGAGTTAGTTAATATGAAATTATTACCTTGTGGGTGTGGTGACAGCTGGACATCATGATGGCCAAACCTCTCTCTTGTAATTTCCTCATTGCTGTTTTAAGCATGGAGGAGGTGTGGTTTAACCAAATTCACCAAGTTATAGCAGAGGAAAAGGAGATGCTTGTAAGCTTGATACAGGCATGGCAAAAAACTGCATTTACATGGAAACAATATTCTGGGTAATGGTGCTTACCCTGGTTAGGGTACCTTTCAAAATAACCTGTTTGCATGTACCATGAAATATGACCACTACTAATGTTTCCATACACATAGTAATCAAAGCATCTCAAAGACCTGAAGACCTGAAACGTACTGTTTCTCAACACTAGGATTGAAATGTGGGAAGTTAGCCATGTATACCTAGCTAGCAAAGAAGCCAATGTCAACCATCTGTCTGGTAGTTTTAGCGGTTAACATACACAAACTTGACCTCATTTTATGTTTAACAAACACTCTCACAGACAGTGGTGCACTTGTTGTCATGGCAATGCAAGCTTGCAATGCATTGCCATATCATGCAATTTCATGTCCTTTTCCAAACAACAATCTCTTCAGTTAATAGTTCAGTTCAAAACTAGGGTAAGCAAAGGGGGAAAATGAAAACTGCACAGGGCCACAGGCTTCTAAATTTACTGCGATCAGATAACAGATGTCAACCACAACCTGTCAGGACAGATGCGGTTTATGCCAACAGTTCTAAGAAAGAGGACGTTAGCAAGTACACTTGTGCACTTATATCCTTATATATTACACTGATGATGTTGTTCACTGCCTTGTTCCGTTTGGAGATGTGATACAAAGCACATGATGATCGACAGTGCTTTGGTTTAGGATGTTATTGCCAAGCATTAAGTTGGTACAAAAATACCACCCCCTTGTTTGTGCTGGACAGCCCCGTTCCACCTATGTTGGGCAAGAGCTGGGATTTTTGGATAAGGAAATTACCAAATTAGCGCAAGTGATGCACGAACAGAGAAGCCATTAGAGGGTTACCAACAGAGATTTTTCATGGCAGATACCAACATTGTAGACAGCCGAAAAGCTAATAGGCATATATCAGTCAAAGTCAAAGTCAAAGTCAACTTTATTGTCAATTCTCCAATACGCACAGGACATACGGAGGATTGAAATTGCGTTTCTCTCAGGCCCACGGTGACAATACAACAGTTCGACATAACACAATGACGACACTGAGAGACAAGAACAAGAATTTTCACAGAAAACAAGCTACAAATTACACATATTTACAGCAAGGGCATCCAGGCACATTGTAGGTTTATAAATATGAAGAATAAATATAAAAAATATAAATATAACTACATATTCCACAGGAATATGATGTAGACTGTTTTTATAAGTAAAGTAAAGTGACTGTGCAGATCTGTGTGAGTTTGTGTGTGATTAATGTTGGGAGTAGGGATGGGTGGAGAATAGTCCAGGCTTCAGTATGTGGGGGGGGGGGGGGTGGGGTGGGGTTCAAAGTTCAGTTCTGTGTTGGAGCAGATGGCTGAGGGAGGGAAGAGAGTTCAACTTCCTAACAGCCTGGTGGATGAAGCTGTCCCTCAACCTTGAGGTACGGGCCTGGAGGCTTCTGAATCTCCTCCCCGATGGGAGGGGACTGAAGATCGTGTGCGAAGGATGAGTGGGGCCGGCAGCAATGCTCTGTGCTTTACGGGCTAGGCGTGTGATATCAGCCAATATCCTTTTTTATTTTAGGGTTAAGTCTTGATAGCCCTTAAATTTACTTCAGATCCTACTAGGGATGCACGATATTGGATTTTTGCCAATATTTTCAAACTCATTTTGGCCGATGCCGATACCTATATAGTGTGTGTGTATGTGATATGTACATATACATATGTACATATATATATATATATATATATGTATATATATATATACAAGGTCTTATTTCCCATCACGTTCTCTCCTTATGGAGCCGCAATATTTATTTTGAATGAGCAGAGACACAATAAAGTTACAAAAAATGTTATTTGCTGTCCAGTGTTGTTGTGTAAGTGTACAAACACAAAAATTATGCCCTCTCTTTGAGTCCCAAAGCAGGAACTAGGCGATCGCAGGTTGTCTTGTTTTATTTCCCATTGCAGTCTCTGCTTCCTGAGCCGCATTATTTAAAATTTTTCTCATGCCCCTCCAGAAGCAGAGTAAAGCTTAGCAGCACACAGCTAGCATCCTCCCAGAGTGAGAAACGTAGCTATATATTTTACCCCTCCTCGCATCACTGGTGCTTTACAAGCATTGCAAATCACAATTTTGTTATCTGTTTCAGATACTTCAAAATACTTCCATACAGCTGACATATTGAAACTTGTTGCTGGCACTCATAATAAATATTTAGCATCATTGCGTGCACATAGTTAACACATCACCTTATCGGCCTGACACATCAGCAGTTTTCATATCTGCCAATGCCGATAATTAACGTAAGTTTTTATCGGCCTATACCGATGCTGTGCCGATATCATCGTGCATCCCTAGATCCTACCATTAGCCATGCCTGTGCACTGTGTCTTCTTCCAAAGTTAATTGTCTTTTTTTAAGAGTAGAGCAAAAAAGGAACTTATGCATTGGGTTAAACTTAAACATATATGGAAAAGGGGAATTACACCAAATAATTCAACAAACTACCACTTGTATTAACAATATTCCCTTATAAAACAACTTTAGTAAATCTGAACTACATTGAAAAAATGCCCAGAATAGATCAATTAAAAGTGAAAACTACTTTGGATTAGATATTCCAATGAAATTTTCATAATCCACAATATTTACAGTAATTCAGTCTTCCACAGATGATTTAAGAAGTTAAGTTGTTATTAAAATTGGTAATGTTAAGATGTGTCAGCGTAATATCTGGCTAAGTAAAGTTGATTAATTTTGCACACCTGATGTAATCACTGATGTTGCAGCAAAGCATATGCGTAGACTACCATTTCTAAGAGCCTATCAGTCTTACATTCATCTATTTATGACACTATACTTTGCATGAGATGTGGTTTCAGAGAATTTCCTCATTCTACTAAAATAAACCTTTGTAGCAATGTGTGCAGGACTGCCAGTCTGATAAATGTTAACATTAAGGTAACCCAGACACTAGCGAATAGCCAACTTTCTACAATGATGCTATGCAGTACATAGCAGTGGTACACAGAAGTAACACTGGCCCACGGCAATAGTGCTACACAGGGTTAATATATAACAGGAATTAAATATAGCCTAATACAACAAACCAAGAGACAGTGTTCGCTGCAAGAGAAAGAGCCTAAGGTTGCCACATTGCTATGGATTCCACTGCTTTGTTTGTATAGTGAAAAACTTTCGGCGATTCAACATCTCATATGAGCAATTTTATGCAGCCATTTATATATATATATATATATATATATATATATATATATATATAAATTTTTTTTTTTTTTTTTTTTTTGTTAACATCTGATAAAATCACTTAGCAAACTAGGTAGAATTTCTAACAACATGGTGGTGATAAGCGAGCATGGCTAGAATAATTTAGCTACATAGTCACGGCTGTTTGCTACAAGTGGGCTTAACAGGCTGCCAATAATCTGTTCATACTTTTATTGTTGATCATCACTAATGGATACCTATACACGTTTAATATTTTTGTAGTATTCATATTAAATGACAAAGGATATACATTTAGACATATACATTGGGTTAATATACCTTCTCCATAGCCTAAAACAAATTCCAGCCCCCCAGTACTTCTGGTTAAGCAATGCTGCATAGTTACCTGATTCACCAGGGGAAAGAGGCATAATAGTCACACTTCAGAGAGCACCCAAAGCCCAGTAAACATAAATAATTTAGTAAAACCTCTAGAAGCCATTATTTTTAATTTGCAATTATTCCATCATTCTGAAAAGAACTAAGTAATAAAAGTCCTGAACTGAAGAACGGATTTCGTCTTTTCTCTATATGAATTGAACAACATTGTGGTGTATGCTGGGGTCTTGAGGCATAAAGGACAAAAAAGAATGCGACAGTTTATGAAACAGAAACATCAAGCTCCTGTCTGTGAACTAAAAATAAGACACTATTAAAAATAATGACCCAATGACGGGACCCGTGAGATGTTTTGACAAATGTGGCAGCTTTTTTTATGATAAATAGGGAAAAGTAAAATTCACTGAAAGAAGGGAATGAACTGAATGAACCAGTACAGTCGATAAATAGCATCAGACTGACATAGTCATGGACTGAAAGACCTGAATGAACTGTAGGCACTGAACTATAGAAGTTGTGATATGCTGCCTAGACAGCAGCCCATCTCAATGTAACTTTTTTCTGCACTCACGGTCTTTTTTTGATGTTGAGGATTTCTATAGGATGATGTCGTTGTCGTTGAAAACATACTGGAAAAGTTGCCTGACTGGTGAGACAAATTAACAAATCATTTAGAATAATGAACCAGTGCATACAGGACATTGAAAAGATTAATTGGTCCATAAAATGCACACCACTAATTTCATGACAAAGAGGAGCTCTGTCAAATGGTTGACATTTTCTTTAGTGAGTATGAAAACATTCCCTTTTTCCACCTTCAACTAATGTCGGTGCAGTTTTGTCATTTTTAAAATCACTCTTTGTTGAAAATGGGGCCATTATAATCAGGACCACCTTATAATCCAGCCAATACAGTTAATAGAAGCAATGTACACATTATTACAACCAAACTGTACATTGACTATATACTTGTAATGATGGCTCAACATTTTTCCTTCAGGCGCTTACCTAACAGGCTGCCTTCTCCATAGCCCTCGTCTCTCATCTTTGCAAATAAATGGCTGTTCCTGAAGATGAAAGAGACTTGTAAGGATCCTGGGTACTTTGCCACAATGTTTCAATGTTGACTTTTTTTAAAATTAACTACAACCTCTACATTCATCAGGTTTTAGTGCGCTTTGGTTCTGTGCACATTAACTGAGTGGTGGGGGGGATCAATGGAACATGCGTGCTCTCAAAGGCACCCATCACATTTGAGAAGCTAATGGTGTTCCACCCATACAGTGCTTCCCAAGTGCTGGGCAAGTGAATGTGCTGGCGCACTCGCCAAGCCACCTTAACTATGTTCTCATGAACGTTGACACCTTCTTCCCCCAGGTGTTAGTACAATTAAATGCTGAAATTAAAATGTCCTCATTTCGACACTCTGTGTCCTTACTTTGCATCTATCCAGCAGTATTCTATGACAGAATTGTTTGAGTACTACTTAATATGTTCTGTGTGCAGTTGTTGGTCCTTGCAAACATTGTAACAGAGAAGAATATTTAACACCTGCAAGACAATGCATGGTTACTGAATACATTCTGAATTCTATGTTATCCATGGGTGTCATGAGGTAGTTATTACTAGCTCCTTATCATTCTTATCATTACCTTGTTTTAAAAAGATATCTAATACATAGCTAGGCAGCCAAATAAATTGTGAGCTAGCTCATTGTTATAGCTGGTGCTACCAACTAACAAGTCCAGCCAAGTAGCCACTTTATATCCAAATTTACAGGCACTTGTGTCCACCGTGTTCTTATTTCAGATTTCACCGTGTTCTTATTTCAGATGTTTAGCCTGCTGACCGCAGATGAATGGTTTAAGCTGCCTCTGACTGTAACAAAATACTGCATTATAGATCATCTACTTCACTCCCTAACAGCAAAACCATCAGTTCTACAGACTTGCTCAGAAAGGGTTGCTGTAGTCATGACAAATCCCCTCCACTCCTATGACATGGGGACACACTTCTTCGGAATCATGCTCCCAAATGAGGGTGTAGGAGGATATTTGCGATGCAGCCCGTACGACATACAAATACGTGTTCCAAACTGAAAAAGCATTGGTCCTATTTTTCTCACATCTGTGTGCCTGTTTACTAAATACAGAAGGCCCTTGCCATCCATGGGGAAAACTGCAAATACTGTGCTGTAACAATAAGACATGTGCAAACAAGAATTTGCTAATCACACACACACAAACAGACAGACAGACAGACAGACAGACAGACAGACAGACAGACAGACACACACACACATTTCATGTAATGTAAAAATGCAACAGTGAAAAGGCCATTGATGTGTACTTATGTATAAATGCAATACAGGCAGGATGGTTGGGTCACCAACCTTGTGTACTTGATATGTAATGACCCATGTGTCTTGGCCAGGAATTCTTAGCTCAAATGTTTCTCTTTGTAGAACACATAATAAACAACAAAGCTATAAACTTAACATCCATAGCTTTCCATAAGTCATATAAATCTCCATGAAGACCTTCAAAACAGGTTGCTAGGAAACAGTGTTTACAGATAAAAAAGGATGTGCAAAGGTCTGAAATGTGTGTCAATTTCAAAATGTCGACAAGCTCGCTCACATCAATATACAGACACTTTGAGACCGAAAATAATTACAGGTATGCATACACCCTTTCTGTAAAACATTAGCCAGCTAGGACTATATATAAACAAGAAATCATCAATCAATAACCACCAACAATAAAACAACAGCACTTCCCACTTAAAAAAAAAACACGGCTTAAGAAACCCGTTCTTCCTCACGCACTTCTCTACAGTAAAGGAGGATGATAATTTCTCAACAGAGATTACCTCATGTAGACCTTGCAGACAATTTATAACATCATTTCCGCCAAGCGACGTAAAGTAGCAAAAAAAAAGAAGAACAGACAGTTGAAGCGACACATTCGCTTGGTTTTAACCAAACAGAAAAAAATCACATATACTACCAACGACATTTAACTTTGGTTACTGGTTATTTTAATATTCCCTCAAGGTGTAACTACACCTACGTAGGCCACCATAGCTACACAAGCACTTACGCACGCATACCCACCCAATAAACCTAAGTACAAGCAAACGCACACACACGGTTGGTAAAGAAAAGATGTACACACCACATAAAAGTGTTTGGACTGACAATATTGGCATTTGAAGGAATTTAAAGAACATCAATAAAATTCTGTGTAACTGGCTAAGCTGTCTTCCTCGCTCTTCCTTTTAGCTGGGTAGCTAATAGCTAGTAACAATAACAATCCGAACCTGCTGGAGGATGGCCACCTTTTATGATGGTTTTCTCATTCAGTGGAGAAGACATGTCCAAAATAACAACTTCTTAAGACAACTAAAATAGAATTAAAAAAAAAAAAAATCTGATCAGTTTCTTATATTCTACGCCTCTGACAAACAGAGAACGACAGGGGGACTGCGAGTCCACTTTCTTCCTGCTTCTGCCTGTAGAACCAAAACAAACGCATGTGATGTGGGCGGAGTTATAACAACAGCTTGTCTTTGGATGCTTGAAGTCGATAGTGCAGGATGTTTGCCCTGATTCACCTTCATCGTTAGCTAAGACCACAGTTTCACCTTGCTAACAAACAGGCTGTTGTACTATTTTCTGAGAGGAACACGACGATTGGACGCGCTACGTTCCTCTGTGACAATGCACACTTACCTATATACTATTACTATTACTAATGTAATACAGAGAAATATAAGTTGTATTTAAAGTGTGTTGCAAGTGTGTTAAGCTGGAAAGTGTTTAACATTTGTTTATAACTTAAGCGAATTGATGCATTGATATAATTACTGAAGTGTTCAATTATGTGCTGAGGAGACGAATATTCTGAGAAACAATGCAACATAAACAGGTACAGTTACACAACTCTTGTACTGAATTACAACTGACGCTGCTTAATGGCAGAAAACGTGAAGGCTGTCAGGAATAAATGAACCAAGGTCTCAGACCAGACAAAATCCCTATAGAGAGGGTTTCCTCACTGTCTTATCAAGGAAAGCAGAATAGATGCTATTTGCAATGTGTATTAAATCACATTTATTTCCAATGTAAAAAAAAATGTAAAACGTTGTGTATATTTTAAAGATAGCTCACAGTGCAAGTTGAATCAAGTATAAAATGCATTGACAAAATGTTAAAGAACAGATATTTTACATAACTTCCTATCAAATCATTTGCCCCACACAATTAAACTGACAGTAATTTGACTGACAGTAAGTACAGCATTAACAGAACCATTGTCTTGTTCAGATCTACAGTGCTACAAAAACTAGGGGAGAAGTGCACAAATTTAAGTACCTGGTAAAGTAGTTCACAAGCAATGCACATGCAAGAAAGTTGAATAGCATGCTAACCAATACCTTGCATGCTAGTTAAAACCTCCACTGTTAGTAGGACTGCTAGCCTCTAAGTGGCTAATATTCCATTTACCTCAGATATTTTATTAACAAACTCATAAGTCTACATTGAGGGTTAGATATGACAAATATTCTGGAAGACAATAACAAAGCCGAAATACACAAAGCGGAATTTACACATGGAAAAACCCAATGTTATACCTCTTCTGTACTTCATAGGACTCCATTTAACACTGGTTTTCTGCTGGATGGCAGGTGTGCCATTTATGGGTTAGCAGGGCATACCCATGCCTTTGCAGTATCAAAAATTAGGCCTTTTTGGGTTTTTGTCACAGAAATGACCACAATGACCCTGAGGTATACCTCTAACTCTCAGACTGAAAGTATGTGCAATCTGATCTCATATCTAACCTTACAGAATTTGCATTCAGTCTTATGGGGCTGCACAATAAACGCCCAAACCTGGACCATTTTCACTGTCTTCCTTATCATTATCATTGTTGTTCTTCTTCTTCTTCTTCCTCCACTTCCTCCACTCCACAATTGCCCCACTGTATGACATCATCGATGATCCTTCAGGCTCCAAATTTACATTTATCAATTTCTTTGGCCTCTTCCCATATTTTTCCATTGGCTCAACTGTACATCAGTTCCTGTCCTTCGCAGAAAACATATCTAAGAACAGTGCTGATACAGGGATATAACCCCAACAGCCTGCACAAATATTTGCAAAATACCGTAGCTGTGAATGATGTTATGTCAAGGGAAGCTATTATTTTGGGATGCTAGGTGGAGAAACATATTTAGTCCTGTCATTTTGTCTACTTTTCCAGAAAGGGGGCGTGGCTAATACTAATAGCTCACAGGGTCCCAAGGGAATGTTCCCATTATGGTTGATAATTCCAAATAGATTATTTTTAAGGTACATTGTGAAACTGAGGGTGCAGTTTCACCCTTGCACTGGGTTCAGGATAATGTTGCTGTTGCAGTGGTGTGTCGGTCAGAACACAGGAGTCAGGTTTCTGGTTCAGTGCTTTACTGAAGGATTGCAGGTATATGTGGTTGGTGGTGTGTGTGTGATTGTATGAGTGACAGAGAGCCTCCCTCACCGAGTGTTTGTGTGTATGTGTGTGGTCTCATAAGCAAAGACGCACACAACAACACAATCTGTCCCCAAGAATTGGGTGTCCCCAGCTCTTCACCCCACAGGAACTGGTGCAGCACTGAAATGGGGGAGGTCACCACAACTTTTATATTTTCCAAAACCCTTGGTGCTGTTGGGGTTCCTATTGGTGGCCAATGGATACAGACAGGTCAGAGGGCAAATGGTGACCTAGAGGCTGTCCTGTGCACCTGTGTGTCTGGTGCACCTGTGTGTC
Source organism: Megalops cyprinoides (assembly GCF_013368585.1). NCBI lineage: Eukaryota > Metazoa > Chordata > Actinopteri > Elopiformes > Megalopidae > Megalops > Megalops cyprinoides. Next base: position 44,970,213 of record NC_050583.1, read on the forward strand.
AGGTTACCTGTGGGAGTGCTGCTGATAAGGGGAGCAGTAGGAGGGGTTTGGGCAGGTTTCAGCTGGTCAAAGGTGCTAAACAAAGGTCTGTGAGAGGTGGTGGTGGTGTGCTCAAACAGAGGCAATCAAAGGGATGTAGCCCTTTTTAACAGCTGCCCCCAAATTTCTTTGGAAATTTGAACATTCCAGAGGGCCACATGCCAGGCCCCCCATCATGTTATCCTGCGCAGCTGAGGGCAGTACATGTCTTTTGAGTCAGAGGGTTGCAGACGAGCAGGGGGTAGGTCCGCTGTCGTTGGGACCACTAGCTTCGCTTGCCACCGTTCACGTTTCACACCACTGCATTGCTGACGTTGATGGGACCCCCTTCCTAGCAGATTCCAGGACTTATGAACAGGTCTGAAGCCACCAGACTTGGGTGACAGGGCTATCAGGCGGCTGCTGAAGGAGTCCTACCAGGGCATGGATAGGGAGAGCGAAGTCATCAAAGGCCTGCCCATCCCCTGGACAGATAGGAGGTAAGGGCATGATAGCCGTTACCTCCTTGAATGCCAGTTGCCATGGTTGTCCGTAACAGTCATGCAGCGGCTTCATTGCCCACATGAAAGGGTCAGGGGTCTTTTAGAAGGTGAGTGCCAGCCTCTGGGCCTGTTCTACCTTCAGGTGGTTGAGGAGCATGTGGTACTTGTGCTGCTTGGTCTCTTCAGGATTGAGCAGGTTTTCAAGGGCCATCCACAGCATGGTATACTCGGTCTTATCCTCTTTTCTCAGATCAGTGGATGACGCAGTCAACATGGGGCTGCACTACATCCCGCAACACCTTGACAGCCCAGGGACATATGCAAGGATCCTGTTTGTGGACTTCAGCTCAGCGTTCAACACCATCATTCCAGAAATCCTCTCCTCCACAGCAGCTGTTGAGCCAGTTCTACACCGCAGTCCTGTGCACATCCATCACGGTCTGGTTTGGAGCAGCCACAAATCAGGATAGGAACAGACTGCAGCGAACAGTAAGGACAACAGAAAAAATAATTGGTGCTCCCCTGCCTACCCTCCAGGACTTGTACTCTTCAAGAACCAGGAGGAAAATCATTACAGATTCCTCACACCCTGGACACAACCTTTTTCAACTCCTCCCCTCCAGCAGGTGCTACAGAACCCTGTACACCAAAACTTCCAGACACAGGACCAGTTTCTTTCCTCATGCCATCACCTTCATAAATAGCTGAGCAGTATCATTTGCTATGTCATTATTGTTGCTTGCACCATCACACACACTTGCACTTTATGTATGTTTTTTGTCTGTACCTGTATATTGCTTGTATATTGTGTATTTTGTCTGTAAATAAGATGTACATTGTTTCTGTATATTGTCTCTGCATCTTCTGTATATTGTCTGCACTGCTGAGAGACACTAATGGCCGGAACCAAACTCCTTGTGTGTACTAACATACTTAGCCAATAAATCTGATTCTGATTCTGATCTGAAAAGGTTGGACCTTCCATCCTCTTGTAAGACTGTCTTCACACAGCAGGGGGTGCTGTTCCTGCTGTCTGTGGCAGAGAAGAGGTCATTGCAGCTCCTGGGTGCTGCATTAGCCAGTGGTAGGGAAGGGTGGCAACAGGCTGTGGGTAGCGTGTCAGGTGCAAATTCACGCCCATCACTGGCCCCTGTGGTGGATACTGAATGGGCTGCAGGAGGACTGGGTTCTGGACAGGGGTCACAATAACCTGCATGGCAGGGGGAAATCTTGGCTGAGGCTGGGGCTGTGGCAGGTGAGGGATCTGGCCCTGTGGGTGCTCCCCCTGTTGGTTTGTGCCTTGGAGGGGCTGGTTGCTGTGGTAATGATTGGCTGTGAGCAGCCCTGTCAGTTGGGGTGCCCTCTCTCCCCCGGTGGCAGGTGGTACAGGGCAGTGGAGATAGACGCTGAGGAGCGGCTCACTGGTGGCGGTGTCGGGGGCAATGGCAGCAGCTGCATGCGATGCAGGTGCACTGTCAGCTCCTGAACAGTGGCCAAGGTTGCCTCTGGGTGCATGGGTGGGGTGCGGGCCATGTGAGGTGATGCCTGCCTGTAATTGCAGCGTGAGGACCTGGCACTGAAGGGAGTGGAGGTAGCAGAACACTGCAGTATGTGCTCTAAGAGCTTGGTCTGTCGCCTCACGGTGTCCAGGAGCTGCTGCACAAGTTTATCTTGACCTTGTGGGACCGCAGGTGACTGACTCTGCTGGACTGGGGAAATATTCTCTGGTGGTCTAAGGGGGGTCATCTCAGCCTGTCCCTCCTGCTGACTGGCATGGACGTCCGTGGGTCTGTGGGTGCTCCTCTCTACAAACTGCACCCCATAGCTCTCGTTATGTGCCAGACAAGGGGTCTCACAGCGAGAGTGGCATGTGGATGAGGGACATGAACCTGGTTTGCCTGACATCTTCACTGCAACAGCACTCTCTGGCTTGAACAACCAGTTCTCTGGGTTTGACAAAAGGATGTGGCCCTTTTTAACATTTGGTATTATAACAAAAAGCGACTACCTTGTGGGTCACCATTGATCAAAGGCTAGCAGTGTGTGGCCTCTCTCCATAGATGAGTACCCATGGAATTGGTCGGTAGTTCCTGTTTGTCATAACAATAAACCATAGTTCATGATTAGCTTCATAGATGTTTTGGGAACTTGACAGTTAATTTGTTATATCCCAATTATAATAGCACAAATACATTTAAATGTTCAAACAGGCAGTTAATTATGGGCATTATAGGCTATAATTTACTGTACTTTTATTTTCATTGAGTGCACAGAGCAAACATATGTACAATTAGCTGATTAGAGAGTAACTATATGTGGGTCATTATGGGATTTATGGTCAAAGTACAGAACTTGCTATCTATCATAACCACACATTAAACATAAATGTGGTCAAGTGGAAAAGAGACTGTTTCTCTTAAGCTAAAAGACATCGTGGAGTCCTATGAGAGTCAGCAACACTAGATGGTGCTGCTTGGCAATGGTGGAGATAGTTTGTTTGGTGGGTACAACAGGAGCCATTTTAGACACCGAATAGCAGCGAGAGGAAGGTGTGCTGTGTGCCTGTTGGTGTGCTCAGGAACATGGATGGTTGAAGTTTGATGCACATTTCGCTACAGGCGTACAAAGACAAATGGTAGCTGTAGCTCTGAAGCTAAGTCCACTACCATAATTTTATATTTAATTTTATTTAATTTTATATCATAGCTTGCTTGCATTGAAGCATTCCACCATTATACTTTACAGAAAACGGAACATTGGAAAATCTGTATAATGTTATGTGTTGTAGGAAATTAAGACAGGCATGTTAGATTACACTCCAGGTATATTGGAGGTTGATTGGTTTACCTTAGTGAAAATATTTTGTGACAACCTTGTATTTTTCTATTACTCAGCATCATGTTGGAACCACTTTAGGTAGCAATTCCAGAATAGAGAACCTCTAAACTAAGTGAATTTCTGTTCAATTACATGAAAGAATTTAGAAAACATTTGTAGGTTTGGTAGGTAGTGCATGACCAATTTTACTAGTATTTCAACTAACAAATACAGAATAAGTACTTATTGTTTGTGAATCTTTTAAATTTTTTTTTTAATTTATGTGTTGATTGTACAGCATAATATCTTTGTTATTGTCAATGAAAACAGTTTAACAGACCAGAATGAAAAAGTACAGTGCTCCAGTACAGTACAAACAGAGAAGTTGTCTAATCTGGATACTTGGGGTTGACAAAACATAGTAAATGCAGTTTTAAAGCTAGGAGTTACTGTGTAATTTGTGTACAGGAAATACACAAAACTAAACCAAAGCAGTCCAAGAAATGAAAACGATAACAGATAACAGCAGTCTTGCCTGTTCAATACGCAGAACTCATATACATATGAGGTTTACTTCCTGCGTCTTAACATGTAATAACTCTCTTAACCTCACAGTGGCACTATGCCTTCACCTCCCAGTTTAGGAGAAACCATGGTGTGAACAAGTAATATGACTGGCAGTTACTAAAATACCTATATAATGTGTGCTGCAAATTGCATTAAACGTGAAGGTTGTAGCTGTTAGGCTACAGGATCTGGATTCAAAGCCACTTCATGACACTTCACCTGTATCACTCCTATCAACACTTCTGATAGGCATTTTGACTATTTTTATTGTACTGAATCATTTTGTTCAGTTCAGTAAAAAGATTCATTCACCGAGTCACCGATTTGTCCAGTAAACATCCAGTCCAGTCCTTAAACCATTCTCTAGGCTTCTCACAGAATTCCAAGTAAGTCCTGCTGGTTGACACCTCATGACCAATGATGCAAATATACATATAGCTTTATATTTAGATATTTTTTTCTTTCCACTGCTGATTTTAGGAATGGTGAAAAAGGGAGCTAGGATTACCGGGATTTATGCAGTAGGAAAAAAAAATTCCAGTCTTTACAACAGCAAATTTATTGACACCAAGTGAACTGTGAACACATTCTCTAGATCAGCTGGAGTGGAACTGAACAAATACCATCTACATACACCATGTTTTATGCATTGAAACAACATAGGAACAGCAAATGCGGTGTGTGAAGCAACACTGCTGTAGGCTGTGCTCGGTGGCTGAGCCTCCTGTCCAGGATCAAGAAATAGCATTTTCCCCTTTTTGTAATTTATACCTATTTTATCAGCGCCCATCCCTCCCTTCAAGTCTGTGGTTAGCTCTGTCATTTGTCTTTGAGAGACTGTGGCCAGACAGAAGTGCGGTGCAGGGAGTGGTCCTCTCCTGCAGGGGCTTGTCTCTGTGTAGGTTTACACAGTGATGTCACAAAGGTGATGAAATGAACCTTATGAAATTTTATCACATGAGCCCCAGCTAACAAATCTTATACTGTATCCACATTGCTACAGTGTAACAAGAGAGACTGGCAACCTTTAATTTCTTCTGTCTGGGTATTTTCCTTTGCCAAAATTTTCCTTCCAATCCCAAAATAAATTCCTCCTGAACATAAAAGAAATACAGCTGAAAGCAATTTTCATATCTCACACTTTTTTGGCCTGTTAAGATGAACTTTAGCATAGAGCAAATATTTGCCTTTTGTGTGATAAGATTAGAAATAATGTGTGGCACAAACCCATTATTTTTTTCTCATGAGAATATGTATATCCACAATTACAAAAGTGAGGGTGTCAGTATCATTACACATGGCTTGGCCAAATTCTATGAATTTTGCACTGCTTACTTTATTAATATCCTTAGAGCTATTTGTTAGCTGTCTAAATTGGAAAAGCCTCCAAACCTGATTAGACTTATTTGGTTTCTTATAAACTGTGCTGGTCTTTCCTGCTACTGATGATAGAGATTAAAGTAGAATGGATTAGAAAAAAATGTCAGACATACTCAAGCAGAAATTAATTTATTGTCAGCAGTAAGACAATTGTAAAATATACTTTTGCCCAAAATCACACATTTCTACTACCCCAAGGCTTCTGACCATCTATATCAAGGGTGTTACACTCAATCACTGAAGGGGCCATATTAAAAAATCACCACGAATTCAAGGGTCAGACATGGCCTATAGTTTTAGTTTTTTTTAAATACCATTCTGCTATGACCCAAACTGGTCATTGTTTGATCAAAATATGCTCACGTATTTCAGCAACAACAAAATATAGGCAGGCTGTACATATAATATTAAAAAAAAACAATTATCACAATACATACAAATATTTGTCCAACCTCTTTAAATGTCCCTCAAGAAATTTAAAGTAGTAGTTGAAGTCTATTGAATCTACCTGTTTGCTTGAGCTAGACACTTGGCATCTTTTCTTTGTTACGAGTTCATTAATCTTTGGGGTCTTTGGGGTCTGAGCTGCCAAAACTCTCAGGATGGATGGATTTGGTGTCTGTCAGTGAGATGTATCCTGTGAGATGCTTTGTTTATCTTCATTACCGACAACAACTGCTCACACAGGTATGTGCTGCCAAACATGCACAGCATACAGGCCGCATGTAGGCAGAGCTCTGGCATGGTTTCTGGGATGAAAGGGAGGAACTTGCTGGCCCCCATGGAATCGTACTTGGCCTTCAGTGTACTGTTACATTGCAGTTCTATTAGCTCCATTTGAATGTTCATTGGTGTGCTGTCCACATCAGCTGCAAACGGATTACTAAAAAGCCAAAAATTGAATTTCTGGGCCTCAATGTCTGCAAATCGTCTTGTAAACTCTGTGCGAAGTGTGCTCAGTTTGTCAGTGAAATGTGCACTTGGGAAAGCAGTGGTAGTGAGCTCGTTTGTGATTGTGATAACACCAAGAAGGTCTTCCATAACAGATAAGTTGGAATCCACCCCACGGATAAAAATTAACAACTGAGCAGTGTCTGTAGCATCAGTGCTCTCATCAACAGCAAACGAACAAGCTAAAAAGTCTTTTCCTTTTTCAATGAGCTGCTTTCGTAGATTGGTGGTTACCTCATCCACTTGATCGGGCACTGTATTTCTGCTCAAACTGGCATTTGCAAATGCTTGCCCTTTCTTGAGGGACAGACTGTTGGGCCTAGACAAGCCACCATTCCAGGATGCACTGAAAAACCATCTAGAGATGTAGGATTGACCCCAAAGTAGACCTGTGTCTGAGATCCCCAGTGTAGCCAGGGTAAAAGGAGGTAGAAGGTGGAAGGAAGGTGTAGACTACTCTATCAAAAGCTGCAGAAAGGTCTGGAAGAAACAAGACTGAGGAGTGGGAGGGTGCTCTAGTTGATTGAAGACCTTCAGTGATGGAAAAGAGGACAGTTTCTGAGGATTGACCAGCCCTGAAGCCAGACTGGAAGGGCTCAAGAAGGTTGTTCTTTGAGAGAAAGGAAGAAAGCTGGTTAGCCACTGCCTGTTCTAGCAGGGGAGGGAAGGAGAGGACTAGTTGATAATTCTGAACAGCATGTGGGTCAAAAGCCTGTTTCTTCAGCAGGGGTGTGACCTGAGCCTCCTTGAAGACTGCAGACACACAGCCTGTGGAGAGTAACAAGTTAATCAGAGTGGAGATGAATGGGAGAAGGCTGGGAACAACAGTGTAAAGGAGAGGTGAGGGAATAGGATCCAGAGCACAAGTGGTGGGTCAGTGTGAAGTTAGGAATTGACATCAACATAGAACTTGATGACAGAAGAGTAGGAGGGAGGAAAAAGAGGAAGAGGAAAGATATTAGGGCTCTGGTATCTGGAGGTTGCAATCTTCTGCTTGAAGTGATCTGCAAAGTCATCAGCAGAGATATCAAAGGGGGATGGGGGGAGAGGGAATTAAGGAGGGAAAAGAAGGTAGAAACCTATCTGTTAGGGTGAAGTAGTAGTTTTGAATCTTGGATTTGTAGAAGGAAGCCTTAGCAGTAACACTTGCTGAAAGTGCAGAGAGGAGAGCTTGACAGTTGAGCAGGTTGGTAGAACTGGATTTTATCCATTTCCGTTCTGTGGCATGGGGCTTGGTCCTGTTCTCGTGGAGTGAATCTGTTCTCCATGGACAAGGTGGAGTATGTTGTGCAGATGCAGGGCTGCTGGTTGCTACATAAGGTGAATCAATGAGTCAATGTCTCATCATTTGATGGCTTGAATCCTACAGTAGGATTCATAACTGATGTGCTCATAACTATTATGTGGCATATCTACATTGTCAGCAACAGGTGAAATTGGTCATGTTCACACACATGCAAAGCCTACTGAAGCTACACTTTTCCTACTACTATATGAACACTCTCCTCCATATTATCTTCTCTTGTGCTTTTAAAAACACTACTCCATGCCTCAGAGCGTCTGTACCTCCTCTTGTGTTCTGCTGGCATGTACTCTTAAGTTATGATCCACCTTTCCTTAGTTTTAAAAGCAAATTGAACAACTTGAAAAGACAAGCTGTAAAAATCAGTGATGGAAAGTCATACTATAGAGAAGCTAACTAACTGGTTATGACCACTAACTTACAGGATGCTAGTTAAGTAAGAGAGATCCATTAGAAATGGTAGTACAATTCTAATTCTTGCACTTAAAATAGTCATGGTGAAAGCATGTTTTAATTTACACACTGTATAGTTTGGTTATAACTTCCAAAAAAACTTCAAATTTAATTTAATTCAGAATGAAACCAGAGAGGTACATTAAAAATAAAATGAAGGCAAAATAGACAGGTATTGTCAGTCATGCATAATGTATATCTATTTGAATTGATATTCTATTTCAAATTTATCAAACACGCCCCTTTACCTTACTTGTAACAGTAATGATTTCAATGGATAGAGTTCAAATGTATAATGTGTCTTTGGTTGAGCTAACAGAATAGGCATACCAAATTTGATTGACATTTAAGTTTAACACAGATATTACTGTTTTCATCCTTTTACAAAAAGGCGTAGATTGATTGGCTTGCAACAACACTGTGGTAACATTTCTTTAAGTTTACTGCCCATATTGAATTAAGTGTCATTTAAAACAGTCCAGTGCTATATGACATCTTTATATTAATGTCCTGATTAGAAAACTGTATAAAATATAGTATGACAGAACCAGCCAATGTAAATAGGAAAAATGTCAGAAATTATAAAGGAGAAATTTATGAATTTCATGAATATATTCATAAATTGGCCAAATTGGGATAAAATTTGGTATAAAAGTTCTTGCTTCAATGGATAGACACTAATTAGAAATACTAACAATAACAACATGGTGTCTCACAGACTGGTACCCTGGCCTCCAAATAATAATGAGTTAATTGTATTTGCATATTAACTGTATATTACATTTTATCTTTGTTTTGGTAAAAAGGTGTACTAAGAGCAGTTGACCCTTTGATCAGCCCACTGGTTCCAGTGTAATTTTTAAATTTAACTTAAAAATAAAGGGTCATCTCAGTTACCGTTGTCATGGAGTGACTCATTTCCTTCCTTTGTTATGTAACACTTGACTCATGACTTTTCAGCCTCTTAGCCCAAGTCTTCAAACTGTGATTCACATTGCCTTGGATCCAATTTCAACACAGATTAAGTTGCCAAGACAATTATTTCTAGTAAAGCAGTACATACAAAATAATGATTTTTTAGGAAATTGTTCCTCCACCCATTTTGCAGACATTCGATCATCATGGGCAAGTTGTGACAAGAACAATTCACTTAGGGAGACTCCTATATTGAACAAAAACTTTCATGTTCTGTTCTGATGATCTAGGCTTTTAGAAGACTCAGTTCTGAAATGGTCTGGGATGCAAATAAAATGTGTTTTAGGAATGTTAGTACCTGTTGGCTGTTTTGTCAGGCTATATGAACCTGTTGAAGTGGAGATTGAATTCTTCTGTGCATGTATAAGGCAAGTACATTATAATGTGTTAATTTCCAGAGCACTGTGGTTTTTGAAGATGCCTTCATTTGAATGGAGTCTTATATCATTCTCTGGGAGGCTTGACTGGTGAATATTGCAGTGGGAAGCCAATTTGTTGATTGATTTTGTGTTTTATTGCACTCTTCCAAAAGTTCCTTGTTAGTTATCTTGACACATTTCAGTTTCAAATTATAATGTTTGCATATGGGCAGCAATGATGACAGTGCATGTGTAGGTCTATGTCTTTGTAATTTCAGATACAAGAATAATGTTTATTGATGTACCGACAAGTTGCAATGTTAATCATGTGGTTATGATCTTGGGGTACTTAGCTAACTTATTGGACAAGATGCAGTTGTGAGGAAACGTTTGTGAACTCCTTGGAATTACCTGCATTAATTTTAAATATAAGTCATGGTAATAGATAAACACAATCTTATTAAACCAATATTGCAAAGAACTGTATTATTTGTGTCTTTATTGAACACATGGTTTAGTCACAGTCCATTCAGGTGTGAGTTACAGATGCCTTACCCTGTAAAAAAAACCCCACGGCACTGATGTTGGACGAGAAGGCCTGGCTCGCAATCTCCGTTCCAGTTCATCCCAAAGGTGCTTGATGGGGTTGAGGTCAGGGCTCTGTGCGGGCCAGTCACGTTCTTCCACACCGAACTCATCAAACTATGTCTTTACAGTACTTGCTTTGTGCACTGGGGCACAGTCATGTTGGAATAGAAAAGGGTCTTCCCCAAACTGTTGCCACAAAGTTGGAAGCATAGCATTGTCCAAAATGTCTTGGTATGCTGAAGCATTAAGCCCTTCATCGGAGATAAGGGGCCTAGCCCAAACCCTGAAAAACAGGTGTGGCCAAATACTTTTGTTCATATAGTGTACATGTTAGGGCTGAGAGCCTGTAGAAACATTTTATGAATGCTTTTTAAAGAAGAGTGTCCAAAGAACAAATTACTGAAAAAACATAAATGTCAACATTAAACAGTGTAGGAGATTATATTTAAGTGAAGCATCATGACAAATATGATGTGATGATGGATCTTATGAGTCTACTGCAAGAACCATGCAGCTGAAACATTGTCATCAGGTTTATTAGATTGTATTACCCATTTTATACAGTTGTGTTATGATTTGAAAATAGGGTCTTGCCAAATACCACTCATAATACGGCTAATTCTCCCTCTGTTTCTTAACAATGTAGATCAGCCTAAGAGATGAGAATGATTTAAGTGTCTTTATTTCATTGTTCATAAATGCATACAATGGAAATATGAAGAATACTCTCACCTAAACACGCCATTGTTGTTCCCACAGCATAACACTTCCCAGCCACTTACCTACATACCCACTTGCCTACATTCATGTCCTTTGCAGAAAATATCATTAAAAGTAAGCATACATATCCACAAAAAATAACTGACCTCATTATTCTTCACCTTCCCTAATAAATCATTACACCTCTCAGTAACATGACACACAAAGTTACACTGTGCTCTAAAGCCGCTTTTGTGATAGAGCAATATGCCCCTTTTCTCACCTCAAGGAGATTGTTCTGGTGAATTTTCAACTGCGTTTCCATAGTAAACATAGCCTGTGTGAGAAGCAGGGTGCCACATGGCTATCACCAGCAGGTAGTATGTCATGTTACACACCTTGTCCCCAACAGAGCATCTACGGTTCAGCAATACTGCAGCTCATAATCTCTCTTGCCCCTGGACTCACTGCCCTGGGCTCCATCACACCAGTAGCTATCCAGGTAGCTGTGGAGGTAATGTGGCATTCAGTGGATAGTGCACATCATGGGTTTCATAATCACTGCATGTCTGTTTCTGTGCAGCCTCTCTTTCTCTTTTGTAGGTGCATTGATGCTACAACATCCCCGATGATGTCAGAGATCCCTCAGTTAAGTGTACCTTGGAGCGATCTCCAACCAGCTGTCTCTGGCTACAGCCATTGTCCTGGACCCCAGTCAAGTTATTGGGAAATACCCAACTCTAACTCAAAAAATTCCACTTAGTTATATATACAGTCCCTCTGTGGGTGTGTGCCCATGCAGTTGAAATTAGATTCACCTAAAAACTGTTTCTGATGAGTGGCTCATTCAGCAAGGCCTTTGCTTTGAATGCACATTGAGCCTGACGGCCTAAGTTTGAAACTGGCAGTATTGTTTTCCCATGATGGCTGTGACTGTGATGAAAAAAAAAACTGCTTTGTGTTCGCTGGGAATAGGAGTGAATAGGTTGGCCCCGGCCCACTCATCTCACTCCTCTTGGACACTCTGCAATTTGTCTGGTACCTGTGAGTTGCATGGATGATGTCAGTGAAATAGGCCCAATGTGTCTTTACCATCACAGTGTTGTGCAATGACTTTGGCCAGTAACAACCTCAAGAGACAATCTTGACAACAATGATTCACATGGGGAAATTCTGGGCGCCTGTAACCTTTTATAAGGATTTTGTTAGTTTTCCATCTGTTTATATGGTTGCTTTGACAGAATGAAAGCTTTTTCATTCATACGTTGTAAGCATGTACTTGTAACAAAACTATTATAGAATATAGATGCAAATTTCTCTCATGTACAAATTATCGGGTTTTTAAAAAAATCTTCCACTCATTTATATGCAGTCATATAAATACAATAATTATGCCAATTGACTCCAGGCAAAAGTCTCAGAATTAAATGTATTTAATACATTGAATGAGTTTGATTACATGTAATTTAAACATATTTTATATAACTCTATTAGTTCTTCTTTCTTGCAAACGGTTTTGATTATTGCTTTATTGTGACCTACGTGAACATACGTCAACATGTTGAGTCACTTATAGTCAAGGAGACACAAATAGGAGCAGTATAATGTCTGCCACATGGAAGTTAAAAGGAAGACTGGTCCTCTACTTTTTGCTGTTATCGTTAGCCACACCTTGGGAGGGGGAGGTGTCTTTCAATAAAAGCCTTCTACATGCTGGGCACCTGTACAGTGAGTTAAACTAGAACTTCAAGGAAACAGCTGCCTCTACACGTGCCAGACAAGCCACAGCTAAAACCAGGTAAGAAGCATGGATTAAACTAAAAATCAGCTAAAAAAATGAATGACTAAAACTGACCATACATATAGTATTATATACACACAACAGTGTGTTTTAGGATGTTCAGGTCCTTTCTGTGGTATTTTACAGCTCTGATGCTTTTTAACTTCACTTACTGCCTGTCATTTCTCAGCTGGTTTGTTGTGGATATATGAATATGACAGTTATGACAGTTGTTTAATGAATTAGATGGTCCATGACATATTTCTTTTGAACAAATTTCAGATGGATAAAATTATTGACATTGAAAGCATATGATGGGAGTAGAAATGCAGAAGTGGATTTGATCAATTTTGACAAAGTTATTCAAATCAATTTGCCTTATCTCTTGATACAGTAGTTGTATGAAATGAAAAGCTTGTAGGTGTAGAGGAAATTGATTGGACTTACTGACAGAAGGACCCTAGACGCAGCTGTTCAACCAATAATGCATATACATGGAGACTGGACCAGTGCAATGTTCTGCACCAGAGTAAAAATAAGAATCTGAATAAAAGGAGGATGTGAATCAATGATTGATATCACCAGCAACGGAGCAACAGTCTGTATTGCAGGAAAACAACTTCTGCATTCCCATAGCAACCTTCCCTGGATTCATTGCTTATTAAGAGACACACCCTGGGCAGGGAGGGCAGGCAGGAACAGGCAAAGATTACAGACATATTTGTAATACACACTCCCTCCAGATATTTAATTTAAATACTGTTTTACTATTATCACTTGAAATTATTATACAGTAGCATTCTAGGCTCTCCCATAGTAACAGAGCTCAGCCAACTGTGGGTCAATGGTGATGCCACAACCATTTACTATATGCATGAATTTTAAGAGGATTAAAGGGGGAGAAAATGCTATCTGTAGTGTTTAAATGTTATTTCAGATGTGTAATAATTACTGTCAATATTAAGGAGAAGTAAAGACATTATTTACAGAAGCAATGTAATAAAAATTTGACTGAAAGTACTGTCACATGTGGGACCACTGAATTTGTAAAAAGGGATATAGACCACCTCAGCTTTGTAAATTCACTTGATGAGGGCATTATGCACGCTTGTACAAACTAAATTAATTGCACAAAATTAAGTAAAGTAAGATGCGAATTGCCTATCAGTGGCTGTTTATTTTTATGCACACTTAGTGATAAATACACTATTGCTCTCCTTTGGCTGGTTTGATATAGTTTGATTTAGAATAGGCTATAGTTAGGGGAATATGATGCGTTTTAAGTGCAGTTTCTTTCATAAGGTATATGCTTCAGAGGTGGCTTGATTTGTGATTGTCCTATAAGAGATGAATATCCTCCAGTAATGGGCTCTCACCATAGAATATCTGAAGTTCATAATCATGCTATGTTGGAGTTTCTGAGGAAGTATCCATGTTGAGGCAGTAGACATGAATTGTTTGGGGTGGGAGGTTTTCTTTTAAACAGCATGGGGGCCTAATGAACAAGTATTCAGTGCCATTTACATTAAACATACTAATGCCACAAAGCAAGAGTAAAGCGACAATAGGGATGACTGTAGCCATATCTATTGACTAATGGGGCAGGCAATTTGGAATTGTATATAATAATAATAATAATAATAATAATAATAATAATAATAATAATAATAATAATGTTTAGTCTCTTTCTCAAGAAAAGATGATTTAGAAGATACAATGAATCCTAGAGGATGTTTGATTCATCTTATTCATCTGATTTATCTGTTGGTCCCTCTTTCCTCACAGGTTCATCCAAAACCTTAAGAGACTTACAGACCTTTTGTGTGCATGAGACCCACATCAGAAGCTATGTCCCAAGTCATGCACACTCATGTATTGAGGGTGGGACAAAGTGTCCACCTGGGATCCACCGAGGAGGTCCTGCCCCTGGGTCACAGCCTACCCCCCTCTGCTCACTCAATTTCCTGTTCATTTACTAGTGAGCCTTGGAGCAGGTGTCAAGTTGAGCTGAGCTGTGGGGGGGATGACCCAAACTCCCCTACCCTGGATATATCTCTGGACAATCTGAACCAGCTAATTCTAGAGCTGGACCCCACCTTCCAGCCTCTCCAGAGCTCTGCACACAGAGAACAAAACTTCAGCAGGTCTTGCACAGGTAGGAGACTAAGTGAGAGGGGAAAAAGGTGTGCTCCAGGGCTTATTCCTGGAAGATCTGTCAACATGTCTCTCCGCTTGAATGTGCAGTACCAGTCAAAAGTTTGGACACACCTGATTAGGATAAAGTGAAAGATGCATTCAAAGATATTTTGATCTAAAGATTGTGCTTAAATGCTTGAGATTTGTTTCTCAGGCAAATATAAATTGTGAAGTTGATGCTGATGTATGTACAATTTTAAAAAATATTTTTCACTATTTTGAAGAATCTAAAATATGAGACAGTTTTCATTTGTTTATAACACTTTTTGTTCAGTGCATAATTCCATTTGTGTTATTTTCATAGTTTTGATGTCTTTACTATTATTCTAAAATGTAGAAAATAGTAAAAATTAAAAAGAAAAGTGTGTCCAAACTTTTGACTGGTACTGTATATGCTTTGCTTGCTCTCCATTTTATTAGCATGGGCTGACACTAATCTTTGAGAAGAGAAAAACACCTGGGTCAATATCAATGGTCTCAGCTGCCTGTACATGCATTCACGGCTGGAGGGCAGGGAAGGGATCCAGAGATAATTACCTACTCTTCCCAATACAGTCCTGTGATATGGCAGAGTCACTTGGTAATTGCTGTTGTGGTAACATGCCGCTAACATTCAGTTCTAACAGAAAAGAACATGTAGTTCAGAATTCTGTACACGTACCATGCCCTTATGTGCTTTTTGTTGTCACCCAGTCAAACAAATCCAACAGAGATATTTTGCCATTTGGTCTTGCACTTGGAGGCAGATGTTGATTTGGTTTAATTTTTTGAGAACAAGAGGCCATTGTGACACACAACGAGTCAAGGATCATTGTGTCAAGGTCTTTGAGAAAGTTTTTTCTGCCATTAATCATCCTCCCCTGACATAGCATTGTGATGTATTTTTCATTAGAGGATAACAGTAGCTTTAGGACAGTGGAGTTAGTACCATACCCTGGATGTCAGCTTGCTGAAGATAGAATATGTCTGCAAAGTCATTTTTAGTAAATAATCATGTTTCCTCCAAGTCTTTAGTCATGCTTTTTGCTTTGTCCTTGTAAACAGTATTGTGCTGGTTGCCCTGTGTACAGTCAGGTTTTCTTAGTTTCAGGCGTCTCCATCTGTTTACTCCCTCTTGAATCAATATTTGACTGAAGAGGGAGTGAACAGGGTGGGGACATGAGAAGAGAGACGAGAGCAAAAAAATAATGTTTAGGTAGAGGGAAATGACAGGAAATAAAAGAAAATTAGAGGATTATTGGATGATGGAAAAAAAGATACAGCAGAGAAGCAGTAAATCTCAGAGGTAACTGTTCCCTCCCCTCCAGGACTATGCTGGGTATACAGTCATAGTGTGGCACAAGAGGCCAGTGTTCGTTCATAAGCACGCAGACATGAACCCACACGTGCGCGTACATGCAGATTCACGCACTCTGCATACACCCAGGCTTACATAGTCAGATACCACTTGGGAGTGGCTGTTATCATGCTGATTGGTGGCTGACTCAGGCGTATGGGCGAGTTGAGTGCGATGACAAAGATGCCGACAAACTGCATGCCATGGAGGCAGACAAATACAGTGACCCCTAAATTAGCAATAATCCTTACAATTCAAGGATGGGATCTCAAACAGGGTGGGATCTCAAACAGGTATATAGATGAACTGGAGGAATTTTGCAAGAGTTATGAATTTCTTAGCTTCCAGGCATGTGTGTACACTACCTGCCAAGCACACACCCTTACTTCATAATGGAACCTGAAGTCTCTTTAGTATTGGAAATTCATCCGAGACCTGATTATAGTTGCATCTCAGAAAACATGTACCAAAGGGCATTGCTTCAATTTCTTAATAGGGGCACCACTACAATCACCTTTGAATGACTCATGGTAATTGATGACATTTCTGAGCTGAAGAACTAAGAATGAATTGTATCTGTTTACCATATTGAGTGAAACATTGAAACATATTATTGGGATAAATCTGTAGCTCTGCACAATCTTCAGTCCACAGTTATTTAATACTTCATATTTTACTTGCTGCTGGCATACTGTATTATTGTTCTGCTTAAATATACTTAACGTCCTCACCTTTTTTTCTGTACACCTCCCTCTACCCCACCCCCCAACCCCCACCACCACCACCGCACAGACCCCTCTGCTGATGATGATCTGTCCCAGGCTGTGCTGGAACCCAGGGGGTGTTCCCCTCAGACCCGCTGTGGTACCTCCACCTCAGCAACCCCCTCCTCTCGTAGCATGCCCATCCCCATGCGTTCAGGCTCCAGCTGCTCCCCCCACGGCTCCTTGGTGTTCTCCGGTTCGCCCTCTTCTTCACGTCCCCCTCTGCCCATTGGAAGCCACAGGGTGTCGCTATCCCAGCGCTGTGACTCGCCTGTGTCCTGCTCCCCTGTATCCCTACCCGTGGTCCGTGGCCACCGTGCCAGCGCCACCTCCCTTATCTCCACATCTCCGGGCTCTGACACCAGTTACATCCTTGGCAGGTTTGTTTCTCCTGTATTTACCAGCTGTCTTTAAAGGTGAATCTGGAGACAGTCTGAGTGAGGCTTCATTCTTTCTATGCTGAGGTTATCCCATTCACTTCTATAACAATGCTTTAGCATAGTCAATCAAGAAGGAACAGAAAGTGTCTTAGATGTTCAATCCTCTTCTTCAGCTCAATCAGACTACAGTTTGGAAATTCAGTTGTTGCCGTTTTGTACCTGTGATCTTTTCCATTAAATAACTCATTTTCTGTATAGATTTATAAATAAATTCAGATAACAGTGCTACTGCTTTATCAGACTTGCTCTGAAAAACTCTGTTCTCCCTCAGCTGCCACTCCCTATTCAGTGACGAAGCCGACAGCCCTGAGCGCCTTCTGTATGGTTCCTCTGGTTCCTTCAGCCATGTAATCAGCCCCAATCCACAATCCCCAGGGCCAAACAAGCCATTCTTCTCAGAGACCAATATTGACCAGTCATTGCCCACCCTCCCCGCATCACTCCACCACAGCCGGGGAATCATCCCACCATCCTACCCCAGCAGTTGTCCCCCCTCTGTGGCTGGCTCACTGTCAGACATCCCTGTGGTGCTTATCAATGGGGCCCCAGAGCCCAAGCCCAGCCCCAGGCCCTCCCAAGAATGGCCCTCAGGTGGTGGGGTGGGGGGTCTGAACAGACAGACACTAAGAAGGACCTGCACGGGCTCCACTCCCTCCTCTCCTCAAGGTAAGCCTGCCATGGAGGTCCTGGAGGAAGAAGCAGTTTAACACTGCAGGACGTATCATTCAATCACACAATTTTACCTGTTAACTTGAGAATTATCATAACATTTTATTACAAATGAGCTTTTTATCATTCCGAATGGCTGGGTCTATAAATGAGTGGAATGGCAACATCTTGTTACAGGGTTTAATGAGGCCATGCTTTACTGTCATTATTGTTCAGAGCTAACATAGAATGTAGAATAAATTAAAAGTATAAAACATTTTATTTTATTCAAGATGGTATTAAGTGTGACTCACAAAGTCACACTTGTGAGTTCTGTAAGGTATCATCCTGTTTCTGTATCACTCAAAGTCTGTATTTGGTTTGCCCTTTTATTCAACCCTTTCAGGCAGCCAGGCCTCCATGAAGCTTGTAATGGACAGCTCCCAGTTCTGGTTCCGCCCCCATATCACCCGTGATGAGGGTAAGGGTCTCTGTTACAACACTCTTAAAACGCTTTTTCCACATTTTAGCTAATGCATGCCACGCTAAATCTGATGGATTTTTTTTTCCATGTACAAAATCAGATGAGGTAAAAAAAAAATGTTCTAATATGGCAAGACTCAACTTTGAGTCTTTATTTTGTCATAAAAAACTTAATTTTGTCATAAATATCCCTGTATTTGAAATCCCTAGTAATTTCATTGGGAGAGCACAGGTCAAATTGACTAACTAAATAACTGCAAGCTGAAAGCAATGTAATTTGCTGAAGCAGTGTATCTGATGTAATTGAAACTGCTTGGGTTTCATGTTGAAAAGAGCACCAGCTCTTATCCAAACACTTCCCAGAATGAGTGAGGAGCTATAAGGGATCAGCCTGCTCAGGGGTGAGTGTTGGTGGTGTCATGTTATTGCCACTGCCTGCACAGAGTCTCTGTGCACTATGGTGGGCTGATACCTTTTCTTGTCCATGTCATTTAAAGCGGATGCCCTCCTGCGAGACCAAGAGCCAGGGTCCTTTGTGGTGAGGGACAGTAGCTCGTACCGTGGTTCCTTTGGGCTTGCTATGAAGGTGCAGGAGGTCCTTACCAATCTCACTTCTACCTGTCACTCAGGTCAGTCCTCCATACTGTCACAGGTTGAACTGTTGCTGTGGAACTACACTCATAACCTAACACACACACACACACACACAGCTGGGTGCATTTCTTCTGTGAGTTCTGTGACCCTCCATGATCGATTTCATGCAGATAGGAATGTTTTCACAAGCTTCTACTGGCTTGAACAAACAAGTTTATGAGCAGTTAGAGGTCTGTGTGCCAGAGACCTGTGCTAACGCAGCCAGACAGTTCACTAACACTGGCACACAATGAAAAGGTGTTTGATAACAAATCAGCAGTATGTCCAATACATTTTACAGGGTTGCTAGGCATATGCCTGATGCATCTAACATCCACTTTTTGAATATCTGTTGGTCTATCCCAATCAAAGCATGAGCTAGCTTCAAAGTTCATGCTGTTTTAGATATTCATACAAAATTGGTTTTCATTTATGATCAGGAATGTTCTAATTTTATCTAATCTGACCGACATAACCTCTGAAAGGCACCTACGGCTGTGTGTAATTCAACCCCAAAAAAGTGTATGGTTACACATCTTTTGCCTTGCTTGCCTTGTAAGGATCATGTAGTATGTACTGAGTGTTCCCAGTCAATCTTCTGTTATATATCCACGTTAAATGATAATGCTAAAGTAAATTTAAAATCACAGCTATGGGTACACTTTCAAGCCAGCTTCTTGTGCAACACAACCCACAAAGATAACCCTGCTGAAAAGAGAGTTGTCTGAGGATTAAACTGAGGACACACAATCTATTAGCTGCAATCCTATATTGTGCGTGTTTTTGTGAGGCAGCCCTGTTTGACCTGCCTGGATCTCTTTGCTGACCTCTGCTGTTTATTTTCATTCATTGCAGGTGAGGGTGTGCCAGAGCCAGTACGCCACTACTTGATTGAGTCCACAGCTAAGGGAGTTCGTCTCAAGGGATCATCTGAGGAGCCATATTTTGGTAATTACTAATGTAGCCTTTAATTTAAGCTCACCTTTTAAAATTTTTTGTGTATGCCTATTTGTAATCAGTCAGCATGGTTTCAGTCATAGAATACAGTATATATGAACTGCAGTTTTAAGAGGCCAGCATTGATCAGGATTGGTTATATCACTGGAACTGAGAGGCTATGACACCAATTCAGCAGCAAACAGCACTAAAATATACTATTCAATAGGTTGTAGGAACTGTAGTTTTCAGCCTTGTTACTGTTTTTTGCTTACTTAAAAATGAAATTAGCAAACATAATTAATCGACGCTAACACAAAAAGCTAAATCAACATGAAAAACACACATCCTCGTTGTTACCAGCCTGCGGTAACAAAGTCCTGAAACAATTATTTCTGAAGCTACACAAGTTATTTGTGTAGAGAATTTCCTTATGTAGGACAACTTACATATTACACCTTAATCAGATTAAGCACCTTGATCAAGCCTGGTCACCAGATCAGTTCTGTAATCACTATACCAAACACTGTTCCCAGTTAGGCCAGCTCTCACACAATTTCCTGTTAATTTATGTGCAACTAGGGAGGGACAAAAAAAGTGAGCTCATGGTTTGTGTTCAAACTAGGCTGTGACTGCAATGATAAGATAAGAGGAGTTGAAAGGTCATGTCAGTCACTGCCAGGGCTGTGTGCAGGCGTCTCCATAAGCCTCACCTAATGAAGCCAACAGTGTGTTTACACTTGTTGTAATATGTTCTTGGGTGCACAATGGTAAATTCTGGAATCTAGGCAATAGCTTTTTCAATTTACAGTTAAGAGAACCAAGGTTAGCAAGTAATGTTGGCCCTCTCCACACTCTGAATCAAGAGAAATGGACATAAGCCTCTGCTCTTCACCAAAATCATTGCCTCTGGCAAAGGGGTGCATATTTTTTGCACTATGTCACTATGTTAACTGAGCACACTCTTAGTTATCCAGAGGAGTGACATAAAGGTTATTCATTTATACAACTCAGTATTTACTATGGCAGCTGAGGTTAAGCACTTCAGGTTAAACTAGTCTGAAGATAAGTATGAATGACATTATTGAAGCAGAGCTGGGTCCTTTTCCTAAGTAACAACAATGAAATTGCACTACCAATGCTTTTTACAAGTGCCTTCTAATGCAGCAAAGGAATAAGACATAAATGTGTAAAACTGCAAATGTCTTTGGTGTTTTGTTTTGTTTCAAGTAATATGCAAAGAATTGTATATTTAAGTTTGCCACTGTAGAATGATACGTCTACCTATTTCTCTCCATCTGCAGGTAGCCTGTCTGCCCTAGTGCACCAGCATACCATCACTCCTTATGCCCTGCCCTGTAAGCTGAAGATCCCCTCTCATGGTATGTAATCCCCCACTACACTGTGCCATTATTCTTGAGATGATGTTTTACTTTTTTTTTTTTTTTAAAACACATTATTACATGAATATATGAATATACATAGCCTATGTACTGAAAAGGTGTATACTTAATTTAGCATATTGGGATATAGTCAAGAGTTTTGTATTTGGAGTTGCCTAAAAACAACATAATTACAGAGGTCCAATTGCAGATATATGACAACAATTCTCTGTGCTCTTTAGTTATTGTCTTTATTGTATATGTTGTGGATATAATATCAATTCAATTTTAGGAGCAAACAGGTTTTGATAAAGCTGCACTACAAACAGGACAGTGATGTTTTTGTAAAGTAATGCTTTCAACCTTCTAGGTCATTTTAACAAGGCTGTCAGCCACGTCTCTGTTTGACCACATGTCTGTTTTTACTCAGATTTCAGCAGCAGATTGGAGAAGGGACAGGACATGTCAGTAACTCCAGAACTAACAAAGGCTGGTCAGTATTAACCCACACTTATCATAGGCTGCAATCAGGCCCAGGCCCAAAGCATTAGGTTCCGCAGGATACTATTGTCAATCCTATTCTAAAGTGAAAAGGAAAAACATGTATAATGACGCAGAATACAGGTCTGTAAAATCATAACTGTGCAAATGGGATGCAGAATATTTTTATGACATATGGTGTGCTCCCCAGGTTGAGCATCCTCTTAGCAAAGAAAATAAGTAATAGACCGTGTAACAATAAAATAGCTGGACATTATATTGTGAAAGCGATGAAAATGATTTGTTTCTTCCATTTTGTCCTATCAATAGCCTGTAACTTCCTGTATCTGAGCTCGGTGGCCACAGAGATGTTGACTGGGCCTTGCGCAATCCAGAGAGCAGTGTCGGAAATCTTCAAAAAAGAAGCTGTCTCTTCACCCACCGTTGTCAACTTGAAGGTCTCACGCAATGGTGTGACCCTGACTGACATCCAGAGAAAGTAAGGCCACAGTTTCTTGCCCCCAACCCCAATGTATTCTTTTTGTGTGAAACAAAGCAGCCACCATCTTGGGTTTGGGAGCTGAGGTTATTTTCCATCAAACCATTTAGATGTCAAAGTTTGAACTATAGGAATAATGATCCCAATAATTGCATTGCCAGCATCTCACACCATTTTAAAATGATGAAATTATTTAGAAGGCTTTAATGCCACAATGAATATACTCTTCAAGATTAGTGTTATGTATACTGTGTTTCGTTTAACAGATGCCATTCTACCATTGCCATGTATGCAAACATGGATAAGTAAATATAATAAATAAAAGTTTACATTGAATAGAAGCAATGAATCTCTGGAAACTCCATCATAAAACAGATTTTCATGACTTGAATCTTTTTCTTTAAAGAAAAAAATGTTATAAGTGAAGGATACCTTCCAGAAATTATACTTTCACAAAATACTAAATATGGGACAAAGTCAAATATTTATAAGATATTCATGCTGTATAAATATATGTTCACTTAAATATACCTGCATCTTAAGCACACTATAGTAAATATGCAGCATACTGACATCCACTACCTGAAGGTTAAGGGATGTAGACAAACAAACTACGTTCAATGGAAAGGTGTTTATATACAAGATGACTGAAACAGCATATACTGTCAAAATAAATAAAGGCAATAAACAAAGGTATCAAAGGTTCACAGAATGAAGAAATCTCAAATAATAATCAATCAAGCATCTGCATGTAGATTCCAGTTATAGTAAAGATACAAAATATGCCTTAATAAAATTGTGGTGGAGACACACTTCAAGCAGCTTTTATGTCACTTCTCTTACCACTTTTATTTGTGCTGTTCCTTTCATTGTGAGATGGAATACATTCAAATGACACTGAAGTGTCATTATTATTTTGTTCCCATTAGGCTGTTCTTCAGAAGACATTATCCTGTACAACTGCTGAGTTACTGTGGAGAGGACCCTGAGAACAGAATGTAAGATCCAACTCTAAAATTCTGAATTAGTTCAGATGTGTCACTCACAGATGTCTACAAATGAACAAAATCAAAACTTTTATTCAAGATGTATAAAAACAAAAAATTAATCATAATAAAAGGAAGGCAATAATAATAATAAGCAATAATGCTACACTCCTTGTCTTCTTAGTTTTAATCTTGATCTTTTTTTAATCTTCTGTTTTCAGGTGGAAAAGGAACTGTAAATCAGCAAGGTAAATTTGTTGAATTATTTTAGTCAGGTGTGTCTGTATATATGAAACAAAGAGAGAGGCATGCAAATTTTTATATATATAAAATTTGCATGCCTCTCTCCTTGTTTCAATAATCTACGTTTCTATGTTTAAATGCTTTAACAATTCATAAAAATGTTTTTATTTTCTCCATGACAGTGTTCAGCTCACAACTGTACAAATTCTGTGTTTCTCTCAGCAGAATCTTTGGCTTTGTGGCAAAGGGCATGGAGGCAGGCGTGGAGAATATGTGTCATGTGTTTGCCGAATATGATGCCCTGCAACCTGCCAGCCTGGCAATTCAGCTCGTCCAGGGTATAGTAGCTGATGGCAACAAACAGAAGTAGACAAATGCTGTAAGTCAAGAGGATATTATCGGTAGAGAAGCTTACATTCATCAGGAAATAACTGCAGTCACACAGTAAATAGAAATAAACAGGCAGAAAAATGTGTACAATCTAGGTGAATAACTTTTCATAGCTACATAACTTGCATAGTACATATGGATTGTACATATATATTTACAGCAGGCAAATAACTGATTTGCATAATCACATTGTTAATACAGAATTCTGCATAAAGATATATGATAATCTCATTTACATAAGTATTCAGACCCTTTACTATGGCATTCCAAACTGAGCTTGAAAGTGACTTCTTATCCTTGAGATGTATCTAGAACATGATTGGAGTCCACCTGTGACAAATTGAATTGATTGGACATGATTTAGAAAGGCCCCCACCTTTGTGCATTTAAGGTCCCACAATTCACAGTGCATGCACAGTGCAAATCACAGACCAGAAACCAAACCATGAAGTCCAAGGAATTCTCCATAGATCCTGCAATCAAATTTTGTTGAGGCATAGATCTAGGCAAGGATATAAAACCATTTCTAATGCTTTGAATGTTTCCAGGAGCACTGTGGGCTCCATAATTGTGAAATGGAAGAAGTTTGGAACCACCAGGATTCTTCCTAGAGCTGGCTGTCCAGACAAACTTAATAACCGACCAAGAAGGGCCTTTGTAAGGAAGGTGACCAAGAACCCAATCTACAGAGATGGGAGAAACTGCTGGAAGGACAACCATCTTAGAAGCACTGTCAATCAGACCTTTATGGTGGAGTGGCTCGACGAAAGCCACTCATGACTAAAAGGCATGTGACAGCCCAACTGGAGCTTGCCAAACGGCACTTAAAGGACATGAGGAATAAGATTGTCTGGGTCTGATGAAACAAAAATTTAACTCTTTGGGCTGAACTGCAAGTGCTGCATCTGGTGAAAACCAGATACTGCTATA
Organism: Megalops cyprinoides; assembly: GCF_013368585.1. Classification (NCBI taxonomy): domain Eukaryota; kingdom Metazoa; phylum Chordata; class Actinopteri; order Elopiformes; family Megalopidae; genus Megalops; species Megalops cyprinoides. The sequence goes on from NC_050583.1 coordinate 44,994,952, forward strand.
TCACCTGATTAATACCATGCCTACAGTGAAGCATGATGGTGGCAGCATCATGCTATGGGTGTGCTTCTCAGCGCCAGGGATGGGAAGACTGCTGAGAACTGAGGGAAGGATGAATGCAGCCAAAAACCTGCTCCAGAGTGCACACAACCTCAGACTGGAGCAAAGGGTCACCTTTCAGCACAGCAACGATCCGAGGCACACAGCCAAGACCAGCCTGGAGCAGCTTCGGGAAAAGTCTCAGAATGTCCTTGAGTGGCCCAGCCAAAGTCCAGACTTGAACCCCATAGAACATCTGTGGAGAGACCTGAAGATGGCAGTTCACAGACCCTCCCCATCCAATCTGACTGAGTTTGAGAGGATCTGCCAGGAAGAATGAGAGAAACTGCCCAAATCCAGGTGCACAACGCTTGTAGAGACTTCCAAGAAGGCTTGAAGCTGTGATTGCTTCCAAAGGTGCCTCTACAAATTACTGAATAAAGGGTCTGAATACTTAAATGTAAATGAGATTTCAGTTTTGCTTTATCATTATGGGTTATTGTGTGTAAAGTGATGGCCAAAAGAATACATTTAAAGCATTTTAAATTAAGTTTATAACACAACAAAGTGAAGTGGTCTGAATATTTCCTTCACATTCCAGTTATATTCCACGCGTTCCAATATGTCCAATTGTTGCATAAAGCCTTCATTGCTCATATTACTTCCATCTTCTTTTCATTATTTTGAAATCGAGAGCATTGCCCTTTGCACGTTTTTAATGTGTCCATTTACTTTCTTTTATATAGATGAACAATATGATAAGCTGTCTACACTACAGCTATTTCTTTTGTTATAGTAGTGTTTAATTTCTTATTTTAATCTATGTATATTTATATTGTTAAAGTATAACTCCTAAATCCTCTGTGTAATGAATGAAGTGGTATTGAGAATATCAAGTTGTGTACATATATTTTTCAGCAGCTAATTAGCTTTGCTGAACACAAATATTTTTATAATTCTAAAATAAATGTTTTTATATGTATGCATATTTACACTGTTTTGGTTGTGAGCATCAGCATGTACTGAATATTATTTCTCTGTGGTGTTTTGAATTACTGGCTGTTCCTGCTCTGGAGTGAATGAGCTATCATTTTTCAACAGTGGAACTGCCCTTCTGTCCTGTGCAATGGCATCATCAAGATATCTGAGTTGGTTATAAACAATAGGTTAATGAGATAAAATATGTAGAAATAACTTCACCAAGTTATACCACTACATGACATTCAAAGAACTGTATTAATTATTATTGCTATATATATCCAAAAGGAATATTTGAATCCATAATTTAATCTTATAACATTTGTGTGCCACTAGATGGCTCTGATGTATCATCAGTGGCAAACTACATCTTTCATGGCCAAGTCACCAAATTTACATAATAGTTTTATGCACTTTAAGAAACAGAGATTACATGACATTAATATTTTTTATTACGAAGCATCAAGAAGCTTTTGTCAGCCATGTATATGATTAGCCCTTTTTTAATGGGTTATTTTTCACAAACATGTACTGAATCATTGTGAATTGTACTGTCATGTCCATGGTACATGTGTGACAGCAGAAATAAAATATAAAAAGAGTTATGAGGTAGTAGAAGTGTGGAAGAGGGGGAGCAGGTGTTAACGGTAGAAGGGTCACTGAAACTGGTGAATTACGCTGTCCTCAAGAGGACATTATGGACAAGAGCAAGGAATGAGCCCTTGCAGTAGCAGCAGACAGCAAGCAAGCATGGAGGTAATGTCCAGGGAACAATTCGGTGATGCACTTGAAGCTTCCTTCTACTCTTCACTGCTGCCCGCTTCTGCATCAAGTGGGCTGTTCTTTGTGTAGTTCTATTTCTCCTATCAAACACAAAGCGATGTACATATACCTGCACTATCAGCAATAAACAAACCAGATTAATTTATTGCTCAGGAATGTTGTTGCCATCTTTGAGTGTCATGGTGATTGATCAATATTTTGCACATGTTGAGCTTAATTGCTTAAAGTGGTCTCATTTTAGGAGTGATTTTTCATACCTTTTCCTCAGAAGTCAGCCTGATTTTAACATTTTGTCAACATGCACATGAAAGAAATGTATACTGTTCTTGTAACAGTATACGGAAATGAAAAAAAATATGGAGTATGTTCAAAAATCTGACATGTAAAATAGTACCCGTGTAAAATTGCGCTATCACAGAAAAAAAATGAATAAAAATTTGATTGGGAATTTTAAACTGTAAAAAGATCAAAAGCATCAAGAAATGACTGAAAATAGCCAGACTGCACCCCCAGCTGCCCTCTCCACCCACATGTAGTACCCCAAGGTTATGTTCCCTCTGTCACAATTTTACTGGAATTAAAAGAAAAATATAACTATGGAAGCTTGATCCAGACCAGAGTTAATCTTGATCACATTTCACAGTGTACAGCAGTGAAGCAGCCTTCAAGTGAAGAAGCACACATGCCCAGAAGAAATGGATCCTGGACCTAGTCAGGATCACACCAACAGTCCTGCCGTCCAATCCCAGTAACTTGATCTGTGAGTTTCTTTGCCCAAGAACGTTCACAGGCAAGAGACATCCTTCCTTGTGACAGTCAAGTCAAAACTGAGAAATCTCGCATCTCAGCTGTCCAAGTCTGTCTGTTGGCTATTTGTTTTCTCCCCTTCGGTATATGCACTTAACATATGACATTGGAACAAATGTCCTCCTCCTCTCGCAACTGACAAAATGTCTTACATCCATCTCTGTCTGATTCCCTCCTCCCCTCCCCCACATTTGACTGCAAAATATTTTAGATCCATACCAAACCCCATCTCCCCTCCCCCTAATTCACTGGAACAAGTTCATAACCAGATATCCCAGGCTTTAGAGGAAACGAAACAGAGACATCTGGAGTCCCTGTAATAACTCCTGCATTTAATTTGGAAAATAACACACAGGTAGGGCTTTCCATTTTGCTTGGTCAAAGCAGCTCATATGAACAATAAATTAGCTAAGCATATGCTGAAGCAGAAGAATAATTAAGCTGGACAGAATGCTGAGTGTTTAAGACACTCAACCAAAAAGGTCAAAATCTAAATCTAAATCTAAATCTAAATCTAAATCTAAAATGAGTGACAGTTTGTGAAAATTTTTCTGGTGTCATGAAATATTTTTGGGTGGGTATGGATATCCTGCTGTTAATCAGAGGGAGCAGAAACAGTCTTTTCCTACAAAAGCGCTGATGTGGCTGATGTGTGCACGTGAGAGTGTGCGTGTCCACGGGGTCAAGGGTGCAACCAAACAAATAGCCACCATGTATACAGTATATGTCCTGGAAAAGAACTTCAAGGTGAATGGACCAAAGGTAACATCCATCCTATGTGAAATATGATGGTTTGCCCAAACAGAACAAAGGTTACGTGGGGTGGGGGCATTAGTGCGTAGGTCATTCCACACCATGGGGTCCATATGAAAATATTATATTGTGTATGGGTAGGTTATATTGAGTTTTCTTGGTCTGTAGTGGTGACCATTACTTTTCATCATCACTTGGATTGGCAATTGATATACTCAGTCGAAAAGAGTAAATCATACAGATAGAGGTGTCTTCAGATCAAAATGTAACTAATTAGCACCTGTTAACACCTGGAATTAACCAAATGAGTATCATATCCAAATATCTTAATCCATTTGAATCCAATTCACATACCTATAAAAAAACACATAGACAAGAGAGTGCATGGCCATTTGGGTGGTTGGGTTTATTCAGAATTTGTCAGAATTCATGAGGGAATTATGCCAGTTTAATTCACCAGTGCACATGCTTGCATTATTCCAAAAATATATATACCAGCCAAATATTTTTTGATAAAATACTGTTAAAGGTTAGAGGGGTGAGCTTTATTATGCTTAACACTGAATAAGTTGAAGCTTTCATAAGTCATTGAAAAATACAACCAACACATCTCTGTGAACTGACACAATTGTATGCACACACACAGAAAGCAGTTCATTGCGTTTGTACCTTGCTATTCAGTATTCATAGACACTGGGAACCTCACACATACATCCACCTGGTTGATCTCATCTGTCTATCTCAGCTCATCTATGCCACCACAAAAAGACAGAGGACACAGAGGATACCACTGATATGAAAGTCTGTGGCTTTGTAAGAGCAAACAGCAGCTTGGAATGAGCATAAAAGCAAACATGACAGATGCTGTATAACCATTGTAAAATCGAATGCAAAAAATTGACTACTTCCAGGCGGGTTGCTCTCCTCTATGCCCCCTCCTTTATTAATTTATCTGAATCACACACACACACACACACACACACACATTTTTCACTCCCCGTCTCCCTCTATAGCTTTCTTACTTGCTCAAATGCACAGACACACACAATTGTAGACAATAAAGTAAAAAGTTAGGGCTTCACCCTTTCCCTTCTACCCCAGTTGGAGAAGGGATCTTTTTTAAGCCCTGTGGGGGCAGGGCAGCAGTGTGTGGGGGGCACTGGCCACTTTCCTTTTATAGCTGCCCAGTGGAGCCAGTGAGGGGGAGAGGCAAGAGGAGGGAGAGGCAGAGAGAAAGACAGAGAGCTACCGCCATGCCTCTGCTAAGCTGACTGCACACACACACACACACACACACACACACACACACACACACACACACACACGCACACACACACGCACACACACACACACATACACACACACACACACACACACACACACGCACACACGCACACACACACACATACACACACACACACGCACGCGCACACACACACACACACACACACACACACACACACACACACACACACATTACTGGCTTTGCTTTGCTGCCAAGGCAGAATTGAGGAAAGGGGCTGGGGGTTGTGCATGCTTTGTAATTAGCACAATGCTTGGCCGTGCAGGCATGTGTGTGTGCGCATGTATGTGTGTGTACTTGTGTGTGTGTGTGCGTGTGTGTGTGTGTGTGAGGGAGGTTTTTGCCTGGTATTCCTTCTCAATGCGTGTAATTTTTTCAGTCAGGCTGCCCTCCCTTCTCGACTCCCGCTGGAGAAGGAGGAGGCGTGTCCACAGGCCGGTATAAAGTCCAAGGAAAGCTACTTGTGTGGAGCCATTCTGGAAAGTGCCTCCTTGCTCTGCACAGCAGACACCTAAAGAGAGAGTGAGAGAGAGAGAGAGAGAGAGAGAGAGAGAGAGAGAGAGAGAGGGAGAGAGAGAGAGAGAGAGAGAGAGGAAGGGCTACTGTGCTACAGATTGTGCTGTCAGTTCCCTAGCACCTGGACACTGGCAGACCACAGCTGGAGGTTTTTCTTCCTGCTGAAGAACTAATGAACACTGTGTGTGTGAATTCCATTTGAAAGGAAGCAAACGACTCACCTGGGGATTCCAGAGGACCCACCCCCCACCCCTGCTCCCTCACTCCACCAGCTCCCTTTGGAGATCAAAATAAATGCAAGGTGAGGGAAGAATCCTATCACAATAACTTCAAAAGCCAAATTTTTCCTTTCTTATTTTTACTTACATCAGCAAAGGAAGAAGGAGAATTTTTTGAAAGGTTGGTGTGTTCGAGCTGTTCCTTTTTACTTAAAAAAATATTCAGGCAACAAGAACGACAATTTCCACGTGAAACAGCAGGGAGGCTGTAATCACCGCTGGCCAGTGATCCGCCGCTGCCAAGCCAACGCCAGCACAGAGCCCAGCCAACAGGGACCCACACCTGCTCCCCCGGTGTGTGAAGCCGCCAAAACCCCCAGACGAGAGCAAGAGAGGGCGAGTGGTGGCCATGCATTGCGCCATGCCACCTTGCGGCCTATGGGTGGTGAGCGTCCTCACTCTAGTGGCACTTTGCCTGACAGAAGAGGCCATCCGCTGTCCCATCTGCTCGGAGGAGAGGCTGGCTCGCTGCAAGCAGCCCCTGGGCTGTGAGGAGACAGTAAGGGAACCTGGCTGTGGCTGCTGCCCCACCTGTGCTCTGGCCAAAGGCATGTACTGCGGCGTGTACTCGCCTCGCTGCGGCTCGGGCCTTCGCTGCTACCCTCCACGCGGTGTGGACAAGCCCCTGCACTCCCTCATGCACGGCCAGGGGGTCTGCACTGACGAACGGGAGGTGGAGGAACAGACAGGTAAGAACGCACTGCTATGTCTCAGAGTTTTGGGGGCTCAGGAAGAGTCACTGAAGGTGGCGGGCTGTGAGGAAGCTTTGGCATGCCATCCTTATGACCCCAGGTTGCGGTGTGTGGTGAGGTTCTGAGGTTAGCTGTCATTGTGATTTGACTGAGGGACACCGTGAGGCCTTGTGACAGAAAATGGCAGCAGCTGGATACACAGCTTTGTCCTTTCACAATGCAGTCCAGCACTCTGATTTGTCTGTGCTGAATTTTCCCTCCTTTCTTTGTGCAGCAGAGTCTGTCTGTGTCTCTCCTAAACGAGGTGGGTGTGTCATCATTGTGCACCATTCCTCAGCAACAAGAGAGAACTTGTGATTCACAGCCCACAGGTCTGTTTTCACTGTAAGCAAATGCTGTCCAGTTCATCAAGCCTGTGACATTCCTTTACCCTTTCTCAGGAAGGCTGAACTGCCTAAGAGAGTGGCAGATCAATGATAGACTCTTAGAGCCCTATTTCCCTGAATTCCTCTCTTATAAAAAAAGGGAATCATTGAATGCCGAATATTCACTGCAGCTGTGAATGATCTGCTTCACTTGGCTCCCCTGCAGAACAATCCCTGGGATCAGTGAGCCCCACTTTCCCTACTTTATCCTCTCACGTCCTCTCAAAGCAGAGCATTGGGTGAGCCCCAAAAAATTCCCATTAACAAAACGCTGTTATGTAGGTGTGGCAATCTGATGTAAAAAATGCTATAATAAATAAACTGTGCATGAACTCACTGCAGATTAATCCACCAATTTGGTGTGTGCATTTCTGTGTGTGCGTGAGTACATGTGTACATGCGCATGTCTGTGTGTGTGCAGGTCCCTGGGAGGCCATTTGGAGAAGAAAGAGTGCTAAAAAATGCACAAGTGCAGAGTCACCGGGTGCGTGTAATGAGGTGGCTAGTAAAAGCCGGCTGTCTGCAGGATGAAATGACTCTGTAATGGGGCTCTGCCGAGGTCATGTTTAATGAGGATCCTGTAATTAGTGGCTCCCTCCCCACGCTGACTTCTTCTTTCCTGGAGCGTCATGCTCCTTTTTTGCCTGCAGAGAAAGGTCTCTGTGAGAGTTCTGTTAGAGAGAGTTAAGATTTTAGAAGCTCCCCAGCTGGAGGAGGGGAGGGTGGTTATTAGGCTCTGATGGCTCATACACACACACACACACACACACACACATATACATGCATGCATGCATGCATGCATACTCATGCACATGTACTCACACACGCACTCACAGGAATGCACACACCAAATTGGTGGATTAATCTGCAGTGAGTTCATGCACAATGATTTATTATAGCGTTTTGACATTAGCTTGGCACACCTATATAACTGAGTTTTAATAATGGGAATTTTTTAGAGGCTCATCCAATGCTCATCTTTGGTGTGGCTTCACTCGCACTGCTGAGAGTCAGCTACTGATGGGTTAACAGGCAAACTGTTTTAGACGAACCTATAAAAGTTATTGGTGGCAGCGGCAGAGCTCTCAGTGTAAGATTGCTTTAGGCATGAGATTCATGCCCATGGAGCACGAACCCTTAATGAAACACTGCCTCAAACCTCCTTTGGCCAACTGCCCCATGGGCTTTCTCCACACTGTGAGCACTCTGACATCATCCACTGTCTAATTTTCACACCAGTGCACTCATCACCACGGAAACTGCCAGAGAAAGACTAGTCCTCTCTGGGATTGTGCGACTGTACTGGGTTGAGGGAAATGTGTGACTAAACAGAATCCGGGAAATGGGAGACACAACCTTTGAGACAAAGGGCTAGTGATCCCATCTGCTGATGTTTAATCTTTCCAAATATTTCCTCTCGAGATCATGACTTGCACTGAGGCTCAGTCAGTTCAGACCTGCAGTAGAAACATCCCAGATCACAGACGAATGCTCTGAGGACACAGTGCATTTCACCAAATCTTAAAGAGGGCTGCTCTCACATCAGATGAGTATTGTGTTAGCCTGTGTGCATTTCCAGTTGCAAATGAGTGCTTAGCCAGACAGTTGGCATTCACCAGACATTGTCCTGGACAGAAACTTGGTAATCCACAACGATTTTGATTTTCAGATTTTGATTGTCAAAAAGCCTCTCAGCTTCTCAGTGAAATGTTGACTGGTCATGGCCCCATTGCTAGTGACAGTTTAGATTCCAGGAACTGACTTTCAGCCCTTTCTGTCTTCACTCTCATGACAAAGCAAAGTGCCGCTGTTTAAAAAGTCTGACATCACCACTCTAGTGCGGCCCTTCAGAAAAAAAAAACACCACTTTGAGAGAGAGAGCAAGGGAGAGATAGAAAAAATGGTAAAATATGACTTTAACATTTGTAGCACATTCCATGGGTTTATCCATTATTAAACCAAGGGAGGCATTTTCTCAAGATGTGTTTTACATTTCCCAGAGTCCTAGCAACAGTGAACAGACACCAGATAAAAATAGAAGAGGGCTTTAAAAACTCAGTATATATACATATATTATACCTCAACCATTTTCAGGTATTTTTCATTCTGTTGCTAACATGCAGAAGATTACATATAAAATGCAATATCCAATAGCTGTCAAAGCATTGCATTAATCTTTTACAAATACAATTGTAAAAAAAAAACCCTCAAAATCATTTTTTTAGAATTTCCCTCTCATCTGTAGTCACTGGATCGTGATCTCAATACAGCTGCAAGTTAAGGAGCATACCTGTCATTGTTCTGCTCACAAATATTACAATGAACACAGCTGTCATTGAAACATTTACATCACCAAGTAATATATGACAGCCTGTCAGTGAGTACAGTAAAATCATCATGAAATGGTTCAATTCTTTAAACTGATGTCAAGGTCAAAGTACAAAATTTCTTTGCAATTATGTAGAAATGAGAACCTTTTCCCCTATGTAGACAGCACAAACATTATGTAACTTTCAATAATCAATCCAGCTCAAAAATCTAAGAACTACGTATAACTAGACTCTGAAAATCAGTATAAGTAAATAAAATCCTTATTTAACTTGTCCTCAACATATGACATCAGACTAAAGAAATATTATTAATTCAATCTTTCAATTTGGAAATTTATGAAGAAAACCATTGTGATCCTTGGGTAGGCAGGCTCATGTCATTTTTCACTTTTTTTTCAGGTTTTCACTGTCAAAATGAGGTAAATTGCAAAACCAAGAGTTGAACTGAGTTGAAAAGAGTTGGTTTCTGCGCAAATATTTTTTCATCATGCAGAAAAAGGTCATCTGTTTAATGAGTAACTACCAAGAATTCCCTTCCCTCAGAAGGTAGAGGAAACAAAGTTTGACTTTGAACCCCAAAATGATCTCCTAGATTGGAGGGCAACTCAGCTGAAGTCATGAAGGTGTCCTTTCTCCAGAGATGGGGGTATCTGTCTTTTCAGTATGATGGTGGAAAAACATCACTTTTCCCTTACTCAGTACACAGCTCCTTTAATGCTGTGCCCATGTTCGGAATGTTTTGTAAACTGATGGTGTTTAATATATAAAATGGATATAAAAATCAGACATTGCGTTTGTTTAAAGGTGTAAATGAACATCATTACAACAACTTAAAGAAACATTTCAACACTTTCTCATAATCAGAATGCCTTGTGGAAAATAGCATTTAATTAATCTATCATGTTTTGTTGCATATTCCTGCAAACATCTTTGTAATTGTGTAATTGTAGCTTTGCAAACGCTAGGATAAAAGATGGAGCCTGAGGTTTTGCCAGTAGTTAAAAACCTTCCTGACTTGCTCTCTTTCTGCAGAAATACATTTTTTATTTGTTTTTCATGTTATGTGAAACATGCAGTATTTCACACCTGCTTATGCCTATTGAGAGAATGTGAGAATTATGAGAAAGACTTAAATGTCTTTAAAGGTCTTTCTACTGACTTTTTGTTGCTTGTGGTGGTCAGGAATATAATAATGATAATGATAATAATAATAATAATATACTTTGTTAATCCCCATGGAGAAATTCGTCCTCTATATTTGACCCATCCTACACACAGTGAGCAGTGCGCTCACACACACACCAGGAGCCCACCAGGGGCACACACATACTAGAAGCTAGGAGCAGTGGGCAGCCGCAGTGCAGCACCCAGGGACCAGCTCCAGTTCTTTTGGTCAAGGGCACTGACAGGAGTATTAACCCTAACGTACATGTCTTTGACGGTGGGAGGAAACTGGAGCACCCGGCAGAAACCCAAGCAAACATGGGGAGAACATGCAAACTCCACACAGAAAGGACCTGGGACGGCCGGGATTCGAACCCAGGACTTTCTTGCTGTGAGGCTGAAGAACAGTGCTAACCACAGAGCCACCGTGCAACCCATAATGAAGCCCAAGGTCATGGCAGCACATGAGAGATGAAATTTTCATTCTAGCTGGGATATTAATAGGATTACACCTATGCAAAATATTCCTATCTACCATATGTAATTTTACCCTTCAGTATAGAAAGTAAAGGCAGCACTATGCTTTTCACTTTTTCACTTGATCTAAGAAACATAGCACGGTGATTATGAACTGAAATCAGTCTGAGACACTGCCCCATCCTGTTCCTTTAACTTAGGAAATGATTTCCAGCAAACTCATGTAACATATGTACATATGTGGCAGGTGCAGGTGCAGGTGCAAGTGTGGTTTGGAACTTGATATCAGTCAGAATCTCAAGCGTACAATTACGATCTTGTAAAAATAATCATTGACATACCAACATCATTAACAAAAAAAAATTTAAATGGATAAGATTTTACATGTTTATGTAAGTTTTCATGTATCAAAAAGCACATTTAAGTGTAATTTAAGGGCTTAGTAGAGATTTTACAGTAAATCCCTTTTAAAGGTGAACAAATAATCAGCTCCATAACAAGGTCACTCTTCTCACCCTCAAGTTTAATCACAACACAACAGAGGAACCTCATGTTATTGCTTTACTAGTGCATCTGGAAGAGAATGCCCTTTCTGACATGCTGTGAAAATGTATCAAACCAGTTATTGGCAACATGATTTTCATCAAGCTGACACTAGACCTGGGTCCTCTCTATGACACAAGATCAACTACAAAGCTTGAGAAAGGCAACTGGTACTTAGCTGAGTGCATGCAAGGTCAATTTATTTCTCAATTCCCAGGAGGACAAGGACATTGGCAGGAGGGAAGGAGGAGGAGAGACAGAGAATGTGTCTATTTCTGCAATGTTGTTTCTTAGAAAAAATTTAATGAGCAGCGTTAATCATTAACATCCTTGCCTGGAGGCTCACTGCCCTTGGGTAACACCATGTGCTGTACATTCTCAATGTCAGTAGTCCAATCCATTGTAGACTTTTCCCTGCTGAGTTAAACCTCTTACTTCGATCTCAGCTAGTGGTCATTGGGGACAGTTATATACTAGTGTTCAAAAACTTATGGGATTTGTATGGTGGAATTACCAATCTGCAATATTTGTTCACCAACTGGATACATGAACATGCTGCAGGATACAACGCATACAGCGTTACTGATGATGTTAACACTGATTTCATATACGGTATACTGTGTAAGGTTTTATATTTGGCTTCAGTTAGTCCCAGTGAGATACAGAGGTTTGTGTAAACACTGGATATTCATACAAGCTGGCAAGGGCTGTGGATTTGCTTGAGCACAAGATACATAAGCCACAACACAATAATTATGATTACAGACTTGATTGTGTTTATGGTTGTTCATGTAGTGCAAACTGGTGACCTGATTTGTAGCAGAGGTCACTTTAAGGGTCTAGAAGATGCACAGTAATTTAGTTGCAGAGTGGAACTGAGTAGAGTGAGGGAGTATGTGCAACCCTACTAGAGAAAATTACATCACCCTGTTGAGCTCTGACAAGAGTATGATTGGTTCCTTTAGCTGGTGACCTGGAACTTTGGCTCAGAAAGCTAATTGTATCGTTCCGTGAGCTCTGCAGATGACAGACATGCTGTGAGGCTTTGCATGCATTGAGAAGTCAATGGGGATTCTCCTCTTCCCTGGCCAAAATTATTAATCATTCTCTTCAAACTTAAATATGAATAACTATCCTTCAGTACAGTTTATTTTTTAAAAAATCTCCCTCTCCATCTCAGCTGATATGTGGTGAGTATTCTCACAGCAAAAAAGCTGTTGTGCATCACAAAAGTGGGTGCGAAACACTTATCCCTCACTGCAAAGTGCATTGAAAGGTGCATCCATAAAAGGTGCTGTATGAATGTAATATTATCATTTGTCATTCAATATCGTTACTAAGTCCAAAAATGTCCTTGAAGGATTCCTACCTCCACCTCCACTCTATAAGACAGACATGTCTTGCATCATTAAATTATGGAACAAGTACAGACTTTTGGAGAACATATTTCAAGAGCATTCCTTTTTTGGAAAACTGAGTCTGATTAGTCAATTAAATCTCATTAACTTGCTCTGTCATTTTCTACATTATGTGCTCTACCCTTCAATATTTAATATTTAACATAATATACCCTTCAATAACCTCACAGAGGCTGTTGGTTGTTGTTGTGATTATTTGTTTAAATGTGGGTCACCTGATATGGTAATCATCAAAATATTTCAAGCCAACCAAACGACATTAGGAGTGTTACAAATGCAAATAATAACAAACTTCAGAAGGGAATTCATAAAAGTTCACCTATTCAACACAGGGTCTTGTCATTGTCAGCAGCTCTTAAATGAGAATAAGAGCCTCCCTCATGACAGTAACAGTATGACCACTAAAATGAATCCACTGCTCTGTCAATTCGCACCCCACTCCCAATGCCCTGTTCCCTTCCCTCTGTATTTTGTTTTTGGAGAATTTCCAGCACTGCATGCAATGAATGACCCAAGGTGCATGTTTTTAAATCAGGCCCAGGGCATTGGATATCTCATCCTTGCTACCTAATGGAGTCTCCCTCCTGTAGCTTGTTTTGTTTTGCAGATAAGAGATCCGACTCTAGGGAAAGGCCATTAAATACAAAGAGCAGAGGCCTGAAAGTGTTGTTGGCAAAGAGGCCATTCTAGGCAAAAATTTGAGAGAAAGGCTCAACCTTCAAGGGAGCTGTAGAGGGTGGAGGGAGATTGCCAGGCAGTGATGTCATAGTTAAGCACAGTGATGATGACAAGAGCACAGAGTGAAGAGTCACATGATCGCCAGCAAAGCAAGCAGGGAGTGGGTTGACCTGGGATGACCTGTTTCCAATGGAAGCCTTTGGAAGGGATTTGATTTAGGAAGGGCAAGGGTGGGTGTATGCTGCCTGGTGAAACTGGATATGCCCTTTGATTCGACAGTGCTCAAAACAGGAGAATGAAGCCAGCAGAGCACAAAGCTCAAGCTTTGCTGTAACAGTGGCTATTATTGTGAGACTATTCTCTCCCTCTCTGGTTCTGTTTATTTATACTCCTTCCTTGTTGGCAGCTCAATGCAGAATCCAGCAGTGAAATCTTTCTCTTAAGGGCAAGAGACATGTTTGCATAACACATCTGTAAATTCTAATCAATGGAATCTTTATTTGACCATTTGCAATTCTGGCAAAACCTGCAGTGCCTGGAATCTATTTGTTTTTATTTTCATGTTGTTGTCTTTTTCTTTCACTTTTTCTCCCCAGACCTATTATAGTTGCCCATTTATATTACTAGGACTATGACGTTTATAGTTCAGAAAAAAAAAAAAAAACCAGCATGTTATTATCATGCAGACAACTTCAATAATCATGGTACTAAGAGAGGACAGGAATATGTTCAAAGATGGAATGGAATTTAGAGACAGAAAAAAGAGAAGAGCAAGGAAGAGATAAGGCCAATAGACAACTATTTACTGTTTCTCACAAACAGGGAGATGGAGGGAATTTAGGGGAAGCAGCTGAGGAATTGGGAGGGGGCGACAGACAGCAGCATCCCTAGTAAACATATGCAGTGCGATGGCAGTGATGAGAAAGTTTCAGCACCTTTTCTTTTACAGTTTAGTTTGCAGCACCTTCCTTGATTGCTGGCATGCCATAAAAACAGCCAGTCAGCTAAAGCAGCACACAACCACAGAACAGCTGCCAGTACATCTGTCTGTCAGTGATTAGATCCGAAGAGAGAGGGAGAGAGAGACAGGCCTACTCAGAAAGGATATTTTCACTAAAAAGCTACAATTTAGAAGGCTGTGCCTTACCTTCCAGTTCAGTAAGTGTACATTTTGAAAAGCAAGAAACTGATTTTGCTGTTTGGAAATTTTAATATGTTAAAAATGTTGAGAGTGAGTGCAGGTCTTGGTTTATGTTTCACTCCAATCCCCGGAATGTACTAAAAAGCTGGTTGCTTTCCTCTGTTTGTTAGCACATACCTATAGACCCGTTAAAGCGGATATAAATTAAAATTCTACCGACTTAAGACACAATCCACCTTATTTTACAATGCGTACATTAGACGGCATTAGAACAGTAAATATTTTTAAAATTTAAATCACAACTTGTGATTTTAAAAATCACATCAAAACCCTACGTTTCAGCAATATCGCTACATTGTGCAGCTGGAGAAACTGCCTGTCCTATCCTGATGAGGTTAGTACTCTCAGACACAATCCCTGTATGTACTGGTCCCTTAGTGGTGGAATGAACTCCCCACTGTGGTTAGGACAGCGGAATCACTGGCCATGTTCCAATACAGACTGAAGATCCATCTCTTACATTTACATTTACATTTATTTATTTAGCAGACACTTTTATCCAAAGCAACTTACAAAAGTGCTTACAGTAAGTATAGCAGACTCTTCAGACTGCATCTCGGTTCCACCTCAGTCCCCACCCCCTAACACCTGATACCTCTAGTATTTAATGCTTATTTTACATGTAGTATTGTGATGTATTTTGGATTCTGTGTTCCAGTAACTGATGCTTTGTCCATCCTCAGATTAGCGCCCACCCCACTGCAGCGTGCTGTGTGATTTACGGCGCTCAGGTTAGCTGTCTGTTGCATGCGAGTGCCTTGGAGAATTGTGTTTGTCCTGCCTCAGCACTCCTGTGTGAGTGCAGCTGCTAGTTCCAAAAAGCAGGTTTCATTAAGGGAAATAAGCGTAGGTTTTCTAAATCTACTGATTATTCTTTTTAAAACTCTTTTTAAAACATGAATACGGGTGGTATAGCCTTGTCCACAGTGTAAAATATGCTGGAACAGTGTCGTGCACTGATAAACAACAGCAACACCGCAGTCTTCAGTGTAACTCATGAAAAACTGAGAAAGCAGCTTTGTGATTAGGGGGAAGACCTAACTGAGCTTTCCATGAGAATTTTGCATTTTAACTTTTCCCCCATCTGCATTTCAAACTTTCTGCTTTTTTAATCCTCTGTTATGGTCTGGCAAATATAACAGCGTATGGTTGCAATAATAATGTGATTTTTCCGTGAGAGTATGTTTTGATATCTGCCACATGTAGGCTAATTATCTTGAACTGCAAAGTTGGCACTCACTTTAGGCTGGACACATCTGGAAAGTGTAATTGTTAAGTGCATGCTACTGTAAAGCAGAAATAAGTTAGTATGGGACTGAGGAGGAGAAAGCAAGGCAATTATTTAAGGAAATCTGCTCTGGTGCCTGCTTTACAGGCTCTGGTAGAAAGAAATGGTTTTGAGAAGTTACTGTGTAGGTCAGATAAAGTAAAACTTTAAAGTAAAAGTTTCTTTGTGAGGGAAATGTCCCCTGTGGGGTTTCCAGCTTCCCTCCTCAGTGGTGATTCAGCACAAGACTGAGTCTGAGTCTGAGAGCTGAGTCACAGCTGTGAGAGAACATTTTGACTCTACTGATCAGAACTTGCCATAACTTGTTGTTGTCCTTGTGAAAAAGGAAAAAAATGGAGGAAGTATTCATGGAGGTAGTACTGCATGCTGTGGGGGGTTGAGGCAAAAGGAGAGGCATGGCCAAATGCCAGGCACAAATAATAAAATGTTCTAATCCTGTGTCTTGGCTCTGTTTCACATTCCCATACACCCAAAGCACAGCTTAAATTCCCCTATCTAGAATGAGAGGGAGAGAAAAAGAGGAAGCAAGAGAGAGAGAAAGAGAGGAAGGAAAGCTCTTAAATTTTATTCCTCTGTTCAGAAGCATGTGGTTTATTCAAATACACAGAGCTGCACTGGAATTGAGAGCAATTTGCAACAATCCCCGTGAGAACCAAAAGGGACAAAAGCTGGGTTCTATTTTTCCTTCCCTAGTTGACGTGGATGCGGTGTATGATCCAGTAAACAAAACTTACATGTGTATTAATTTGTGATGAACACAGAGGGGTGGTTAATGGTACTCAAAACCAGGATAACAAAAAGACTCATTTTAACAGTGTCAGCTTACATTGTTTTACTTCAATTAAAAAGCCAGGTGAAAGATAAAGACAGGAAGATTAAAAGTTATTTCTCTGACCGTTATCCTGAAACAATCAAAAGAAAGTAGTGTGTTGACGATATCACAAATACCCTCTGGCAATAATGTGCGGTGCAGAAGATACAGCTGCACAACTCCTCCCCCTAGCCGACAGGGGGACTTCATGTAACAGGCCACTGTCAGCATTTCTTATTATCATTCAGCTCAGCAAGTTAGCATGGTGCACAAATTTCAAAAAGAGCACAGGCCCCTTTGGGCTCAAATGTTTTCTCATGTGTAGCGAAGGACAGAAATAAAAATGAATGCTGCAGATAAAAAGGCAACACTGTCACCTGATAAAATTGATAGTGTCCTATGTTTATTCATAGAAGACAATGACAAAAAATGGAGGGAGGGGACTGGCGGCAGGGGTGGTACAGAATGCAGAAACAAAAATGAACTGTGACAAAATCTCCACCATCGTAATCCCCACGTCCTAATCCCCTCATAATCACAGAGTGCAAACACAAATGTTAACAGCGTCTGGAGCACTGTAAAAAGACACATAACAATGAAACTGAGGAAAAACTGGCACCAAGTGAAACACTAGATTTAATTCTGAAAAAGGTGCATGCGACAGTACAGCTGTTAACTGCTAACATGTCTTTAAAATGGCAAAAGATTTTGGATTACAAATAAAGACTATTATGGGTTATTTAATTTTGCCTTTTTGTAACAAAATCAAGCATAGTTTCCATCTTTCTGTTCACACACAGTTTTGGATTGCAATTTGCATTCAGTGTTGCCTTCAAACTCAGAGGTAGCATCTTTTTCAATTTTAAGATTTTGATCCATGCACACTAGCTCAGATGAAGATAAATTCATCTGAAGGCATTGTCTGTGGCTTATCTTGCATATATATGTCATTCGCTGTGAGTAGTGTGTAGTATTTACTGTATCATTTGCTTAATGCTTCAAATTCTTTTTTTTTTTCAAAACCAATCTTAAACGGACATTTTTTAACATGGAATCCATTTCTTGTAATCTTCAAAGTAGCCAGTTGTTGCAATTAGGTGTATAGTTATTTGCTTATTTACCTGATGTTCAGTTTTTATTTTGAGGCTTGTGAAAGCATTTCACATCTAAAACATCACCAATGAGCAAGATGCCTGCAATGCTGCAAACATTACTAGCTTGCAAAGGCTACTGTTGCACTACTGGTAGCATCACTGTCTATGTTATAGCTTATTTTAATGAATACTATCTATCAACCTTATTTTTAAATTTACAGTGACTTCCGAAAGTATTCAGACTACTTTTTGCACACTAAAATGTATTTAAATGTATTTAAATGTATTTAAATTTTTTGGTTGCTTTTCTACACACAATAACCCATTATTACAAAGCAAAAGCATTTAGAAATTTTTGCAAATTTATTAAAAATCAAAAACTGAAATCTGAGTCTGAAGTCCGAGGTTGTGTGCACACTGGAGCAGGTTTTTAAGGACCTCTCTGTATTCTGCATTCATCCTTCCCTCAGTTCTCAGCAGTCTCCCCATCCCTGGCGCTGAGAAGCACACCCATAGCATGATGCTGCCAAAAACATGCTTGACCATAGGGATGGTATGAGCCAGGTGATGTGCAGTACCTGGTTTTCAGTAATCGTGGTGCTTGGAGTTTAGCCCAAAGAGTTCAATTTTTGTCTCATCAGATCAGAGAATCTTTTTCCTCATGGCCTCAGAGTCCTTTAGGTGCCATTTAGCAAACTCCATTTGGGCTGTCGTATGCCTTTTTGTCAGGAGCGCCTTTCATCTAGCCACTCCACCATAGAGGTCTGATTGACAGAGTACTTTTGAGATGGTTGTCTCTCCAGCAGCTTCTCCCATCTCTGTAGAGGATTTCTGAAGTTATTTTAGAGTGGCTTGACAAATGCCCTTCCTGTCTGGTTACTGAGTTTGGCCAGACTACCAGCTTCAGGAACAGTCCTGGTGGTTCCAAACTTCTTCTTTCACAATGATGGAGCCCACTGTGCTCCTAGGCATATTCAAAGCTTTAGATATGGTTTTATACCCTTGTCCACTCCATGCCTTGACACAATTTGATTGCAGCAGTCTTATAGGGGATAGTTCCTTGGACTTCATTGCTTGGTTTTTGGTCTGAAATGCACTGTGAATTGTGGGACCTTATATACATGGGTGTGTGCCTTTCTTAATCATGTCCAGGCCATTCAGTTTGTCGCAGGTGGACAAGTTCTAGAGACATCATAAGGATAATCAAAGCAAACAGGATGCACCTGAGCTCAATTTGGAATGCAATAGCAAAGAGTCTAAATACTTACATAAATGAGATGTTTCAGATTTTGATTTTTAATAAATTTGCAAAAAATTCTAAAAAATGTTTTTGCTTTATTATTATGGGTAATTGTGTGTAGATCGACAGCTAAAAGAATAATCAATTTAAAATTAAGTCTATAACACAACAAAGTGTGTAAAAAAGTGAAGAGGTCTGAATGCTTTCTGAAGCTACTGTATTTTCAAGTGGTTTTCAAATTTAGGTTTTTAAGTAAGTTCATTTGGACAAAACTGATTAGAACATTACCAATTCCTCTTCAAAAACAACTTGCATGTCAGTGTGTGTTATGATGTTGTGTAGTATTTGGATTATTAGTTGATCTAATATATATTGCATTGTGGAGTGTCCATACAGTTTTTATGGACTTTAGGTGGTTTATTTATGCATTTTGACATCAGTTCTTGCATGACATTAGTCATGAAGTCATGGACATAAGGTATAGAGAAGGCATTTTCCTTCACTGCCCTTGGAATCTAGTGATGCTCTAATATGGGGTTTTTTGTGTAATTATAATACTGATACTGATTGATTACTGTTAACACTACAAATTATATTTACCACTAGAAAGGACAGTATAAGAACAAACTGGCTGGAGTGCGGTTTTCAATTTGAGTCTTACATGGACATGCATACATTTTTTGTGGATAGATCCGCATGTTAGTTCCTTTTTGAGCCAGTCAGTTTTTTAGCTAGTATATCTACCTTGCTAAATAGTTAGCCAGCTTGCAGGCTAGTTACATCATTACCTTATCTTATTAGCCAAGTCTCTAGCTAGCTATTTACGGCCACACAGGCTAGCTAGCTATCTAATTCTAGCTAGGTACCGATCTCCGTCAGTGATACACTAGCTCACTAGCACATTCCATTTTCAACCAGTTATCCTGCTTGGTAGTCCAGTTCTACTTTTAACAAAAGATCTGGCAGGAGATTTTGTAAGGGAATGTGAAATTGTGAGATATCAATCCTGACTTACAAGCAATCCTGGGTTACAAGCTTTGGAGAAGCTAATACCCAAAAGGGATGCCAATATTTTGTGTAGCTATCTAGTAAATTGTCAAGTGGCTTGCCAACACTTTCCTACATATGTGTCAGTTTTCTTGTTATGCTGTAAAAACTATGCCATATCCTACAAGCATTTTACCATTTGTTCCTTTATTTCAAATCTGAACAATGTGGTCCTATGACCTAGCTGGGAAAGGGTGATTCACTCTTCTGTGGATACCACCAGCTTGTTGAAAATGCAGTTACTAGCTAACATGCAAATATAAATTGCATTCATTTTATTGTAATAGGCCCACATTACATTTTGAAGCTGTCGTGCTTGAGAGGGGACGAGCAGCTTGCAGTATCATTCACTACAGTTGAAACGGTGGCTAACTAGCAAGGCTACGTTGAATATTGATATTGACTGTCAACGGGACCATTGTATAAATACTGTTGCAAACCATCGCTCAGCATCCATGTATTTCAATGAGTTTCCACGCGGAAAGCTAGGGGCAGAGTTACATTCATTTCCCCAATAATTAACCGTTAATCATTTTAATTATTGCAGCTCTGTGAGAAAATGTATCAGCTACCAGGCTTTAGGAGGAGAGGTGTGGTTTTCAAGGGAAATGTACGTTTGTTCACTATGCGCAACTTTGTAGGCCTACCACCCGCCTTAAGTCAGAATTGACCTCTGCATTCAGAGAGCAAACTTGCACAATACCCATTATTATCATTTACACACATATTAATTAGTCACAAGGAGGATCAGACAAAATTTTGATTTCGATTTCAACCTCAATTTCTAGAGAATTTTGGTCTATGAAATTCCTCACAAAGTAGGGGACAACATAATTATGCTTTGGAGTAGTATTAGGTGTCACATTATTCAAAACGTCTTGAGTGCATGCACCCGTACAATTGCATTGACTATGACGACATAAAAAAAAAACAACATTGACAATAATTTCTAAATTTTGCAATGATCACTGCCATGGTAACAACTAGCATTCACTTATCTGGAACAGAGCTGGGATGCCACAATGTATGATAACTTAGTTAAGAGCTAGCTAACAATATCTTTAACATTTTCATTCGATATACCGGTGCGTTTTAGAATACCTCACATGAATAAATAGCCTTATTTTTCACAAATGTTTGCTAACTTCAAAAATGGAAATAGTTTTACAGAAGGTCATACATGGTAAATTGAAAATTTAAACTTCTGCTCTACATTTAGATAAGCTACAACAAGAGTAAAAATATGCATCCATGGCTCCATTTATGACCCTAACAGATGCAGGATATTTGTAATTTAGCTAACTAGCTAACTAGTCAGCAATTTAGAGCTGTGTAGGCTGTATGGCTCTTGTTTTAGCTAGCTAAATTTATGTGTTACTAAAATTTTAGTTTGAAACAACCAGATTGGTTCGCTAGCTATGAGGATATCTCGTTGCTGCCTAGGTTACGATCAGTTTTGATAGCCAGCCAACTAGAAAGCAGTTAGTTACTAGAATAGTTATCTATCCATTTAGCCAGCATGATTACTGTGGGTTGACCAGTTGGATGGCCAGCTAGAGTATCCTAGCCTAGTAGATTATTTATTGGAAATATCACATGATCAGAAATATGAATAACACAACCCTCCCAGCTATCACAGTCTCAGATGTATAGACTCTTAACAGTATATATATTTCCATGTCATGCACCAAAAAAGATGTAACAAAAAAGAGGTAGGCAAACATTCTGAAAGAGCCTTAAAATAGGAAAAATAAAGGAATTCATTAACGTGGTCCTGGCTCGTGCATGCTTTTATCTCAATGGCTGTCTGTGAGGGAGTTAGCACCAGCAACTCATTTCCTCTAGCGCTTTGTCTGTCAAAGCCATTGGCCTGGCTATGAAGAGGTGAGAGTCTGAATGAGAGGACTCCTGTTCTCACATCCAGCAGGCTCATTTCCTTCCTCCAGCTGTGCTATCTCTGTTGCACACAATGGGGATTCCTGGGAAAGGATGGGGCACACTATGTCCAACTGCACGGCTTATTCCTATCCTGGGTGTCAACACAGCAGATACGCGCTCATTTTGTCATCACCCATTATTGTTGACATCTTTTAAGCTTATGACCAAAGAGACTTGTAAGAGAGTGTTTCCTACTTTTGTGTTGTATCTGTGGTGGTACACTAACTCTTCCATCATCTTAATGTTATTATTGCTATATCTGTTTTTTTCTGCTCTGCCTTCTCAGTGGATAATGTCTGCCAACATTTGAATTTCATAGTCCTTTAAATATAAGTCCTCCATTTCACATAAGGGCATCTTATAAATTACATAACAAAACTTGGTGTAGGTCTGTGATGTCACTCTGTTTGCTTACATTGTCCTTAAATTGAGTACAGAGATAATAGTTTGGGTACCCTTTAGGTATAAAGGGCTGATTAATTGTGATTGTTGAATGATTTTTCTGTGCATCCAGTTTTTGCTCTTCAGATATTACTCATTCAGGCACGAATCTATGTACTTAACCATTTCAGAATCAGTTTTGCTCTGTTACTTATAATGGTTAAGGACAGAATTGTGGTACAGAAATCTGACCCTAGATCAGCACTTGAGGGCAACTTCCTTTAGAGAGCCTGGTGGGAGATAGATAATCTCATGGAGTTCCATTATGGTTGCTTGTCCTCATTTCAGAAGCCAGCCGCAAGACACTTGCAGCTTTAATTATGAGAGCTGAGAAGGTGCTTTTGGAAGATTTAAGTGGTTCTGGAACTGAGCTGAGAAATGGTTTTCTGCCTTTTCTGCTTTATGCAAGCCTGTTTTGGAATAAGCCTTTCTACAGTTGACTCAAGTTGTTGACTTGAGTTGTCTGACTGTGACAAGCTCCACACTCATACAGGATCACTGAAGTGAGACGCTGACACACAGCCAATGGATACTTTTCTCACTGCAAATCACATGGCGCACCACAGTGAAGTGGACACCCATTGGAGCATAGGTGGTACTCCATTGATGCGAGTTGGCTCCTAATGAATAAATATGTCTGCATAAAATCTTAATGTATAATATATGAATGAATGAATGCAATGAATGAAATGCAACAACCATTTTGGTTTGAAGTTTTTATTCACATTATTTATAGGGTACATAACATAGCAAAGGCAATTTGTTTCATATCATCCTCCCAATCTTTTAAAAACGAATGGGGTCTTTCCTATTTTCTATGGCAAAACATGTCAAGAGAGTCTTTCACGTAGGCTGAATTTCGTTCATGTTGCATTTTGTTTATTATTATGGAAAAAGCATTCAACAAACACTTTTGCTATGTGTAGCTACTCTATGTTTGACAACATCTAGCTAGTTATTTATCAAGCCAGGTAGATAACACTATAACAGAAATCAACTCATTAGTTAACTACGCCATTCTTGAAATGTGCAGGTAATGTGTCAACATACTCGAAAAGAAATGTAAAGAGGTTACCAACGTAGTGCTTTGTACGTGCTTCCCATCAGAACTAATCAGTTATGAAAGAAAATGACCAATTTACATCGAGAATATTTGCCATTGTTTTATTGTATGATTAGCCAGGTGAAATCTGTGCCAGTATATCATTGCAATTATAAAAAGCTGTTCTCTCTTAAGTTCCCAATTGCAAGTATGTGCAACAGATGCCAGTAAAAGACCTCTGTCTTACTCTCACTGTTTAAGCTAGGAGTGGGGAGCAGTATATGATTTTGTTTTTTGTGATTGTGTCTAGATATTTAGATAGTTCAGTGATGAGGCAATGACACTGCATGATCCACATACACTGTATGGCCAAAAGTATGTAGACACCTGACCATCACACCTATATGAGCTTATTGGACATCCCATTCCAAAACCATGGGTATTTAATATAGAGTGCCCCCCCCCCTTTGCAGCTATAACAGCCTCCACTCTTCTGGGAAGGCTTTCCACAAGATTTTGGAGTGTGTCTGTGGGAATTTGTGCCCATTCAGCCACAAGAGCAGGCACTGATGTTGGACAAGAAGGCCTGGCTTGCAATGGGCGTTCTAATTCATCCCAAAGGTGTTCACTGGGGTTGAGGTCAGGGCTCTGTGCAGGCCACTGGAGTTCCTCCACACCAAACTCGTCAAGCCATGTCTTTATGAACACTGCTTTGTGCACAGGGGCACAGTCATGCTGGAACAGGAAAGGGCCTTCCCCAAACCGTTGCCACAAAGTTGGAAGCATACAATTGTCTAAAATGTCTTTGTATGCAGTAGCATTAAGGTTGCCCTTCACTGGAGATAAGGGGCCTAGCCCAAACCTTGCAAAACAGCACCAGACCATTATCCCTCCTCCATCAAACATTACAGTAGGCATTGTGCATTCCGTTAGGTAGTGCTGTCCTGGCATCCGCCAAACCCAGATTCCTCCATCAGACTTGCAGATAGTGAAGCTTGAAGCTCCTAGACACTTCCACTTGACAATAATAACACTTCCAGTTGACCAGGGCAGATCTAGGAGGGCAGAAATTTCATCAACTGACTTGTGGCAAAGATGGCATCCTAGGACAGTGCCACGTTTAAAGTCACTGAGCTCTCCAGTACGACCCATTCTACTTCCAAGGTTTGTCTATGGAGGTTACATGACTATGTGCTTGATTTTATGCACCTGTTAACAATCGGTGTGGCTGAAACACCTGAACTCAATAATTAGGAGGGGTGTCCACATACTTTTGGCCATATAGTGTATGTGACTATTCCAGATTTATCCTGCATATATAATTGCTCCTTTTCTCTCTCAAATACTATTTAGCTGAGAACTGATCATTAAATTATTTTATTTAACATTATCTTAGCAGATGTTCCTATCCAGAGGGATTAACATCCAGTATTTACCTGCATATCATCCATGAAGCAGGTTAAATAGCTTGCTCAAGGGGATAGCAACAGTGCCCAACCTTGGAAACAAACCAGTAACCTTATGAGCCTTATTTTTATCACTACGCCATACTGTTGCCCAGTGAAAACCCCTTCTAATAACTACGTGGACATCTGTAGATCCCTGGTTAAATATTCGTGTTGGAATATGGCCTTTTTTGGGACGTTTGGGAAAACAGCATCTGTTAGCTGGACACTGCAGATCCAGCTGAAAGGGTAACCTTTGCTACCTTCATTTTTATGGATGAGTTGCATCCATACCTGAATACAAGCAAATGAAGATAGGGACACCCACAATGAACGAAATAAATGATAAATATGGTGAAAGACACACATGCTGATGCAGTTGTACAACTGGAGATCCTTTTCCATTTTCCTAGTGATAGAAAATAGTACAGCATTCCTACATGGTTTCATCACAGGATGACAGGAAGCCTTAAGTGTATTGGAAATTGTGCCATTGCAGCAAATTGTATGAAATGCTTGTTTTTAATTCAATCTTAAAACATTCAGATGAACTGTATTCTTATCAGCGTGATTACAGGCAGAACCTATAATTGCAAAACCAATGGTGTTTTGTGGCCTATCACATTCATGGTAGCAGTGCCTTTAATATCACCCACAATGCTTTGCATATTGATAGAGCCACAATAAACAGTAAAGATATCATTATAGGCTAATGTGATCCAAAGGACAGAGAAAGGACAAAACAACACCCCTAATAATGGAGAACAATCATTATGTATATAGATAATGCGAAGTTGACATCATGCCATGTTGAATTTTGTTCACGCGCCATCTTGTGAGGATCCTGCTACCTTTCTGTTCGTGAGTTGGAGGCTGTGTTTTGATTTTCTGTCGTGATTCTGAAAAATGTCGCCATGGTAAGTCAGTGCTGCTGCATCAAGAACTGCCATAGTAGGTCACGCCATCGTTCAGGGAGAAAACCGGACAATAGAATAGGTTTTTTCACCTTTCCTACATGGAAAAAACATGAAGGGAACAGGTGGAGAAGGTGACAAGACGACGCCGGATGGCGTGAGTAGCTGCAGTAAGGAGGTCCAAGATTATAGCAAATCTTTTTTATTAATAATGCGACTGATCAAACCCACTGCCTATGACTCCATAAAACAATCACATTGCTGAATGTTTTTGAAGGTTTTGTATTTTGTTTGGTTTAATAATTGGACCAAAAAGGAGTGCCACCTTACCTTTACAAGTATGACTGTGCTCTCGCAGTTTGCCGGCTTGTGAATTAGCAGATCTTGCACCCAGCCACTGCAAAACTGTTCATGAGCTTCCAGGAATTTATAACTTTTAAACTCACACAAAGTGTATGCACTCAGTCCAAAAGGAGATAACTTACAGTGTCCGGGTATGTGAGTGGAGGAAGCGCATTGGGATCTGTAATCCAGTCTTGGGCTGCCAAGTCATATGTATCTATGTTATTTATCGTTATTAGTTTGTCCAAATACCGTTGCTTGGCATTACGATTTAATTTCTCCTGGTAGGGTCCCTTTTCTTTCTCTTTCCCCTTCTCCATCTTTTCCCTTCTCCATCAGATTTGAACGATTTTAACAACTTTTTAGCCAAACAAAACAAAAGGTATGCAGGTAACCACTGTAGCAGGCACAGGTAAACAGAGCGCGTTCCTCACAAGATGGCGCCCCCGTCCCAACATGCAACACGGGGTGATGTATCTTCACATTACAAAGTAAAAAAAATAAATAAATAAAAAATACTGCACTTGATTAGACCTTAAAAGTGAGCAAACAGGCATTTAAAATTAAAATTAGACTTTCAACACAAAATAGATGAAAGAAACAATGTAATAGTACACACAGACTGGAGACTTGGTATCACTCTAAAAAGTGCTTACAGTTTGCTGTGACAGCACAACAGTTACAACCTGCTTTGGCTATATTAGGAGGGAATACTATATACCAGTGAGAGTGAGTATTTTTGGGTTGTGGAGAGGTATATATTTTAAAAAGGGGAGTATATGGGATTTGTGACATATGCAGTAACAGTAAGCTCTCCATTGCGTGTCTCAGAGATGCTTTTTGTCTGGAATGTAATAAAAGACTACATCTCTATCATGGGCAACGGGCCTCCAGATCTATTTAAGAACATTGACTGTCTTATCTTAGAGGCTGCATCAGAACTAATGGGCCAGAGAGAAAGACAGTTCAACTTATCTGTACCACTTTCAGCTGGTCCAGATGTTGTTTTTCTCCTGAAATAAGTACATCAAAGTCATACAAAACATATTGTCCCATTTTAGAGCATTTATCATGGTTTTGCCTGTATTATAAAGTGCACTAAAGTTAGTTGCATGTAGGGGTCAGATCTGCGCTGTTCAAATTGCAAAATACACAGACTATTCCTTTTTCTACCCAAAAAAGGATTGCATACAGTGTTTCTTAGTCTTGTACGTGAACAAGCCTATGGGTTCAGTTCATTTTCCCCTCTGTTGCTGTGTTTGCATTTATAATGGACGACCGTACATCTTGACTAATAATCAGAGTTGTGTATTCGTACTCACATTAGTGCTACTTGTAGCAGTGCCTTCATCGGAAAACAGTAAGCATGCACCCAGACAGGTTTGGAGGCATTTGTGGTTACAGAATAATTGCAGTGCTGTGAAGTGCAGACTCTTAAACAGATCTGGAATCTGTTCTAGAACATGTATGTGTAACAAACGTGGGAAAAGTGCTTTAATCTATGCCTGGAGCATTTTGCCAGCCAGCGTTCTAAAAGACGCTGGTTATGATGACAAGGAATTAGCTAGCTATACACATTA
The DNA here is from genome assembly GCF_013368585.1 of Megalops cyprinoides. Lineage (NCBI taxonomy): Eukaryota > Metazoa > Chordata > Actinopteri > Elopiformes > Megalopidae > Megalops > Megalops cyprinoides. Next base: position 45,022,516 of record NC_050583.1, read on the forward strand.
ACTTAACTTCAAAAAATGGTATTGTGCTGTATGTCTAATAAGCAAAACTGCAAACGAAATAACAAAGGAGGTCCAACTGATTTAACAGACATGCCTTTAATTACACTGAGATGAGATGAGTGCAATTATTACAGTAAAATCCAGCAACTTTTAATGCATACCACGCATCAGTTTTGGAACCTACATATATGAATAAGTATGCAGTCTTCAGTTCTAAGTTATGGAACAAATAGCTAGCACACACCACACACAATAACGAAAGAATGTTGCACAAAATATCTCTATATTACACACAAAATGGAACTTAACTGTTACTGACTACAACTGGAGGCTGTTAATCAAATAAATAAATAAACTGAGCTTCCAACCATCAGAACAGTTGGTCTCAAAGTATATTCAGTGTATAGTTACCATAGCAAACTGACAATGTCCTAAAAAATGTTTCAAACGGGAGAAAAAAGGTCACCATGTGAACTCTTTGTGAGAAGCCTGAAATTATGTGCTGCCACAGCCAACATCTGGTAGACAACATTCCATATGCTCTGAATATCTGCATCCCAGGCCCCAGCATTCTTGTAAGCTTAACAACCTATCACTACTTACAGATTCATATTTGTTACATAGCAAAATGTCTTCACTTACATAAAAGTCTTTCATTATCTGAAATAATTTATTTTAAAAAGTTAAATCAACCAATTAATTCACAATGTAGTCCATAGGATGCTGCATAGCTAGGGTAATAAGCAAGAATCTTCTTATACTCTTGTGCCAGCTAACTACTATAAAAACCTTTTTTGTTCGTGATAAGTTTTATTGTTTTTTTTTTTTGTATAACTATCCAAATAAAAAATGCAAACATCAGTACAAATGTACAGTGCACAGTATCTGCACAAGAAGTACCACCATTACACAGAGGTATACATTATGTTTTTACATTATGTTTGCTGATGATGATGATGATGATGATGATGATGATGATCTGTGGATAAAATCAAAGTGGACAAAATCAAAACATATCAGTAACTATATCTATGAACCTTTGTAGACAAAATAAAAATAGTGTGTGAATACATATTGATATAAATAGTTTCATAAATGTTGCAATTAATAAACCAATTAAAACATTTCTTTTGTAATGTAATTATTTCTGTTTCAGAGTGTATGAACGTACATATTTTTCCCTATATTATATACATTAATATATAATTTTGTTTGGATGAGGTTAAAATATCCATACAAATCAAGGATAGGTCAGATATCAGTAAGAGGAAATGCTGCCGTATTCTCAATATTGAGTTGATGCTTCAGTTTTTGATTTTTAACAGATTTGCAAAAAATTCAATGTTTTTACTTTGTCATAATGGGTGATTGTGTGTAGATTGACAGCCAAACGAATACACTATGCTATGCAGTGTAGCATAGCAAGTCTATAAAACAACAAAATGTGCAAAATGCGAAGGGGTCTGAGTACTTTCTGAAGCCACTGTATGAACAGACAAGGCACCACAGTGTCAACTATTATGGAGACACATGAAAATAATAAGTGAAACTATGATTTTGAATTTATTTAGTTAAGGATATTGACTGGGCCATGGCATTACAGCTCAAACAATACCACAATTTAAACAGTACCCTTCAAATAATTGATGAGACATGTTTGTTTTGTTTCAGAAAGGATTGTAAGTAATACTGAACACTGGTACACAAATATGTTTCACTCTTGCTGCTTTTCTGGAGTGTGGATGCCATTTATTGGTTAATGATTTTTATGCCACCCCAAACAGAGACTTGTTATTGCCTTGTTTAGGAACGGAAGGACAGTCGATCAGCACCTTTGACTGCTGATACTTATGATGGGACTGTGCTTGCTTTGGAAACATTCTTCTCTCCAAGGATGTTACTGTACCTCACATTCATGAGCTGCTTCTAGAAATGGATTTAAGTCTCATTTAAGTCTCATTTTAAGTCTCAAAATACTCATGCTAACTCAGGAGATCGATTCTGCTATGGCTGAGGCTAAAGTCAATGCTAAGGGTCACAGTAAACATCCAGTGCAAAATCCAAATAATATGAAAAAAACCCAACGGGCCATGCACAGGAATATCAGATAAAAATGATGATGGCTATGCTCTTCACTGCCGACTTGGGATCTGTTTGCCGTACAGGGAACCAGCTTAGCTAGTCAGTAACAGAGAAAGACTTGGGGAAGTGCAGGTAGGCTCCAAACAGAGTTAGGATTTGTTTTCTTTTTTTTACTTCGTTTTGTGCTGTTGCAGTTTTGGGCAGTGCATATTTGTCACTTTAAAAGTCCTATTACCTTCTTTTTGGTTCTGCATTTTACTGCACAACCCCTTGCCTCACCTCTGATCTCATTACGTCTATGTATCAGTGGAGGTTAATGTCATTTTTACAAATAACATTGCCCTGATCCTTAGAGTATTCCATATTTTACCCTTTAGTGTTTACAGGAATCACTGTTAAGGTAAACAAATTGATACCAATTTGAAAGGCTCTAACATGGTTCAGATCCTACCAATCTGCTGAGACAATCAAGCTTTTCAGGTCTTTATGAGGATTGGATGATCAATATTGTCAAAGCTGCACTTAAAGTGCACAGTACACAGTTCAATGTTCAATACAGCACAAGATCTTTTAATCATGTCACTTTGTCTTCATGTAACCCTACATTCTAAGACACAATTGAATCTGTGACTGTCATGGGGGATGACCTGGGTGCTATGTCAAAAGGACGCATTCAAAATGGGGGTTGTCCTGTGCTCTGTAACCCGTGTGCACAGATACTGACATGTTGATCATCACAGACTAGATCTGTGATGATCAGGATCTAAGGCTTTTCTTCCACATCAGTCATCCATCTTGCTCATGAAAACAACCAAAACAAAGCCTTAGGTAATTGTATTGGTGGCACAAAATGGACTCACAAACAGAAAGAAAGATTTCCTTCACAGGAAACCCTTCATCTTTCCCCCAAAAACTGTTAATAGTTTGTCAATTTGTTAAACATTTAATGCCTTTTCAGTACCTAATCTCATGTCAATCAAAATTATCTGAACAGATTAATCATTAATTGTTTAATTTTAACCGCCTTTGTCTGGCTGTTGCCAGGCCTTTGGTAAAACGAGCCTCACCTGCCTAATCAGGATTTTAAATACAGGTGTGAGGGTGCAGTGGCAGGAAACAGTTGGTTTGGCTGCTTATGATTTTTTTTTTTTTTTGGTTCTTGTCTTTGGTTTTGTGAGAAATCTTGGCCAGCATCTCCACAGTGCCTCAACCACATGGTGTCTGGGAGAATTTTGCCGTGGATACTGTGCAACCCTTTTGAATTGTGCCACCAGAGTGCAGGCATGTGATCAATTGTGGACTAGCATAGTAAGCAGCTGGAAGTAATTTTGTGGGGATACTGATGCTGTGTTTCAAGACCTTGCCTCCATATTCAACAGGGAAGGGGATCCAAGCAAGCTAGTTGCAGACAAAGGACCCCAGTTCACTGCAAAGGAGTTCTGTGATTTCCTACAGCAAGAGGGAATAAAATTCCTGAAGTTGTATTACCCTCTTGCCAATGGAGAGGTGGAAGGATTGAATAAGGTCCTGAAAGACCTGAGATCTGCAGACTGCCTCAATCTAAGGTGAGCCATGGAAATATTTCATTCTTGATGGACTACAGATGTACTTTGCATTCAACAACCAGAACCAAACTACTCCATGGAAGACAGTTGAAGAAAACATGATGGACTTTCCTAAATCTTCAATGGATGAACATGCGCTGTGTGACAGAGTGATTCAAAACAAGAAAAAATTAAATGTACACAGACGCTCCTTGAAATAAAAGTACCAACTTCAAAGGGAAGGGAGAATACAGGCACACAATATAAAGGATGGTCATGATGAAAAGCTAATATACACTACTTGGATGACAGCAGAACCTGGAATGTTCAGGTCTGTGTTGATGCCAAGGATAAACTAAACTAAATAACATAAACTAATAACAATGTCAACTCATTCACCCCAGTTCTGATTTCAACAGAAACAGATGTACCTTTGAAAGATTAGGGGGAGAAACCATCTTGCATGAAGAATGGACAATGTAGTTAAGCTAAAGCATTCATTACAAAACCAAAGTTTGAAATTGTGCAAATACTGCTGTTTTGTACTGTAATGTTTTGCATTAATTTCTTACATTATAGGATGAAGATATCCTCTGTACTTTATGCAGCTCTGAACTCTTATGGTATGCAGAAGAAGCAATCTGTTGACAAGGAAGGATGTTGTGCAATCATATGAGGCATACTGGTCATCAAATGTTGTTTGAATTGTTTGTCTGTTACGTTGTACAAGAGAAGAGGAAAGATGTGACATGCACAATGGCAAATGCAAAGCACTGAGAATGTTTTCTTTAATATCCAGTTGTGTGACTGAAAGAACACCATCATACACAACACTGGACAAGTCCAGATAAGTCCATAATATCTTCAGAGCCATTCACTACACTCACATGCAATTGTATGTGGCCTCACCCAGTAATATCATGTGTATGAACTGTAAAGGATTTTACATATGGCACTACTTTTAAGAGTCTAGGCTGTACTGCCACAGCTGTGCTTTATTTTTTTTAAAGGACACTGTGAAAACAAAACTTCCTAAGACTATTTTTTTTTAATTATATGATGCAATTCATTACTAGCAAGCTGATGCAGAAACAATATGGGCAACTTCCATTGTCTAATACCAGAGGGGACCATTTGTATGAGTGTGAAGGAACAAAGTAGTGTGTGTATGTGTTTTAGTCCATCTTCCCTTTGCTCTGTATTTCCACCTGGCTCCCACTGCCGGACATGCTCCCTGGGATTTGGGGACCATCACGTTTTGAAACTTGACAATAACAGTGTTGACCTGTATATCTTTCTATAACAACAGAGACGGCCTCTTCCAGCTCTTTATCTCTGCATCCTCATTGTGTCCATGATGTAACTGGGAATATTCACTGTTTCTGCAGTGTGTACACCACCCAGTTTACAGGCCCTGCCCTGCAGTCACTTGAATCACAGTTTCAATCGTGGCAAGCTGCCCTGCCACTTCAAATCCTGCATATCTTTTCCATAAAATTCACCCTCACCTCCCTGAGGTCCCCTGTGTTCTCCATGACAGGTGAAAGGTTTTTTTGTGTGTATCAACTAAAATGAGAATGAAGGAAATAGTTGCATCTTACATTTCTGACTAGGATGTGAATCGGGGTTGTGATGGCGCAGGGCAGAGACCATATTCCACCCATGCTTTTCAGGACAGAAAATGCGCCCGAAACACCCAACCCCACCCCCCCCCCCCCCCCCCCCAAAAAAAAATCCATGGATTCCTGGAAAGAGTTGTATATTTACGTAATGAGGGCCATGAGAGGGTCACTTGTCAAGGCATTCCCTTTGAGCAGGTTGGCCTCAAAAGTGCAGGTGACCTGTCCTTGAACTTGGCCATGTCATTTCCCAGAACTGACACGGTTTCCAAAGCTGTGGACAATTATAATGAGATGCCTGATTATGAGCAATAGCATCAATAGGTGTTCAGATATATTTGTCTTCATTGAAAAACTTAATTTTTAATTCAGGAATAACACTGACACTCCACACTTAGGATACAACACATTCAACAAATATGAATGCATTACAGGCTATGCTTCTCATGCTGTACAACTACATAAGGAGAATACAAACATTTAAATAAACAATTATTGATGCTTCACCAGTTTCAATATATGTTTTAGCATAATCACAAAACATATGAATTTGTTTAAGCCTATTTTGGCTGCCAGCTGCCAAACTCAAGTATCTTTTGACTGCATAGAATAGAATAGAATATGTTTTAATGTGAGTGAAATCAATGGATGGGTGTTTTCAGCATACAAAGCATAATGAGCATAACTGTTTTTACATCATCATTATTGATGAACTAATTTAACAAGGATCATGTGATCAAAAAAGGGTCATGTGATCAATGAAACAAATAGTCATATGACCATATGGGTTTTGTTTTATGTGGAATGGAAAAAAGTCAAAGATCTGAGCTTGCAGCATAGAAATCAGATGCACAGCTTCTTTTCTTCATAGTGATGAGCCTATTTTAAAGCACAAATGGTTCATGAGGTTTGAAAAATATGCATAGATTTGTGAAAGGGAGTGAGCCTGAATCCCCAGTGGAACCTCTGTTGATCATGATACAGCTGATCACAATACCTGGGTTTGTGAACACAGCTGTCAAACGCTCAAAGTGTCAATGAAACATCATGGGTTTAATGTTTAATGGCTATGTTAACACAAATGAACTTCTGTTCCCACTGGACTGCAACTGAAGCATGATCTTGCTTTCAAGAGAGCAGCAGCGTTATATGGATCTTCCTGCAAGCACTCTGGCTCTGTCAATGAAACACAACATGGGTTTGAAATGTATGCCAGAATCAAATCACAATAATTGAACTTGGATATTAATTCCAGCTAAATTAAATCAGATTCATGCAGCACCTCTGGAGATTTAAGGAGAATCTGCAACAGAACTATCCTCACTGTTATTACATTTTATTTATTTACATTTATGTATAAATGTTCATTTGTATATATTTATGTGTACATATACACACACTTATGTGTATATATTAATTTATTTGGTTGTAGGATGTGCAAAACTGACATATTTGTTCCTCCGATCATTCAGATGATACGTTTGAATGAGAAAGAAAAATGGCAAAGCTGAATTCTGAATTCTCTACTATCAGCATCGAGTGAAACTTGAGGTCAGCACTTTTCCCACTGCACCACTTCTCGGCTGCGTAGATGAAAAATAAGCTAAGGGCATATATTATCAAGCATTTAGAACAATCAGATCAATTTTGTGGGTGGTGTTCTTGTTGATTCTTTTTCTTTCTAATAGTAGCGCAAATATTTTTGTAACACATCACTGGAAATACAGTAATACAAATGTGTGGTGTTTATATTTAGAAGTAATGTATTGTGTTTAATGTTTGAAAAGAAAATGTGTGTACACAATAATATCAATCTTTCATATAACTCTTCCAGTTCAGATAATACTACTAATGTAGTCCAACTGCAGTGTCAATGAACCATCTTGTCTGGTCCTACGACTGGAAGTTTCAAATGCTTTCAAAAGCTTCTGGAGTTTGTTCAAAGTGTTACAAGACAGCCAAAGCTGGTTGATGACATTTTACTGATGCATTACACCACTGCAATAGACAGTCTGCTCAATCTTAAACTACTGTTTCATTTAATGACATACTTCAGAGTCAATGAAATATTACCCTTGTGGAGATTCATTCCACTTAAACAGTAGCACCTCAGAAAAATACAAACAATATATACAGAATTTAACTTTTCTTTTACTGGACACAATAAGTAAGCCTGCAATAATCAAAACTATTCATGTTATAAAATGGGTTTTGAATGTACTTTAGTACTAAAATAAAACATGACATCTCAATTTAGTTTGTGATTTAATTTGTAAATAGCCATTAACACTATTAATTAAGTTGTCCCTATTTGTTATTATTGCTACTTATAATTGTTTTATTTATTTATTCCACTATGTTTGATGTTGTAGGTAGAGGTACTAATACTGACTGCAGTATTGAAAGTAATTATATTAATTAATGTTTACTATTTTAAAGACTATTTTAAACTCAGTATCTGTGTTTATTCCTCTTCTATCCGTGCCCATTCTTAAAAATATACTGATACACTAAAAACAGAAAGGAATATACAACAACAGACTGAACAACAGAAACTTATACATTCTCATACTCATACCACCACCTTGGTTTCAAAGGATGTTTTTGTTGATGCGTTTTTCTTACCAATACTGCAAAGACTTTACTAGCTAGTAGCTGGAAATAAAGGATAGTCTTGGAGAAATTTCAAATATTTGGAAAAAAAAAAGTTACATAGTAATAATTTTGGTCTTGTCATTAACTGGTTAATTTATTCTGTTGAAATTTTACACATGTAAAATGCAAGGCTAATGTGACATGCCCTGGATTCAAACATTAAACTTAAATGTACTGCATAATACTCCAGTATACTCCAGTATACTGAATATTGGAGAATTCAGTACGGTGTAGGTTAGTTTAAATAAATGTATCGTTTTACCCTGTTTAGATGCGTGTTTGAGTTAAGTTAAAAGCAGACAGCTTGAAAGCAGTTTCATTGTTATTGTCATCATGCACTCAAAAATCCTTGCATTCAGGATACAACACTAAAAACGTAATGGTGTAAAAATGTGCTTTGTTTTAGTGCTCAAACCATTGCTTCGTAACAGTCCTGCTTTGACAGGCCCCACATTGATTTCAACCTTGAGAGAAAATCTCCCATGACTACCAACAGGTATCCTCACAGAATAATTTTTGATTTTATGTGAAAAGAATGTTAAGTATGGAATGTAAACTTGAGCTTTGGTACATCCAAATTAGTATTTACAATGAATATGTTCTCATAGTCAACAAGATAACAATTGACAAGTAATATTTTCAAAATCAATTTCAAAATTTGAATTTATGTTTTACAAAGACCAACATAGATCTGTCCAGGAAGACAGTTTTTGTGATTAGTTGGCTTTAACAGTAGAAAGGTTCTGCAGCTGAAGTATGAGGAGATGATGGGGAACTGTTCCTCATTTCTATTGTTAAGGAAGAGATTAATCACAAGGGCACTGCAACAGCTGAAGTGACACAGGCTTTCAACTACATGCATATATATATATATATATATATATATATATATATATATATATATATATATATATATATATATGTATGTATATATTTGGATCAACTTGGCAGTGAACACTGCAGTGAACCCATTAACCCAGTGGTTTCTGCCAACTCCGTGTGGAGGACACAGCTCTCAAGCGGCCCACTTGAAACCAAACAATGAAACAGCACTTCCTCTCCCTGGAACTGTGCGAGTGTCGCTGTTGACAAGCCAGGAACTTTTGTCTCCCCTCCTTTGACCAGTTTTATGTGGAATTCAATAAAAATTCCCCTTAATGAAATGGCACTGCAAGGATGTGGACTTCTTAGGACCCCATTGTTTTCATGGGCTGTAGTGAGGTGGGCAAATGTGCTGATCAGGTGTTAGGCTACCAGGATGCTGCTAAAAGGGGCATGTAGAGCAACATTTCCTTAGTCAAAGAAAACAGAAGAGACAGGGAAACGGGGGAGTAACAGAGAACTTCTACATCTACTCATTAACTTTAAGCTACAGGAATATGCAGTTCCATCCATAAATAACAGTCAGTTTCAGTATCAGTATACCAGTAAATCAGGGGTTGTGGTTAATGCATTAAACAAGACACAGCTGAAGACACTGAGGACACAGCTATTCTGGGATCACTTGAACAACAGAAACACTTCTTATGTCTTAAACTTTGTTGTTTTTTTTTTTTTTGTTAAATTCAAATCTATACTTTCATGCACTCGTATCTCTACCAGCTAGCTTGTACCTTGTCTGGCCAACTACTGAAACTTTGTCATGCAGCTCTTCTAATATTATTGACTCATTATATATGGCTTTTTGCTTTTGTTTTACTTTGCCTCACTTGTAAGTCACTTTGCATTAAAGCGTCTGCCAAATTAATAAATAAAAATGTAAATGTAAACAGTTGCTAATAGCTATCTCAAATGGAAAGTATTGAATTGATTATCCAGTTTCACAATGCTTCCAGTATGATGGAGATGCTCTCATTCTGCAGCAGCAACTAAGTGAAAAGCTGATTAAAACTGAGTAATATAAATAATGTTTGAACTACCTAACAACTATTAATATAAGGGTTAGCAACTAAGAACATACTGGTTCCCTAGTCAGTTTCTTTTGTTGCAGTGGCTTCATTAAGAAACATATATGTACTTAATTTGAAATCAACGTTATACAATCAGTTCTTATGTAAAGTGTCAAATGTGCTCCTCACAGAAATAACATTGAATGTCCTTTACTTTAGCGACATTACAGTTACAGAGGCCAGACCTTTGAAGTACTGCCCTTCATAGCTTTTTATTTCTCTTTCAAACTGCTGATTCTGTCAGCAGCAGCTGACACACCAGGTCAAACATCTTGAAAGCCCCCTCAAAACTGAGAAGACGACCTCTAAAAAATAGTGTAAAACATTGCAAACACTGCAAACTCCTCAATCAAGAGCAAGACACTACATTTGCAAATGCTGTAGCTATGAATGTACCCCGGTGTGTAACAGTTTACCTTTTATTTGGTCCTATCTCTTTAAAGGCTTTGATATGTTTGTTAAAAGAGTGATGCGGAACTCCGGAAAATGAACATAGTAGATCGAAACTACTGGGACTTAACTGTACTCATTTCTTTATTAAATGCTAAGGTGTACCGCCACTCCATGGACGTCTCCTTGTATCATTTATTACTTTCACGCCCACTGATGAGCTAGTGCAGTCGCAAGTTTTCCAAAACCTTCTCACCTTGCCACCATTACCAGGATGGTAGCATGGGGTCCCCGGCTAACAAGGACTGTCACAAATGAAGCCCAAGTACAGAAGGATCAAAGCACCTTTTTTGACACTGTCAGCAATGTTCATGTGTGGAGCAGTACTACTAGCCTCATTGATGGTACACATCAAACAATTCATGACAGAGCCTGGTATTTTTGTCCCTGCCCTTTTATACTTTGGGTAATTTTTCCACAAAAAAAATTAAAATAAGTTCCACTTATGATGTTAAGTGGAAGTTATTTTAATTTTTTTTCCACTTATCATGTCACTTATGTTTCTATGAAAGACTCAGAGAGAAAGTGACACCTTCTCAGCCCTGACAGTATACACCAAGGGAAGGAAAAAGCCCTTCTAAGAGTTAATACCTAAATCAATCTAACACTGATCCTGCAGCCAGCCCCAGGTGTTTTGAGTCCAGAGGGTCTAATCTTTTCTGAATGTTCTGAAACCTCCCCCGGTATGAGTGGACCTGATCCTCTTTTTAAAATGCCAGCTGAGAAGGGAGCCAGCCTCATAGCCAGGTCCCTCCACAGGGATTAGGTTGGCAGCTTAACTACTGCTTAATCTCACAGAGCACTTGGCAGTGGGCTCTCAGAGAGGGAAATAAAACAAAGGAGGAAAAAAACATCTTCAAACTTTGTAAGAAAACCTGCTGATGGTATCCCCATGCTGGTCTTGGGTGATAAACAGCTTAATTTGGTGTGGTGGCCCAACTGCCAGAGGAACATACTATATGGACAGCTGTGTCAGCTATTCATTCTAAAACTTTCTTCTTTGATGGGAAGCGTAGCTTGGAATGTGCAGAAATGTAATATGAGGGACCCATAGAGTTGGGCAGCATACCGTGCTAATATGGACAGCAGCTAATCCATTGCTGAAAGCAATAGGGAAAGGATGAAAGGAGAGAAAGCAGCAAAAGACTCTTCAAGGGCTTCAAGTTTTTGCTTATGATTTCCACTTATTTCACATACATGAGCAGTGCAAGGTATTAGCCTGGTTATCAGATGGTGCTGAAGAAATGTAGGTGGCAATTGATTTTCACATATACTGGTATTTTGAAGTCATCAGCAGATAGATACATGAAAGAGAATGTGAACATTATAAATTAAGGAAGAAAGAGTTGAAAGTGAAAAGAGATACAGAGAAGTGTACACAGAAAGAGGAGCAGTGGAGTATTAAAGTTGGAATATTAAAGACAGCTTACATGGCAGTCATCCAGGCTCAGTACAAAGCTTTTAAAGGTGATATAGGGGATAACTCCATAACACAGTGCTCCGCACTTTTCACTTTCCTTTAGTGTCAGGCTGCAGAGTCTATTTTTCTCACCAGGTGGATAAAAATGCTCTGCTGCCCTGCAGAGACCCAAATTGAGGGTTTCCTGGGGAAACAGCTGGCTGACATTTGGCCCACAGAGCAGGGAAATGACAGATAGTGGGGAGAAAAGCCACAGACGTTAACTAAAAAACAAGAACGATCTCATTGCAACAACCGGTCAACCCAAACATTCACTGCTCAGCTTGTGTGGCAAGGCAGTATACACAGGGCTATATGATACCTTAACAAAAGAATATAATGGCTAACAGGGATGCCGATTCTAGCAGAAGAGTTCAATTTACCCTATGCCTGCAAAATGGCTTGTCAATTTCATTGAGAAGCCTGGAAGGACAGATACAAAATACAAGCAGGCACATCCACAGAGAGCTTGTTTTCTATGGATAAGAACAAGCAGTAGGCATCTAGAACTACCCTACAGAGCATTTTCTTTTTAAATCTATCAGTATTGATTGATGGGACCAGTGATTCCTACCCCTGATACTGTATGCCATTTCAAAAACCCAGCAAAACATTGGCTTATTAATATCACACTAAGTGTCTTTATTTACCTGGATGCTCCTTGAATAAGTGCTCACATTCTGTTAAAATCATAGAAATCTTTAAGCATTCCTGGTCATCTGTTGTATAAAGCCTTAGTGTGGTCTGTGCAGCACTTGCTTTTAATGATGTGGGTGTGTCACATCTGTGTCCCCCAGCAATGGAGAGGCAGGATGAGATCATCCCTGAACACCCCAACAACAGTAACATCCGCTGCAGTCCCCAGGACAAGCGCTGCATCCAGAAGACCCTGGCTCGTCACCCAGGGAAATCAACCAACCAGAGAAACAACAACCCTCGAGAGGACCCCAAGGCAGCCCTGGTAAGACTCAGAATGTAACTTCGGCACTTAAATGAAAAATCTTTGAGTCCATTTCTCAACTAAATATATGGCACTCTTGCTGATGTATCAGTTGCTAACAAGTAATGCCTGCAACCTATTATATATTCTTCTAGTGAGCTGGACCAAAATAATTACAAATAACATGAAAACAGCTGATTCTGCACTTTTGTAAGACTTGAAGCTAATACTGCATTCACATGAAAATGAGGCTTCAAAGACTGTTTTGATTTCTTTGGCCAGGAGACAGAATGGCTAATAATTCACTTCTGATTACCAGCACGAATTCTAAATCTGTGCTCCTTAGTGAACAAGACTAATGCACTGCAGTCATGTTATCCCTCCCCACATTCAGGTGCCATCAGTTCTTTGCATTTTAGCCCTAAGCATCTTTCATCATGAGCTTGCAGGCCCAATATCACAGCCGTTTATAAGTAACACGATGCTGTATTGTTCATGTCATGGCTCTGTCTATAATGACAGGATAGTTAGGATGACCAGTGTTTACATTTGCAGCTAACTTACAGTTCCCTCTTTAATTATTCATTCCATTGTCTAAACTGGAAAAAAAACATGCTATAAAAGGAACAAATGTACACATCAGATTATTTTTATCTGCTCAAAACAATTCAATAACATTGCACATGGCAAATTCAGATTTTCATGAATAATCAGTTTCAATCCAGACAGCATAAGGGTCACACTTATTCAAAAGGAAGTATTTTTAAAATAAAAACTGACAAATACAAATCTACACCAATATTAAGCTTCTGTAACTACTGTGTATGTAGGCCAATATCGTCCTGTTTCCATGTAATATGAAAGTAGGTAGAATAAAGAAAACTCCTCTCAGTTGCATGCATTGTCATGGACAAGCTCAAAGAGCTCTGCAAAGACCACAGCAAAATGGTCTATAAAGGAATTCAGAAAAACCTGCATTTACCAATTCCCCAGTAGTGTCAATTATTAAGAGGTTTAAGGCTACAGGCACAGTGACAACCCTGCCAATAAGAGGATACATGTCTATCTTGCAACCATTTTTCAGTCATCCATAAATCCAAAGGCAATAATAGTCAGAGATGACATGAAACTGACACCTTAAGTTTACAAAGTATCAAAAAGAATCATATGAAGTTGAATGCATTCCTAACTGGGTTACAAGGAAGAACCTTCTTTTGAAGGAAAGCCACAAAAGAGGCAACTTTAAGGTTGGACGAAATGAAAATTGAGCTTTTTGTATATCAGCTTTATATTTGGCATAAAAAGGTGAAGCCCACAATGAAATATAATGGGAGGCTGGGGTTATTGGAGGCTGGGTAATTATGTTTTGGGGTTGTTTTGTATGCACAGGTCCTGGAGCCCTTGTTAAGGTCAGTAGTGATGGACTCTGACGAGTTGTACCAAGTTGATTTTGGCAAAAAATCTAGTTCCCCCTTCCAAGGGAAATCAACCTTAGCTGAAAATTGATATTCTAGCAGGAAAATGTCCTGAAGTATTCATCCAAATGTACAAAGAAATGGTGAGTCAAACACAAATTAAATGTTTTCGTTTTATCATCTCCAGCTCTCAACCAAATAGAACATTTGTGGTTTGAACTCAAGAAAACAGTTCACAAATAAAAAAACAAAAGATCTGAAGGAACCCAAGTAATTCTGCCAGGAGGAGTAGTCAAATCCCCCCCCCCCCCCCCCCCCTAAAAAGAACCTTAAACCTCACAACCTTAAAAAACTATAGGAAGTTCCATGCAAGCCAAATTATAAAATGCTAACCACAGGGGTGTGAATAAATGTGATCCTCATGTTTTCTGGAATAAAATTTATTTCACTAAGAAATGAAATTCCTGTCTGTCTGAAATGAGTTAAAGGGTTTTTATTCATGGAAAGGTACTGCATTACACTGGATTGGAAGCAGGTCTGCTGGGATCTTCACCTTAACTTCATGCCCAGTCCTTCAGGGAAGCAATTAGAGAGAGATCCTTCAGGGAAGCCTGGACCCTTTGGAGTAATCCTAGATTCAACCAGGGAAGCTCCATCAAAGCCATACAAAAGAGCATGGAATACAGCCTAGGACAGAGACCTGGAGGTAGGAGGAGAGAAGCAAAAGGTGGGGTATGCAAACAGCTCATAGAACAGGGAAGAGAGGTTAATCTGTGATTTATAAACATCGTTTGCTGTTTGTGGAGAGTAGGCATTGATAGTTGAAGGCTGGAAGGCTGTTCTGAAAAAATATCTGAAAAAGGACTGAGAGGAGAGCTGCAAGAACAAATATGAAAAAATGCAAGTGAGTTTTCTTCAGGGAGCAAAATTATGGGCAAGAAACTGCGACGCAGGACAGAGGCCAGACTTTCCAGGCCTGACACAGGAGATAATGGGGGGGATTATTGATGAGAAAATCATTGAGAAGCTGCAGGAAGAAGGACAAACAATATTTTTTAAGCAAAATCCAGCACAAAGCTTCAGAGAGGATGAAGTTTTCTGGGGTTTTCTTACACCAAAAGGTATGGCAAATGGAGAAATAAAATTTCTCACATCAGTGAACTCCAGACAAGTGCCAGGAATCGGGATGGGTATGTATGACTTTGAAGGTGCTTGTTATTATTAGCTTTGGAAAGCTCAGTGCTGCAACCAGGGTTATGCTTGAAAGTAATGATATCATCAATAGGGGAGTATTGGAGAAAATATTCCACACTGGAGATAAGGTTCTTGATGTTTGTAATGTGCTTATCCTGAGGGGGGGGGGTCCTATTATCATCCTCTTTTCACAAAATATTTTCAGGTTTAGGATTGATATTGGAGGCACATTAAAAGGGCCAATGAAAAAACCTGAGTGCATAAGGTTGGTTAAACCAGTGAAACAATTGTGTCTGAGGCTGTGATTGAGACTCAGCCAATGATGAGTGAGGAAGGCATTGTAGCTCGGAAGCAAGGGCAGTAGTCTTTGGTTTATTGATAAGCACACAGGGCTCACTGAGCATGTTTGCCATTACAGTGTATTGACATTATATTATTGAAATTACGTTATCATCATTTTAGCAGAGGTTCTTATCCAGAGCAACTTACATAGAGTAGAATTTTTCACGTTATCCATTTATTTAACTGGATACTTCCTGAGGCAATTGTGGGTTAAGTACCCTGCCCTAGTGTACAGCAGCAGTGCCGCAGTGGGGAATCAAACCAGCAACCTTTCAGTTGTGAGCCCTGCTCCTTACCACTATGCTACACTGCCACCCAGTGTGAACAAAAACATGGAGGAAGAGGCAGTTTTTGTTATTGCAGGTGCATTAATCAAAATTATATCACATTTGTTTACCCCAGCATGAACTAGGGTGATTGAACAAAGGTCTCCCTTGGTGAGGTTCAGTAATTCAGAGAGTGGCCTTATCAGCTGAATATTTAATGAAAGAGGTTGATGTGTGGCCAGAAAATAGGGATGAGGAAGAGAGTGTGACAGGAACAGGATGTGGGGGGCATTGAAAGCCCAAAGTGGGGAATGCTTTATGCATGAGGTGCAACGAGCACCTGTGAAATCTTAATGTGGACATTAAAATCCTAAAATATTCAATAAATAATCCACCCAACAATACATTGTTGGAAGTGAGCAACAGCTTTCACTCAGAGCAAATATCTTATATTTACATTTTTGTCATTTAGCAGATGGTCTTATCCAGAGGAAAAAGTTTAAAAGTTCTAGTACAAAGTGTGTTTAATAGACAGGCATAATTTGTTGTACAAGCAAGGATATTACTAGCAATACCTAGGAACATTAATTATTTTAGGGTGACATTGGTTTATATCAGAAAATATTTTTAAGAAAAATTAAAAAGCTAACATTCAAGTATTCAGCTCCACACATCACTGTTTGGTAGAGCCACCTTTTGCTAACAGCTTTGCACACTGTTTGGGTGTGATGTTTGCCCATTCTTCTTGGCAGATTTGCAGTAGGCTGTTCAAATTGGTTGGATGATGTTTGTGGACCTCAATTTTCAAATAGTACCACACGTTATTGATGGGACTGAGCCTTGGACCTGTGGACTTGAGATCAAGACATTACCTGGGCTGCTGAAATCATTCACCTTTTTCTTCCTGTGCCCCTTCAGTGTTGCTTTGCTTCAGTTCTTTAGCAGACTGCAGCAGGTAGTCCTAAGAGTATTTCCCTCTGTTTTGCTCCATTCATTCTTACTTAAAGTTTAACAAGATTTCCAGTCCCTTCTGATAAAAAGCATCCCTATAGCACGATCCTGCCACTACCATACCTCACTTGTAGGGACAGTGTTTCCCAAGGCATGGGCAGCATAAGGTTTGCATCACACATAAAGCTCTATCTTGGTCTATTCTGACCACAAAACATTTTTCCACATCTTAGCTTGGTTACTCCCATGCTTCTAAACTCCAGACATTATTGATGCAACAGTGCTAACTGGAATATCCAAACACTTGGGTATAAATTTGTACCGTTTTCCTAATTTATGCATTTGTATTTCATTATCTCTAACTTCTGTAGAATGATATTTAGTCTTCACTTTCACACCTTTCCTTAAGATTCACAGCCTGTCTAATGATCTTTGAACAGAATGGGGGTTTTATCCAGGAAATGTGACAATTACTTTAATGGTTCACTGGTAGAGGCCAATGGGTAGGCAGCTGTGTCCTCATTAGGGCATTTTTTTCCATCTGTGTAAACTTGGAGCTTCCAGAGCAAAGGGGTTGAATATTTATGCAAACAGCATATACCAGTTTTTTTTTTTACTTTTCTTAAAAATATTTTCTGACATCAAACCAATATCACCTACAATTAATAACAATGAGTTTCAGCGTATTTAAATAAAATATTACACTGGACAATATTTCAATGTATCATCTGTAATTCAGTAAAATGTGAGGTCTGAATACTTTTGCAAGGCACTGTGTAAAATTATACATAAGGGGAATAAGAGATCATAATAACACAGGGAAGCTGAGATACAGTCTGAAGAGGTGAGTCTTTAGTCTGCAACAGAAGTCAAGTCTTCTGATCACAACAGGAAGCTCCTTCCACCAAATGAATAACATAGGGGTGAACAGAGAACATGCAGTTGCTGGAGGGCGGAACAGCCAAGCATCCTTAAGAAAACAAGATCAATCAACACTAGGACACTGAAACAGATATGAGTCATAACCAGTAGGCAATGGAGGGAGATAAGAATGGCTGAAACAAGGGAATCTGAAGAGATTGTGGAGCAACCGAGAAGCAGGATTCTGGATAAGCTGCGGGGGTTGATCACACATACAGGGAGGGCAGTAAGGTGAAGCTTACATGAGTCCAGGCAGGACCATAGCTTGCAGTTGAGCTGACTAGGTGGTAAGAAAGGGGCACATTTTTCTGCGGATATATATGAAGAATATACAAGCCCCACTGACCATTGCTATATAGTCTGTCTATGTCAGTCCGCTGTAAAGTGTCTCCCTGAGGCTTTTGACAGTCTCTGAGACTGACACTGTATTATCTTCCAGAGTCATGGTCAGGTCCAGGAAAGCAGAAGACTTAGCTGGGATATACAGAACTCTGTTTTAGCTAAATTGAGAAGACATTAGCTAGGCAAGATAAGATGCTTGATGACATTGCATTCATTCATTTGGCAGATGCTTTAATCCAAAGCGACTTACAAGTGAGGTAGAGTACAACACAAGCAAAAAACCATAGAGTCAACAATATTAGAAGCACTGCATGACCAGGTTTCAATGGTTGGCCAGACAAGGTGCAAACTAGCAGGTAAAGCTAATGAATGCATTAAACCATTTGATTACATTTTTTGTATATAATATTATAATTTTATTTCATAGTTCAGTAGGAGAGCGTTTTGAGACATGAAAAGTTCCTTTAGGGGGTAGTGTTTCAGGTACTCAGATGAAAGCGGAAGAGCTGCCTCTTCAGAAGCTTCTTGACGACAGAGAGGGACTCGGCAGAACGGATGAAATGTTGAAGTTCATTATGCCATTGGGGGACAACGGCGGAGAAGGTCAAAAAACTCAAAGCGGACAAGAAGGAGTAATCCCTCATGAGCGACATCACTTTAGCCACTCTGGGCTTCAGCAGCTGATCCAAGTAGTTTGTGGGAGCCTATTTAGAAAAAAATACAGGGTTTCCTTACTGTCAGTTCAGAAAAACAGAATACCTGTGGGCCATAGAGCAGACTACAAGGGATGGTTGTAGTCTGCATGAAGAGGCTGGAAACCTATAGGAACCCTAGTTGGATAAAGGAAGCAGCAACATGGTAGTGACAGCCGGTACAATTGTGCAGGCACGATGGGGTAGCATCCCAGGCAGGTGGGATGGGTACAAATAGTATGCTGTCCCCTCAGTGGACTGAAACTGACAGTAGATGGAGCAGCAATAGGAGGAAGTAAAGGCACAGGAAATGCTACTAGGTGAACCTCAAGGCTGTCAGCTGAGTGCTGTCTTCTGATGAAGAAGACAGGCAAAACATGCAAAACTAGTGAAAAATCTCACTGCCAGATATGCAATCTTGGAAAACCATTAGGGAAAAATAGGAATTCACTTATCAATCAACAACACCAAGCAACAGCCCTCAAACTAGCAACAGGGTGGAATCACAAACAGCAGTATGGGTATGTGATGATGCAACAGGAAAGAGAGGTCAGTAGGTAGTGTATATTCACTGTGTTGGTTTGGGGAGGGTAGATGTGGATATTGGGGTTTCCCATTATTGTTTGGGAACAGAATTACTTTTGTCTGTGCAATTAACTGGATATTAATTTCAAGTGTTGTAAATGTAACAATTATTAACATGGTCAGAAAAAGACTGAGAATAAATGATCCAGTATGTACATTCTGTTCTTATATAACATGTTTGTTTCTCCTATGTATGTGAGATATAAATCATTATAGAGGGCACTGCAGCTTGCAAATAGCTGACTAGCTCTCCTCACCAGTAAGTGAGTTAAGTACTATGGCCATCTTCATTCATTTGATCCTTTTAAATTCAAGTCATACAAACCAGGACAATTGTGGACATATTCAGTTAGCTAGCCAATATTTGTCAGTTCAGATTGAGGGTGTTCATAACTCATAGCTACAGTCTGGCAAAAATGACATTATTAGTTCATTATATATGGGTAAAGGCTTAAACTTTTGAGAGTAAAGTTTCACTCAATACATTTCATTGATGCTAACAAACACTAAGTACTACATTTTTTATGTTCATCTGTCTAATTGATCTGTTTAAGCATGGTCATGATATCATTACAGTAAATTACTTGTTCTACTTTTTTGGGGGGAGGATTGCTTGCTTGCAGTTCTCATTTCTGAAAGAAAATGGAAACACTTTACTGAAGAGCATCTCAACATCTTAGCATAGCAAATGTAGCACTTAGTTATTATCGTTGAATATGTATGCCAATCTTTCATTCTGTTCCCTCAGGCACCATGCCGTGCTGAACTTCAGAGGGCACTGGAAAGATTGGCGTCTAACACCCGCACACATGAGGATCTCTACACCATCCCTATCCCCAACTGTGACAAGAATGGGGACTTCCATGCCAAGCAGGTGTGTGCCCCACCACTTTTACTCTTTTCCCACTGACCACAAGGTGAAGTGGATCTTCTATAGGTGCTGCAGTGTCTGTGGCCTCCTTAATTCAGGTGACAGGTATTGAACTTCAATGACACTAAAGAGCTCTCCGTTCACATACAAATCTTTACATGCTCCAGTAATAATTCCTCAAGTATACTAAGCAAAACTAGGACCTCTTGTAACCTATAAGACTGAACATGGATTCAAGATCAATTTTGAAGGAAAAAATAGTTTGTACAGTGACAAGTAAACCTCTGCAGAGATATAAGTTCCCAGGCTCAACTTATATTCCATATAAGTTGAGCTTCAGACATCGTAAATCATTATATTCCTGAATGTGTAAGCTGCACTGTGTGTGTGTGAGTGTGAGTGTTTGTGTGTGTCATGGATGCCTTTTGGATTTCAATGGCATTTATTCCTATCATCACAATTTTAAATGGATACAAAATAGAAACTTGTCACCATACTCCCTCCAGAACGAGAGAAAAAAAAAACAAAGACTCTTGCTGCACTGCAGTCTGATTGCTTTTGGAGCTTCAAAGCTGCTGCCAGCATTGCTGTTAAATAGAAAAGTAATTAGCAGCCTCACTCAAAAAGGAAGCAACATGATTACATATGCTGCTAACTGATGGCATATGTAACCATCAGCCTCATTCAAAACTGAGGGAAATGAGTTTAAGTTAACCTTAACCAGCTTCCTTTTGCATCTGTCCTAGAAAAAGTATGTTAAAATGATTCAGAGTCCGTGCAGTAGGGGCAAACTGACCAGAGGCTATGGTGTCACTAAGTGATTGTCCATACCTAGTGATTGCTGAATGCAGATTTTGTTTGATTCTGACATAATATGTATGATATTTCTCCACAGTGCCACCCTGCCCGTGATGGCCAGCGAGGCAAGTGCTGGTGTGTTGATCAGAAGACAGGCATGAGATTGCCAGGTCCTTTGGAGTTACGGGGGGAGCTTGACTGCCATCAACTGCTTGCTGAGCCACTGAGAGAGTGAGGGGTGCCTAAAAATTCTGCAAAATTCTACTGGTGCTGTTTTGTACAATAAAGGAAAGGACTAGACCATACAACCTCACTGAAACTGTGGAGAGTGGTACTCGGGTGTTCAAAAGTAAGCAGTGGTAGAATTTCCTTCTTTTACAATACATTCATTTTAGTTTGTGTCTGTGCACACTTGTTTGCTTGTGTGTGTGTTTTTGTTTGTCTACTTAAGCAGCTGTTCTTGTTTTAAAAAAAAAAAAAAACATTTTGCAAAAAATGCAACAAAATAGACCAACCAATTAAAACCCTTTAGATACTGTTCTCAAGAGAAAACAAAAGATTACATTGCACTGAGAATTTGTGCAAAATTGACCAAAACACAGCAATGCAATATTTTATTGTTATTATCATTTCTATTCCAAATTTTAGGGGTGTTTCTGTTACAGATGGAGTTATCTTCTGGGATGAAATGGATTTGCTTTATGTTTTAATCACACAAACTGGAGGGAACCAGAAAAGCTCCTCAGTGACCTGGTGACTTAAGTGTATTTGCACATTCTGTCCAATGTCCAATCTTTTATATTTCCGTCTGATTTTTAAGCTTTGTTATGGGTGCCATTTTAATTTTCATTTTTAAACAAGCTCCACATTAAAGAATTCTCCAGCATAGCATGCTCAGTATGTCCCATCATACATCTCCAACTATAGTCTAAATGCCAACAGTCATGAGAAAAAGAGGAAATCTACTTCAATGAAGCCAAGTCCCAGAGCAGATATGCTTTATCTCTTATTTGCTCCCAACCCCCATCTGTCTAACTCTCAGCTCTTGTGCGCCTATTTCTGCAGGGGGCTGGCAGCATAATCATTTTGGATGGATTTAGAACACTGTACACTGCTGATAGGGTAATCTTTCTCCAGCTGGAACTGAAAAGCTAAGAAGCCACTTATTATTCTCAATTTTTTGAATATTTTTATTTCTATATCCAAACTTTATTTTCCTCTAGATCACCGTATTGTGTGCGTCTTAGATACCGGTGGTATTCTGTGCCAAAATCAATTCCGTTGGAAATATTTCATATTTAATATTTCGGAAAAAAAACCTATTGATGACAACTGAATAAATAAAAACACAACACTGCCATAGCTCATTCACACCTTATATCAATATTTTATCAAAGTCAGCCAGGGTGCAAAAACTTTGTGATGCCTCCCTGTTTCCACACCAAAAGCATACACTGTTGACAGAAGCAGATCTCTTTGCATTGCACAGTAGTGGATGATTAGGCCTACACAATACATTTGTGGATTGTATTGTGATTTGTCTCTTCATCTGAGAAAGTCTTAAAGCTTTCCCTGTACCTGGCTGATGGTTATGCAAGAGGGGCATTATGCTTTGTTTTTTTGTTTTTTTATTTCATGGAAAAGCTGCCAATCAGACAAAAAACAATGGTTACATACATCCTTCAACTCTTAGCAAAAGTGACTCTTGGTGTTGAAGTAAACACTCAGATTTCTGAGCATGTGCAAGAAAAAAATGTCATAGATTTCACCAAGAAAAAGAAAAAAAAGGGTTTTGCAGAGCACTTGCTCTACAAACTCCCTCACTCTCTCACTTTCTGGAGCAGGTCTGGGAAACTGGGCTAATTCTTTAAAGAAATAGTGAGGTTTGTTACTTCTAAACAGTCAGTAATTTTAGAACTATGACTGAGGCTATGCTTGTTCTCTTTTTATCAACACCCTTCAGGAAGAGCCGCTGACGATACCATTTACTTTAAATGGTATCAAAGAAGGAGGGAGGAGTAGATCCCTCAAAGTACATGTACAGCAATTGTTGATTTGAGTAACTATGGTATCAAATAACCGATCTCAAAGATTAATTGACTGAAACGTGTGACAGGACTATTTTGTACAAGCAGCTGTCAGTTGCTGAGGGAAGCATACCCTCAGCTGCATGAAAAAGCAACCAAGCTACTAAAAAATATTTCAATATTTGGACCGGTCAGCCTGAAAATACTTCCGAGACAGACATGCAGGATGTTCTGTTGCTGTGAATAATCCTGGGTGTAGTAATGCTGCTTCAATTTCCCAGAGGGCCTGAAGTCAGGGTAGAGGTGTGACATTCCTCAGGGAGAGGTACCACTATATAAGAGATAAGCAAGTCAACAAGGTCAGCGTCTGCACCTCTGGTAACTGATAGCATATGTAATTCTCCCAAAGGAGCATTATGTTACAAATTGACTCCAGGAAGGAGACTCTGCCCTGGGGTGGCAATGATTTGTTTTTATGGCAAGGGGAGCCAGTGAACCTGTAATGAGAGTTGTCTGGGAAGGCAGTTGTCCACAGGGACAAACAGACATCAAAATGATATCACACAACACTTTGAACCTTAGGGAACTTGTGACAGTGCTTGAACAAATCCAGCTGCAACATTTTGTGCATGTCATTTCCCACAGACTTGGAAGAAAAGCAATGGAGAGCCAGCTGTTATTTTGATAGACTCATCAAGACTATTTTGAAAGTCAAGGCTTTATGGAGGATAGCTGTGGTTGTAGGACCACCATGCCAATGCATTGTTATCTAATGCACGTGTGATGCACCCAATACCACCAGTGTGCATCCTTTAATATCCTTTCCTACCCTCCTGCCATTTTGAGGGGGGGGGGGGGGGGGGGGGGGGGGGGGTTCTCCTATTTATAAAGACAATAGCTCACGCAATTACTTTTCTGCCAAGACCCACAGATGTTTAGGAATGGTAAATTACACCTTCCATCTATGTGAGCTTTCAAAGCTACTGTGAATTTTGAGCACATTTTGAACCCAGGAATGTTTTCAAATCTTTATCAGTAATGGAGAATGCATGTTAGGAAACATTCCTAAACACAATATGAAATGTTTAATCTATTTTATGGAAATGTACTTGAGCCCATGGCTTGAGTGGGTAATTGCTATTTAATCATTGGCAGAAATGACATGCTCATTATGTGGATTGTGTCCCGTATACCATAGGGTTCCTAGTTCTTGTCCACCAGCCCACCACAGCTAAATCTGTGCTGACATTTGCATGCTAGTTATAATTTAACACATACCAAATGTTTGATAGCTTGCCCATATACTGCTGTCAGCTTTTCTGGCATGTGGACAGCACACAAGACTACTGGGGGTTGAAAAAATATTCCAGGTGTGATGCATAATTACCACAGAGCAAAATGTGGGATATTATCCAGTAAGGTAAACTAGGTGGATTCTGTGCAAAGGTCATTTTAAACTCTTATTGGCAATTACTAGTAGATGGTGATGTGTGGATTAACTCCACTGAGGAAATACAATACAGGGATTTATGCCATTTTTGTTTCAGTCAGTTTGCCCATTGTACTTCTGTACCTACAGAAGACAGCCAGCTAGCCGCCATCTTAGTTTTCATCTTAGTTTCGAAAATATTTGTCAGTATTTTTATACGCTTTTATGTTGGGTATGACTATGTTTGGAAAGTCATTTTTTTATTTTCAACTGTAGCTATGGTTGGTGAATTAATCTAATATTATGAATGAATGTCACTATGGGTTATGTTTGTTGGCTTCTTAAAAGACCCATTTTTCATCCAATAGGTTGAATGAAAAAAAAAATTAACTCTAATAAAGGCACATTTAAAAAGCTTGTGGGAACTAAGTCCTGGAAAAAGGTTGGTAAATCAATTAAAATGATGAATATTGCATCCTGACATTGCTATTGCATTTCATATCATTACCATCACAGAAAGCATTGCTGATATAAGTGAAGGCTGCAAAATAAACAATCATAGACAGACAAACTTTTCACCATGTGACAACTGATACAGTGCACTCCACATCTGTCCAGGATGGCTTGATTCTTATAAACAGGTGAATCTTAAAAGCAGAATCACAAATTTGTAAAATGGAGGTTTGTGTTTTAAACAACATTTTTCACTTATTTAACTGAGAAATATCCTTAATATCCTAAATTCTTTATATTTAGAATGTCTGCTGTAATTTAGGAATCCAAACGCGAACAAACTTTTTTGAAAGTATAGTATTGTTTTTTACAAACTAGACGCTCTCCGTCTTTCAGAATCTTAGACAGGATAAACTGTGAAGGCCTTTTTAGTTCATAGTCTTTTTTCATTTGGTCTTAAGAAGGCTATCAGAGGAGGGAAGAGGGCAATGTTTTTAGTCAGCAGGAAGTGTTGAAATTCTCATCTCCTTTATTTACCTATTATGTACCAATGCACTTGATTGAGTATTAGCTTGTTCTGGGTTCTGTTCAAAATGATCATAAGTAGATTACTTCATTCTTCT
This sequence comes from Megalops cyprinoides, assembly GCF_013368585.1. Taxonomy (NCBI): domain Eukaryota; kingdom Metazoa; phylum Chordata; class Actinopteri; order Elopiformes; family Megalopidae; genus Megalops; species Megalops cyprinoides. The sequence goes on from NC_050583.1 coordinate 45,048,123, forward strand.
AAGCAGAATATTAAAAGCAGTATAACTATAGGGATGATTCTGTCCTTGTATTCATTACTATATGTGGTGGCTTCTTATATGAGTAATTCTCATAACTGGAGTACACTGTCATAAAGAAAATTCATAGTTCTTAAATTTTTTTTAGAATTTTCTTTTAGATTTTGATCATGCTGAAAGGGCTTATTCTTATGATCTGAAGAAATAGCTAATATTTTGTATAGTTCGCTCATTAGGAAGATCATAATAAACCATATCAATTTATGTATGCACAAAGAATCATTCAATTTTCTTCTTTTTTCCACTGTTTGCTTTGAGGAAACATGGCAGTATTATTAGTATGTGTGAGACTGAATCAACATGTGTGACTGTTTTCACCAGGTTTAGCGCAGCTATAGTATGTGTACCAGCACAGAGACAGTTGTCCAAAGCCATCAGGCTGCCATAAATTCAACATTCATTTAGCCATGAGCTCTAGGGGAACAACAAAGTTTTACCAGAATCTCAACAGTGTTTGCATGTGTTTTTTTTTAATTACCATGAAAGTAACGTCATTTTTGTCTCAGTAAATACGTAATCATTTGCAAGGTTTGTAAAATGATGAAGATTTCATGTCATGCAGAGTTACTGCTTCTGTTCAGGACTGCTTCTTGCTTGGTTTATTATACAGAAATCAAGCTGTCTCCTCCCTCAGCTTTTCAGCTTCAAACACCAAATATGCTTTGTATCAGTTTTTCAATACAAAGCACATTTGTATTGTACAATTGTAACCCTTTGTTGTGCTATTTACTAACAGCACAGAATATGGAAATAGACTGTGTATACCACCATAGCTAGGACTAAAATTTCCTAACCTGCAAATGTGTATACCAATTGCTGTAGCTAGCACTTTTTAAACTATTATAACTTTCAACTATTATAAAAAGCTACAATAGTATTACATGGACATTGGTTTAGAATACAATGGCAGGTTTACAGCTTTTACACTGTAGGTGTACATTAACTGCTGTGACATGGAGATGAAAATTTGCTGACAAATTTTGCCCCTCGGGTTTTTAAAACTTTTTCTGTGGTGAGAACCACATCAAGAAAAGGTAAAGAACTCTACTGCCAAACAAATTTGACATCTGATTCACTAGTCAATATAATGCACTGTGCTTCAGTTAATTTTAGGTCAAAAATATCAGCATTATCTTAATTGGGAGCTAGCTAGCACTAGCTTGTCTGCAAGTGAGTGTGTATACGTTTAAAAAATGAAAACAAATTTCGCAATTATAATATCATACTTCTAAAAACCATCCTCTCAATCAGGTTGTGGTCTCAACATGTGATGAGACACCTTCCTGTTTCAAGAGATTTCTCTGAAAGCGTGAAATGTGAAATTGTGTGTGTGTGTGTGTGTGTGTGTGTGTGTGTGCATGACAATGTGTGCATGACAATGTGTCCATGCGTATAGGTTTATATATTTATATGCACATACACATATTAGCATTGCTACAGTAAATACAGCCCTAGAAAACAGAAATAAAGTACAGATGATTTTTGAGATACATCCTTAGGTGCCCCTGAAGTCAAAATCATATGCTCTATTCAGGAGGGAAGCTAAGAAAATATATTTTTTCTTATTGTTATGGGAAGTCGTAATGAACTGCAGCTTAGCCGAATGTCAGAATTTCAGATGGAAAAACATTATCCATCTATGTTTTTCAAAGCACTCAGTACTCTGTCATTACACAGTTTAACAACACAAAAAAGCACTTTATTTATTTTTCCTATTTATTATTTTTGTATAAATAGTAAACTTGAATCTCTGATTAATTGTTATGTTTAAGAGGAACACTACATTTACGATATAGATTATAATGGGAAATAGTATGTAATGGCTTTTAGACTGCTGTAACTCAGTACATATGATGTCCAAGTACATTTCTTGCTTGAGGTTATTTTTTAAATATATATACACACACACACACACACACACAATGCCAAAGAGCAAAACAGCAACTATTACATTTTGTTAAGGATCTTGCTTTCACATTTTTTTGTAACAGAAAATAAAGGGTTACCAACAGAAGAAACCTGTAAAATATGGAATATGGAATAAAAATATGGAATTAATTGTTTCTGATCTCCTAGAAATTGATTGGTTGTATGCCGTGGGAACAATTCACCTTTAGTCTCTGCATGCAGCTATTCACTTTCACTAATTCATTTTTGAAACACCATTGAATTTAAGCAATACCACACTAATACAGTTTGTACATGAAATGAATAGTATGTATGTGGGATATATACTCTGCACAAGAACAAATAGTCCAATTTTCATTGTAAAAATGACAAATGTACCACAGAGATCTAATATGTTTAAGCCTGTTTTAGACAGTCATGGACTGTGTAATAACACCCTGCTATAACAAACAACATGTGACCTGGAAGTAGAACATAATTCATAATGCCAAACCTGCATGCAAGAACAAAGATGTTAGTCAAAGTCAAAAAGCCTAGTACACTTTTTAAGTGTTGAAAATCACTGGCATACATTAGGATTCTTGTCTCTGTCTTAGGTGTCATGTATAACTCTGAAGACTTAGAACTTACAGAAATTGTTTTGTATTGTTTTTTTTTTTCTGATTTGTTTTGTTTGGGGCGGGGGGGGCGGGGGGGGGCGATTCTTGTTCACATTCCATTGCTTATTGAACGGTTATTTTTATTTTGTATCAGCTGCTGACAGTCCCTCACAACCTGTGAAGCCACTTACACTTACAGCTTGTACAGTGCAGAGAAGAAAAATTAGCATCACCGTTAGGACCTGACACACCACATCATCCTAAGCCGAGTTATGATTTCAGAAGCCAAACTTCTTCAAGCATCATGGCAAACTTGAAAGGGAAATTAAAAGTGCTAAATCTTAGCTAAAACCACAGTGTGTGTGTGTGTGTGTGTGTGTGTGCTGGACAGCTTCTCTTTTACTACGAACAAGGATAGGAGACTTGTTTACAAATGTATTTGCTGATGCTTAAATCCAACAGTTCAGTGATACAATGCTGAGTATCAAGCAAAAACAACTCCTCTGACTGCAAAACAGAGAAATTGAGCGAGTGATTGACTTTTAAGGTTCTATTTTATAATTTTGCATTCTTTGTTTGTATGCTCTGCAGAATTTTCTGCATTCTCCTGACATCTTCATTGCAATAAAATCAGCTAATAGATGAATTTGTAGTCTTGGGCAGCATCCAAAATGAGCTCAGAGATTTTTCAAACATAAGGACGAGAACAATCCTCAAAAATTATTTTCAGGAACTTATTCAAAGCTTTTGGATACTCATCTTCAGGTAGTGAGCACATCATTGACTAACTGAAGGCATTTGACTGTTATTGCTATCTTCTTTCTCATCATCGTCGTTATTACATGGTGTAGTCAGAATGCTCAATAGGGAAGAGTGGAGATTTTGTGCAAGACGTAAAAAGGGAAACTTACCATTAAAACTATGGAGACAATCAAACCAGCCGATGGGTGAGGGCATTGTTCTGGATGTCAGGAGAAATTTCCTGGCTGGCACTAAAGGTAGCAGGAGCACTGGGTCATAAATGTCATAAATGTACAATCACATCCATGACATAACTCCCAGAGTGGAGAAAGTCATTGTCTATATCCAGACCTCCTAAGACACTTACCTACTATTTATTTTCTAAAGGGATAAATAAATTAGCTCACCACTTAACAGTTTCCTCTATATAAAAAGGATAACATACAAAGGACAGCTTTATGAACAAGGGCACCGATGTACACAAGAACAGCTGTAACGTATGTTTCACTAGGGACTGCTGTAGAATATATCAACATGCCACCATAACACATGAAATAGGCCACAAGACATTGCATCTGCTCTGAATAAAATAGTGCTATATTTAGAATTAAACATATACAACTATTTCTGATTTTCACAATGGAACTGAAAAGCTTGAAAAGTCTGCCAGTACTTTTGCTGTTTTGCCATGTTGCATTTGCATGTAGAATACTCCTGTCTGTCTTTTGTTTGCTTTGCTACTGTATGCTAACATATCCAATTTTTATGAAGAAAATTTAACATAGACACAATGTGTAAGACACAAACTGTGCATCAACGGAAAGGTGGTAAATGTGTATACTCTGTGTTGATGACTCTGATAGATATAACTTTGTGAACTAGTGTTGTTCAGAGATTGACTGTGTTTCTGATCCATGGACAAGGCTGTTGCCTATACTGACCCTTCTCACCATCTCTCTCATTTCTGGGTTATAATTAACAGATAGTGACAGTGATCTCATTGTGTGTGTGTGTGTGTGTATGTGTGTATGTGTGTGTGTGTGTGTGCGTGTGTACTGTTAAACACTAAATCTGGTCAAATTGGAAAGATGTATTCTTTTAAAATTACATAAATGTATTACATTTTATTAAAACATAATAGTCCAAAATATGTGTTCGGTGTGTATTTCTCATTACCCTCTTTTACCTTACCTTCCATTCCACTCTAGTCAGTGAAAAAAAACAAGCACCCAATCTATTATTTCAGATGACATAGTCTACACCTATACATGTTGTCACTCTTGCTCCAGATTTCCTCAGTTCTGAGAGGTGTAAAATATTGAAATATTTCCCTATCCATTCTGGCATAATATCTAACTAGAACTTGTATTGCATGAACTACGGGGACACCCTGGTGAAAGTTCCTTCTGTAAACACATGGATCGAACAAGTGTAATGCAATGCATTCTCCAATTGCTCTGCCATTTGCATGAAGCAGTGCATGTTTGTCAACCTTGTTCTCTTTCAAAAAAGATGAACAGGGTCCTTTGCACCCTCTGGCTGTAACTGAATTAACATTTATTTGATTCAGGTTCATGAACCTACAAAAGATGCCCATCCTCATTGCTGTGGGTTGAATGATTGATTTCAAACAGATCCATATGTAACAGGCCAGGCATAAGGACCTGGGAGTCCTTCCTCTTAGTCACCTGGTTTGCCTTAGACAATATGATATAAGCCACCCTTACCTGTGATAAGCCTACATCATTGCTACAGGTGTTAAGCCTTGCGCTTGTGCAGAAGGTAAGCCAAGTGGCACAGAAATAAAATTGCATCATCACCCTGTCTCTGCTTTCTTTATGTGCAGAGTATAGGGAATTACAACCTGCTGTAGCCTGGGAATAAGTATTCTTCAGACTTTTTCTTAAGTAGGTCTTTTTTATGTTTCAGATCAATAAGTTGAAACAGGCTGTAGATGGCATATCGATTTCAAAGCATTGCCTGCAGATCTCCTTAAGTTAGTAGTTCTCCTTGTTCCCTGTTTCATTCTCTGTTTCAGACCACCATGTCATCCGAGCACAAAAGAAGGGAATGAAAACTAAAACTTAGTAAATGCCATTTCTTCCAGCCCAAGGTCAAATATTTGGGCCACATCATCTTGGCTGCAGGGGTAGTGACTGACCCTGACAAGATCAAGGCAGTGGAGGAATGGTAGACCCCTGTCACAGTCTCTCAGCTCTGGTCTTTCTTAGGCTTTACCTCATATCATCAAGTGTTTGTTGAGGGCTTTGCCTGGTATGCTGCAGCATTGCACAAGCTGGTAGCTAAGTTACAACCCCGTTGGAAGGATCCCCAGGCGTACAACAATGGCTTCCTCCAACAACACTGGGATTGGAGTTACGAACAAGCCTTCCACATGCTCAAGAACAAGCTGGTGGTTGCTCCTGCTCTGGCACATGCAGATTTTACTAAACTGTTCATCCTGGAGGTAGACACAAGCCTCATGGGGCTGGGGGCAGTGTTGTCACAGGACCAGAATGGAGGTCAGTGGCCGATCACTTATGCCAGTAGGGGGTTAAGACTGACAGAAAGAAACATGTCTCACTATAGTGCAATGAAATTGGAGCTTCTTGCACTAAAATGGGCTGTAACCAAAAAATTCTAAGAGTATGTGCTGGGGGCAAAGTTCACCATCTTCACTAATAACAGCTCTCTGTGCTACCTCCAGACTGTCAAGCTAGGTACTGTTGAACACCGTTGGATAGCAGAATTGGCAGTTTGATTTCAAGATCGTATACAGGCCAGGTTCCTCTAACAGAAATGCTGATGCCCTCTCTCGCTTGCCATCGGCCACCTCCCCTTGCTCCATCAGTGACGTGGCTCCAGAATTACTGTCCCTGCAGTGGGACAAGAGGGTTCCAAAGACCATCAGCTGCAGGCCTCTGCTTCAGCTGTTGATGCCAGCCCTGTTTGAGAAAAGGCTGACCTGACCAGACTGACACTGCAGTCCCAAGATCCAGTCACTGGGGCTTTCTTGGTCTACAGAAAAAGGGGAACGAAGCCCACCAGTCCAGCGAGGACTAGAGAAGCCCCAGGGGTCATAGAGCTGGTCCATCAGTGGAGTAGCCTACAAGAGCGTGAAGGCATTCTTCACAGGAAGCTGGTGGGTTTGCCTTTGCATTGAGACGAGTGTCTTATCTCTTCTTTGTGTTTTCTTTTTTTTTAAATTATTCCTTGTAGCATGTGGTTTTGATTTCAAGTTGCGCTCAACTCAGGGTTTGCATAGCAGCAGGGAAGCAAACTTCCTCATTCCTTCCATGCTTATGTGTTCTCCTGTTTATGACATTATCTTTTCACTGTGATCCTTGAGTGTTAGCAAAATTGATGAATTTCTGTGCCCATTTATTCTTTGCAGTTAGAATAACGGTGTTAGCCCATTTTGAATTGTAACTGTGGCTCAAGCCCTGGCCTATAAGGCTTAAGCTTCGCAGTTTATACATTCTAACCTTAGCTCTAAGAGCCATGATTGTCTCTCTTGATTTATTGCTCATCCTGATTAGTTTTTTTTTTTTTTAATTATTTATTAATTACTGGAGGGTTGTATCAATAAACAGTATCTTTCTAAACATCAGCGTCCATCTTTTTCATTTTATTGAATAAGGCTTGTGCGGGGCTTTTTAGTAAGCCTGTTAATAGGGTTCTCTCACCCCTTATTGTGAGGGTGGCATAATCTTAATTCCTTAACCATGGTGGTTCTACACCTACTGCGGGCCACACGTATGCTAAACTGACAACTACCTCCAGATATTCCATAGCTGGTTATTTACATTCAATTCCCCATTTACTTGGTCCAATTGCTCAATTAGATATGTAGGATCACCTGCAGCTGTGCCAAAATACATCAGTTATGGTTTATCATTAACAGAAATGGTGAGAATGAATAAATGATTTGGTCATGATGGAAAGATTAAATGTACATACATTAAAATGTTGAGTCAAATACTAGATAGAAATCCAAAAAGAATTTCCATCTGGTATATGACTAATTCTTTTTTAGTATTAAACAAAAAAAATATATATTTAACGCATTGGGCTAAACCGGTGTGCAGTAGAGAACAATTTTAGACAGCACAGTTGGATTGGTGACAGAAACAGCATGAAATTCAAAAGAACAGGCAGAGAAGTGGGAGAGGGGGAGGACACAGAAATTCCAGTCAGAGGAGATGAGTAAAACAGTACCCCCGCTACACCCAGATGGTCTGGTTGTATGGATGAAGGTATAAGCAGAGGAAAGGACAAAGGGTGTCAGGGGTGATCCATGTTTCTATGCTTCCATGCAATGGACATGTATGCTGAGATTAAGTTAGCCTTTCAGGTGGCCAGCTGACAGTTCCAAAGACCACCTGCAACACTGACACTGCAATTTGAGGATTGTTGGGGGTAAATAAGGTTAGCAGGCTCTCTGCTCCATGTGAAATGATGCCGGCAACTGTGTGCTGTGTGACTTGACAGATGAACAAAAATGGACTGATAAGTAGCACATAATTAATTATATTAATGGAACAAATGGTAAAAAATACTCCCTTGGTGGCGTCCTAATGGACTCCCACAGACAGACTCCCTTGCCTTTTACAACAGAGTCTTAATACGATGCAGCTGCTGCTTCAGTGCAGACACACCCATCAAATATGTAGTTTAGATAATGCACAAATGAGCAAAATGAATTGACTAATTAGTACTGAAATGCTAACCAAGTTAAAACAAACACCTGATTTATAGCCTAACAAATACTAAACAAGACCAAATATCAAAAATCAACAACAAATATAAAAATCAACTCAGTTTACATCAACTGTGTTAAACTCAACACAGTTTAAACAATAACAAATTCTAAAAAGCAGTACTTAGTACTACTAAGTAGGAGGGGAAATAGAGTAGAGGGGGAATATTAACCTTCTGCAATTTAAATTCAGAAGTTTAATATTAAATGCTGAGATTTTGACTAAGTAGCATTTCTGACAAGTGCATTTCTGACAACATTCTTGTTCAGCAACTAAGTTTAGGGGGGTGGCCTGCCCTAAGCAATGTGGCTGTAGCTCCATATATCTTCCATGTCTGTATGATGGACTGCACTGAGCTCCAAGGTATGTTCACTGCCTTTGAAATGTTCATGTATCCTACCCCAAATTTGTGCTTCTCCACAATAATATCCCTCACTTGTTTTGAACACTCTTTTCTCTTCATTTTGGTTTGTTCAATGGAAAACCCAACCATTGTCAGTACTTTGGCTCCCTGGCTGTTGTTTTTGTGTTTCTCCCTGTCTGTCAGTGTCGTCCAAGTGTTTTTGTTTACAGATCCCATGTGTTCCTGCCCTGCCCCGCTCTCTGCCATGTCCCCGCCCACCTGATTTCCTGACCGTCTCCACCTGCCTGCCTGCCCACCTGCATCCCATCGCCTCGTTAGCCCTGCCTTTATCTACCCTGCTTGTCTCTGTCTCGTTGCCAGTTTGTCTGTTTCATACCCACCTGATTACTTGTTGTGTTGCTCCTGTGCTGACTTTCGCCTGACATGCGACTTCATCCCTGCCCCATAACCCTGCCTTGGTTGCCTGTTCTGCCTGCCTGCCTGGTTTGACCCAGCCTGCTCCCGTTTTCGATCCCTGCTCCTCATTTATTCTGCCTTGGACTGCCTTTCTGGTTTTTGACCCTGCCTGTTCTGCCACACGTACCTGCCCTGCGATTTCCCCTTCCAATAAAGCATCTTGGAACCTGAGTACACCTGCTCTGCATGTGAGTCTGTGTCTGTGCCCTGACAACCATACTGTTTGACGTTATAGAGGGAAGGTAATTTATGTTCATGAAGTAATACAAAACAGGCGATCCACCAATTTCCTACACAGGCGGTTTTAGATGTTTCTTTTGAATTGTCATGATGTACCATACTGTGTAGACCAGATGGGAAAAAAAAATCTTACTGTAATATACTGAGACAATAAAATGTGAAAACAGTATTGGGGGCTGAATACTTTTTCAAGGCACTATATATATGTTACATTAAATGTGATGTGAGACTCACATCAAACATTACATTACATTCTATGCATTTAGCAGACGCTCTTATCCAGAGTGACAATATAACATAAGTGCATCCATTCAATTTAAACGAGCTACAGTGTCAGACCAGGCTCACAACACTCCCAGACCAGTGAGTGTGAGCATAACACTATTCAAGCCCTACCACAAGTTACCTTGTGCACTCTGACAAAAGCCAAGTATACTACAATGGAACAGTCCCTAGAACACACATTTTCTCTTATTTAGCTGTATTTTTGGAAACACCAATTGTATGTATTTGTGTCACTGTGACAATCAGTGCACACATGCAGGAGTGCTGGGGCATAGTGAATGCACTCATTCAATACACTTACACTTACCAGTTGAGACTATTTTTCAGACTGTGACCCAGCACACACCAGACCTAAATACCACATGGAGGAGGGGGGCAGAGCCTCAATTCCAAGCAACCTGCACGGTGCCTGATGAGTCATAAGATGACTGAGAGTGGCAAGACCTGCACAGTGCCAATGTACTCCCCCTATGGCATGAATGTCTCAACCACTGAACTACACGGAAGCCATTCAAAGTTGATTTTTTTTGCCAATGTCCACCGCCAGAGTCCGCTATGAAGGATGTTTGTTCCACTGTCTGTGTTTTTTATCGAGTCATAACACTTTTGGAGTTATGACATTGAATGTGTGACTGGACTGTCTGAGGAGCATCAGGACTTTCTCCACTTCTTTTGTTAGTTCCAGTATCCCACATTATGCAATATGGCATCTTCTCGCATGTGGCACATTTCAGCTATAGATTAATATTTCTGCATTGATAAATTTCCAATTAATGTAGAGGGCCTGTTTTTTGCCTGGATGATGAGAGTTTTTACATTGTCTGATGGAGTATCCTGTGAATCAACTTCAGAAGAAACACAAAGAAAACAGAAACAGGCACCAGTCAGAAGAAAAGAAGAAAGAAATTCCAATTTTAAGAAAACTGCCAATTTTAATAATAGCATTTGATTTCCATTTTCCAAACCATTAAATGTTTGACAGTACAAGTAAAGCCTGTGGTGGCTTAGACCCTGCAAAGTATGTTTTTATAAAGGCTGTAGGTCTTTAGCTGTGAAACCATTAAAACTATTGAAACGCTGAGCTCCTAACAAAGAATGTGAACAAGTATGTAAAGCATTCAAGTTCTAACAACATAGAAGCCAGCAGCAGAACAGCCAGCCTTTTTATTCTAAGCCTGTTTGGGAGAGGAGTGGAATGGCTGTAGACTCTGCAATGCACAGGATATGTTGGTACTTTTCCTTCTGTAATGTCAATAATCCGAAGGCCCTTTCCAAACCACTTGTTTTTGTTAGCTTTAATTTACTCTTTTCAGAAGCACATCTTCATAACAGACAAATTTGTATTCAGAGGATAACACCTCTGAACAAAATCTCCAGTGTAATAATCTGCTGCACCTTGCTGGATAGTTATGATATTTGTGACAACTACTGCAATTCCTCATTCAAAAAGTAGTAATGCCTTTCAGCAGATTACACTATGAGATCAAAGATACAGAATGACTGCCAGAGTTTTTCAGAAATAGTAAAGCAGCAATAGATGTTAAATGTTTCATACAAGTAAAAGTAATTTCAAATGGTTCAAGAGACCTCAGTCGTCTTGTGCTATTTTAAGGACACTTGGCTCACAAGTTTGAACTTTGGAAAGCAGTAAGTTGCAGGAAATGAAACTAGTTTTCAGACAGCAATGTAGAGGAATTTGCTTTGTTGAAAACACATGTGCATGTATTCAAAATGTGTGTTATTTTGAACTCATATCTGAATACAGAACTGTTCAGATCATTTATGTTCCAAACCTCTTTGAGAACATTTTTTGGCTTGTGCTAAAATAATTCCCAAAACCACAGAACAATTTGTTGCTCTTTCTAATAGATCACATCATGAAAACACAAATGCCTTAAGTAAGGGCACACGATATTCACAAATCCTACGAAGCAGCACTCTGGGCATGGTGAACCATCAGATATGTTCTGTAGTGGAGGAGACCAGATGGCATATTTCTGTACTTTGTCAAGAATTAATGAATATGGAAAGGGTAATGACAGTTTAGACAGCATTTTGTAAAACCTAGAACACTACTCAAAATAAATGACTTAGTAATTGCTAAGTAAAGTGAGCTAACAAAATAGAAGTTATGAGGCAACAAGCCTTGAACAATCATTTTTGTTAGGTCAAAAGCAACACTAGACCATATTGCCATGTTATCATAAAATAATTACATTAATGACACTGACACTACAAGTTCTCGTGCAAATGGATAAATTGCACATCAAATAGCTATTAAAATAACATAAAATATGGAAATTAACCCAGTCTTACTTTGATACAAAGTACCTGTGAACTGTCCACTCAGTTCATGACCCTCAGTTTTCCTGACAATCATCTCCAAATCTGATTTATCCTCCTGCATTTTGATTTTATTACACATTTTGATTTGTCATGTTCTCACTGGCCGCATCGGGGTGTCATTTTCTTACAGGCCTGTACCATACTGGCTCATTCATTACATTTTTGCACTGTGTCGTCTCTTTTTGGCCATGTTGCCTATTATCTACATTTCACTTTTGGCTGAGTTACACCTGAATATCATGCAAATGCAAAAACACCAATAAATTCTGAGCTTAAGCTCAAATGGTAATTATAAAATTATAATATATAATGGGCGGCAGTGTAGCATAGTGGTTAAGGAGCAGGACTCATAACCGAAAGGTTGCAGGTTCGATCCCCGCTGGGCCGCTGCTGCTGTACCCTTGGGCAAGCTACTTAACCCACAATTGCCTCAGTAAATATCCAGCTGTATAAATGGATAACATTGTAAAACAACTGTAACCTATGTAAGTCGCTTTGGATAAAAGCGTCTGCTAAATGAATAAATGTAAATAATATATGAGAGGGAGTGCCATTTGGAAAGTGGAGATGGATAACAGGCAAATTTAAATTTACACAAAAATATTCAGGATTATATCAGGATTAAAAGCAAGAATATAATTGAATGGAAATTAATTGTGCCTTCATGTTTAAACTCAAAAGGCAGCATTATTAACCCCTTTTTCAAAATGTATTTTTGCCCTAAAGGAGCTGCCTGTAAAATTTGTGCCTAAACAGGTGGCGGAATGTTTAAAAGTAGCCTTTGACATGGCAGGTGAGTATATCATGCACAGGCTTTGTTTCAGTGGATCCTGCACAGGTGCAAGTGGGTGATCACTTGGAAATTTGGCAAAATGGAACACTAAAAATATTTCACGTAGTTGCACATGAAGAAAATAGTTGCTATTCTTACAAAAGCTAATATTGGTATGTCATTCTAAACGTATATATGCATGTATTTCCGTGAAGCAATTCTGGGTTACATACCTTTCCCAAGGGTACAGCAGCAATGCCCCAGTGGGGAATTGGACCACCAGCTTTTCATTTACAAACCCTGCTCCTCACCATTATGTTACACTGCCACATGACTACGCTACACTGCTACGCTACACTGTCCCATGTTGTTATATTTATTGTGAGTAAAATCATGCGGAAAATACCATCATGAATGTATTAGTTTAATAGACAATGTTCAGTTTCTGTCCCAGGTCCTTTCTGTGCGGAGTTTGCGTGTTCTCCCTGTGTTTGCGTGGGTTTCCGCCGGGTGCTCCTGTTTCCTCCCACCATCAAAAGACATGCATGTTTAGAGTTAATACTCCTGTCAGTGCCCTTAACCAAGGCACTGGCAAAAGAACTGGAGTTGGTCCCTGGGGGCTGCACTGCAGCTGTCTACTGCTCCTAGCCCCTGGTGTGTGTGCGCCCCCGGTGGGCTCCTGGTGTGTGCGTGCGCTCACAGCTCAGTGTGTGTGTAGGATGGGTCAAACGCAGAGGATGAATTTTTTTTTAAATTTTAAAAGTAACCTGTTTAGTCTAGTAATTGAAAGCAAAGGTTGCACAGATGAAAATGCTAACATTTTTGTTGTCATATTCGCAAAAATACTGCATGAATTTTTAAAACAGTGGTCACAATTTTTTGTGTTTGTCGTGGTCAAAATGTCAGCAGAAATCACGAAGAAATGGCTGAGATATGTGATGCTGAATTTCACCGCTTTGCATGGAAAGCTAGTTCAAAATTAAATAACATGGCAGTAGAGTATAACAGAATTTTACTCAAGTGTAGAAAAATTGGCAAGTAGGAGCTGCTTTCTGCTGTAACAATACCCTAACTGGTGAATGTGAACTTTGAATAAAACCAAAAAGCTTATGCAAGTTTTGCAGACCCCTCTCAGCCAATCTAACCTGATAACATCTGCAAAATATATTTTTGTGCCTTCTGAAAGGTAGTCATTAATTTCACATTTGAAATTCTGCATAAAAAAATAACTTGGAGGTGCCTTGTAGGATCAAGAGCTTTTTTTAAATATGTTATTCATGTGCCTAAGTATGCGTTGAGATTTAACTGATGTGAGAGGTACTTAACAAAAAAAATGCTAAAAAAAAAAAATACAGCCAGTTCCATAATCATTTTCCTGTCAAAGGCAAAATTTGCCTGTTTTGACAAAGGGTCTGCGTGTTCAAAAGTAAAGCTGTAGTTGTGACTGAATAAGCAGAAACAAGTGAGGAGCCTGAGAGCTGGAGCCAGGGTGTGTGTGTGTGTGTGTGCGTGCGTGCGTGTGTGGGGGGGGGGGGGGGCGGGGGGGGGGGGGGGGGTGCCTGTATGTCCCCCTGAACTATAGAGGGGATTAAACAGAAATAATTTGGCAGCAGTTGCGCTGCTAAAAATGGCTTGTAATGCCTGCAGGGGTAAATGTCCAGCACTCCTCCAGCAACTTGCAGCCACAGTGGGATTCAGACAATGGCCTCATTGGCAGCTTTTCTCTTTTTCTTCTTTCTTCTGAAAAAAAAAAAAAAAAATCATTCCACTAAATCTCCACTGTGTAATATCTCCCTTCCTTGGAGAGTGTTGCTTTTCTAATCATCCTTTATGGCATGATCCAGCACTGTCTTTGACTCAGTAAAATCCAGCTGGAAGAGCAGTGCCTTCAGGAGTTTGTTCCAGCTAAGCTAAGCTCTTAATGACCTTATCAAACATGGTATTGACTGATTAATCTCTAAATGGGCAAGGTAGAGGAAAGAACAGGGATGACTCAGCATAATCTGCAACAGTTGAGCAGGTGGAATCCAGATGGAGAGATCACACAAAAACACAGAAAAGACAAAGAATCTTTACTAGAGACTAGAAACAACAAAACTTAGGGCGCACACAGGAAGGCAGAGTAGCTCAAGCCTGAGCACTGAACAAAGAAACAGGCAGGGCTTATATAGAACACAAAACACATGACTAGACTAACTACACACAGGTGAAAACGTTTAACTAAATTAGGCAAGGCACAGACAGGAAGAAGGGCCCTCTGGAGGAAGATTGGGGAAGCAGCAGGCAGCAGGACCCAAAAGGCAGTTATGAGGACGCCTGCTGGTTGTTGAGGGTAGAAGTCTCTGAAACCCTGACATTGATTTCAAGGGGTTTTACTTAGATCGTTCAAACTCAAAAAATGCATTCAATTCCATGATTTTCTCTGAAAAGTATGAATATTACAAGTTTACTTAGCACAGCACTGGACATACCAAAATATTTGCTATATCCTGGTTTAAAAGCAAAGGTCAGTAAAATCATTGAAGGCTAAATGAGAATTACCTATGCTTAATCAGCATGAAGGCTCCCCACTGAGTCCTCAAGATCCACCTGGTCCATAACTCCTAAACAAAAGAAAAAAAACTATAGAATCCTGATAACAGGGTAAGAATGTAACAACTGCAAATCAGTGATTTACAAGCACAGTAATGATGGTACACCAATCTTGTTGTTGCACTTTTGTCTTGCCTTGCACTTTTTGCACTCGACTGTTGTTATAATTATGATTGTCTCTGTGCTTGCTTCGTGATTTACTTTCCCCAGAGATTCACTGTATTTAGTTATTGCGGCCTCTGTAACTGTACAATCTGTGCTCCATTTTTGCTTCCTTTTATCAGTGGCACATTCTGTACCTAAAATTGTTTCCTGTCGTGTTTTTGGAGATCACATTTGCTTATTCCAGTTGCCTCCTATGGTCTGGTCTGGTGCAAGAACTGCTGTAGAAGAAGCTTGTCACCCAGTGGCATTATCCCACTGTTTGTAATAAATGCCTTCTATCTCCAACCTGCCTTTTTCAAACAGACATAAAAGTATCTCAGATTGAATTGGTTTACATGGTTATTATTCTTGGTTGTGGTGTCTGTTACACCGAGGTGGAGCTCCCCTTTGCTCCCGGATAAACCAAGGGGTGGCGCAGTCAATTTCCTCCCTTCGGGGGGCGCTACACATGTAAAACAGATTCCATTCCCTTGGTTACATGGTTAGAGAGAGGGTAAACAAAACAACTAAATAAAAAAATCAGGAAAACTGCAGTAGGGTGTAGTAGGGGTGTAGGGCAGTAGGGTGCAGTCAACACTGTTTCCATCTATGTTTATGGTGCCTCTGTGGTAACATTATTAATCATTATGTTCAAGAGACTACAGACAGAAAACTTTCATTCAACTGAGGCAGTGGAGCGAAATGCATGCCACTTGTTTTTTGAATGGCACTGCCACACTTTTCTTTCCTTTCAGTTAGTAAGGAAGGACAAGCAACAATATAGACAACCCATAAAAAGTTCAGTAAAATTATAATGAATATAATTATACTATATATTATATTTTTATATTTTTATTATAATATAACTTTATAATTATACTTTGTTAATTAAACAATCTCACGTTGTAGTTTTCGCAAGCACACAAACTACAGACAATTGGCGGTGTTTCGCGAGTGAAATCTGTCAGTGCTCTGCCCCCTTAGCTGTGGTGTTTTTGTTTTTCCCTGTCCATGTGCTTTTGTTTTCCTTGTGTTCTAGCTCTGTCCCGCTCTCTGCCCAGTCTCCGCCCGCCTGATTGCCTCATCGCCTTCACCTGCCTGCCTGCACACCTGCTTCCCATTCCTTTGTCAGCCCTGCCCTATATGTTCCCTGTGTGTCCCTGTCCTGTTGCTAGTTCGTAGCAGTGTGTTTGTACCTGACTCGTTCGCCCGTTTCGTCCCCGCCGGTTTTCGTCAGTGTGCTGTTCCCATGTTTTGACCTGCCTGTTCTTCAACCTGATTCCTGCCTGCCTCTCTGCCCTGACTGCCCGATATTCTGCCTGCCTGGTGCTCGACCCTGCCTGTTCCTGTTTCCTGATCTTGCCTAGCGATTTAATAAAACCCGTCTGGAACCTGAAGCCCCCATGGTCTGCGACTGAGTCCTTGCCTGAGTCGTGATAATAATCATTTATTCTAATTACTCGATTGGTGTCGATCATTCTGTGAATTATTTGTTTTATCGTTAATCAAAGAGAATAAAGGGGAACAGATGATAGAATTAAAGATAGTGTTCGGGCTTCCCCGGTTTCCAGCTCACCCGCCGCAACTGTTCTCTAACCCAGAATGGGTCACAAAACAGGCCTATCTTGCTGATATTTTTAATTTACTCAATAAAGTTAAAACAAGCCTTCATTTTGCTTACACATAGATACACAGAAGTTCCTATACTTCTTTAATGGGGGTCCACAATAAAGCTGGCTTTCATCAAATGGGATACACAACTGGATTTATTCTATGCCATGAAACAGAGAGCTTAGTAAAACCAAGTCTTTACTGGAAAAAGAGTGTATGTCCAGTAATAAAACTTAAAATTGGAAAAAAGATGGGAGGATAGATAAAGATAAGCACAATCCCTCTTTTCCCATGTCAAGATAATGTTTTTTTCCTTAACTATGATAAATATCAATACAGTCAAAATAAAAATGTGACTAGGTAACTGATTTGTCCATTCAGTGAGTGGCAGGTGACAGCTACAATGGTGTGTAGATAAAACCATGCCCAAATACATTTCTGGGTCAATAATATAGTCTATTTAAAGTTTGCATTTTTGACCAGCCAATGAATATTATCAATCATACTTTAACCAAACAAGCAGTTCTGATGTCTAACTCAGCTAACTATTACCTACAGCACATCAGTGTTTCTCAAACCTCTCCTGGTGGCCCACTGTCCTGCGCATCTTCTATCTATCCTTGCTGCTTGATTAAATCAGGTGTGCTCAGCTAATCAAAAGTGCCACTGATGAGTTCAGTCAGGTAGGTAGAGCAAGGATAGACAGAAGATATGCAGGACAGTGGGCCGCCAGGAGTAGGATTGAGAAACACTGATCTACATGACTGTGACACAATCTGGTTGGCTAGCCTAACTAACAAACAGTTATTTCCTGTAGCTAGCTAGCCAATTCTCTGATGAAATGGCTAAATGTTTTGGCATCAGACAAAGCAAAAAATCATCTCTTTTTTGAGTGAGTTAGTCACACTGCAAAAGTTTCTCTGAGGCCAAAGTTCCAGGGGACTTCAGTGTTGAAAAAGTGGAGCAAATGGAAGTTGAATTATCCCAAGCCTTACTTTCAGCAGAAAAGCCATTTGAATGCTGTCAAACTCTACAGAGATGAAAGGAAAAGGAATCAATAAATTATTACAGGAGAGTGCTGCAGATTGACAGAAACATAGCAAGCTTGCACACAAAAAATCTGAGCCTGAACAAGTCAAAATACGCATTGACAATGTGCTGTTCGCCACAAACACCTCAAAGCAGTCCGTTCAATAAATTCATGATCATCTGGCATGAGTATGCGACTGTACCAGCCAATTGGCCGAGCACAAATTATGCAATTGAATTTGTGCATATTTTGAAAGAAGTGGAAAGCCTTTGCTAGGTTCTCCCAGTCCTCAGTAAGGAGGGGGAAATTGCTAGCAAAGGTTCTAGATGAGGACATACTATCATTCAGGCCTTTAATGAAGGTATGTTGGCTGCCGTGTTAATAAACTGTGAATGCTTTTCTAATTGACTAAAACGTTGTGGTGGAATACTGCACGAAAGAAGCTAATGTTATTGATGATGATCCGGTGGCAAAATACTGCTATCAAAACTGCTGGAAGCCCTTCTTCAGTGATGCAACATTACCTTGGCAAGAGCAAAAATCAAAATTCAGTGATCTCAATGGTGACTACAACAGCAGGAGTTGCAAATACTAATTACATTATTCTCTTCATCTGCAAGCTTTGTTAGTACTTTGATGCATGTTTTCCAGAGGATGAATTGATGGAGAGGTTTGCATTTAACAAAAGCCTTGAGTCTGAATACTAGTTTTGAGTATGAAGTCGATTAACTCTGAGTTCAAGAATATAATGAAACAAAAACTGAAACGGGACAATCAGAACATTTTTGGATATGCTGGCCATGACACAGATGTGAGGAGCTGAGGGAGGTCTAACAGCTTGTGGACATCTGTTGCACATCAGTCTTGAGTGCTGACTGTGAGCACGGGTTCAGTTTGACTCACATAAAAATAAAATCAAGAAATCATCTGGAAGTGGCACACTTGGACCAATTTATGTGAAGAAAGTCGAAAACAAGAAGAAAATGGGGCCAGAAACTCTGACAAAGTGTTCAACCACTGGCGAAGGACAGATGAGAAAAAATAACACATGATTTTGAGTCCCTTATATACAGCTAACTGAGCTCTGGGTGGGGTCGGAGGCGGGGATGGCTACATGTGTTGTAATGCATGATGCTCACTGTGTTCAGAGTGGTGTTCAAGAAATGTGTTTGCTCATACCATTTAAAAACTAGATGAAATGCTGCATCCAAGCATGTTAAGTTCCTCCTTTTCATCCCTATTTCAGGCTCTCATAGTGATACAGCTCACAAAAATGGAATTCTTGCCTATTTTCTAGTCCTCTTAAATAAAGCTTCAGAAGTGCACATCGTAGGGACATGGCTCAAAGCCTGACGTGTCACAGACACCCTAAGGCTTATTTTTAATTCACATTTCAGATGAGCTAAAGAGTATTTCTTTTTTTGCTACATTACATTATTCATTTAGCAGATGCTGTTATCCAGAGCAACTCTCAGCACAAAAGAACAGAAGCGTATGCATTCAAGTTGAATGAGCAACAGTGTCAGACCAAACTAACAACACTCCCAGACCAGTTAGTGTGAACATAACACTATTCAAGCCCTACCACAAGTTAACTTGTGCAACCTGACTAGACAAGGGAAGCCAAGTATACTACAATACATCAGTCACTAGATCACTGAATCCAAAACACAACGTGATATTACACGTAAAATAAATAGCAAGTACTATGGTATCAGGGGTTAAGGGGCAGGAATTGAGGCGGAACCAAGATGTAGTCTGAAGAGGTTGGTCTTCAGTCTGTGTCAGAAGATGGCCAGTGATTTTGCTGTCCTGACCCTTGTGGGAAGCTCATTCTACCACTGACGGACTAGGAGAGACAGGGATCATGTCTGAGATAAGCAGCCCCATCAGGATGGGACAGTCAGTTGCCCCATGGTTGCAGAGTGTAGTGAGCTAGTCAGAAGTTACAGTTTGAAGACCGATTGTAGGTGGACTGTCCTATTCACTGTCCTGCTTGCCAATTCCAAGGTTTTAAACTTTATGCGAGCAATACAGGAAGCCAATGAGGTGAGGGGAGAAGAGGTGTGACTTGATTACGTTTAGGGACATTGTTGAGAAGTCATGCAGCTGCATTCTGGATTATCTGTAGGGGTTTGATGGCATAGGCAGGAAGACAAGCAAATAGGGAATTACAATAGTCCAGGCATAAAAGGACCAGGGCCTGAACTAGGAGTTGCATAGAATACATAGTGAGGTAGAGGCAGATCCTTTGAATGTTGTACAAAAAGAATCTATACATCCAACTCACTGCTGCAACCTGAAAGGAGAAGGACAATTGGCTATCACATATTACACCACTGCTTTTGACAGTGCTATTGATGAAAAGGCTTGTAGAGCTTAGGCTAAGGGAGAGTTCTTGAAATGGAGAGGACCTGGATGGGGTGTAAAGCATCTCTTTACAGCATCTTTAAAGCATCTCAGTCTTAGCCAGGTTAAGATTTAGGCGTTGCTTCACCATCCACTGTGAAATGTCCTTCAGGCAAGCTGAAATGCACAGAGACCTGTGTGTCAAATTGCTTAAAAGGCAGGAAAAGCTGAATGTCATCAGCATAGAAGATGAAAAGCCATGGGAGGAGATGACAGAGCCAAGAAATGGCATATAAAGCGTGATGAGGAGGGGACCAAGTACAGAGCCTAGAGGGACACCTGTAGACAGGCTGTGTGGTCTACAAAACCCACCTTTCCAGGACACCCTGAAAGCATGTCCAGAGAGGTAAGATTGAACCCAAAGAAAAGCAGTGTCACCAATCTCCATCATAGCCAGGGTAGACACAAGTAGAGTGTGGTCCGCTGTACCAAATGCTGCTGAACAGTTCAGAAGAATTAAGACTGAGGAGTGGGAGGATGCTCTGGCTATATAACTATGTAACTTAACATAAAAAAGTAACAGGTGAGATTAGTTTGTGTTGGGTCTGTTAGTATGTTGCCTTCTTCTGATTTAATGGAGGGAATACTGTCCTGTATTCACACTGCAGCTAAAAGCAACCCAATTCCAATTTTTCCCCTGTATGTGACACAGATCTGATCTTTTTTGAACAGTGTGAACAGTAAAAACGCTATCACAGTATCCCATGGAAATGCATTATTTTCGCCTGTCCACCCTCGCTTATCTGGGCATCACCCACACTGCACTTAGCTGGTTTGAGTCCTACCTCACAGGCAGATCCTTCAAAGTATTGTATCTTGGAGGGGTGGGGAGTCTAAATCCCACTGATCAACCACCAGGGTACCTCAGGGATCGGTGCTTGGCCCCCTCCTCTTCTCACTATACACAACCACACTGGCCACAATCATTCAGGTCCATGGCTTTTCCTACCACTGCTATGCCAATGACACCCAGCTCTACCTCTCGTTCCAACCTGATGACCCTACGGTCTCAGCACGGATCTCTGCCTGTCTCTCAGACATCTCAGCCTGGATGAAGGAGCGCCACCTTCAACTTAACATATCCAAGACTGAGCTCCTAGTCATCCCAGCCAGCCCATTGATCCATCGCAACATCACGATACAGCTCGGCTCAATGACACTAACTCCGTCCAGGTCTGCAAAGAACCTGGGGGGTAGTGATTGATGACCAGCTAAAATTTACCGACCACACTGCAATGATTGCCAGATCATGCAGATTTGTACTGTATAACATCAGGAAAATCAGGCTCTTCCTATCTGAGAATGCTGCGCAGCCTTGTCCAGGCTCAAGACTGGACTACTGCAATGCTCTCTTAGCTGGCCTACCTGCATGCACTATTAAGCCTCTGCAGTTGATACAAAATGCAGCTGCATGTCTGATATTCAACCAACCAAAAATGGCTCACGTTACACCTCTCTTGGTCTCGCTCCACTGGTTCCCTGTAGCTGCCCCCATCATGTTCAAGACCTTGATGCTTGCGTACAGGGCAACCAACAAAACTGCACCTACCTACCTGAACTCACTACTGCAAGCCTATGTTCTCTCCCGACTGCTATGCTCTGCTACCTAACGGCATCTGATCATCCCATCGCATCGAGGAGCAAAATCACTATCCAGAACTTTCTCCGCCGTTGTCCCCTGATGGTGGAATAAACTTTCACACTTCATCTGTTCTGCCGAGTCCCTCTCTGTCTTCAATAAACATCTGAAAATGCAGCTCTTCCGCTCTCACCTGAGCACCTGAAATACTACCCCCTAAAGGAATTTCTCATATCTCAAAACGGTTTTCTACTAAACTAAAAAAATGTAATTTAATGGTTTAACACACTCATTAGCTCTATCAGTTAGCTTGTACCTTGTCTGGCCAACCATTGGAACCTGGTCATGCAGCACTTCTAATATTGTTGACTCATTATGGTTTTTTGCCTGTGTTGTACTCTACCTCACTTATAAGTTGCTTTGGATAAAAGCATCTGCCAAATGAATACATGTCAATGTAAATATAAATTTCAATTTAGACCACATATATATGTGGTACTAAATCCAGTACCTTGTAATACCCCAGAAGGCAGGCCGCTAGAAAGGGCTGGCATGTATGATAGTATGCAGTCCAAAGCAACAAATATGGTCGCCACAGTGAACTCACCAGTACCCATTTTGCTGTTTTTGCTTCATGTATTCAGGCCTCAGAATATAGCAGAAACACACAGATGAAATTCCGATGGCACATAGGTTTGACTGCATGTGGTAACTTACCCACATTACCAGCAAATATAACAGAACGCCTGCACGCCTGATTTCTGATCAGGATTTCCCACTTACAGCATTTGTGTTGCATAGAGATCATTATGGTCAGGCGCTGACACAAATACTCAAATGCACCCCTTGACATTCCAAAGTTTTACACCATACATCACACTCCCACCAGTCCTGGATCCTCTCCCTCATACAAAGTTCACTCTGTACAGAAGTGGAAGCAATTGCTTCGCAGATCACTAAAGTCACTATTTTACTCATTTTTCTCCTTCTTACTCTTGTCCATATGCAAATCATCTTAAAGATCAGCATGACAATATAAGCTTCCATCATGAGCATTTAGATTTGAGTGTCTAGAAATAAGTGACATCTTTTGGTGTTTTTGGTTTTTTTTGTTAATTTTATCATGGGGTCATTTCAGGGTGGAGATGAGTTCATACAATATTGCATATGAGCTACTTTCAAAGATAAATAAGAACAGACAGACAAAATTCCAATCTAAGCAAAAATGCAAATGCTAAGGCTACATTTACATTTATTCATTTGGCAGACGCTTTTATCCAAAGCGACTTACATAGATTACAGTTCTTTACAATGTTATCCATTTATACAGCTGGATATTTACTGAGGCAACTGTGGGTTAAGTACCTTGCCCAAGGGTACAGCAGCAGTGTACCAGCGAGGATTGAACCAGCAACCTTTCGGTTACGAGTCCTGCTCCTTAACCACTATGCTACACTGCCGCCCATACTAACAAGCTAATGCTAACCTAACCATAAACCTAACCCTACCCCTAACCCTACCCCTAACCCTAACCCAAACCCCTAACCCTAACCCTAAACCCTGAAGAAGCCTGAGACAAGGTGAAACATTGTGTACATTCACACGCTTTGGAAGACAGTAGAGGACTATGGAAATCCTTCCAAGCAAGCTGAAGGAACTCTCCTGCTGCCTATTCCCTAAAAAAGCAAATCTCCAGAGGACAACACAAGCTAGAAATGGCTACAAGGACAGTACTACTTTGTGGTGGAAACCTAACAGTGCCAACCAAACCACAGAGTAACAGTCTAGATAAGTGTAGACTGCATTGGTAAGCGTCAGCCCAGAGCTGACAAAGCACGCTATCAATTAGTCTACCCCTGCACCACCGCTGACACCTAGACAACACTCACAAAACACAAACTTACACACAAAACACAATGACAGACTTCGCGGAAGCGCCCAGGGCCATCTCTGGGATCATCCAGACAACACACCGTCTACAGAACATGGCAGCATCAGGAACTAAGATAACCCCACCAGCTAGCCTACACAGGATGATGCAGGAACTGGCCACCCTGGTAAGACCAGCTTCACCTACAGAGTGATACCATGATGAAGCTAGCAGGGAACGCCCTGAATTGGCTCCACACATGCACACAGATCCTGGAGGATCACTACCTGAAGAGCCTGGAATTCCCCACAAAGAAGCTGGAATGCCTCCAAATAACAAGCTGGCTGGAAGGATTCCAGGCAGCAACCAGGTGGTCCAAAAATAAGTTTGGCAGAAAAATGTACCCGACCACACTGGATATTACCAAGAACACAATCAGTCTCATTTGTACAACAAGGCAGACTGAAAACTCACCAATAATAACAAATAACAGATTTGCATCTCTGGCAACATCGGGACCATCCCAGCCTACAGTATACACAGCAGCCCGGAATATGGAGGAGTACCACAGGGAGTAGCCCTCCCTGACTGAGACACACTCATCTGGGAGTGTACCACAAAACCACAGGAGGAGAAGTAGCAATGGACACCCAGGAGAACACACGGTCTAGGAACCAGAACCATTGCCACAATGCCTCCAGAAAAGGACACAAAGAGGACACCAAAAAGATCCCAGACCTACTCCCACAGCTAACCCTAACCCTGTCCCTAATCCTAACACTACCCCCAAATAAATTTGTAAGAATATTTATTTATATATTTATTTATTTATATTTATAAGACAACGTGGTCATTGGACTCCACACTCGCTTTTGTAAAAGATACTTAACACTCACTTTTCTCATATATCCTCAATATTTTAACCCCAATTTTATCCCTTTCCCATGGAGAAGCATCCCTGGTTTCATGACCTTATTAAGTTCCAATTGTTTAATTAAATAATGTTAGTAAAGATCTAGAATTTGCAAAA
Organism: Megalops cyprinoides; assembly: GCF_013368585.1. Lineage (NCBI taxonomy): Eukaryota > Metazoa > Chordata > Actinopteri > Elopiformes > Megalopidae > Megalops > Megalops cyprinoides. Next base: position 45,072,916 of record NC_050583.1, read on the forward strand.
GTGGCTAGTCATTGTTATACAACTCTTTTTCCTGAGGGGCATTGTGAGCCTGACATCAAATTCTTGGATCCTTTATTTAAAAGTTAGAATGTCAGCTGACTGGTTCATTAGTCATTCATGCTCAGACTACTGGAGTCCTGAAGATCTCATGTGCAGAATACCATTACAGTTTATTTAGATTCCATATTTCTGGAGTTCCATCATTATATTTTTAGAATTCCATTCACCCCCAATGGGGATCATTTTATTAGACCTCTGGATCCAGATTTTAGAATATCACCTTGTCAAACCATTAGCAAATCAGAGGACATTTGGTCATATTGTGAATTTCCCTGAGAACATATATTTGTAACTCCATTCAAATTCAATGAGGATGAATTTACGGGACATCTGGATCAAGTTTTTGGAACTCTATTCCAAGTCAGGCATGATTTTATTTGGGCTAAGGTTAAGATCCAGATCATATTTTGAGTTTGGGCATTTGGATTAGGGTTAGGATCCAGATTATATTTTGGGTTTGGGTATTTGGGTTAGGGTTAAGATCCAGATCATATTTTCCTGACTCTGGTTGAAATCAATGGCGACCCTTGGACCTCTAGAAAAACTGTGGGACCTCTACTCAAAAGAAATAGGCTTGATTTTATTGGACTTCTAGGTCACATTGTCAATGGAGGTCCTTTTCCTTGACTTCTAAGTCAAATCTTGGGAATGCTATTCAAAGTGAATAGGGATGACTGCATTGGCCTTTTATATCATGTTCTTATAACTCCATTCAAAGGCAATGGGGGCAATTTTCTTGTTGATATGATTTACATTATATTGCATTACATTATAGGTGAGATCTGTTTGACATTATAAAATGTTAAAAACACAGCCTACCTGAAGGGTCATGAACCTGAGATTTCACTCACCTAAGTCGTCCAGTGGTTAAATAGGGAACTTAAAACCTTTGCACTCATGAATACAGAAAAAGCCAACAGCCTCAGTGTAAATTTCAAATGCTCTTTCCTTTAGGGCTTGCGAGGACCCTGCATTTAATCATATGATTTTTGTATATAGTCTGTTTTGGGGTTTGGCACAATAACAAAACTGATGTGGATTTGGAAGGTTGTAGATATCCTGTTGGAAGTACCTTTAGACCCTCCCTGTGACATGACACAAGATGTAAACTGTATAGAATAATATTCACTTCAGTGCAAATTGGAAAACATGAACTTTGTACAGTGTCACAATTGTAATGAGCACCCACCAACAAATTCCCCTCAAAGAGAGAAAATAAAGAAGCCTTTTCAAATGTCTGCTTATTTTAGAGCATTTTTGTGTTTGGGTGTGAATTTAAGTGTGAATGTCTACTTTCCATATGGATACAGTCTTACCACATGGCTGTATGAATGTCAAATTCAGTCCCTCCAGCAGATGATGTGTCTGTCTTCTGCCTGCAACTGACAATAACGATCCTGCTGGGTGGCTCGCCATCACGATTCTATCAGACTGAATACTCTAACACTGGACTCTTCTGACGACCAGGTCATCACAACCACAGGATCACAAATGCTGGGTCTCCAAAAGGCTTGACCTGTATTTAAAAGCAGGTTTATAATCTTATGTAGTTAACATAAAACTAGTGCAATACTACTACAGGCCCTTAGTCCCTAGTTCTGTAATCTATTTCAACAATGTCACGTATCAACTCAATAAAGTGTCAGTACTGTACAGTATCGTATTTAACTGTAATATCAATTTACAACTCACTTAACCAACTAGAATGTAAATTCCATTGCAGCTCATTTGACTGTAATAACTGCTTTAACACAAATTACATTAACGTAGAGGTTAGTTACCCACGTGAAACATGTTGACAATTCAACAGAATAAATATCCCTTTTTAAAGTACAGCATTGGCTTAGCATCGCTAGCAAAACCGAATGGAAATTAGCATGGAGATACACGTGCTAATAGCTGCATAACTTAAAATCGTCACAAAACTATTAATAGGTTAATTCGACCAAAATTAAAAAATTCTAAATATAACACGTTCCACTGAATGTATAAAAACATATTTATGCTGCAGTAGTTCAAATCATTGCTTTTGTCAATGCATTCCATGAATTTCACGTCATAATTTAATGGAGCTAATCGGAAATAGCATCCTTTATATTGAACTCGACATGTTGCTATGCTATAATTAAGCTTACTCACCAAGAGAAAAAGAGATCGCGATTGCTTCCCTCAGTTGTTGCAATAAGCCTTCCTACACTGAATTTACAGGTTTAGCCACGTTTATTGTGTTTCGATCAAGTTCGCCTCTGTGGCTCACAGCTCCGCGCTGCTCTGGCAAACCAAGCCGCAGGTGCGCAACAGGTGTCGCTCCATATGTGTTAGAGGCCGTACCGCCCCATTTCTCCACTGACTGATAGACTCGGACGGTTAAACTTGATTTGTCTCCTCAAAAAATATTAGTAACCTGCATTTCCTACTGGGCTACACTAGCAATTTTTCACCACTAGGTGGTATCTTGTCATATTTCTACGAATTTTGTATTTGGTATGCTGGGGTACTAGATCATTAATTTGTACTGTCATACTAGAAATTTCAGAGGTTTGGTTAATCATACAAATTCATGGAAGAATACTTTCTTGAAAGGTCATAGTTTGAGCTTTGCTATCCCCATGCAAGTGTTCCTTTCTCTAAGTATTCAAAGATCATTGATACTTGCAATTTCATAATCTTGGTTAGTAGTATGAATTCATGAAATTGCACTATCATGAATTCATGTAGGCTACTATTCATGAAATCACTACGTGACCTTGCAACCCCTGTGCAAATGTAAGCTTTTCAGATCACTGAGGGCTTTGATCACTGATGCTGAAAATTTCATTCTTTTTGTTAAAAGTACAAATTTATGACTTTACTCAAAGGTCATGGTTTGACCCTAACTTTTTCAAAGCATTGAGGGCACTAACTCTTACTCTATTGATGCTAGAAATTTCATCTCTTTGGTGACCACTCAAGAAAGCCTCAGCTGTGCTTCGACATAGGTCAGACTCATATCTGTTACAAATACTTACCTCAGTCCCATCTAAATTCATTTAAAAAGCATGATTATGACATATAACGTCATAACGCCACACAATAAATGCTTTAACTGGGGTAACTTTGCACTTTCCTGTTTTTTGAAAATGTTTTTTTTTTTTTTCATTTTTAGATGTAGTTTAGTTTCATATATAAAAACTATATTAAAATAGGGTGACCATGCGTCCTCTTTTTCCCGGACATGTCCTCTTTTTGGGACCTAAAAATGCGTCTCAAAAAGAGGACATGTCCGGGAAAAAGAGGACGTATGGTCACCCTACATTAAAATCCTCAGGAGCACTGTCATGTCCCGCACATTTGGAAGATGAAACGGGGTGGAGAGAGTCTCACTATGTGTGAGTAGCCACACTCATGGTCTTTGTTTGTTATAATAAACACTGCACTGTGACTCCAGCAATATGTTTCCCTGCTTGATATCTAGTAATCTCAGGTACGGTGACCTGAATACAAAGTGCAATGTTCTGTACACAAACCAATGAGGAAGCAGGGAGTTCTTTATTGTAGATGTACTAAAGTTGTAAAAAGTCATTTACATTGTTAATTTTTCTATAAAAGCATAAATTACAAAGCTAAAAGTATATCAGATGACTTCGGAGATTATGTCACTACAGATTTAATTTGTGGTTTATGTTTCTACCTTCCTTAAATTTGGAAACTGTCAGGGTCATGCTTGGTTGAGACATCCAATGCCCCTCCAGCAGAGAGTGATTGGCAGCTGTCTGACTCCTCCCACTGTGACACAGGCTTGTTGTAAAGAACACAGAGAGTGCAGGTGCAGTAGAGAGACATAACTGAGCAGGACTAAACATCTCCTCTCTCACCACTTCACCATGATTCAGCCCAATGCAGAACCTGTACATTCTACAGATATGGACACTGAGCTGTGCTTCCATATGCCTGGGCCCACGCTCACTTTCCAAAACCTAAGGTACTGCATCCAGGAGAGCAGGGGCCCCTTCCGAAGGAGAGGACCAGAAAAGGAGATACTCAAGGATGTCAGGTGGGGGACAGTGTGGGTATATGGGTATGGGTATATATTACATTACATTAAATTTAGCAGACGCTCTTATACAGAGCAACTTACATTCACGTAAGTTACAATTTTTATCCGTTCACACAGTTGAATGTTTACTGAGGCAATTGTTGGGTAAGGACCTTACCCAAGGTGTGGGGTATATTGCAACAGTGGGGGGTGGGTACCAACAGTTGGGGTATATAGGAGGAGTGGGGGTGTATTAGACCAGTAAAGGTTTATAGGGTTGGGGGGGATGGGGGTAACTAGGAAAAGTTATTCATCACAAGCTAATGATTATTTTCAGACCTGTCATTGCTTGAGTAATTGTCTTGGGATAAACTAACTAACTGACCTGTGATGGGTTGACTGATTGATTCAGCCCTGTGATTGGTTAAATGATTGATTTCAGCCCTGTAGTTGGTTGAATGATTGATTTCAGCTCTGTGATTGGTTTTAAGTGACTGGGGTTCCTCTGTTTCAGCGGGATCATGCGGCCTGGAATGAATGCCATCATGGGCCCCACAGGGAGTGGGAAAACTTCGTAAGATTTATTATCACGTGATATGCTGCTTACAGCTTCTATGAGTGCATGTGGTATTATGCAAGCGCTCATAAAACACTGATGGCTGACGACATTTACACACACACGCCAAACGCAAGCACAGCCACGCACAAATGCACATACACGTGGCCCAACAGTACTGCTCTCCCTCTACAGGCTGCTGGATGTCATCGCAGGACGGAAGGACCCTCAAGGGCTGCGCTCTGGACAGGTGCTGGTGGACAGCAAAGTCGTGACCTCTGACCTGAGACTCAGCTCTGCGTATGTGGTTCAGGTGAGAGGGGAATGCTAGGGAGAGAGGGTGGAGCTGTGTCAGACCATCTTTAAACAAATGTCTGATTGCTATTTGAAGTTGGTGAATAGAATAGAGTGTCTGAGGACTGGTTTGTGATTAGTAAACTGGAGCAAACTCTGTTCTCAGATCAGTAGTTAGGCACAAGTTCCACATTGTATATTCTTCTACATTAACACTTGATAAGAGTATATAAGATAGATAAGTAAGACATAGATACTGTAGATAACATAGATAGGAAGACGTTTTAGGAAAAAAGGAAAAAGGTTTCCTTCAGTGATATAGTTCCATTTTCTCCATAATCTCTCTATAATTTTGAAGAATACACCTTTTTTCTTTACTTACCTGACCGACACCTGCCACTACCTTCCTCTCACTCTCTCTCTTTCTCTCTCCTTTTCTTTCTTTCAGGATGATATTCTGATGGGGACTCTGACAGTCAGAGAAAACCTGGCCTTCTCTGGGAACCTGCGTCTCTCACGGGCAGAGTACTCCTCAAAAGACAAAGAAGAGAAAGTCAGCAGTGTGATTAGAGAGCTGGGTCTGCAGGACTGTGCAGACACCAAGGTACTAAACATATCTAATTGCTGCAAAATGCAATTGAAACACCAGTGCAGTCACAACAGGTTGTAATGATAGTTGAATGGCATACGTTTGCATGGTATGGTGCATTGCCCTCTTGCTACCATTTTGCTCTGCACACACTTACTAAGAAGCACTCACTAACACAGATAAACACATGCAAAAACACAAGCAAACACATATAGGCAAACACAGACAAGCACTCACTCACTCAGAAAAACTCAAAGACAAACAAAAATACATGTATATATATACATGCATACACACACTCACAGATAAACACACTCAGACACGTACATGTAGATAAATACACTCATTCACAGACATACAAAGATTCACACACACGCACACACACATATATGTATATGTACAAACACACACTCACAGATTACACAAAGATACACATACATGCACACTCAAACAGAGGCAGAATCATCTCTGTGGTCCTGTTTTTCCACATATTGGAACAGAGTTTCTTCGGGGTGTTTCGGGTGGGGAGAGGAAGAGGTGCAGTATCGGCATGGAGCTCATTACCTCCCCTTCCCTCCTCTTCCTGGATGAACCCACCACTGGCCTGGATGCCAACACTGCCAACTCCATCATCTCCCTGCTGCACAGGTACATTCCTGAAACTCCCAAACCACTGAAGTAATGTGTACTTTTGACTACACATGTGTCTATGGGGGCTGGAACCTGCCATACAGCACACAGATGGATTATACCTGCAATGCATATGGAGATAACACTGATAAGATCCAGTAATTAAACTGTAAAAGTGAGTTCAAGGAGACGAGCACACATGTCTTTACTGGGCGTCACATACTGTTCAGATTTGCTTATTTAACTTACTATTTTACAACAATGCACAGAGTCTTTTTCAAGTCAGTAATATATAGCAGTGCAGGCTTGAAGCCTGTGCAGGGGATCGATTACTGAGTCTATAGCAGCGCACACATTAGGTCTGTGCAGGGGAATCAAATATGGATGGAAATGTCTTAAATATTTATGTACATCAAGTATTTAGCAAATGTATAAAGTAGAAAATATATGTATGGCCCATTCAGTGTATGAAACATTTGCTGATAAATGTTTACCTTATAATTGCATAAACATAAACAAAAACAAGGAACTATTTAAACACTTGAACATTTAACTGAAAAGTTTTTGCCTTAAATGTGTTATTTATATAATAATATATAGTAGTTTTTTAAATGCAGGCTTAATTGCTTTGAGTATTCTATGGTTGTGAACACATGACCCCTCGCACACAGAGTCAGCACTGAGGCAGAGGAGGAGATGCTTTCTTCTTCTGAGCTGTTTAATACAGGTTAACAGACGCTGTCCAGTGAACATGGTCCTCCTCTGAGCTGTTTAATGCCGGTTAACAGCCTATTCATACCTGCTTTTAGCTGTATTCCTGCTCTGGGTCTCACACCACAGGCTGTCCAGGAATGGGAAGACCATCATCTTCTCTATCCATCAGCCACGATACTCCATCTTTCGCCAGTTTGACCACCTCACCCTCATGAACAGGGGAGAGATCATCTACGCAGGAGCAGCGAGCAGAGCCATGGAGTACTTTGAGGAACTAGGTGAGACAGCGGTCAGAAAGAGAGGTACAGAAAGAGGGACAAAGAGAAAGAAAAGGGGAGACAGAGAGACAGACATTGATGGACTTTATTCAAAAGCTGTCACATTATGAAGAGCCTAAGTCAAAGCTGAATCAAAATAGAAGAACAAAATCAAAGGCATTAACACAAAAGAAAAAAAACTCACTACAGTTTTACAATTCTACTGATATGAATATCACAACAAAAAAAACACATATTTCCACCTAGTTAAAAGGTTTGCAAGAAGTCTTAATCAGGCAGGAGTCTCACACAGAGGAGGAGGAGGAACAGAGTCTGCCACTGCCAATCACTTCCCGTTTATAACAAACACATTCAACATGGGAAAGAAATTTCAAACCACTGACGAAATGAAGACTCAGATTCTGGTGTTCGTTATCACATCATTAGAAGAGCGCACGCATGGATTAGCCAATGACAATGTGTTTTTGTGTTTCAGGCAGATGCACAGAATAATAATTTATTCTTGCTGCTTTGTAGAAGGTTAATGTGTTTGTTTAATAGTGAGTGTGAAAATGTGTGACCACTGTGCAGGATTATAGTGTGTGTGTAATATTGTGCATTCATGGGTGTGTGTGAAAGTGTTTGTGTGCATATGTTAGAGTGTTTGTGTGAAAGAGTGTGTGTAAGTGTTTGCATACGTGTGCATGTGTGTTTGAATGTGTGTGAGAAAATGTGTGTGTGTGATTAATAATTGTGTGTGGCTTTATGGATATTCCTCAGGGTACCAGCGTGAGCCATTCAATAATCCTGCAGATTTCTTCCTGGACATAACAAATGGAGACATCGTCCCAACGCTGGACTCTCCTAAAGCAGGTCAGCATTCTTTCAGTCCTATCCTATACCCACAGAGTGCAAAATACTGTCAAACCATCAGAGTGCAAGATGCTATCAAACCCTCAGAATGGAAGATACTGTCAAACACTCAGAACGGAAGCATCCTCTTCTTTGTCCTTCATTCCTTTTGCATGTTTCTCTATCCCTCTTTATCCATTCTCTCTGATTCCCTGCTTCCCCTCTTTCTCTCATCCCTCTCTTTTCTCTCTATTTCCCCCTCTCCTCCTTTTGTGTCCTCTCCCTTTTTCCCTCCATCTGCTATGAACATTCTCCCTGTCCGTGTCTGCATCTGCGCAGGCCAGCTGCGCAGCCCTGCAGAGCTGGAGAAGAACCCTCTGGCAGTGCAGTACAGGGAGTCTGCACTGTACAGTCAGGTGACAGAGCAGCTGAGGCAGATGACTCAGGCAGTGGACCCCTCTGTCAGAGCTGTCAGGGAGAAAGCCAGCTACGCCACACCCTTCCACTACCAGGTGTGAAACCGCTCCGTCACTCACCACCACTCTGTCACTCACCACGGCTGGCCTGCATGCCACCACTGACTGTATCTGTCAGCATAGCTCAGTGCCGTGAGCTATAGAGCCCCTGCTCTCAGCCCGGGCAGTAAGTGAGGGACTTGGATGGGTTGAATCCTAACACAGCTCAAATTTTGCTGGAGTTGTTAAAGCTTCAGTGTGTGAGACTGTGTGTGTGTGTATTTGGGTGTGTATGTGCATTTGTGTGTGTGTATTTGTGTGTGTATATGTTTATTATACAGTGAGTTACACTCTGTATGTGACCCTCTCTCCCAGTTCATGGTGTTAGCTGGGCGCACGATTAAGAACATCTTGAGGAACCCTCAGACCTCCTACGCACAGATGGCCCTCAACATCTTTTTTGCTGTTTTGGTGGGTCTTATCTACTTTCAGATCCCCCACACCTTGCCAGAGGCCCTGCAGAACAGGTAACCATTAATACACCAACTGGCCATTAATAATTGTCAAACAAATAACCAACCAACTAACCCAAACTATTCAATTATTCATTAAATCAATCAACCAATCAACCATCAAAGCAATCATCCATCCAATCACCAGACTTTTACAGTGATGCTAAACCATCCCACCAAAAGAAGTGAATCCCAGTATACATAAGAATTTTTTACTTCATCATAGGTGAAAAAGTACAGAGGGTGAACTACAATCAGCCAATATTTTGGTCTAGAGACTTTTATCAACACTTTTCAGAATAACATCACTGAAACACACTTTAAAAGAATAGGCAGACTGACTCTATAGTGCAGAAATTCACAGGGTTGTGGTTGGAAATGCAGTTATCCACAAATAGGCGATCCATTGGCTGTACTGTAAAAGACTACATCAATCTTTGTGGACCAAATTCAGGCACTACAGCTGTGGGATCGAACAGGCACACATATTAATATGGATACAGTGACAATATTAAAAGATACAAGTAAATATCAATAAAACTGCTTGTAACTGCTGGTAACTGCATTTGACATGCTGGTGCACGCAGACCCAGTCTAGACGTGAAACAGTTTTATTGATTTGTCCTTGTGTTTTCAAGGTCACGTGAAGACATTCAAACAAACATTTCAGGTTATCACTGAAACAGCGCACACTCACACAGCCATATAATCAACAGACACAAACATCATCACACAGTGGTGGTGGGGTAGAGGGTTAAGCTGACCAGTGCACAGAAGCAGCAGGCACAGTAGAAGTAGCAAAAAAGGTTTATTTTCACAGATTTTTTGGGCAAACCACAAAACAGGAAAAAAATGGGGGGGTGCCCATTTTTCCCCCACTTCTGTTGTGTTTTAATGTGATTTGAACCCCTGTGCATGTAGTGTAGGGCATAGAGGCCTTTACTACAGCTGAGGAGTGCATGTTTCACAGCATGTACATAGCTAATGTAATGCTTCAAACACAGGCACACAAAAGCACAGACTCACATTTTCACATCTGTACCCTGCATTTCCTATTATGGAGGACAAAAGCTGGCTTATGTTAAAAATAAATAAATAAATAAATCTTGAGAGTAAATTCATAAATAAATAAATAAATGTTAATTGTTTCTGCATTTCTGCATTTATTTATTCCTGTACTTCAGTATCCAAAATGTTAACATGATGGGCTGTCCTGTAAAATCATTTGTGATTATTGATTGTCCAGTCCTTCCACACTTTTACAGTACAGAGGCAGAATCTCATTCTTATCACTGTTATCTTTGAGGTATTCAGCCATTGTGACATCATGCTGCTGACAGATGATCTCCCCTGTCTGTTGTGTGTCTCTGTGTGTCTGTGCTTCAGGGTTGGAGCTTTCTTCTTTCTCATCATCAACATGGTCTTTGGCAACCTGTCTGCTGTCGAGCTCTTCATCAATGAGAGAGCGCTCTTTATGTAAGTGTACATGTGCACATGTGTGTGTGTGCGTGTGTGTGCGAGCATGTTCGAGTGTGTGTTTGGACTGAGTCCATTTCCTTGCTGTTTCACAGAAACACGCATAAATGCACTTGGCTTCCATTTTAAGAATGGCTGATGCACAGAATCACCTGTAAGGTATGTGTTTTGGTTAATGAATATCTTTACCTTCTTTTTCCTGCAGCCATGAAAATTCAAGTGGTTACTATCGGACATCAGTCTATTTCCTGGCCAAGGTGTTTGCTGACCTGCTCCCCAACAGAATTCTCCCTATCTTCATCTTCTCCAGCATTTCTTACTATATGATGGGTAGGTAGTGGCACCCCACTCCTGGCCACCCTTCCTCTACCCCTGGAACATGAAGCCTTGTGCAGAGCCACTCACCGTCTCCTCCTTCCCCAGGCCTGAAGCCGGACGCAGACGCCTTCTTCCTGTTTGCACTGACTATGAGCTTGGTCAGTCTGGCAGCCGTGGGTCTGGCCTTTCTGGTCAGCGCCAGTGTGGCCTCCTTCGCCATGGCCAACATCCTCATCGCCCTGCCGTACGTCTTCATGATGGTGAGGACAGCAGCTGCTGATACTGATGATGGGGAAGATGATAATATTGATACAGATGAACAACATAATGTTATTTTTATGATGATGATGATCTCTCTGCCTGTCTCTCTGTTTTGCTCAGAAGCTGAGCCTCTGCTAAATCTGCCTGCTAGAAACTGACCCTGCTCTGTGTGTCATGTTTAAAGATTGACGCCATCTCACTCTCTGCCTGGATCAGCGACTAACCCCCTCTCTCTGTGCCTCCAGGTTTTTGGTGGTTTCCTGGTGAATCTGAACTCCATGCTGAATTGGTTGTCTTGGTTGAAATGGGTCAGCATTTTCCGCTACGGTCTAGAGGTGAGGAATAGGAGGATGAGCAAAGCACTTAAAATACTTGAGCAAAATACCGATGGTATACTAACTGTATCAATGAATGGCAAATTAATTAACAAATTCAAGGCATTCAACAATCAAAATGTTTTGAAATATATTTCATGTGTTGAAAATATATTTATTCACATTTGATATTTTTGATGTTACTTGGACTAGAATATAACTAAAGAAACTGTAAATAAAAGCTTTTCACTAAAAATTCTCAAAAATGAAATTATCCGTGCATATTACGTGACAGAATTTTGTAGCGATTACTGTGTCCTATCTCTTTGTGGTAACATTTGGACAGAGCCATTTCAGACTCTACTCTCACCCTGCAGGCAGTCACCATCAATGAGATGAAGGGGCAGGTGTTCACCAGTGGCAATGTCAGGTATGTTTAGCTTTGGCGCTACCTTGTGGGAAAGTCTGGCTATTACAGCAGGGGAGTAAATGTAATATGGCTTGAACATTTTAAATTACAGAAAATTTATGGTATGTACATTATGTACATTTAGACAGAAACAATTCTGGTTTACACTGCAGCTATGTATCTGATATATTCTGTGTTTCTATGTTTGTGCATGTATGTGTTTGTGTGTGTGTGTGTGTGATTAATGCTTGAGTGTGTATGTGCATGTGTGTGTCTGTATTTGGAGGTATGTACATGCATATATGTGTATGTCTGCAACAGGAGTTGTGTTTTTATTTAATCTCTTCTCTCTCTCTCTCTCTCTCTCTCTCTCTCTCTCTCTCAAATTCAAATTCAAATGAGCTTTATTGGCATGACAAAAACTCCATTTGTATTGCCAAAGCATTTCTACATACATTAAAACAAACAAACAACAAATACAGAAGTGTGTGTGTGTGTGTGTGTGTGTGTGTGTGTGTGTGTGGTGTGTGTTTGTGTGTGTGTGTGTGTGGTGTGAATGCGTGTGTGTGTGTGTGTGTGTGTGTGTGTGTGTGTGTGTGTGTGTGTGTGTGTGTGTGTGTGTGTGTGTATTTATTTCTTGAAGTGTTTTACCGATGGAGTGACTCTCTTTCTCTGTGGCAGGCATCCACATACCTAGCTGCGACTCTGGCACTATCTTGTTCCTCTCCTAGTAATATTCTTAGAACCTTACTGTCCTCAAACTTTTCAAAGTCTGGGTAGATTGTTTTGAATTCAGGAAAGAATTTCTTCCGGATATCTTTCAATTTGCAGCATTCACTCAAGAAGTGGAGCTCTGTTTCTATCATGCCCTGGCTGCAATGGGTACATAGTCTCTCTTCTGTGGGCAGCCATGTTTGCCTGTGTCTGCCTCTTTCAATAGCCAGGTTATGGTTGCTTAGTCTGTACCTGGTCAAGGTTTTCCTTTGTTTTGTATTAGATGCTGTGGACAGGTAGTCTGCTACAGTGTATTCTCTGTTTAGGGTCAAATAGCATTGAAGTTTACTTTGACTTTTTGTTGTTTCAATCCAATATGTCAGATAGTTTTCTTTTTGTGTTTTTATAATTTGGTTAGGCCGAATTGTTTGTGCGAGGGTGGCATAGTCCTGAGGCTGATTGTTAGTTGTATTAGTCTGGTTATTCTTGTTTGTCGTATTAGTTTGTGTGAGCCTCAAGACTAGCTGGCAGAGGGGACTTATTTTTGTGCTCATCTCTTGGCTTTTCAGGGCTTTAAAACAATAAGCGTTGGGGTCACTTGATTTGAGATGTTTCCAGAATTTGATGGCTCGTTTCTCAATTTTAATTGATAGGGGATAGTGGCCTAATTCAGCCCTGCATGCATTGTTAGGTGTGCTCCTCTGTACTTTGAGGATAGACTTACAGAACTCTGCATGCAGGGTTTCAACTGGGTGTTTGTCCCATTTTTCAAACCCATTGTACATGAGTGGACCCCACACTTCACTGCCGTATAATGCAATTGGTTCTATGACTGATTGGAAAATTTTGAGCCAGATTCTAATTGGTATGTCAAATTGGATAGATTTTTTAATGGCATAGAAATAATGGCATAATCTCTCTCTCTCTCTCTCTCTCTCTCTCTCTCTCTCTCTCTCTCTCTCTCTGTCCACCCCCTCTCTCTCAGTTTGACAGGGGAGATGTACATGGACGCTCAAGGTATTGACTACAGCCCGTGGGGGTTCTGGCAGAACCAGGTGGCGCTGTTTGGCATTATGTGTGGCTGCATGGTGCTGGCATACATCCAGCTCTGCAGGATCAACCGCTGGAAGTGAGGGGGGTGAAGCAGGGTTGAGGCAGGGGGCAGGGGGTGCTGCTTCTCTGCTTCTCAGGGAGCAGCTTCCGTGGGGATCTGTGCAGCAGAAGGCAAAAATGACTGAGGAGCTCCACACCAGCCTGACAGGAAGCAGCCGTGATGACAGGAAGTGATCCGCTGTCAGGTTCCAACACACAATGACTTCATGTCCCATTCGTTTTATGATTCAAACAACCAAATGGAAGAAAATACTGTTGAAAATAGAAAGCAGCATGTTATCATTTTCATTTCAATCAATGTTTTATTATTATTTAACATTGCTTTTCAATAGTCTCAATAGGACAATTTCCTCATTTTTACACTAATTGCTTTTCAATAGTCATTTTTGTGGTTATCTTTGAATGGCATCTTTGAATTTTAGGGTTAGAGGCAAATATAAACCACAAGCAGATCCTGACCAAGTGCTTAATCAAACCCTGGTCAATGAGAGAGGCAGACACAATCTCCCAAATGAGTATAAATCTATTCTTTGAAAGGATACATTCAAGTGCCTGTTGAAAAAGATAATTAATTCCTCCATTTCATGAGTGTAACTGGTGCAGAAAAATCCAGCCATGTTTAAAGGTCCCTGTATGGGGGGTAGGGGGCACAGCATCACCAATGCTGTGGTTTGTTTTGTGAATATTAGTTCTTATTATTTCATTATTGTTGATCATCACTGGTTTTGTTTTTAAATGTAAACATTAAATTACATGTATTGTTAGTGTGTGTTTGTCCTGACACTAACCCATCACTGACTTTTATCCATTCAAAAGGAGTAATGATCAGGAAAGAAGCCCAGTAAGCTTCTAACCTTGTGTGAGAAGCAGTTTAGAGCAAGGTCCTTAACTTGACCTGTTTTGACTAGTAACTGTAGAAACTGCAAGCTTTGTTGGTTGTTGTGGATGGCCGCTGAGAAACTTACACTCAATCGTGAGTCAGGCAGACAGCTTCAAACCCATAAACACATGCAGACTGCCTCAAAAATGTACCCTAAAGAGGTGCATTTTGGGGGTCAGGAAATTGCCGGAAACTGTACTGGATGAGAAGGAGTAGAACGTGGGATATCACAGTACTGTAGATCAGCAATCATGTGATCATTCATCATTCATTTCATCAGCAGTGGGGCAGCAGTGTAGTGCAGTGGTTAAGCAGCAGGAATCGTAACCGAAAGGTTGCCAGTTTGATTCCCCATGAAGGCACTATTGTTGTACCCTTGGGCAAGGTACTTAACCCACAATTGCCTCAGTAAATATCCAGCTGAGTAAATGGATAACATTGCAAAACCTGTAATTGATATAAGTTGCTCCAGGTAAGAGTGTCTGCTAAATGCCAATAATGTAATATCAGGAGGAATTGACAAAAAAATGTAATATCATATTTATCTAGCAGTTTAGGTAAGCATTTTGGTTTCCAGCCCCATGTTCAGAATGATCATTGCATGTCTGGTAAAATACATTCAGAAACCACTCAAATATTCAGTACTGTGACACTGAATGATGACGGCTTGAGAACGTCGGGAGAACAGCAGGACAATTTCCTCATTTTTACACTAGTATTTATTCACAAGGAGAGAAAGCACACACACTGACAAAATAAATACATTTAAAAGTTTTCATTAGATGAAAACAACAAACTAAAAAAGAAAATATGACACAAATTAAAACAAAGAGCCTTGGTTTTTCTTTTACAGGCTTTTTTTGCTTTTCCCCTTCGTCTAGCGCGATTTCTTACTCCAAGCCTCTCTGTCATTCCCAGTATGAGAATGTTTGTTTTTGTGTGTGTGGTGTGTGAGGGAGAGCGTGTGTAATTGTGTGTGTGTGAGTGTGCATGTGAGAGTGCACACATGAAAGAGTGTGTGTGTGCATGTGTGTGGGGTTAGAGAGAGAAAGTGTGTGTGCTTGCACGTGTGTAAGTGCTTTCATGTGGTTGTCACTGTTGTGTCATTTTGTATCATTTTGTGTTGTGTTGTGTTGTATTGTGCTGAATGTTGTGTTGTGTTGTATGGTGCTGTGCTGTTTGAGATGGGGAATTCTCTACAGCTCGTCTTTCTCCTCTCCTTCGCAGATACATGCTGCCCTCTGGCTGTTCATGAAGGGTCTGCAGCCCAGTGTCCACACTGTGTTGAACAGGGTGTCGGCCACTGTCTCACAGGCTGAGAGAGGGAGAAAGAGAATGTGTGAAACAGGATGTCTGCACACTTTCAAAAGCTGCAAGACGCTCTGAGAGAGTTAGAGGAATGGAAGAAAAGGGGGAGAGTGATGTAGGGAACAGGGAGATGGGACAGAGACAAGTGAGGAGGGAACAGGAAGAGAGTTGGTACTAACAGAGAGTCAGTACTAACACTTCCCTTAACAGACAGTACTGGCTGTCTGTTAAGAGAAATATTAGTACTGAGTAACAGAAAGACAGAACTAGCATTTCTCTTACCAGACAGTCAGTACTAACAGAAAGACAGTACTAACATTTCTATAAATATGTCTATTTAAACATACTGACAGCAGTATGAAGCCTATTTGAGTGACATTACCTTACACATATTGGGCAAGCACTAATTACAAAGTAAATATTCCCAAACTCTAAACCACACAACCACCCATATGCCTTTTTCATCTAACCAGAGGACCAGCTAGCCAGCTAGCTAGGACTAGCCATTGCAGCTAGTCCTGAAAATCGTTATGAAAGGAAATATTGTAAGCTAGCTGAAAAGAGGTTTCCATTGATCATTCATCTCCACATTTGTTCATTGCTTTGGCACCAGGTGGCTAGGTATCAATGTAGTTTGATAAATACACGTCTGATTTTTATTGGTAATAGGTTAGCCATAATGTTGCAGAGGCCAGGTTACTTAGTAGTTAATGGAGCCATGCAAAGACAGTACACTCAGGCTTGAGGGTTAGGGTTAGTGTTAACCCTCGCTATTTGTTAGCCAAGCTGAAAGAGACATGTTTTTGCCATGAGGAGCAGACGGGGCAGCTGGGTAAGTGTGGAAAAGACTTGGAAAAGTGAAGATTAGGCCTTATGAGATTATAATATGACAGGTATATGAGATATAACATGCTGGTATATGAGATTTCAAATCCTTTAAATGGCAGGTGTAGATACTGCATCACATGTACATTGGTAATCAGCAAATTCAGTGTGATCAGCACAGCCACTCCTGCATCAGACTTTTATCAGCAATAACAGCATGTCTGATCACGGTGTGTCAGCATATGTGGGGTTTTTATTACATGTAATAGTGCATGAGAATGGCTGACCTTCCACCCTTGACACAAAGCCCAGGCTCTTCTTGAGGTCGGAGCAGATGCCATGTAAACACCAGCGGAACTTAGAATCACAGCGGTACTTATTGGCGCCGCAGGTGTCATAGCAAAGGTCCAGCTGGTTACAGCACTTCGTCATTGCTGGGATCCCCATGTCCACCTGCCCAGCACAGAGAGGTCACCATAGCAACAGACAGGTGTGTGAGTTTGTGTGTGTTATTGTGTGAGTATATAAACAGACTGAAGGCTGTGTGAGTTTGTGTGTTATTGTGCGAGTTCATATACAAACTGAAGTGTGTGTCCGTTTGCATAGAGATGGCAAGGGTTGTAATTGTGCTTGTGTAGACACTGAATGGTGAATATGTGTTTGTATGAAGGTAGACAGCCGCGTCAGTTTTTTTGAAGATTGACAGGTATGTGACAGGTACGTACTCCCTCAGGTACGGGCAGGCCCAGGAAGTAAGAGCTGCAGCCGTCGGGCTCAGGTGTCTTGTAGTCGGGCCGAGGAAGAGGAGCCTTTCCTGAAAGAGATGATTAGCATCAGGAAGATGATTGATAGGACCGATGTTCCCCACCACAAAAATGACCCAAATTATTCAGCATCCGTGCAGCTAACTGTCTGAATGCACTTCCTGTAAGCCGCTGTGGATGAAAGTGCCCATTGAACATGTGTGAATGTAAAAATCAGTCAGTCCAAATCCTACTCCACCTTCAGCAGAAAGTCTAATAATACAAACCTGCAACTTTTGAATAGGAGGGGCCTTTTCCTTAACAATTTGAATACATGCTAGATTTTTGACAATAAAATATACTTCAAGGACCTACAGATCCTTGCTGTCACATAGAAAGTCAACTTGTTGCATGAATCACAATATTTACATTCCATCTTTATTATTATTTATTGCTTTGTTACTATTAGACTTCTGTCAGTTCACAGTAGTCTTACCACAAGTATTACCACAAAACTCTTTCCTTTCACTAGATAAGTCTGTGAGGGTGAAAGTGCTAATGAGGATGTCCCACCCAGACCAGAGTCCAGTCCTCCCCCAGGCTAGCGTTAGCAGCTTCTTCACTGAAGTGTTGTTATTAATGGTAATAAAAGCAGCTGTAGTGACAGATATGTGCCCTGACTTTACTTCTCTTTGGATCCCTGGAAGCTACATTAAGTGGTTAAAAATGTATAATCATACAGGAGAGTGTTAAAACTCATACATCACCTGGACACAGTATACCCAGAACACAATCCCCCTGCACAGCATTAAAAATTAGTTATACCGTAAATAAAGAATACAGTCTCCAGACACTCCTTTACAACCAACATAAAATCCTACCTTCATGGATCTTAAATGTTTTATTTCACTTTAAACCTCTCCTATAACCGTATCATCTGCTGAATTCCATAATGATTTCTATCTGTCATGTATTTTATTTTCTGTTATTCATGCTTTGTTGATTTTTATGCCAACACTACACAGCACCTTGAAATGGTTTAAAATGAATGACTATATATGAATGAATGATGATTATAAATAAAAAAATATATAATGATGATTATTATTAGGAGCAGTAATAGTACTGCTCAACACAGTCTTAAATGTGAAAGCTAGTCACCGTAGATTTAGAATGATCATGGTTTAAGGTATCAAGAGGACAATGAGTGGATGTTCTCTGAGGTACACAGACACACAGCTAACAGGGTCTCTCTGTAATAAAGTGGCCCTCTACACTTGGACATGGGCTGCCATTTATATCAAAGCATGGAGCTCATTCAGTGAACTCCATCTGTGGCTTTCACCCCATGTGTCCCAAAACATTATTTTTATGCGTACAAATATTTTGTGTCTCATTCAAGGTGTTTTTTTCTTCCAAATTTTCAATACTGTGAAATGTATTGTCCCAGTTATTAGGGATTTATGCTTTTGTGCTGTTGATTTATTCCCTCTGCTGTTTGTTAGCTGTTTTTTCTCCTCCATTTTTACAGGTTCAGGTCATGATTTCACTCTACTGCAACAAGCCAAGGTGCATGTAAATAAATGGTGTTAAAAATAAAGTAAAATATGAAATATGAAATTTTCCATGCGAGAGGCAGAGGAAAATATGAAATTATCGATCTGAGAGGGCGAGGAAATATGATATTATCGATCTGAGCAGCAGAGGCAGCATGGGTCTGCTCTTACCATATCTGCAGCGATACTGGCACACTCCGTCTCTCCCTCCCAGCAGTTCCAGCATGGAGTCGAAGTAGCTGTTCACAGCCTCGAAGCTCCCCCGGATAGAGTTCAGCCCCCAGTCAGAGTCCTCCTCCTCCGTCTGCGTGCCGTTGGCTGCCTGCTCTGGGGCCACGGGGTCAGCGTCCTGAGCGACAGTGACCCGCAGAGCGAGACACATCAGGAGGAGAATATGAGGACGCATGCCGCAGCCAGGGAACAGAGGGCAGGAGGGACAGAGAGACTCGACCGGCTACAGACAGCGCAGAGTCAGAGCGATACGCAGAGAAGGAGTGTGAGAGCAACACAGAGAGAATGAGTGAGACACAGACATGCACACTCTTACATTGGCCCTATGCGCAGACTTGGACTTCAACCTGTAACTGAAACAGACAGACAGCAAGGCAGGGCCACTGTGGAGGAACAAAGATCACCTCCTATCTCACTGAGCTCAGGTCATTGCAGTTTCATTTAATGCTGGAGATGTGCGATTTCTCCAATAATAAACATATCATTTACATTAAATTTACATTTATTCATTTATTCATTCAGCAGACACTTTTATCCAAAGCGATGTACAAAAGTATCAATGTATCTATCTCTCATACCTCTCTGTATGTGTTTTCATATATGATAAGACACTCTTGCCCTGATTGGGCCTGATATCTTTCATGTGTTATTTACACAAGAATTACACTGAAGACAAATACAATATAAATAAATTTCTAATTTTGAAATTGAAAATGAAGAAAATTAATGTATTACCAGAAGTATGTTATTCCTCAATGGATTAATTAGCTGCTGTTTTCAGGTGATATCTGGTGACCAATGACTGTCCCTAGAGCATGTGCGGCAGAGGTGCTGGCTGCCCCTCCCCAAAAAGCACTGACTGCCATTTGCTGCTGAGAGACACACTCAGTGCCCTGTGCCAGGACACACAGGATATGGCTGGTGACTGCCAGCAGGGGGAGCACTGCTCCCATGAACGCCACCTCAGGGAGCCACTGCTGATCTGCACTGCTTAGCTGAGGAATGTTGTAGTGTCTGAGCCTTGGGGGCCAATTGGGAGTTCACTAAGCATCAGACTGGGGTCAGATATTAACTGTACATATGCAGTTAAAGTATTTTCAACTAGCTTATATATAGGAATATAATATTTTCAAATACAGAGTATTTGACTTTACAAATGTAATTGAAAAACACACAAAAGATTTATTGAATTGCATCTTGAAAATATATTACAATTCTCTTAAAAGCATTTGACAGACTATTTCCAAAACATAAAGTATTTGACTGTTGAAGTGTGCTCCATCTACAGCAGTGTTTCCCATTCCTAGCTCTGGCTGCCCTGGTGTCTGCCGATTTTCATTTATTTGTTAAACATATTTTAGTGAATATCTGTCCATTGAACATATTTGTTTCAGCTTTCAGAGTTAAACATAATTAGTTTTTCAATTTCCTTTTCTAGGACCCATTGCACAACTCTCAATTAAAGTGAATACTTGTTTATATTACGCATTTGTTTGAAGGACTGAAGGATGAATGAATTGAAATAAATTAGGGATATCTCACATGTATACTTTGGTTCGAGTAAAGATGGCTCCAACAGCCCACGCCTGAACCACAACAGACATCAGAGTTTTTAGTGGAGTGAAACACAGAGCAGTGTTCATTACTGAGAGCGCAGCTGGACTGAAAACCAGCCGACTCCAACACCAGGAGAGGGAAACACTGACTTGCAGCAATCACATTTACAAAAACAGGTTTACAAAGAACATGAAAAAATCTGTCACATTCATTGTCAGTCATAACCAAGGTAAACAGTTTTGAAGGGACCTGAGATCCCTGTTAGTACTGTGTGAAAGCTACATGTGGAACACATTACTTTCTTTAAAACTAACTTTGAACGAGCTTAAGTGTTCGAAATGTAATTTCCATTTGGATTTTGTTGTTTAGCAGACGTTTATCCAGAGTGATTTATAGAGAACAGGTACAAAATGCATCTAGCAAAATGAGCTGAAACACAGGACACTCCTGACAGTGACGGAAAATGCGTCATCCCTGCATAGTGCTGATAACGAGTGGGTATGTGCTTCAATACATGAGTGCAGTAACACATACCCTACAATGAGACTACAGATAAGGGAAGGGGTGAGTCATGTTTGGGGGGAGCAGCCATAGTACAGCCTGTAAAGGTGGGTCTTCAATTTGTGTCAGAAGATGGCCAGACACCGCAGGGACACTGGGACCAGAGCAGAGGACAAGACAAACCCATGGCAAAGGGGTGGGGAGGAGGAGAACCAGGCATCCTGAGGTCACAGAATGCAGTGAGCTTGCCTGTGTGTAGGGTCTGCTGATGGTTAGAATGTAAGGGAGAGGCCATTCCCCTCACTGCCCAATCAGCCAACACCAGCGTTCTGAAAGGTGGGGAGGGTTGAGGTGGACTTGTAATTGACATGTATCAGGAATGCATTTGATGAAAGTACTTGAAAGTATGTAAAATATACTTGTTTTTCTATGAAAGTATATCAATACAATATGGTTTTCCTATAATGCAATATAATTCTTCATCGTTTGCAGCAGTTCAGAAGGACCGTGTATTAACAATTATCAATTATTAATAATAATACTAGCCACCTGCTAGTCTTGCAGTGACCGGTTCGTTTGTCAGTGGATTAATGACAGCTGACAGGCCTGGCGACCTGTCTACAGTGTGGCTAACTGTCCTGGGGAAATCCTGTTAGCTACGCCGAATTAAAGCTGCAAAAATGTACATTATAGAGAAAACATCCACGCTCTTGAAGATATCCGACATCGGGCGCTCACTTAATGTTTATAGGAACGTGAAGTAAACAGTTCCTCAGCCTCTCACCTTAAACATACATTTCAGAACAAGATTTTTGACGGTAATAGATACATTACAATACATGTCATTCCAACGGCATAACGTTCAATATGGATCCCTTTTCATTCCATCAAAACGTTTTTAAACACTAAAACAAACACAAACTAGTGCTCAAACAAACTTTATAATCAGCACGATGCCAAACGCTCTCGCACTGGCATCATCCGCTCCGCCTTCAAGGGAAATACGCACACGTTGAGCTACCTTTTTTCGCACCTTCAGTCAACGCATAAGTACCGCATTTAAGCAACACAAAATATAACCACCGTCGAACGCCCAGAGGATCGTGCTTCATGTTACAAAATAGCAATGACAGTCTCATCAACACATAATTCAAGCAACAATAAATTCGAAACAGTTTTCCTCGCAAAAGAACAGATCACAAAAAAACCATTATGCTTTTCAGTTAGGACCAATGAGCAGTATTTTCTTTTTCCTTGAAAACACTGAAGTGCAGCGTCAGCGGCTCTTTAGTTGCGACACAGCGAATGTGTCGGCTTTCCCAAAGGAAGCAGCGCTCTCCACTCCTCTGAGCCACTCTTTGCACTTTCTGATAACTGTCTCGTCCACATTCCGGTTTTCTTCTTCGTACTCTACGTCGTCATATTTATAGTGCTCATTCAACAGAGAGATTTTAACGATTGCACTGATGTCACTGATATTTCCTGCTTTGGGTACAGGAATGTTGCTTCTGGGTCCTTGGACTATTCTGCAGGAAAAATCCTGTCTGCGACGAGAGCCTGAAGACGAAGCGCAACTCGCCATCTGCTTTATCAAACTGCGCTTCTGAAGCACCTGCACGGACTCGGGAGTGAGGCTGAGGGACAGCCGTATCTCCTCCTCCTCCGGTTCCTTCGGCATGTTCCGTGGGGAACGCGCACCCCTTTTCGGTGTACCCGAGAGCGGCGCGCTGTTTTGGGGCAGATTCAGACACGGGGGCTTGCCTTCCACCCGCAGATTGCCCCCTTTATGAATCGGAAGTTTGCTCTTCGATTGAGTCTTTCGTCCTAGCTGTTTTAGACACGCTGACTTAGCGGTCCGGTCTTCTTCAGAGTCCTGCTCTGTAGTCGTTGTGTTAAATAGCGGCTGAGAAACGCTACCAGGATGCTCCTCTCGGAACGCGTCTCTAGTTGGGGAAGAAATCCTCGGTTTTACAGGTGGGAACGGCATTTTAGTTAGAAGCAAAATCAAATAATACATAAATTCTGCATTCGATGTAAATTCTTCGAAAAAATGTAAAAACGGCAAAAGTTCGTTATTAACAATTTCAACGTCATCATCCGTCTCATTCAGCACAGGAAGTCCCACCAATGCGTCTCGCTCCCCACACGCACCCTACCTGTTCCCTACCATACCCCGCCGCGCGCGATCCCTGCCACCTTTATTGCCTTCGGAAGAGGGCGTGGCTTCGCAAACACGCACGAGAAACGTAGTAAAACCATAGCTGTGAACCCCGCTGAGAACCACAAATAACGTCTAACCTAATACCTATAACCCTATACAGTGAGCAACACATGGCTGCATACAGCTGTTAAACTGAACAGATCATCATGGAAGTTGTGTTCAGCATCTCAGCTTTAGTGGTTAGGTTAGGTATCTTCCTATTAGGTATTATCCCACTAGGGGAAAGTGTTTTGTAGCCAGGGTTCACATCCAACAGACTACGAAAGAACAACATTGACTACAACATCAGCACAATAATCATGGTACAGTACATAGTACAGCTAGTACAGGGAATGGAAGTTCATACCATGCAAAAAATGTGCCGTGTGCAAATGTACAAATGTGCGATGTACTGGGAAAAGGAAATTCATACCATGTACAACATGCTAGTGTGCAAATATGCAAGTGTGGCAGTGTACAAGGTAGTGCAAGGAATGCAAACCAGAGTACTATCTGCCATTAAGCATGTCAATAGCAGGGATGAAAGAGACACAGAGTCTAGTCCTACAAACAGTAGCCCTGAAACGCCGACCTGAGGGCAATAGCACAAACTCCCTCTGAAGTGGATGGTCCTGACAATCCAATATAGTGTAAGTGTAAGGACCTGTCTGTTATAAATGTCCAAAAGCTTGGCATGGCTTCCCTGAGATCTTGCTGGCTATATTAACAAGACTTCCAAGTCTGTTCTTATTGGATAAATTTAAGCTTCCAAACCATGCAATAATACAAAAGGTTAAAACAGATTCAATGAAATGTCTGTAAAAGAGAGTCATCATCTCAGTAGAAATGTTAAAAGAGTTAATTTTTCTCAAAAAAATAAAGTCTTTGCTGGACCTGTTTTGAGGTAGCATCAACATGGGATTCAAAACACAGTTTGTTATCAAGAACAATACCCAAATATTTGTAGCTATCCACTAGGTCAATGTCGAAACCTTTTACAACAGTAGGCAGAGTGCTTGGTTGTGACTTCCTAAAATCAATGTTCATGTCTTTTGTTTTTGACACATTTAGATTGAGGAAAGACTCATCACACCGAGCCACAAAGTCATCCACCACCAGCCCATGATCCTGTTCCTCCCCTTCAAGAAGGCTAACAATAACAACAGCGTCAGCAATCTTTAAACACAGTGAAACACATTTAAAAAAAATATCCTGAGCTGAATAAAAAAAATAAATAAAATAAAATAATACACCATATGTCCCTATGAAATGCTGCACCTGTATTTGTGACATCGTTTGAAAGACATGATCTGATCTGCACTGTTAGTGGCCAACACGCCTGCTTACATCCAATGGTAGCATATCTACTGTCACAAACAATCTGCCATCTGCATATTATTGCTGGTTTGCTTTCAGATACATCATTTCGGTTTGTCACCATGACCTACATCATACAGCATACATAGCTCTCACTTCACAAGTTTGCTTTAATGAAGAGTGTTTTGTACAATTACAGTTATGATTGTTTATTTTGGTAAATACATAGTCAGTCCAAAACGTCTAAAATACAAATTATTTTAGTGTACAAAGAATGTGAAAAGGTGTTCCTGGAAACCTTGTCTTAAACTGGCTTGTCTTAAAGTGGAGACTGGAAAAGGATAAAAGAGCATTTTTCGGTCCAGTATGGAAACTGTGTTACACATGGACGCCTCCTTTCCTCCTTACACATGTGAATAATGGCTCAATTCAGCTCTAAGGCACATCAAAAGGCTTACATATCTAAAATGTTGCTGCCCTGCTCACCATCTCAAAAAAGATACAATAGAATCACACCTCTCCCATCTGAGACCGTACTGCTATAACACAGCACAAGGAAAAATAATGTAGAATTGTTAGTGTTAAGAACGATAACACATTCTTCAGTAAAAAAAAAATATATATTTATGCAAATAAATATGTGTAGTTAAATATTTATGTAGAAAATTAAAATTTCTCTCATATTTACTGTTTGCATAGAAGAACTGCTCTCTAATAATCTGAGGAATTTGGCAAGCCGTTTTAACATATAATCATTCTACTACAAAACATACATATTTATGACTGATCAGGATATTACCTCTAGATATCTCTATTTTAATTATGACTAGTTATATTTTCAAATAAAGATGTCTTTAATTAGAAATAGATATATCTAAAATACAATAATAGATATCTGAAATATTTTTCTGACTACACAAAAATATATCATTGATATCTTGAGGCATAATTTCTGTTAGTCAGAATGTCATTTCAGAATTCAGTTGTAGATATCTGAAATTGGAATTATGACTAATCAAAACTGAATTGTGACCAGTCAAAATAATTTTTAAATAAATGAAAATTGATAATGGGAATCATTACCATCACTAATGGTAAATGAATGATACCAATTACTGAATTAAATATATTTGTAAATTAATTTTGAGTAGTGAAAATGTAATTACAGTTAATCAAAATATTTATGACCAATCAAAAGTGTCTGACAGATATCTTTATCATTGTAAAGATATCATTACTAGATATCAAAATATAATTATGCTGGAGTAAGTAAATGTTAAAACCAGAAATGAGTCAGCAT
Organism: Megalops cyprinoides; assembly: GCF_013368585.1. Taxonomy (NCBI): domain Eukaryota; kingdom Metazoa; phylum Chordata; class Actinopteri; order Elopiformes; family Megalopidae; genus Megalops; species Megalops cyprinoides. The sequence goes on from NC_050583.1 coordinate 45,098,873, forward strand.
GGTGGAACTCCATTGAGACAGGAGGCAGGCTTCAGATCAGACAGCGGGCATGTTTCTGATCAGACAGTATGGAGTTCAGCTCATAAAGTAGGTGGAGTTGAGTTTGTACAGTGAGTGGAGTTCAGCACATACAGTGCTTGTAGTTTGGCCTGTAGAGAGGGTGGAGTTCAATGGGTGGAGTTCAGCTTGTACAGTGAGTGGAGTTCAATGGGTGGAGTTCAGCTCAAACAGGTGGTAAAGCACTTCATCACAGCATCCCTGATAGACATTTAACAACACAATTACATTTAACATGAGAGATGAGAACAGGCCAGTCAGACCATCTTCGTGTGTAATTTTTACATATATCTAAAGTAATAATTTTGTAATGTTAATAGTTTACAAATGTACACATAAGTAATATGATAAATCACAGTATATAATACAACAATATATATAAAACAAAACTTGAATTTATTACACATGGGCTTGCAAACCTATTTGCCTTTTGCTTTGCAGAGTTTCAGTAGTTATAAAGGTTATCCCTTCTCCTTAGGTTTTCTAATACTTCCTGGGTCTCAGGTCTGACTCTTGGCATATCTGTAACCTCATCACCAGCAAATCTACCACAAAGTAATTTCTGTATGTCCAATGAAAGCAAAGTGGCTCCTGCCATTCTGAGGTGGCTCTTACACAAGGGAAAAGAAGTTGAAACTGTCACGATGCACCTGGCCTTTGGTTTGATGGCTCAGATTTTAGGTAGAAATGTATATATACATTTAAACATGCTTTCCAGCATTGTCCATTTTTATGAGGAAAGGCTGATGAAGTGATTAGCACTGGCTGTATGCAATATAATCCTACAGTGCTGCAGAGACAGTATGTTTGAGAGATCTTACCTTGCAAATGGGATGTAGGAGATGCTGTACCTACAAGCAGGAAAGGATTATTAGTGTGCTGGTGAAATTTTGCTGTCGTGTCAGTAATTTAGTGCTGCTCTTGCTGCCCTGAGTCTGGGCTGAAGTTCAGCTATACTGAGGACGCGCATTCACAGCAGAGATACAGGTTTAACACAGGCAATGCTACACAGTAATGCTGCAGTGTGGAGTAGTGTACGGTCAGAGTGTGGAGTAGTGTAGGGTCAGAGTGTGGAGAAGTGTGGAGCAGCAGTGTGGAGTAGTGTAGGGCAGCGTTGTAGGGCATGTAGTGTGGGGGGGTGCTTGTGGTGGCTGAGGACTGGTGCATGAGCCAATTAAAGGATCAAGGACAGAAATATCACCCCTCAATCACCCCCCTCTGAGAGACTCACCACGTCATCGCCAGGAACTGCAGGATGCAGAAGAGAATAGCCAAGCCATTCTTCTGCCACTGCGGAGGGAAAGCAGAGTGTTTATGGCTCAGGTATATGCAGGAGAAAATACTGCAGTTACTGATGGCAGCAATATGCTGTGGTGGTAAGGAGCAGGGCTTATAACTCAAAGTTAATTATAACCATAACTCAGTTATAATGGATCAGAACATCGGCAGCCATTATTTACAAAAATGAAAAAAAGAATAACATAAACTACAGGCAATTTTCATGTATAATTCAAAGGTATTTGATAATTAAGATTAAACAGTCCAGTGTTTGGACCTTTGTAACAACATGTGTGTGGAGCTTATGTTACAGTCCTGAATACACACAGAACTGTCCAACTGGACCAAACATGAAGTTATAGGGAAAGCTCTTAGAGGTCATAATTTAATCATTTAAATTTTGAGAATTATTATTTCAGACTGTGGCAATGATTTAAGACTCTTGTAAGGGAGGATTCTTACCCAGAAGACGGAGCACAGTGTCAGAGCCAGACAGAGCTGAGGGGAGAGAGTAAGAGGGCGAGTGAGGTGGTACCTGGCACACTGCGTGTGTTTTAGGTCACATTCAGCAGAGCAGGATGTGAACAGGACAAAGTGGAATACAGAGAAACTGCATTACAAAGAGGTGTGAAGAGCTGAAACACAGACCTCAGGTGCAGCATTAAGCAGCCACTTCCGTCTGTAAATCCCTCCGTGCTGCTGAAGGAGGATTACCACGCTGCTGTCACCTGGAAACCCGCGTGTTTAAACTGTGTGTACTGACACGTGTCTATCCCTGTGTGTGTGTTTGAGTGTCAGTACTTACACGTGTCCATGCATGTGTGTGTGAGAGTATGTGTGTGCGTGAGTGTGTGTCTGTGTGTGTGTGTGTGTGTGTGTAAGAGTGTGAGTGTATGTGCGTGTGCGCACCCAGTCTCAGCTGTACTGTTACAGCACTTCATTACACCAACCATCCAGTGACCTCATCAGTAATGGACATGAGAGAAAAGGGCTCCATCTCTCTCTGCAGAAGAACCTCCAGCTCGACTCACTGAAAAGCTCTAACTAATGACAGTTAAAAAGCATGTATGAGCTATGTAGAAGACACTTTATGCAAGCGTATGTATGAGGTATGTAGAATACACTTTATGCAAGCTGTATGTGTGAGCTATGTAGAATATATCGTATGCACGCTTTATGCGTGACCTATGTAGAATATCCTTTACGCATGCTGTATGTACAGTATGAGCTATGTAGAATATACGTTTGCATGCTGCATGTGTGAGCTATGTAGAGTACAGTACAGTATGAACCATACCAGCATTACACACGTTGCCACAAGCCTTGTGGGCTCAAACATTCTCTTGAGCTGTTTCAGAGGTCCCATCAGGAAGCAGGTGCTGGAGGGAGTGAAGGAGTGAGAGGGACAGAGAGACAGACAGTGAAGCACTTAGGTGTCGCAGATACATAAAGAGAGAAAGGCAACATTGTATTTTGAGCAGCCATTACAATAAAGCAACTCTGAATTGAGAACATCATCAGTATGATGTAGTGGTAAGGAGCAGCAGTGTGGTGTAGTATTAAGGAGCAGTGCAGCAGTGTACTTTAGTGGTAAGGAGCAGCAGTGTGGTGTAGTATTAAGGAGCAGGGCAGCAGTGTAATTTAGTGGTAAGGAGCAGCAGTGTGGTGTAGTATTAAGGAGCAGGGCAGCAGTGTGCTTTAGTGGTAAGGAGCAGCAGTGTGGTGTAGTATTAAGGAGCAGGGCAGCAGTGTGATTTAGTGGTAAGGAGCAGCAGTGTGGTGTAGTATTAAGGAGCAGGGCAGCAGTGTACTTTAGTGGTAAGGAGCAGCAGTGTGGTGTAGTATTAAGGAGCAGGGCAGCAGTGTGCTTTAGTGGTAAAGAGCAGCAGTGTGGTTTACCTCAGTAAATATTGAGCTGTGTAAATGGATAGCATGTAAAGAATTATAAAATATGTAAGTTGTTCTACATTAGAGCATCTGCTATACAATCATAATGCCTCAGTAACAATGTTCATTTCATATTTTCCATCCACATCCTGCATGTGGATATTTTAATCTGACACTGTCAGTGTGCAAATCTCCACTGAGAAAGATTTTATATCATAACTAAATCTCCTGTTAAAACAAAGGATAAAATAATGTGTACAGTTCTGAAGCAACAGCTAAAACTGAACAAAATCAGCTACTGATTGTATTTTTGCTATTTTCATGTTAATTGTTGTATTTCTGTATCCTCTGAATTTCTGTCAGTTTTAGCTGCCTTCTTGGCCAAACCTCCGTGGTAAAAGAGAATTCTAAGTGTCTCACAGAATCATTACTGCAATAAAGAAGCCCACTAACATTACCTGAACAAAGCTGCAGCATTCCCCACTGTGTAAAACACTGCAAAGAGGGGCATGCCATTTGGTAAGAAGAGCAGTGCAGTCCCCTGTGTAAATATTACAGAAGCACAACACCAGAGTATTAGAGTAAGACTCCATTCATACCTGTTCCGTTACACCAACACCCCCATTCTGAAATGTTCTGTTAAACCACAACAATTTCAAAACATTCTACCAAAACAAGACAGTTTTACTCTTAAAATAACTTTAGCTGCCAGCAAGGAACTCAAGGGAAATTTTCATATTTCACTTTTCATATTTATCAATGGTGTTTTAAACCAAGCATAGCTGAAATATTGCCTATATTTGTTTAAGTCTCTGTTAGTAAAGCCTGATCATTCAAACAAAATATTATCACATGAAACATAGAGGGGATCAAAAATCTACTGCTCACCAGTTCACATAAAAATCTACAGTATGGCGTTAAACCGGATAAAAGCGTCTGCCAAATGTATAAATGTACACCGTCAGCGCACAGCGAAGCATTTTCAACGCTTGCATTTTTGACTCTTTAGCACCACCTAAAGTTCGCGTTAAACACTGCAGGCATGCCAACAGATTCACTGCCGCTTTCTCACATATTTTGTATCCTGTTCTGATTTCTTACTGAATACTTTTGCCCTGACGGAAAGGTCTCTTTATTTCTGTCCTTACTAATTAATACTTACATCTGTCCTCTTAGAATATCATACAGTTAACGTGATAATTCAGTAATGAAACACACACACACACACACAAAGCAAGACAAAATAAAAAAATAAAAAAAAACTTGAGCAGAGCTATAGTCTGGTCCACTGTGTGGAAATGTCAGATATCTCCATGAAAGCTTCTGTTAGCTTCATCAGCTGTCTCTGTGCCGTACTCCTGATATACAGCTATGGATCTTATTGTGGGTTATTATTTTGCATCTTATGATTTCCACTCACACATAATAAATAAATTACCCAAATCAACAGAGTCTAATGAAGGGCCACAGTTTTTTTGACCTTGAAAGTTTCCATGGACCTTAGTAAAACCCACTGCCTGCATGGACCTCAGTGTGGCTGATGTGTGTGAGATTACAGACACCACTGTCAGCACCTGTCTCGGTGCTGTTACAGATTTCAGTGACTCTGAATTCTGGGAACAGTGGGCCTCTGTGAAGCAGTGGTGCAGATACTGAGTATTTCTCAAGTTCTCAAGTCCTCAAAGGTTCCAATTCTAAATATCTGTGCATCAGTTGTTTGACCTAAATAATAACCATAACACAAAACTATAAAATTAGTGGCCTCAGCAGCAACCTGCCATCAACTCTGTGATCCAGTGCAATCGTTGGTCAATTAATTCCTGCAAAACACGTGTTTCTACAGATTTTGCAATATTTCTGCAGAATCTGTTTCTGAACTGGCTTGTAGAGGAAGAAAAGTAAATATGCAAAACAGTCAAAAGGGAGAAAACAACATAGTTACAAATGGAAAGAAAGAAGGAAAGTGAGAGAAAACTTCCTCACAAGGATGGAGCAGAAAATTCCACAGGCAAAGCAGACCAGGAAACACTTGATCCGTGTGCTGTAACTGAGGGTGGTGGCATCCAGGACCTGTAGGAACCACAAGAGCTTGTAACCACCACAACACAACCGTAATACAACCCCATTCATCACACACAACCACAACACAACTGTAAAGCAAAACACCCATAACACCTAAACCTAAACCTAACCTAAAAAATGTGTCCCAAAAAGAGGGCATGTCCGGGAAAAAGAGAACGTATGGTCACCCTAAGTTAGTGATCTGTGAGCATTTCTTTCCCTGATGAATCTTTTCAATGCCAGACCTGTTTTATCTACACTTAGTCACATTAACAGCTATAATTTGAATATAAAAATGATTGTAAGCCTTCACCTGCAAAAGATACACTTCTTAGTGTAGGTAAACTGTTGACTTTGCGAAAACGTGCAATTGGATACCTTGTCTAAATCACTAATTAAAACTAACGAATATCAGATTTACATTCATCAGCTTCGACAGGTTAATGTAATTGTCATTGTGTATGTCTAATTAGAGCAGATACACCTGCCTTAATCAGCAGTATTTAAGTCGGGTGGGGGGTTATACTGCTGTCAGGTGTCAGTATGACCATGCCCGCAGTATTTGCATGTTTCTGGGATCTGCGTCAGGGGCCTCTGCTGCCGGGATGCAAATGGAAACCAAAAGACATGAAAACCCGTCTAGGTGGCTGTGTACAGCAGAAACACACCGGTCTATCCCGCCTGTATGAAGTGCGACTGCGCATCGCTTTGAACCGAAGACCGGCGGAAACGCAAAGCGCTTTACAGTCGGTGGCAGAAGGAAAACACGACGCTGCGGTGCTAATTTAACTGATTATCTAGTTCCCTGTGTGCTTGCGGGTAAACCAGTCTAGCTAACTCCCCAGTAAGACGAAAAGTTGGTTTTCTCTGACTGACAGTTCAAATCACATTTCACAGAAATGTACAGAAGTTATTTACCGGTAGTAACGTGTAGGCTGCAATATCAGTGAAGTAAACGTGAATGAGTGACAAAAGCTACAGTGAAAGAAAAACCCCAAAATCCCGTGATCATGCATAAGTGGTAACGCTGGTTAACGTAGTCTAAGCATCAGGTAACTAAAACTATCTCGGGGAAAGCCTAATTTTAACATACGATACCTCGGTCAGACCGCCTTGATCCTCGTCCTCTTGTCCAGCTAACACGCGTCGAAGCTTGTCCATTTTCTATGTGAAATGTCTTATAGGTAAGAGCTGTTTCGGTCCTGTGAACTTCTTGGCTAAATCTCAAACTTCTTCTATATGAAACTTACTGCATAAAATGTCATCACACCTGAGCATCTACACAGGAAGTCAGCAGGTGCGCCTGTGTAACCGCAGGTTCGTCAAGCCGGCTATCCTGGCTGGCAACAGTTAACAGCTTCCGGTCTGAGTTTGTTAAAATCAGGATCTGGTAGCTCAGGTTCAGAAGATTGACTTTCCCTTTTTTTTTTTTTTTTTTTTTTACAAAACAAACTTTGCAGTTGTTTTTGTTATTGTAAAGGGGTGAACACAAAGATGAAGAAAAGCATAATATGAGAGTTTTGGGTACAAATTCACAAATTTCTGCCACACACCTGCCTCTACTAGAAAAACACTCCATTTTCATAATTTCATATAATCGTCCATACAGTTTGCCTCCGCTAGATGGCGGGAATTGACAGTTGTGCAGCCCCGTAGAAGGAAGACGCGCAGATGCGTAGTCTGAGTGCGTTGTTTTCGGTGTGGCATACACACAGCTTGGTAGATCAGCGGTAAAACACAAGCAATGGCGTCCGTAAATGAAGGATGAGAATAGTGTTGCCAGATTGGGATTGTTAAATAGTTGATAAATGTAATAAAGAATGCCATGGGAAAAAAAGATTGTTTCTGTGGGAGATTTACCTAACAAATGAGAACGCTTGTGCATCAGTTGTATTTTCTTATTTAAAACCTAAAATACAGTGTGGGATGTACAAATTGTATTCCCGAAGTTCCTTCTAATCCATTTATATTAAGAAATTAGCTCGTTGTGAATCTGCATTTAGCAGCTGAACAGCATCACCATGATCGCTGCTGAATTCATGCTTGTATTCATAATATAGGCCTATAGGCTATGAATACAAATGCTGTCGAATTAACTTCTGGAGTGGTGTTTCATGGAATACCACATGACCTTGCATGCAGAAATGTGGTTTACTCCCTTCATTAAGGTAGTTAAGTGTTACCTTTTGAGTGTATAAGATCTTTGAAGATGGAAGATTCAAATGGAAATTTTTCACGGAAGGAAATTTATGGAAATAAATGCGTGTCTGGCAACCCGGGATGAAGGCGGTAGCGGGGAGGATCCTAGGCGGTTTAGACGGAATCACATGGTCTTTCCCGCTGTGGTGCACGACCATGTGTTTCCCAAAGCAGTACCGACATCCCAGACAGACCAATCTGTGTTTCCCTCCGCCACCAATTTACGGGGGCATCCGACGGGGTATCGGCCAGCAGAAATGTCTGAACTAGATTCGCTGTATTTTAAAACAGCGCCGGAAGTTTGATAACTGACTAACGTTAGCTCACGTTAGGTGACTTACGGGCGCACGTTTGTGTTGCGTATGTAGTTAGCTAGCGACCGTAGCCAGTGTTTCAGTAACAGTGAGTTATTTAAGCTAGCTGGTTAATGACAGTCCTCATCATTTCTCCGTTCGCGTCTTTGTGATCATCAGCATGGCTTTTACGAGCCTGTTCTTCAGACCCCCAAACCCGGCTCTGCACACGGAGGGAAGGTAAGCTACACAAGCTAGCATCGAGTTAGCTGCCTGGCTAGCCACATAGCTGTCTGATCTTATAATTTGGGAGGCTATTTACTGTTTTGTCACCTTTTTTAAATTACTGTTTTTAAATGTTTCTGTTTTTCGTCGGATTGAGTTGTTCGCTTGATGGAGGATAGGCGTTTGCCTTCTGCTATCGACTTAACTAACTCAACAGACAGTAGTGAGTCTTGAAAGTGTTATTGTAAGTTATGTTTATTGCTACATTGCGTTAGCTAGCGCCATTGGACTGATAATTCGCACCGTGATCAGGGATGGCGAGAGGGCTTTTAAATATAATGTCTCATTACCCTGGTCCAGGAGCCAGGTTGTGTGTGATAGTTTGTCGGCAGTTTTGAAATAGGTAATTTAGTAGGTTTTTGTTGTGACACTATATACTTGAACACCTATCTGTATATGAAATTTCCTGATCATTAATTTGCTTTTGCTGTATGTGCGTGTATACGAGTGTACAGATAAAAGGATAGGTGAGCTATATGTTTGTCTAACAAACTTTTTCTGAATACCTCCTGAAATCAGTGCGAGTCACCTCTCTAAGTGAAGCTTAATTAGCAGTTCCGTTAATTGTTCTCAGCCATAGAACAAATAATTGTATAACTGTTTAATAATATTTCGCTATAATACGCCACACAATTTGGTCAATTAAATACTTTGACGTGTATCGTTGTGTCAGCACAAACACTCATCCTTCTACAGCTCTGTCAAACCTGAGAGTGACTAGTTCACCTGGAGTGAATCCGCCTGAATCCCGCAAACACAGCGAGTCCTCAGGGCGCCGAAACACTGAGTCTGTGCATAAAAGGGAAGAAATAGTAACATCTTTATGATTCTTTCTGAAGGAACAACACTGAAGTAGTGGAAGAAGACATTGAATATCAAGGCGGTGAAATCACAGAGGAGGGAAATGAAGAAAAAGATAATCAAAAAGAAAAGAACTGTGATCACACCAGAAAGAGGCAGAGGAATCAGAGGGAGGAGAAATCCGAGCAGAAGAGTCAAGACACGCAAATGGTGAGCCCAGAGAGAGAGAGAGAGAGAGAGCGCGAGTGAGTGAGTGTGACTGTGAGTGTTTGTGTGTGTCATGGATGCCTTTGGATTGTGTGTGCACACATGAAAGCAATCTCACAGACTCTTCTCATCAGCAGGCCTCCAGCAGCTCAGATATCGGTGAGCAGGAGCAGAAGAGTTTGCAGGTACCCAGCAAGAGGAGCAGGTGTGAATGGAGCTGGGACTGTAGCAACAAGGTGTGAGCACACTGTCGACTCACTACTGAATCACCAGGAAAGGTGTTCTTCTTTTTAAGAAATACATAAAATTATTTTCCACTTTTACTTTGGGCATTTTACAGAACAAATGTGTTGTATTAACTTAGCCACTCTTTGGATTAAAACATTGTATTGACACCACCTGATACATAGATAAGATGAAATAGATGAAACTATCTTTTGTAGACTTCTTGCAATAAGGGCTTCAAGTCTGAGCACTTCTGGCCAGTACATCTCCACTTTGTGTTTTCACGTTCTAGCAGATTTGACCAACTTTAACATTAACGTTAGCAATCATGCCCATAGTCTGAACTCAAAGCTGCATAGAAATGTTTTGTGATTTTGAGGATGAGCTTTGTTATGCAGCAGTTCTGGGGGCAGACTAGAGCAGATCATGATATCTATGGCACTTCATAATGTATGAAGAATATTTCAACAACCATGATGAAATATGGACATGTTATGATAGCAGGATTATTTCTATATGTAGCTAATATGTAAGTACTCAACTCTAAGTACAAAGTGAGATACAGCAGCTGCTGTTCCTTGCCATGGTCAATATAAAGAGGGGTGTGAGACTTCTTTCCAGATAGTCCCAGTCAGCTGTTTAGTCAAAGTAGCCAGAACAATTATTCAATTTTATTGTACAAATGAACACTTGAGAGTCATAGGATCTATGGTTATATCAGGTGGTGGTGCCGGTGACACCAAATCACCAAATCCGATTGAGGTGTTTGGGCTGGATATCAGCATGTAGACCAGCTGGCACCATCTCGGTGTGCATATTGGCTGTATAGTGGTGTCTGTCTGGATTTTGATAAGACAACTAGTTCTGGCAAATTTAAGTGTTTTTTTTTTTTTAAATAGTGTTTGATAGTGAGTTCTTGTGAGATTGTTGTGTGCTCTGACAGGAAGGAAGTGAGTATCCAGTGAAGGCCTTTTGGGATGTCACTTAGTGCAAGTAGCCTATTGTTACTCAAATTCTCTATAGTAACATGAAATTGAACTCTGTACTTTCATTTTACATGGAAAATTCCCTGTGCAGTACCCTAGCTGCTTAGCTGAAGCCAGAGGGAATGCAGAATGTGTATCCTCTCTCATGTAAATAGTGTGATGTGATTCTATATGATCCAAACTGAAACAGAACATTAATTCTGAGACTCTTTTACATTTGTGGCTAGAATGAACCTTCCCATCCTGGCAGCTCTCAAAAACGCAAGCGGAAAAAAAAGAAGTGCAAACGACAAGCGGAGAATGACTTTGGCATTCAGCTCGGCCAGTATCGCCAGGCCCAGGAGGCCCTGTCCTCTCCTCAGGGAAGAGAGCAGCCGTTCCAGGAGAAGAGAGGGGGGCCGGCGATGCGGGGAGCAGCAATGCGGGGAGCATGGAAACAAGGTAAGAGTGAGCAGGGATCGCTGGCCCGAAACTGGAATACAGTAAGGTGTGTGTCTGCCTTTAAATGTTCCTTTCAAAGTAGCAAGGCAATTTTTAGGAACAGAGCAGCAGGTTTAACATGAAATAGTTAGCTTCTGAAATCTTTTTTCCCAGGTCCTGGTCAAAGGGGTGGGGCTCAAGGGGGCACAGGAGGGAGGGGCATGGACCCTGGGCATGGCTTTGGCCGGGGGCAGGATATGAAGAACAAGCAGCAGAAGGGCAAGAAGTGGGGGTGTGGGCGTGGCCCCAGAGGAAAGCAGCATGAGGTCTGTCCCAAGAAGGTGAGTGATGGCACTCCCACATGAGGCATAGTTACCAGAGCACTCTGTAGCATTTCTCTTAAAATTTCTATCCACTAATATTTTTTCTAACTCCTGCTTTCATTGGTGGAATTCCTCCTACAGTCTGGTAGAGTTATTCAGATGTTCCACTGTGTATCACAGTGTTGAGCTGATGCTGACATTAAGTGATCATCATGTTTCAGGACAGAAAAGCAGGCCCCTCATGGGTCAGACCTACTCCCTTCCTCAGCCCAGAATTCATCAGCCGGCACACTGTCGAGATAGAGGGGAGAAACATCTGCAAATACTTCTTGAGAGGAGCATGTGTCAAAGTAAGTCATCAAATAAGCAGTATGTGTAGAAATTGTGGAGCAGCGGTCAGTTAGGGCAGTGTGGAGCAGCGGTCAGTTAGGGCAGTGTGGAGCAACGGTCAGAGCAGCAGTTGGAGCAGTGATCAGGACATGAATGGGTTATTATTGCGGAAGCATATCACAAAATAACAGAAGTGTGTATGAAAAGGCTCAGCCGTTTGACTGGAGTTTAACCTGGACATACTTCATGCTTGGCATTCAGCAGATTCTCTTTCTTACAGGGAGACCAGTGTCATTTTGAGCATGATATGAATGTGAAGAAGATGGAGCTGTGTAAATTCTATGTCCTGGACTTCTGCACTAAAGGAGACAATTGCATCTATATGCACAATATCCTTCTGTATTATTTCTGTAATGTGTCTAGACCTGCTCTTGTAGGTATAGGCAGTGTAAACAGAGCAGTGAACACTTACATATTAATGATTCTCATATGTGAATTGCAGATCCTTATGAGTCTTTAAGTCCCTTGATATTTCTGTACATGACTGAGAGAATATGATGACTCAGATGAAGAACGTTCATGCTACTTTGCATGCTTATTAATTAAAAGCAAGAGATCCTTGACTGCTCAGTTCACAGGAGTTTCCCTGCAAGTTCTTCCATACAAGAACACGTTGCTACAGTGAAGCTGCCTGCAAGTTCTCCCACGAGCCACTGACTGACCTCACTAGAGACTTGCTAGAAAAGGTCTGCCTTTTTCCCCTCACAACTGCACTTTGATCACAGCACTGAGTCTTACAAAAGCACTCCGTTCAGAGCGAAACTCCTCAGGGGTATCTCAGGCAGACAGTTCATTTTAACTTCCAAACTATTACAGAGAAGGAGCAGATTCATTTTGTAATTTACTAGGAAATGTGTTGAATTGGGCTTATGATATCACATATCTGAATTTACAAAATGTTTTACAAGAAACTGCATGAGGGAATCAGTTGGAATTATTCAATATTTTAAAGTAGATTAAAAATTGGCTTCTAAATAGAGTATAGAAGAAAAATTAATGGTGTCTCTTCAATATTTTCTGATCAGGGAGCTGTGGGAAATGTAGCCCCTTGTAGGTCAGTAATGGGACCTCTGTTGTTCCTCATTTACATACATGACCTACTACTACTACTAAAGCTACTAAAGTAACTCAAGGAGTTATCTTACCTGGAGTCATAGTGGAGGCAGAAGAGCAGGCTTGTCATGGTCCTAGATGCACACAAGGCTAAATGCAGAATGCAGTGCCTATCTGGGCTGAATGGCCTGTTCTCCTCAGGAAATGTCTTAAGCTCCTGTTCCAGAACAGGTTAGTTATTTCCTCTGTTCTGGAGCAGGTTCTCAACACTGAGCCCATGGAGAAGGGTGAGCAGGATCTGACAGATGAAGGCTCCACCCCCCTGGCCACCAAAGTGCAGCTGTCTGTGGACCTGTCCCAGAACATCTGTGTCAGGTAATCACTTTCTGACCCTCTCCCTCTCAGTTTCAGTAACCATAATATTAAATAACAGTTCACATATTGATGTTCTCAATAATATACATGCAGGGTCTGAAATTAACACCTGCCAGCCTGCCAATGCAAGTAGACTTTCTCTTTGGTGGGTTAAAGTTACAGTGTCAGTAGGCACTCTGACAGGTGTTTTTATGCAAATAAATAACATAACCATAGCGTGCTATGTTAGTCAAAGAATCTTGTAAAATACTGAGCTATGCAAATGCACTCCCTTTTTAATCCGGTTCCTGTCTTTGCTGTAGACTACTGTTGTTGTACCACTTCATTTGACAGCTAATTCGCTAGTTTCAGTCTGAAAGGTAGTTAGCTACCCTTAGCTACTATGTCAGTCACATGGCATATTTTAATACTCTGCTCTGGATTTAAAAATGTGGAGACGCTTTGACCTCCCTAAGTAACATAAAGCTGATGAGGAGAAACATGTGAAAGAGCAGCAAAGGAAGAGAGCAGCGTAGGTTTCTGCAGACGTGTGGGCCTATTTAGTATGTGTGAGGAAGTAGTTGGATTATGTCTGCTTAGCTAGCTAACCAACTAGCTAGTAATAGCAATTGCTATTGTGGTTTAGCTGTCAGCTTTCCTCAAGATGTTCCCATAATCCATCCATGTCTGTGTTGCAGGCCCAATTTCTACAACAGCTCATCTGTTTCAGACCCTCTGCTCCCAAACTTGCCTCTCTCTGTTGGGGGTTCTGATAACATGAAGGGTGGAAAAAAGACCTCTCCTCAAAGGTTCCCGGTAGGGGATGGAGAGGGTCATGTGCACCCCGCCTCTCCCAGACCCATGGGCTCCGAGGCAGAGAGAAAACCAGTGGAGCTTAGAGACTCCTCCAGCTCTTCAGTGCAGAGCACAGAGGCCTGCAGAGGTAAGGAGAATCTTCTCTCTCCTCATTGGTCAACTCTCAAAATACTGTCCATTCTCATTGGTCAGCCTTAAGAATCCTCTCCATTCTCATTGGTCAGCTCTCACTGCATCGTACTCCAGAGCCAGAGCTCACAATTCTCCCTCACATCCATGGAGTCGTTTCTGCTTCTCTTTCTGTACCAACTGTACCAACTAACACCACTAACACCAAACAATGATGGTTTAATGTACAGAACCAGCCAGTTCCATCCTGAAGACCCTTTTTGTGCACCTGAGCCCAAGCTACCAGGAGGAGGAGCCCCCAAGTCCTAGCGCAGACTCAGGTACCAGCTCACCTCAGGACACCAGGCAGTCAAGCCTCCATCACAACACACAGCCCCACACATCTAAAAACAGAAACATCTAGAGAATATCAAGATGAAGGCTGTCTGATATTGGTCCTGCTGTCACACTTGCAGAGAGGTGATTGGTCCTGCTTTTGGACATGATTCCACAGGCCGTTCATAAGATGCTAAGCTAATTTATAGTTGAAACATCTTAGTAAGTCAGCCAGGCATACCAGCCATATCAGTAGAGCCAATTGGTGAGATGTATCCATTCTAAGATAAATATGAATTGCAAATTTAGAATCCAATGTGAATAAGGGTGATGTAATCTAGGAGACATAAAAAGCGAAGGACACACAAATATTTTTATCAGAATAGACTGTTAAGTGAGTCTTCATTTCAGCATGTGCAGAATGCATTCCACTTCATTCAGTACTAGTACTAGAGTTTACGTTTATAATGGTGAAGAAATAGCAGCAATCAGGACGTACTGAGTCTCCTGCTCCCCAGACAGCATTACAATGTTCTGGAGCTGCTCAGCACCTCTCTGGCAGGGGTCTGCATAAAGGCAGGGAGACGGCAGAGAGGTGTGGGGTCGGAGCGGGTGTGCAGTGCGGCTGGAGTGGATGTGCGGTGCACATTGGTCAGACTGGTCATATTACGGTCAGAGGAGGTATAGTGCAGTCTGAACATTCTGATGGAAAATGTGTAATGTAGAGGATAAACTGGCACTAAACTGTCATGTCAGCTGTCCAACATCTTTAATGCAGATCTTTACCTTGGTTGATACACCCACATGTTAAATGTGTTTCACACACATTGGCACTGTTGCAGGAGCTTCTATGCGCCACAGTGATGAGGCTTGGGCCGTGGGCCCCAGGGCTGGGAGAGAGGAGCTGCAGGGGCCGCAGCGCCAGGAGAGAGAGGGGAGAGCTCCTGGGGCCGGGAAGGAGGGGCTACAAAGTCCTGGCTGCAGGCTGTCACTGCAACATGAAGAGCGAGAGAAAGAGCTGAGAGACCAAGCCGTTCCCATCCCACTGGAGCCGGTCCCAGGCAGGACAGCTAGAGACCCTCGCACCCCACTGCAGCACCCACACCCCATCCTGCCTCTACCCGCTTTCGCCCGGCATGTGGAGTGGAGTCCTGAGGACCTGCTGCCCCTCCCTGCTCCCATCAGCAGGCTGATCCAGGACCCCCCAGAGCCCTGTCCCCTGGGGTACACCCCCAAAATCTCCTCCTCTGACTGCACTCCAGGAGAGACCCGTCCCGTTGGTCCCAGAAATCAGAGTGCGCCCCCTGCAGTGCACAGCCTGCCAGTACAGCTGCTGCCGGGGCTTGGGCGGCCCACATGCCCTGACGGCAGGCTGAGCAGACACTCGGCACAGAGGAGGGAGGGAGGGTGGGGTAGCAGTGAGGACACACAGGGCACACCGCTGAAGGACATGTTTAAAACCTTTGATCCCACCGCCTCCCCTTTCTGCCAATAATAGTCTCACATGTTCCCCATTCAGGGTGTGTAAATGCACTTCCAGGCAGTGTATATGGTGGTCAAAGGTGTGCAGTGAATACAATGGAGATGGCAAAGATTTTTGTTTTCAAACTATGTCAGAAATGCTATTAAAGTATAATGTTATGTTTTTAACTTATGGGAAAAGTGCTAAATCACAATATTGTAAATAGATATAGAATTTTTATTTTCTTTACATTTAAAACTAAAGAGTATAAGCACTGGTGTACATTTTTCCTTTCTTTGGCCTCCTACTTGTGAGAAATCAAGTACAACATAGTTACACATGTCTTTTGTAATATTTAATATTTGTGTTCATTTTTGGGCATTCAGACTAGTCTATTTCCACCATTTACCAAAACTCTAATGATTGTGGTGTTTTTGTTTTGTTTTACTACTTTTCCTCCATTGATGTGAAAAGCTGTTCAGTAAAAAGCAGTGCATCAGTATGGATTCTTAAAAAGAGCAGGTGTGAGTGTAATAAGGCGATACATAATAAATACATTATAACCCCATATTTACTGTAACATACTTACAGCACATAGCATTTTTCGTTGAGTGGCCATTTTGATGATTTGATTGATATTATGAAATGACACTAAGAGCAAAGGTTGCACACTGAATGAAGGCAGTGACGACTCTAACTCTGGAATATGGTTTCCTGTAATGCAGTAGTTACAGGACTGACAGCTGCAGGATGGTGGTAGAGCATTGAGACTCATGGGCCTTGAGGATCTGGCTGTCTTGAACATCACCGTAGATGTACTTAGAAAGTATACACAATTGTAAGTCTGTGACACTGGAAGAAATTGCCATCAGAAGACTGTAAGCATCACAGGACAGATGGTCCAGAATATGGAGAAGTACCCCCAGGTCTTGCTCAGGCCATTTACCCACGTTTATAAAATCCTGTTTCATGAAGGAGTCTGAATACTTTCTGAATGCGTTGTATATTATTGGTATTATGTTATATTGTGTTGGGATATAAACGGCAACATTTAAGTATTTAGTGTCATTTTAATGTAAAATTTTAGAAACAATCATGTCTGTTAACTGGCGAGGTAAACGTAGAACATAAGCTTTTTGTGTCCATCACACCTGACAGAGCATTATTATTTGAAGGTGACTTGAAGAGCTTGAAGTTTTCCACTTTCAGACAAATTGCAGCTGCGCAGGCGCAGTCCGCTCCATGCGTCTCGCTGCGCACAAATAACACGCCGGACGTGATGCAACTATCAAGTGACGATGCAGTCACTGTTTTCAGAGACAAAACTCATGAAGCTGGAAATGAGTGAATTTATTTCATTTTAGCTTGTTCGTGGATCGGTTGGTGACAACGGGAGCTTTACATGATTTGGAGGAAAGCAAGCGGAAATTTGAGGACAGCAAAGCGCAGTCGGTAACTATTCAGCAATGTTACTGTTTTCCGTGTTTTCTTTGACTACCCGGATAGATACAATACTGGGAATAATAAGAATCCAGCCCTGTTCGTCCAGCATGCTGTCTGCTGAAGCATAATCCGTGAGTCTCTTGAACATATTTAAAATAAAATACCCAGTTTGTGAAAGTGAGGAACTGTGACTGTGTTACCTAATGTGTGAACTGTAATACCTAATATTAACATTAGCAAAGTTTTGACGCACGCTTTCTAATTAGCCGAATGGTTACGTGTGTGATGCTGTGAGCAGAGCAGCGTGGTTTACGAATCTGATACCCGGACATTCTAAATGTCAGGACGTTAACTGGTAACATCAATTAAAGAAGGTCATCCGTGTTACTTCCCGTCATAGTTGGTTCTGCTGCTTGGGTAATCAGCCTCGTAATCGCACATCTTTGTCTTTGTTAACCGGTTTGCAGCTGCATACAGCGGCATATTTTGAACCATATCCAATACATTTAACTGCACTTCTTAGAGGTGACTTCCATGTCAGGAAAATTGTGTCAGAATCCCCTTACATGGCTCCTGAGCCAGTTAGGAAACGTTACATTGCTTAATTTATTTCTGTTGTGCCTAAAATTGAATTGCTGTTCTAAATGTTTGTATGTGTTTGTCGTGCAGCTGCAGGCCCAGCGCTCTCTCAGACCAGGGGAAAGGGCTCATGTTGAGCAGCTGTGCTGTCAGTAAGAAGAGATCCATCCTGAGGCAGAAAGCGGAGACTCACTAAGAGTCAGAGCAGCAGAGGACAGAGGAGCTCTGTGGATCTGAGGCACAGAGGCCGTGGGAGTTACAGGACAACTCAACACTCATCCACCGAAGCTCTTATTTGAGGATCCAGGACAGAAGAGGGAAATGCTAGCTGCACAGGTTTCTGTCTGAGAGGAGCCTGGGAGTGTGACTCCATCCACTCTGGATCATTCTGAGATGGAGTCTCTCAGAAGAGCAGAACAGGACTCTTTACCTGCTTTGAATTGTGACAAAATAAATAATGATTGTAATAATGAATGTCTCAACATGGGCCTTGA
The DNA here is from genome assembly GCF_013368585.1 of Megalops cyprinoides. Lineage (NCBI taxonomy): Eukaryota > Metazoa > Chordata > Actinopteri > Elopiformes > Megalopidae > Megalops > Megalops cyprinoides. The sequence continues at coordinate 45,116,930 of NC_050583.1, forward strand.
ACCTCCTCTAAAGGCTGACCAGATAAAAACAGAGACTGATGAACTGGACACTGATAATCATGAACAACATGTTGATGCTGTTGTGAAAATAGAGCCAGAGGAACTGGGCCAAATAAAACCAGAACAAATAGATTCCAGACCTGATGTTAATAACAGAGAGTCAACAGCATACACAACACAGACTGAATGCAGTGCTGATTTTGCTCATATTGAAGAAGAAACAGAGGAACTAGGTGAATGTGGCTCTGTTGGAAAGAGACAGTTGGGTCTGCAGGTTACCGGGGGACTAAGTAAAGAGGAATACCAAAAAGAACAGAGTGAAATTGACCTGGGTGAGAAACAGCATGGCGACAGTGGGAATCATTTACAGGGTTCAGGGGTTACTGAAGGACAGCAGAAGATTCCTGCAGTAGATGCGTTGTACACCTGCAGACCACATTCTTGCCCTGAATGTGGCAAGAGTTTCAGAAAATCTGGAAACCTTAAGAGACATCGGCTGATTCACACAGGAGAGAAACAACACACTTGCGCTCAATGTGGGAAGAGTTTCAGTCGCTTAGAACATTTAAAAACACACCAGAGAATGCACACAGGAGAGAAACCCTACGCTTGCACTGAATGCAATAAGAGTTTCAGTCGCTTGGAGCACTTAAAAACCCACCAGAGAATGCACACAGGAGAGAAACCATATTCTTGCACAGAATGCAGTAAGAGTTTCAATCACTTAGGAAGCTTAAAACTGCATCAGCAAATTCATACGGGGGAGAAGCCACATTGTTGTACTGATTGTGGAAAACGTTTCAGAGAGTTAAGAATTTTAAAACGGCATCAGCTTGTTCATACAGAAGAAAAACAACACACTTGTACTATTTGTGGGAAAAGTTTCAGTCATGTAGGAGGCTTGAAAATCCACCAGAGAATACACACAGGGGAGGAACCCTACTCTTGCTCAGTTTGTGAAAAAAGTTTCTGTCATTTAGGAAACCTGAAACAGCATCAGTTAAGTCATACTGATGAGTCGTACTCTTGCACAGTGTGTGGGAAGGTTTTCTTTCGTTTAGGAAACTTAGAACAACATCAGTTGTTTCACACAGGGCAGAGACTATACTCCTGTGGTGAGTGTGGGAAGAGTTTCACTCACTTAGGAAGCTTACAGACCCACCAGAGAATTCACAAAGGTGGAAAAACATATACATGCACTGAATGTGGAAAGAATTTCTGTCGTTTAGGAAGCTTAAAAGAACATCAGCGAATTCACACAATCGAGAAAGAATACACTTGCATTATATGTGGGGATAGTTTTGGCCATTTGGGACATTATAAACAGCATCAGCAAATTCACAACAGGGAAACCATGCTCTTACCTTGAATGTTCTTTAAATGCCAATGTTAGGCACCTTAAGAATGCAGCTCTCCTATTCACTTTAGGCCAGTATCATTAGAAGAGGTTGGTCAGCAGTCAGATTTTTTTGAAAAAATCCCCAGTGCTGTTGCTTGTGTCCTTACACATGTGCATAACTTTAATAGAACATTATTATGAAATGTATAAGTGGCAATAACACGTTGCTTAATCTGGAAATTATGTGAAAATGATGGTGGATTATCCCAAATTTTCTGTCATATTAATCTATATTTTGGGCCAAACATCTTGATTTAAACTTTAAAAGTGGCTCGTCCAGTGGTGAATGTTTGTAGTTAAGACAGGAACAGTCTTTAGGACAGTCAGGGTTCATCTGTAAGCCTCTCTCGGGTTTCTGTCCCTGCTTCTCATCTGAGCAGATAATGCCTCTCTGTTGTTGTAGTACAGTATTTTTGTAATAATCAATTTCACATTATTGTATTGTCTTTCCTCTTGTTTTAAAAATCACCGTACATCTGGAAAATGTTTGATGGTAGATTGTTAGTATTATATGTCTGATTTTAACCTACAATAAACCTTTCTGATGAGTTAATGATGATGGACTGCATTTATATGAAGTAATCAGCTTGCATCCCTGTTGTCTTAAAACACTTTACAGGGCTTTGTGCAGGGTGTGTGTGTGTGTGTGTGTCGGGGGGGGGGGGGGGGGGTGTTGAGATTTCAAGCTTTTTAAATATTAGTATATTAGTCTCAGTAAGTGTGGAAAAATACACCTTGGATTTATCCAGCGCTCGGTAAAACCAACAGGAATGGATATAATGTAATGTAACATCCTGTGCTACAAATATTATTTTGCAAAGGAAATCGATACATTTACCGTTGGAGACTATGAAAGCTGTAGACAATTAAGATTCCTTGTGGAATATGTGGAATATGTTGGTACAGTATCATGGCATCAGTTATCCTGCTTTATATGTGACGGACGTGACGTCAGTAAGATGCGACAGTATGGCTCGGTTTTATCTGCAGTATGGCTAATACGTTTGAAATTTTTCTATACGTGGTGAAGCCGGTCAGTGAATAATGACACCAGATTCCATTGATCCACAGAAATGGACAGGGCTTTAAAGAACCGACAGGATCCTGCTATAGGTGAATAAATGGTTATCTATCCAATGAAATGTTTTCAGCTTTTTGGTCGCCTGGGTGGCTAAATGTAACTCAGGGCTGGCTGGTTAGTGAGTAACCAGCTATCAGCTGTTTCAGTAACGGTAACGTTATTTTCATTAAACTGGTCGACCATGCGCGTGAATCTAATAGCTGTCTAAACCAAATGATTTTTTACACAATACAAAGTCGATTTTATTTGTAGGCATTTTTCAAGTTGTATCGAAATAACCTGATCATTTAACGGGTCCCTTTAAATGTAGAGCATATAACGTTCGGGATCTGTATAACGTTAGTAGACGCTGCTAATTTAAGCAATTTAACGCTACATTATGTCGCATAGCTGAGACATTCAGTAATCGGGGTAAGTGTTTTGCCTAAGAGTGCAGCTGCAGCGACCTACCTGCAGCTCATTACCTGTAAGCCTCACCGCAGCTCTTTTACTGTATGTGATGTAATGCAGTGCCCCGTTGATATTAGCTAGCTAATCACATGTACAGAAAACGAAACTACGTTCTGCTAAGTAAATGATCAGCTTGTTATTCAGCAGCTTCAGGAGTTCATAACGAGCTGATCATTTGAATCAGCTGTGTTGGAGCAGGGAGAGATCTAAAACATGCAGGACATGTGGCTCTCCAGGAGAGGGTTGGCCACCCCTGTTCTAAATATTTGAATGTGTGTGTTTGGCATCTGCAGGCACAGTGCTCTCTCAGACCAGGGGAAAGGGCTCATATTGAGCAGCAGTGCTGTCAGTAAGAAGAGATCCATTCTGAGGCAGGAAGCAGAGACTCACCGAGAGTCAGAGCAGCAGAGAACAGAGGAGCTCTGTGGATCTGAGGCACAGAGACCGTGGGAGTTACAGCACAACTCAACACTCATCCACTGAAGCTCTTATTTGACACCGTGTCATTTGAGGATCCAGCCCAGAAGATGGAAATGCTAGCTGCACAGGTTTCTGTCTGAGAGGAGCCTGGGAGTGTGACTCCATCCACTCTGGATCATTCTGAGATGGAGTCTCTCAGAAAAGCAGAACAGGACTCTTCACCTGCTTTGATTGATTGCTTTGACAAAATTGGTTATGGAAGCAACGCTGGAAATGAAGCTGATGAATGGGTCAGCACTGCAGAGTCAAGCCCTCAAATGGTACTGAAGTCTGACCAGATAAAAACAGAGACTGATGAGCTGGATCAGATTAAGCCAGAGCAACAAGTCCACAGTCCTGATGGAAATATTGAGGCATCAACAGAAAACACAACACAGATTGAGTCTAATGCTGATTTTGCTGAGATTGAAACAGAAACAGAGGATGATCAGAGCGAATGTGGCTCTGTTGGAAAGAGGAGGTCAGGTCTACAGGATAGTAAGAGTTTCAGTAAGGGAGTTTACCTGAGGACGAGCAGTGAAACCAAACTGGGAGAGACTCCATTTGTTTGCAAGGATAGTGTAAAACAGTCACCGAGTTCAAAGGTCACTGAAGAAAAAGAGATTCTTACAGTAGAGAAGTTGTACACCTACAGACCACACCAATGTCCTGACTGTGGCAAGAGTTTCAGGAAATCAGGAAACCTTAAAAGACATCAGCTGATTCACCAGAGAAAGCACCCAAAAGCTAAAATAGGGGAAGAACCCTACTCTTGCTCTGATTGTGGGAAAACTTTCTGTCATTTAGGAAACTTGAAACAGCATCAGCTTATTCACACCGATGAGTCCTACTCTTGCACTGTGTGTGGGAAGATTTTCTTTCGCCTTGGAAACTTAGAAAGACATCAGCTGTTTCACACAGGGCAGAGACTATACTCCTGTGATGAGTGTGGGAAGAGTTTCACTCACTTAGGAAGCTTACACACCCACCAGAGAATTCACAAAGGTGGAAAAATATACACTTGTATCGAATGTGGAGAGCGTTTCTGTCGTTTAGGAAGCTTTAAAGAACATCAACGAATTCACACCATTGAGAAAGAATACACGTGCATTATATGTGGGGATAGTTTTAGTCACTTGGGACATTTTAAACAGCATGAACAAGTTCACACCAAGGAAACCATGCTCTTGCCCTGAATTTGTGATTTATGTGTATGTGCTGTCAGGACCTCTCCTGCCAAACAGCTGAACTCAGTGATGTGGGTCTTAGTGAGTTCTTGGATATGAGACATTTGCTAAAGCTGGGTTACTGCTGGAAGGAGTGTTCCGGCACCACTAGGAGCCTGTCTTCTCTCTGAGCTAAGCAAATCCAACTCCCCAGTGCAGTTATGAGTGCACAGGAGAAGGTGGCAGTTTGTGGATAGGATGTTAACCCTGATGTCTTGGTCAAATTTCCACACTGGCTGCCTTCATATGACCACCCAGTCGCCCCCTACAGCTGACTGCCTGTGTAATACCTTGCATTGCCCACTTGCCTTGTGTCCCAGGCCCACACTGGTCAACACAGAACTGAGCTCTCAGCTGACCTCCCTGGTTTGATAAATAAAATAATGTTAAATAAAATACATATTTTGAAATAAATGTCTTTGTTCAGTACCCTTCTGCATGGAGAGTGGGGGCAGGAATAGCAGCTGTCTCTTGTTAAAATCTACACATGATAAAGTGTAAATGTTTTTTATTTTCCTTATTCCTCCAATGTTAGGATGCAACACTCCTGCAATTCTCTGATCTACTAGCACATCAGTGACTACAATTCCCATAGTCCACCTGGAATCCAAGTGCAGAATGGAGGATAAGTATCATCTGAGCAGTTTATAGACATCTGACAAGTTGCAGGGTGTGGAGGCTGTTTTCAGCTCTAAGAAGTTCAAAGTGATGCAGCTACTGTAGACAAGCATGTGACATTTAACCAGTGACAATAAACTGAAGCAATATTCAATTCAGTCTTATCATAACAATTTTTTCAAAGACAATTTATCACAAAGCAGCCCTGTGGAGATAAGCTGTTGAAGTACCTGTCTCCATCTCAGGACATGATTGTTTTTTAGGTACATTGGAAGGTTTTTAAATATGATAAGACCAGTGATACATGTGGAAGTATGATGTTTTAATTGAATGTAACACACCTAAATCCTTGCACATTTTGTTTTGTTTAGCTGTGACTGGTACACTGATGTGTCACCTGTAATGAGCATGACTGAGTAGGGGAGAGATGACGGATTGAGGCGTCGTGCCCTCCAGTTGAGAGCTGTAGTTTAACCATTCTTCATTCATACTCGTACATTGTTTGCATGTATTTCTTTAAACATAATCTAAATGAATAGTCACAGAATTATTTGTTGCATTGAACCTTTTAAATGTCATTACATTATTACATTTCTTAATGTAATATTTATCACCTTTAATTTACCATGTTTGATTTTGTTCCTTTTGGGGACTGTGAACAGATATGTTTTACACAAAGGGTTGCTTGGAATAAATATTTATTCAACTGCAATAAGAACACTATCTGTGCTCTCTCTTAATGAAGATTTTCCCAGAATGGGTATGCCATGGTTAATGGCATGGTAAATCTAGGCTTTTCATACATTGTACCTAACTATGAAGATCTGTGTATAATGCTTTTGGTAATAAAATGTAAGTCTGTATCTATTGGCTTCTCTTTTACTTAGTAGGCTATTTAAGCTGCACAATTAAATCATAAAATCAAAATTCTTGTAAATAATTTAATTAATTGAAAATTAAAATGAGGTTGTAGTCTAGCTGTGAGACAGCTCATGAGAGAGACCGTGTGTCGCTGGTAAGACGGTGAGGACTTAGGCCAGATCTGTGTTGAATAATCACATTTTAAATATGAAATACAAAAGCAAATATTAGGTTGGTCTAAATGTGCTCATATTTTTACATTTATTGTTGGCATTTGTAGTTGCTTAATGGAACTGAGAGTGTAACAAAATAAAGAGAGGCCTTAGCAACTGCAACATGCGTGGAACTGGAAATGAAAACGGCAGGACTGAACGGCGCAGTTTTGTTTCTGCCCGACGAAGGTTTTGGTAACTCTCAATAATAAAGGCTGGATTGTGCTTTGCAGGGGCCTGCTGCAGAGCACGTTAGTTGAGTATATTTTGCTTTAATTACTGAGCGAGAATTATGATAGCTTTCTTTGATGGAGCTAAAACTGCTGGAAATTAGTCGGGCTTGTTGAAATAAGGGAGGACAACTCGCTCAGCGCGCTTCGTGGCACAGCGCCCTGGCTGTGTGGCTCCAGGCCTGAGGGGGGCAGCGCCGAGAACGCGATTAAAAAGGGGAAAAAAGAAGACGACCGGACTTTAATCGGGAGTGTAGATCGATCGTTCTGGGTGTTGCACACGATATACGCGCTGTTCTGTTTGACTGTCCTGCGGAAAACTGTCAGGTCGAGGGAGAAACGTTGGGAAATCGCTGTCCTCATCGGGAACAAGGAAGTGCTGGACGGTTCGGAAGGTAGCCAAGCAATCGCGTTTTGTCTCCTGTCCTAAACGGTTGTTGCTCTGAATGCTAACCGTTCTGTCTGTCGGATTTAAAGGTGGTTAGGGCGAATGGGTGCGATCGATGGAAAACTCGCAGGTATTGTAGCTGTGATATTCATATTTGTCCTGGTGATATTCAGCGTGAATGTTTTAATTTATTTCAGGAAACAGATATTTTAATATGGTGTGGAATTATATGTTTTGGGGCTACAGAATGCCAAAAGTGAGTGCTTTGTTTTACAGATTTTGTCACGGTTTTAACTGATAATTTTGAGCCTTCTGTTTTTTGCAGTGAGTCTCACCCGTAGAAATGACGACAGCGCTATCTAACGGCTATCCGTATTTCAGTCACAAAGCCACTTCACTACTGTACCCTGTGTCTGTCATGGAAATAGATGATGGCAAATCTTCATCGTGTTCCTTTAGCCTGACGATTCTTGATGAAGTCAGACCATAGCTATAGCCGTACTTACACTCAGTACTGTATGTAGTTAAACATAGTTTGTCCGTCTTGTGCATGGAACACATGATTTGTATTGTGATTGCTTTATTAGTCTACATGTTACATCGTGCAGGAGTATTGTGCTTTGCCAGTATATGGGCGCTGACATAAACACCATACACTTGCTATACCTCTGAAACTACACATGCCAGGTTTGGTGAAGTTATAGTCCTGTGTTCTATCTTGGGATGTGTAATTCCACCATTAACCCTAAAGAGCTATAATTGACTGCAGGGGTCTTGTCATGTTGGAGAAAGATATTTCTGGGATGCCATCAGATGACAGATTATTGTCTCTGATAAAAGTTTATACATAGAATGTTAGGTATCACATTTTGCTCTAGTGAAATACCATTGGTATTCTCAGAGGCATTGTTTGAAAGAGGTCTTCCTGTCATAACAACCATGCTTGGTCCTAAAACAAAGCAGATAAATACCCCCTACACACACAAACAAACAAATCTGCCAAACTATTATATCAGATCTGTTATAGTGTTATGATCACAAATATTTCATCACTTCTAGTTGAATGGTATTGACCATACACTTCTATTAGTCAATATCATAATTCATGTAATACAAAGTTGTATAAAATCAAGGAGCACAACCCCTTAAACTCAATAATATGCCATAATCAAAGATGCTGGACAGGGGGGAATCTTTGTTGTCTAGTCAGTGAGGAACCCTTACATTGATTAATTCAGTTCTGTTCTGCCTAAATCTGAATTGATGTTCTTAAGTGTTTGTATGTGTTTATAGCTGCAGGGACAGCGCTCTCTCAGACCAGGGGAAAGGGCTCACATTGAGCAGCAGTGCTGTCAGTAAGAAGAGATCCATCCTGAGGCAGGAAGCAGAGACTCACCGAGAGTCAGAGCAGCAGAGGACAGAGGAGCTCTGTGGATCTGAGGCACAGAGACCGTGGGAGTTACAGCACAACTCAACACTCATCCACTGAAGCTCTTATTTGACACTGTGTCACTCGAAGATCTAGCACAGAAGAGGGAAATGCTAGCTGCACAGCTTCCTGTCTGAGAGGAGCCTGGGACTGTGACTCCATCCACTCTGGATCATTCTGAGATGGAGTCTCTCAGAAAAGCAGAACAGGACTCTTTACCTGCTTTGAATTGTGAAAAAATCAAATCAGAGAGTGAAGAATGGGAAGACTCGTTATCACAGCACCTCCCTGATAGGATTATTTATGGACTTGGGAAATACAGAGAAAGCAGAAATAAAAATGAAGCTGATGATTGTGTCGGCACTTCCGAGTCCAGCCCTCAAACTGTACTGAAGTCTGACCAGATAAAAACAGAGATTGCTGAACCGGCCGATTTTAAACATGGACAGTATATTCAGACTGCAGTAAAAATAGAGCCTGAGGAGTTGGAACAGATAAAACCAGAAACAGAGGTCCTTAGACCTGATGTAAACTCAACAGGAACCACAAGACAGACTGAAACAGAGGAGGATTGTAACGAATATGACTGTGCTGGAAAGAGGAAGTCAGATGTGCAGGTTCGTAAGAGTTTCAGTGAGGAATCAGATTCTGGTGTCCTGGGAAAACAAACTCAGACAGTACAAAAGCTGTACTCCTGCACTGAGTGTGAGAAAAGTTTCAGGCAGCTGTGCCGTTTAAAACTGCATCAGCAGTTTCATGAAGGAGAGAAAGTACATTCATGCCCTGACTGTGGTAAGAGTTTCAAGCAATCGGGACACTTAAAAATACACAGAAGAATTCATACAGGAGAAAAACCCCACTGTTGCTCCTTATGTGGGAAGGGTTTCAGTCACCAAGGAAATTTGAAAACACATCAGCGAACGCACACAGGAGAGAAACCGTACTCTTGCACTGACTGTGGGAAGAGTTTCAGTCAGTCTGGGAGCTTAAAAACTCACAAACGAATTCATACTGGTGAGAAACCATACTCTTGTACAGATTGTGGGAGGAGTTTCTGTCATTTAAGTAGCTTTAATCAACATGTATTAAGTCACACAGACAAATCATATCCTTGCACTGTGTGTGGGAAGTTTTTCTGTGGCCTTGAAAACTTAGAAAGACATCAGTTGTTTCACACAGGGCAGAAACCGCACTCCTGTGATGAGTGTGGGAAGAGTTTCACTCACTTAGGAAGCTTACAGACCCACCAGAGAATTCACAAAGGTGGAAGAACATATATATGCACAGAATGCGGAGAACAGTTCTGTAATTTAGGAAGCCTTAAAGAACATCAGCAAATTCACACCATTGAGAAAGAATACACGTGCACTATATGTGGGGATAGTTTTAGTCACTTGGGACATTTTAAACAGCATGAACAAGTTCACACCAAAGAAACCACGCTCTTGCCCTGAATTTGTGATTTATGTGTATGTGCTGTCAGGACCTCTCCTGCCAAACAGCTGAACTCAGTGATGTGGGTCTTAGTGAGTTCTTGGATATGAGACATTTGCTAAAGCTGGGTTACTGCTGGAAGGAGTGTTCCGGCACCACTAGGAGCCTGTCTTCTCTCTGAGCTAAGCAAATCCAACTCCCCAGTGCAGTTATGAGTGCACAGGAGAAGGTGGCAGTTTGTGGATAGGATGTTAACCTTGATGTCTTGGTCAAATTTCCACACTGGCTGCTTACCTATGACCACCCAGTCGCCCCCTACAGCTGACTGCCTGTGTAATACCTTGCATTGTCCACCTGCCTTGTGTCCCAGGCCCACACTGGTCAACACAGAACTGAGCTCTCAGCTGACCTCCCTGGTTTGATAAATAAAATGTTAAATAAAATACATATTTTGAAATAAATGTCTTTGTTTAGCACCCTTCTGCATGGAGAAGAGGGGGCAAGAATACCTTGTGTGCCATAACAAGGGACAGCAGTTGTCTATTGTTAAAGCCCACATGATAAAGAAAGTGTAAATGTTTTGTTTTTTCTTCAATTGTATAAATGTCTCTGTTCTGAATTCTTTCACTATCATTTATTTTTATCTGCAACAATGAATTGTAAAATTCAGACATTGGTTTCTACTTTTTGTTTTTAAGCTTGTCCTATATATGTTATTACTTATTTATTTATATTGTTAGTTACTTTCCCTACTGTGGAATCACCAATTGTGCATCAGGTTACCAGGAATTCAAACATAGAACAGAGTGTAGGCACGTCCCCCTGATGTCATCTGAGCAGTTTGTAGACAGCTGACACTCTGCAGGGTGTGGAGGATGGAACACTGACCCACGAGGTCCACCCCGTCCCGTCAGAAGGAAGGAAACTGTGTTCCCCTGCTACAGACTCTGTTATTGTGGTCTGGTGAAAGAGCTGGACTCAAAGCTGGGGCAGAGCTGTATACCTTAGCATGAGATCCCATGAGCCCCATGGCTGGAAGAGTTTTCTGCCAGATCACAGTATGGCGCAGAGAGAAAAGAAGTGCAGCCACCTGTGCAACAGTGTCAGTTTATTGGACTATTAGCATCTGCCCTGTCTGTTAGTGGATATTTCTACTTTGCTAAACAGCCAATGAACCCGTAGTTATATGTCTTATTACCTGTCTTATTTTTAATATTTGCATTATGAAGAAAGTGTCTTTAATTTTCACCAATCCATGATGGGTAGTTATATTGTCTGTATTATTTTAGGTGTATGTTGCAGTGAGAGAATATTAAGAACTTGTGACTCTGTAGGACAGTCTCTGCATAGTGTTTTCTGTATGATGTTTATCAAAGTATTCGTGGATCTGAGGGCACAGCTGCACCCCTGCAGTCAGGTTCTGAAGGCCAGTGTCCTATCAGAGACTGATCTGCTGGCGTACGCTGTGCTGTTTCTGTAGGAAAGAGGAGGTAAAATATTCACTGAAAGAGGTTAAAGGCAAGATGGGTGATGGATTTTAAATATAACAGGCTTGCTTGGTTCAGCAACAGGATGGATGGACACACAGCTTTGTGTATTTTAAACCTGTTTAAAGTGGAATTCTGTTTTGTTCTGTCCATTCTGCCTGTTTTATTTAGCCCACGTTCACATGTACCTTTTGATTTCTGTCCTAGGTTCTCTTCTGTAGTTGTCTATACTCTCCTGGTGTGGTAAAATGATCTTCCTCAGTTATAGCTCATTGTTTGTGATGTTATTGTTCTATTAAACTCAAAGACGTTATCTGGCTTCAGCATCAGCTGATGGCACAGATGGGATTGGACTTGGGCTGTAGGTCTCAGCCAATATTCAAGATGAGCATGTTGTTGTGACTAATGTGATATGAATTGTTCCCAAAAGAAAATAAATGTCACTCATAAGGAAATAATTGTCAGTGGTCAGAACTGAATTAAAATTAGTAAATCCCAATAGCTAATGAAGTAATAAATTACCAATGGGTATTTACCTGTTAAAATGGCTTGCAATAACATTCAGATGCCACTGCATGTGTACAGCGTTAGTCTGTGGGGGTCACTTAATGCTGAAAGCACATGTTTGGCAATGCTGCCCAAACAGCTCAGGAGACATCAAACTGGCAGAAAAGAAAGGAACCAATAAAGCTTGCTGGCTCCCAAAATGCAGGGCTGGACTCAGTGTTGTTAGGATGGGGTCACAACACATTACACATGCACACATTTTGATTTTTTTCCTTTGGTTTGGTCTTTGCTGCTGATGTCATCACACAGCTAGAGACAGTCTCCCTTCTAAGTTTTTTTGAACAGCCAAGATGGGTATCATTTTTTGCCAAGGAGAGAAAGTGACTTGCAATTGGGTGAAGATGGGGAGACACCAATGGTGAGGTGTGTAAATTTGGTGCCCAGAGTCTTGTAGATGATCTGATGGCATGTACCAGGGAGATAAGTGACAAGAAAAAGGAAGACTACGGGCATGACATTGGACATAATGTTTGTCATGAGACAGACTTCAGGGCCATTATGGTTGTTATTACAAAACCCCTAAAAAGGACTGTATTTCACTGCTGTATAGGCATGGGACAATCCCGTAACTGGATGGATGACGCACCTACCATCTAGATCCGCTCAAACACGTGAAACATTGTTCCTCGCCAGCTGTTCTACGCATGTGCAGTGAGCCTCACTGTGGCTTCAACATACCTGAGATAACGCGGAATGTTATCCGTTATGGATCACAACGTAGTTTCAGCGCGACGGAAATCTCCGCTGATATAGGTATTATGCATATGGTAGGTATAACACTGCTGATACATACAGGTAGTTACGCATTAACTGATAGATTTGTGGACAAAGCCTCAAACGTCGTTCGATCACAGAAATGCACGAGCAGCCGAAAGGAATCGTTTAGCGATGCCGATATGTGTCGGGCGGTGGGTGTGGCTGCTACTGTTTACAATTTCATTATGCTTCAGTAGGGGTGACACAAATAATAGGTAAAACTAAACAACCCCGTTTGCTGTGGTCAAGTGTAACTGTGTTTAACAAGTGCAGGAGCTGCAGTATCTGCGCTCCCATGCAGCCACGGTTACAGAAATGTTTGCATGTTTACATGTTAGCCGAGCCTACCTTATATGTTAGCAAGAATTTCAATGATCACTTACCCTGTGTGATCTGTGCAAATGGCAATAAAAGACTTTGAGAAACCTACCGATCTTTCTTTCAGAGGCATATAGTCTGGTTAACTGTGGTGTTCACATTTCTGTACACTGTTAGCTGGTTTTCTGACTGACTGGGCTGATCTGAATGCACCCGTATGCATGTGGATTACCCCATATTTCATCACAGGGAGCATTCAGTAAGTAGGTAGCTTGCTACTATTGCTACAGATAAATACCGAGCTAACATTTCTTTTTGTAACAGTTAATTTAGCTTTTTATTGATAATTTGTCTTTATTAGCGTTGTTTAAACGAATCATAGGCTAGGTATGTAACGGAAAGGTAGCCCTTTACTCTCCCATGGGGGTGCACTCCGGTCTGTCTTGGGAACAGTCAGGTAATCCTCAATCTTTCATTCTGTCGACTGTTTTCTCGGCGTGTTATTTCGAATTTGTTCCTGAAATGTGAGGCATTTTGTCTTTTCCTCACATCTGGAAATGGTTACCAGGAGCCCCACTATGTTTCTAATACCTTTCAGTAACGGACCAGATCAGTACGGGTAGCCTACCTATGCAGAAAATGCCCTATAGACTTCGTGTCGTAGATGATGGAAAGTCTTTATCGCGTTCCTGTAGCCTGACGACTCAGACAGTCAGACCATAGCGAGCACCGTACTTACACTTAGTGCTATATGAAGTTAACCATACTTTGTCTCTCTTGTATATGGAACATATGATTTGTATTGTGTTTGTTTTATTAGACATGTCATCATTATTAGACAGTGTCATCATGCTGAAATATTGTGCCTTTCCAATAAATGGGTGCTGATATTAAGACATACACTTCCTACAACTTTGAAGCTATGTCAGACTTGCCTAAATGTGATGTTCTAAATGTTTGTATGTGTTTGTCGTGCAGCTGCAGGCCCAGCGCTCTCTCAGACCAGGGGAAAGGGCTCATGTTGAGCAGCAGTGCTGTCAGTAAGAAGAGATCCATTCTGAGGCAGGAAGCAGAGACTCACCGAGAGTCAGAGCAGCAGAGGACAAAGGAGCTCTGTGGATCTGAGGCACAGAGACCGTGGGAGTTACAGCACAACTCAACACTCATCCACTGAAGCTCTTATTTGACACCGTGTCACTCGAGGATCCAGCACAGAAGAGGGAAATGCTAGCTGCACAGGTTTCTGTCTGAGAGGAGCCTGGGAGTGTGACTCCATCCACTCTGGATCATTCTGAGATGGAGTCTCTCAGGAAAGCAGAACAGGACTCTTCACCTGCTTTGAATCGTGACAAAATCAAATCAGAGAGTGAAGAATGGGAAGACTCGTTATCACAGCACCTCCCTGATAGGATTATTTATGGACTTGGGAAATACAGAGAAAGCAGAAATAAAAATGAAGCTGATGATTGTGTCGGCACTTCCGTGTCCAGCCCTCAAACTGTACTGAAGTCTGACCAGATAAAAACAGAGAATGGTGAACCGGCCGATTTTAAACATGGACAGTATATTCAGACTGCAGTAAAAATAGAGCCTGTGGAGTTGGAACAGATAAAACCAGAAACAGAGGTCCTTAGACCTGATGTAAACTCAACAGGAACCACAAGACAGACTGAAACAGAGGAGGATTGTAACAAATATGACTGTGCTGGAAAGAGGAAGTCAGGTCTGCAGATTCCAAAGAGTTTCAGTATGGAAGAATACCTGAAGACAAACAGTGAAATCTCAGTTGGGGAAAGACTGTACTCCTGTGCCAAGAATTGTTTTTATGCCTCTGATGTCCTTGGAAATTCCAAACAAACTCAGACAGTACAAAAGCTGTACTCCTGCACTGAGTGTGAGAAAAGTTTCAGTCAGTTGGGCGGTTTAAAACTGCATCAGCAGTTTCATGAAGGAGAGAAAGTACATTCATGCCCTGACTGTGGTAAGAGTTTCAGGCAATTGGGAAGCTTAAAAATACACAGGAGAGTTCATAAAAAAGAGAAACCTCACTGTTGCACCATATGTGGGAAGGGTTTCAGTCACAAAGGAACTTTAAGAACACATCAGCGAACACACACAGGAGAGAAACCATACTCTTGCACTGACTGTGGTAAGCGTTTTGGTCAGTCTGG
This sequence comes from Megalops cyprinoides, assembly GCF_013368585.1. Taxonomy (NCBI): domain Eukaryota; kingdom Metazoa; phylum Chordata; class Actinopteri; order Elopiformes; family Megalopidae; genus Megalops; species Megalops cyprinoides. The sequence goes on from NC_050583.1 coordinate 45,132,016, forward strand.
GAGCTTGAATATCCATAAGCGAATTCATACTGGAGAGAAACCATACTCTTGTACAGATTGTGGGAAGAGATTTTGTTATTTAGGGAACTTTAAACAACATGTATTAAGTCACACTGATAAATCATATCCTTGCACTGTGTGTGGGAAGATTTTCTGTCGCTTAGTAAACTTAACACAGCATCAGTTGATTCACACGAGACAGAAACTGTTCTCCTGTACTCAGTGTGGGAAGGAGTTTGAGCATTCACAAAGCTTCAAAGAACATCTGCACATTCACACAGAGGAACACCCCTGCACGGAGTGTGGGAAAAGCTTCAGTCGTTTGGAAGCCTTGAAGACTCACCAGAGAATTCATTCAAGGGAGAAACCATATTCTTGTACAAAGTGTGGGGATAGTTTTGGTAACTTAGGCCACTTAAAACTGCATCAGCAAATTCACACCAAAGAAACCACACTCTTACACTGACTATCAGAAGAGGTTGGCTCATATATAAAACCAAATTCTTTCATTTTTATACAGGGTCTGTTGTTAGAAGACATGTTAAATAATGTAAATGCAAATGGAAGTTACAATTGCTATCATAGTCGATAAAAACATTAATACAAAACATGTAGCAAGGACAACAATATGGACATGTATCATGTCTTGCTTAATACATTAAAGAATAATGCTAATATAAATGTATAGTAACAGTTGGAAGCACAAACTGAGAAAGACAGCGTGTGATGACATCAACATTAATAACCGGATTTTATTGATGTAAATGTAGTTGTGACATCTGTCAAATCTTACAGAACATTATGTGCTTGTGAAAGGAAATGTTACAGCATGGGGGAGCAGTGTTGTAACATTACATGGGAAAAACTGGAATACCTGGCAATGCATTATACTTTACTTAGAAAGTATACGGTACTTTGAGTATATGTATCTTTTTGACTGTTTAAGTGTAACTGTGAATAAAGACAGTAAACACTATGGAGAGCCATCCACCATTACAATCAATTATTCTACCTGGGACCAAGGAGTGTAATTGCTTGTCTACAGACCTTATTGACAGAAAATATACAGTCATCCAGGTTTTTACATGCTCTCAGCTTTACTTGGCTTCATTGGGACATAAAGCAGTTGCATAGCAGTTGAAACTGAAATTCTTGAGAAACATGCTAACACGGATGGTCACAGGTACATTGTATTTGATGAAATAATCTATAACAGTGATGTGATTACCTTGTAAGTGTCTGTTATTTACTGTTACATTATTTACCTTGTTATTTATAATTGGTTACTGGATGTTTCAGGTGTTATCAGATCTAATTCCAACACAGGTCACTATAGTGTTGGACAGCACAGGTAAATCCATGTGGCTGAGTGCCATTCAGGGGCCATGCTTGGCAGCTCTTTGTAACATATCAGTGAACTAACAAAGGTTTTTTGTGAAATGCAACAACAATTTGCAAACTACATTTTACATTCATGACTGTAATAGAATGTGGGACCATAACAGAGCACAGTGATGAAAACAGGTTTTCTGATCCTTCTTTCGTTTAGAGTTCATCTGTTTGATGAATTTAGCCTTGAAGGATTCCAAAGCCTCACATTCAGAAACATGTCCCATTGTGATTTTATACTATATGTATTCCTTTGCTAAGCAAAGAAAGATTTCTGTTTATTTATGATTTTTTTTTTTTTTACAAAAATACAAAATAAAGATTTGAATATTTATTAAATGTTTTTGGTGACAGTTAATATTAATTGTTTAGTCATTATTGACCATGATTGGAACAAAATGACAGAAATCATTGTAAGTGTCAAGCAAATGTTGTCAGCTGGTCTCCCTAATAGACACCAATATCTCTGTCATGTTCAAAGTTACCTCTAAGCTTTTCCTCACCTCCTCTTCTGGTCCACAGTTTACCTTTATATCTAGCTCCTTGGAAGGGAGGCTATCTCTAGCTGCGTGGCTACGATAGCAGCACATGCCAAATCCAAGGACCAAAATGAAAAAAAAAATGTGTGTATGTGATGTGTTGTGATTCAGTCTTAACACTGTTGAGAGAACAGCCCCTTTATTAAATGGGTATTAGTATCAGAGGAGAGTCCATTCAAACATGTATCACAGAGACACAAAGTAAAGCAGCTGCATCCTTCTTTGTGAAGCAACTTATTTAAGCTTAATTAAATTCCTACATTTAATGGAGTGTTTTGAAGCAGACTTCACTTACTTGTCATTAATTTAATATGGGGAAACACAGCTGTTCTGTCAATGGCTTTTCTACCTTGTAACTTCCTCCTCTGTGGTAGCTGAGGCTGGGTGGGACTGGGCTTAGTCTTTTGCTGGTCGATGTCCTGGGAAAAATCAGGTTGCTTCTCTGAGGGGTGACCAGCAGAGGGCAGTCCTCTGTCTAGCTAGCCCAAACAGAAAACCAACTCCTTTAAAGGACACATTGAGCCGAGGGCTTGATTTGTTGTGGTCATGGCGGTTCCCTGATACCTCATATGTCTGCATAAAAAAGTCAATCATATTTAACACATGTTTAAAGGGGTGAATATGTGCTTTATTCTGTGACCTTGGTAACCACTGTCAGCCGTTAATGTGGAGGGATATGAATATGAACCTCAGTGGTTTTTGTTACCTAGACAGCCAGAGGAATGCATTTCACTCCTTTACAATCTTTAATCATTTTCCAACAGTATAACAATTGCATTAAAACTAAAATGTTTAAAATATGATGTCATTGAAATGTAATTATATGGTAATTTTATGCTTAAATCACAGTTAAATGTAAGTTAAATTAGCTTTGGAAAGAATAGATCCTAGGTGGTCTTCACTGGGGCCAGCCAGCAGCTCCATCATATCATAAACATCATATAAAATAATAACAAGAATAATACAACCTTTTGTGGCCCAAAATACAATCATAATATAGCCAAAAAAAACCCAGGTAAAACATTGACAAAATACTCAAGAGTCTGAAAATACTGAAATCATCAGGAACAAATACAAGAACATCAAAAATAAAAAAAGAATAAAAAACCCAAAAGCAGCTGACCTTTCTAACCTGCAGAGGCAGGGTATACCACAGTCTGGGAGCATCAGAGCAAAAGGAAGCTTCGCCCATTCTTCTGCAATTTCCTTAATTAATTAATGCTCTTTCTTTAGTTTTTCCCTCTGCAGCCCAGTATGTTTGTACCAGACCATACTGTATGTGCTCACTGCTGACTGACTATTTGACCAGTAAAAGCTCAGCAAATCTTTGTGAGAAAATTTCTGTTCAGATTCACTTGATTTGGCTGGAGGGTTAGGGTAACAGTGAGTACAGTAAAACCCCCTCTCATTAATACACTTTCGTTGGCTTGTTTTACTCTACAGCCCAGTGTATATGTGCCATACAGCTTGAATAGTGACTTTTTACGTAAGGAACCAGATGAAATGTTATTAAAAAGTTTGCGTCTCAATTTTCACATGTATGTGATCCTTGGGGATTATAATTTATAAATATGATGCTATTATAGGTCAGAACATCCAAAATATATTAATTGAAGCATTTATAATATAACGCCTGTAAATGGGTGCTTTAATTTTGACGTATGTCGCAGGAATCGTAACCCGGAAGTACTCCTTACTGTTGATGCTGCTGATTCAACGCTGGAGGTTCTGACTGTATAGCAAATAACTTACTGAGGATCGATGTTCTTTCCAGTAAATAACACGACACATCCCGTGGAATACACAGTGACAAAAAGCAACCGACAGCTGTTAAAAATTCAAAGCGTGCATCAAAGCGCTTTCCGTTTAGCCAGCTGGCTAATGTGCTTACCGCTGGGATGGATGAAGTGCACCAATAAAAATGAGTAAATTAATACTGAAAAGAAGAGATTTAATCTGATAATTTTAATGCAGGAAGCAGGTCACTGAAGCAGAGATTTTTAATAAATACAAAGTGCGGGGCTTTTGAAAGTGAAGTGTGTAATGGCCTTGATAAAGCATGTGATGTAGCTGCATACTCGGAAAAATGTTTCCTTAACGATCCTCTTTATGTTAAAATGGTACGTAACTATGATGCACGCTTGATGGAAATACACTGTAATGTGTGAACGCTCGTGGATAATATTACCCTGCAGCTATGTTGATATTTGGGATGTTGTTTTTGTACAGTAAAACATACATTCATATTTCTTTAACATGCCACATTAATGCATACTTTGTGAGACAAAGCATTTTGTTCAGACTTACTTGTGTTGGTTCTTGTTGTTGTTGATGCATGGCGACTATTCCAGGCAAGAAAGGTGGGGCCAAACTCACTTTACACTGCTCCTAAGCCAGTTAGGAAGCCTTGCACTGATTCATTTATTTCTGTCATGGCTAAATGTGAATTGATGTTCTAAATGTTTGTATGTGTGTGCTTTGCAGCTGCAGGCCCAGCGCTCTCTCAGACCAGGGGAAAGGGCTCATGTTGAGCAGCAGTGCTGTCAGTAAGAAGAGATCCATCCTGAGGCAGGAAGCAGAGACTCACTAAGAGTCAGAGCAGCAGAGGACAGAGGAGCTCTGTGGATCTGTGGCACAGAGACCGTGGGAGTTACAGCACAACTCAACACTCATCCACTGAAGCTCTTATTTGACACCGTGTCACTTGAGGATCCAGACCAGAAGAGGGAAATGCTAGCTGCACAGGTTTCTGTTTGAGAGGAGCCTGGGAGTGTGACTCCATCCACTCTGGATCATTCTGAGATGGAGTCTCTCAGAAAAGCAGAACAGGACTCTTTACCTGCTTTGAATTGTGACAAAATCAAATCAGAGAGTGAAGAATGGGAAGAGTCGTTATCACAGCACCTCCCTGATAGGAGTAGTTATGGTCTTGGGAAATACAGAGAAAGCGGAAATAAAAATGAAGCTGATGAATGTGTCAGCACTGCAGAGTCAAGCCCTAAAACTGTACTCAAGTCTGACCAGATAAAAACAGAGACTGAAGAAGTGGATCAGATTAAGCCAGAGCAACAAGTCCACAGTCCTGATGGCAATATTGAGGTCTCAACAGAAAACATAACACAGATTGAGTCTAATGCTGATTTTGCTGAGATTGAAATAGAAACAGCGGATGATCAGAGCGAATGTGGCTCTGTTGGAAAGAGGAGGTCAGGTCTACAAGATAGTAAGAGTTTCAGTAAGGGAGATTACCTGAGGACGAGCAGTGAAACCAACCTGGGTACGAAACCACGTGTATGTAATGACAGTAAGAATCATTTTCAGAGTTCAAATGTCACTGAAGAACAAGAGATTCCTACAATAGAAAAGTTGTACACCTACAGACCACACCAATGTCCTGACTGTGGCAAGAGTTTCAGGCAGTTAAGAACTTTAAAACAACATCAGTTCATTCATTCACGTGAGAAACCTCTTAGCTGTGCCGACTGTGGTAAGAATTTCAATCACTTGCGGAGTTTAATACGACATCAGCAAATTCATACAGGAGAGAAACCACACTCTTGTGCTGATTGTGGTAAGAGTTTCAGGCAGTCAGGGGGCTTGAAAAGACATCAGCTGATTCACACAGGAGAGAGACATCATTCTTGTGCCCAATGTGGGAAGAGATTCAGTCGCATAGAAAGCTTAAAAACGCACCAGAGAATGCACACAGGTGAGAAACCATATTCTTGTAGTGAGTGCAGTAAGAGTTTCAGTCACTTAGGGAGTTTAAAGTCTCACCAGCGAATTCACACCAGACAGGAACAGTTGTCTTGCACAGAATGTGGGAAGAGTGTCTGTAATGCAGAAGACTCAAAGCAGCACTTAATAAATGTACATAAACTGCATTCCTGTACAGTGTGTGGAAAGAGATACAATCAATTGCCTATCTTAAAAAATCAAATATTTCACATTGTAAGAAAACCATACTCCTGCACTGAATGTGCAAGGAGTTTTACTCACCTGGGAAGCTTAAAACTACATCAGCGAATTCATACAGGGGAGAAACCACATTCTTGCACTCACTGTGGTAAGAGTTTCAGGCAAATAGGAACTTTGAAACGACATCAGCTAATTCACACAGGAAAAAAGCAACACTTTTGCACTGTCTGTGAGAAGAGTTTTAATTACATTGGGGGCCTAAAAGCCCACCAGAGAATTCACACTGAAGAAAAATCATATGCTTGTTCTGACTGTGGAAAGAACTGCAATCACTTAAAAAACCTAAAAATCCACCAGAGAATTCACACAGGAGAGAAACCATACACTTGTACTGTTTGTCATAAAAGTTTCTGTCATTTAGGAAGCTTGAAGCAGCATCAGCTTATCCACACAGATGACTCGTATACCTGCTCAGTTTGTGGGAAAATCTTCTGTCGCTTAGGAAACTTAGAACAACATCAGCTGTTTCACACAGGGCAGAAACTGTATTCCTGTGATGAGTGTGGGAAGAGTTTCTCTCACTTGGGCAGTGTCAATCTCCATCAGCTAACACACACAGGGGTAAGACCACGATCCTATAGTGACTGTGGAAAAAGTTTTAAGGACCTAAAGAGCTTTAAAGAGCATTGCAAAATTCACACAGGAGAGGAACTGTTCTCCTGCAATGAGTGTGGAAGCACTTTCAGTCACTTAGAAAGCTTAGTGACCCACTGTAGGATCCACAAAGCAGGGAAAACAGATTCTGGCACAGAAGGTGAAAAGAGTTACTGTCATTTAGGAAACGTGAAAGAGCAGCAGATTCACACAAACGAGAAAGCATACTCTTGCACTAAATGTGGGGATACTTTTGGTAATTTGGGGCACTTTAAGCAGCATCAGCAAATTCACATCAAGGAAACTGTACCCCTGCCCTGAATTTAATGTCTCCAGATGCATTTCACTCAAGGTCTCGCAAAAAGGTCATGCAAAAAACCTTTTTTTGTGTTGTTTTTGTGTTTTCCACAGATTAGAACTTGTAATTGTGTGATTTCCTCTGTGGTCAGTAGGGGGAGGTGAGATTATCTGATCTCTGTCTCTTTGTCTTTAAACAGAATAATTGAGAATGTCCATGCCAGATTGAAATGAGATTTTATGAGTCCTGCTTTGGTGGTAGATTTTACGATTAAAAATAATAATAATGGCTGTTTATTACTGTTTTTTTTCTTTGCTCACTCATCCATCATTCTGTCTGTTCTGTACCATATAATGTTTTTTTTTCAGTTTTGGTATTGCCCAATTACTTATTTACTACTTATTATTATTTACCACTACTTATTATTTTATTTTTCTTATCGAATTGAATTGTTACTCTGTAGGAATTATTTAATTTTTGAGTTTTATGAATTCAGACACTACAGAAGACTAAATTAATTGAGGAGAAAGCAAATACTGTACATTAACAGATTAAAAAGTGTATTGAGTGTAATAAGTGTATGGCTGCAGACCTTTCTGTCACAATGCACAAAATTTTCAGTTTTATTGCAGTTTAAATAAAACTGATGTCCTGATTGTATCTAAACTTTATGCTGCCACTATTTTACTGTTGCTTAGGTACCTACATGTCTCCTTGGTTGAAATATGATACAATAATGCTATCACACCACTATCAACCCCTTACTGTTAACTCTTAAAGCTGTATCAGTGATTGCATAAGCGGTGTGTGTGTGTGTGTGTGTGTGTGTGTGTAGGAGGATATTACCTAGTTATACTCAGAAGGGTAAATTGGGCTGATATGTCATTTATTTATTTTTTAATACTGGAAACACTGTAAGATGTAGGTTATTGAAATAAAGGACATTTTTTGAATTTGATTATATTTTAATGACTCCCTTATTAAGCTTGAGAAAGCCAACTTACTCTTCCTACTATTCCTTCTTGTTACATCTGACACTCTGACACTCCTCCTGGAGCTGTTCTGCTATACTTACCGAACTTGACCAATACCTTCAGCCAGTATGTTGTTTGGGATTTTTGTATCAATATCTAAAACATTTTTGGAGATATTTATGATCCTACATTGAGAAATTTCCCACTGACTAACATGAATAAAATGTTCAGAATGCAAACATGCTAACACGTGCAGCTGATGTCACAATGGGCCTGGTACAGCAGCCATAGACACAGACTGTCTCTTAATCAAAGTTTGAGACTACTAGGAATTACCTATTGTTAAGTACTTTTTCAAGCCAACTTAAAGTTTGCCAAACCACAAACCACAAACAAAAGTAAATGAAAACAAGTGAGGGCATAACCTTGCAGTAAATGTGGGGATTGTATTTGTCACTTGAGATACTTTAAACAGCATCAACAAATTTACATCAAAGTGTTCTCTTACCCTGAATTAAACATTTCAAGAGGAAGGGTACACAGAGTTTAACTGGAAACCCCTTTTTATCACAGTTATGTCCCACTGATTGATTGTATGGAGTTTCAGACCAGGAAGCCTGTAAGAATGAGGGTTGAACTGAAAGGAAATCATAATGTTATAGATGTAGGGCAGTGTACCTTTCCTCATAAGGTATATTATTTCAGGTATGTAACAGTCTGAATAAAGCTGATCTGCTGTTTGTGTGTATACAGTGTGCTTTGACTGTGTGTCTCCTCAGTGTGGGATGAAATATGATTCTGCACATCTGTTATACCCCTGCTCTCAGCTCCTTAACCCTTGCCCCACTCTCAAACCATTAGCTGGATACAATTCAGGTCCATCGTTCACTTCATTATCTAATTTACTGTATATTTGCAAAAGACAGATGGGCCGTTAACTCCATCAGGATTTCTCCACACATCAGCAGTGGATTTAGTGGCAAAGTATCATTGCCCTTTCTTTTATGTCCTATTCACGGTGTTCCTCTGCAGTGTGCTCTGTGACCATTTTTAATAATTTTTATTATTAAGGATAATGGGCCCGACCCCTCTCAAAGATTCTTCATTCATAGCCTGTGGTAGCATGTTATTTTGTAACTCTTTATTTCACTCAGAGTCTTTGCCTCAAATATTCCTTAGATTTAAAGTGTTAAAGTTCATATAAATTCTTACTGTAGTTGTATTCCCCCAACAGGCTACGTGACAGTGGCTGTGACCCTCCGGTCTGTAGGTGGCAGTAATGTGCTGTATGAGCTGTAATATCACAGTCATAGAAAAGAAGAGCGTGCTGCGCGGGCGCAGTGAACTCTCACAGGAGACGCACGCCCTGGTTGCTTCGCTGTGGTTTAAATAGCCACAGGCACACAGCTTCTTTATTTTACTGTACTCGGAGGAACCAGATTTGCGAATTGCATTTTTATATGCGTAATTATACATTCATAAACACGCAGGTAATGTTCATATGGACTAGCAGGAAAGCCTGTACATTGCTTTTGTTTATTAGCGTTAGTTTGCTAGCTAGCTAGTTGTCATCCAGCTCAGATGTTAGTCTAACGAACTTTATTTTCATTTTCAATGTCAGCAGCTAATCAGCTCCCAGAACATTTGATATTTAAATGGATAAGTTAGCTTTTGTTCCCTAGTTTGCAAAGCGTAACGGCGGCTTTAACGTTAAGCACTTATTGTGGGAAACCAAGTGTCACAGAAGCCAGAGCAGTTTGGCAAAATACCGTTAGGTCACTGTTAGATCTGTCTGTTGACACACCGATATAATGCTAGTCACCTAGCCAGCCAGTCTGTGGATATATAAACGTTTGTTTCTCCCATTAAACCAGTAAGTCTGTTCTCCCCAATTATATGGTTTGATGGCTTGTCATTAGCTAATTCCCTGATCCGTCAAACAGTTCAGGACAGCCACATGTGATCAATCAGAAACATAAAGTCCTAAACATATTAGGATTCCCGAAATTGGTTATTCAAAGAGTGAGCCCAACATACACTTATAGGTAAACCCAATGCATTATGTTTCGTTGACACCAATATTTAAGCAGTAATGAGGCTTTTTCGTGTCATCATCGAACTAAACTTTTATTTTAGTCAAGAAACAGGATGCTAGTTCAGATTTGAACTTTAGTGATTAATTCATTTTTGTTGTGCCTAAAAGTGATTTGATGTTCTAAATGTTTGTATGTGTTTGTCGTGCAGCTGCAGGCCCAGCGCTCTCTCAGACCAGGGGAAAGGGCTCATGTTGAGCAGCAGTGCTGTCAGTAAGAAGAGATCCATCCTGAGGCAGGAAGCAGAGACTCACTAAGAGTCAGAGCAGCAGAGGACAGAGGAGCTCTGTGGATCTGAGGCACAGAGACCGTGGGAGTTACAGCACAACTCAACACTCATCCACCGAAGCTCTTATTTGACACCGTGTCACTTGAGGATCCAGACCAGAAGAGGGAAATGCTAGCTGCACAGGTTTCTGTCTGAGAGGAGCCTGGGAGTGTGACTCCATCCACTCTGGATCATTCTGAGATGGAGTCTCTCAGAAAAGCAGAACAGGACTCTTTACCTGCTTTGAATTGTGACAAAATCAAATCAGAGAGTGAAGAATGGGAGGAATACGTATCACCGTTCCTCTTTGACAGTGACATAGATGATACCAGGAACTACGACAGGAACAGAGATGGAAATGAAGCTGATGAATGTGTCGGCACTGCAGAGTCAAGCCCTCAAATGGTACTGAAGTCTGACCAGATAAAAACAGAGACTGATGAGGTGAATCAGATTAAGCCAGAGCAACAAGTCCACAGTCCTGATGGAAATATTGAGGCCTCAACAGAAAACACAACACAGATTGAGTCTAATGCTGATTTTGCTGAGATTGAAATAGAAACAGTGGATGATCAGAGCGAATGTGGCTCTGTTGGAAAGAGGAGGTCAGGTCTACAGGATAGTAAGAGTTTCAGTAAGGGAGTTTACCTGAGGACGAGCAGTGAAACCAACCTGGGAGAGACTCCACTTGTTTGCAAGGATAGTGTGAATAAGTCACCGAGTTCAAAGGTCACTGAAAGACAAAAAGAGATTTGCACAGTAGAGAAGTTACATACTCACAGACCACATTCTTGCCCTGACTGTGGTAAGAGTTTCAGGCAGTTAAGAACTTTAAAAGAGCACCAGTTCATTCACTCAGGTGAGAAACCTCTTAGCTGTACTGACTGTGGTAAGACTTTCAGTCATTCACGGAGTTTAACACGGCATCAACAGATTCATACAGGAGAGAAACCACACTCTTGCCCTGACTGTGGAAAAAGCTTCAGGCAGTTTGGACACTTAAAAAGACATCAGCTGGTTCACACTGGAGAGAAGTGTCATGCCTGCAACCACTGTGGAAAGAGTTTCAGTCGCTTAGAACACTTAAAAATCCACCAGAGAATGCACACAGGAGAGAAACCCTATACTTGCACTGAATGCAGTAAGAGCTTCAGTCACTTAGGAAGCTTAAAACTGCATCAGCAAATTCATACAGGAGAGAAACCACACTGTTGCAGTGAATGTGGTAAACGTTTCAGAGAATTAGGAACTTTAAAACGGCATCAGCTTATTCATACAGAAGAAAAACAACACACTTGTACTATTTGTGGGAAAAGTTTCAGTCATGTAGGAGGCTTGAAAATCCACCAGAGAATACACACAGGGGAGGAACCCTATTCTTGCTCAGATTGTGGTAAAAGTTTCTGTCATTTAGGAAACCTGAAACAGCATCAGTTAAGTCATACCGATGAATCATACTCTTGCACAGTGTGTGGGAAGGTTTTCTTTCGTTTAGGAAACTTAGAACAACATCAGTTGTTTCACACAGGGCAGAGACTATACTCCTGTGATGAGTGTGGGAAGAGTTTCACTCACTTAGGAAGCTTACAGACCCACCAGAGAATTCACAAAGGTGGAAAAACATATACATGCACTGAATGTGGAAAGAATTTCTGTCGTTTAGGAAGCTTAAGAGAACATCAGCGAATTCACACCATTGAGAAAGTATATACATGTATTATATGCGGGGATGTTTTTAATCATTTAGGACACTTTAAACAGCATGAGCAAGTTCATACCAAAGAAACAATGCTTTTTTCATGAGTTTTACCTGTATGAGTTGTTGGAACAGTAAGGTTTATGATTTCAGGATAGTTCTGTATAAATATCCCAGAATGCACTGCAGACTGAGCCAGCTACCAGCAGCCACTCTATGGCCTTCCTCTGCCAAACAGCTGAGCTGAGAGGGGCTGGACTTGCGTAGTGCTTGAATGGGAGACCTCCTAGAAAAAACAGGTTGCTTTTGGAAGTGCTACTGGTTTTCCATTCACATCCTGTACTCTGCATGCTGTGTGGGAAATAATTGTTGAGATTGGTAGCTTCATACACAGATTCCTCAGCCATGGAAGCCCTGTCGCTCACAATCAGGGAATCAGAAAGGGTGCTGCTTGGATCCACAGTTCTGTCTGTTATATTGATGCATTAAAAATTGCCTGCGTTTATCTCCAGACCCCTGCTGATACAGTGGTGTGTCGATTTCACAGCGGCTGCTCTGAATGAGCTTTATCTATGAGAAGAGCAGCCTTTAAAATATCAGTGTGGGGTGTTAGACCAGAGCACTTCCTGAGGTTTGGGTATAGAAGTACAAGCATTGCCATCACTGTAGATTTACTTCTAGGATTTGCAGGCCAGGAATCTGTGCCACTTTGGCATCAATTTCTGTTTTTTTCTTGAGCTCATGGACAGTATCGGGTAACAGTTCACACCTTCAGTTTAAGAACCTGAAGACAGCAGCATGTGTGTATATGTGAACACAAGGTGAGTCCATTTGTTAGTCTTTGCTTGGTTCCTGATCTAGCTTCATTTCTGTGAAGACATCTCTTGCAGTGGGAGAAACTGGGACTGTGGGGAAATGATTTTTTCAGAACTCATTGTTTTCTCTTCACATTTGTTAGCCTACATCTTTAAAAGGAGCAGATGTTCAAATATATATATATATAATGTTAATTTTCTAATTTATAATCACTAATAAATGCCTTTTATGTAAAAAGTCATAATTTGTGGTTATGAACAGAGTACTGCCTTATGAGTTTCTAATCCCAGTGGTGGAATTTTCCTCAGCCAGTTAGTGAAGTGAGATTTTAATTGTTTTTAATATTCAGTCATGGCAAAGAATGTAGTATTTTGTAAAATTCCAAAGTTAAATTGAGGATTGAGGATTATATTGGTGTTCAGAGTACTAATCTTAAATAGATTTATATGTATGAATTTTATGTGTGAATTCATTTGTGTCCAGGCTGCCAAGCTTCAGTAAGAATACTGAAGTTGCATCTCACTGCATTCTAAAGCTTTTGTTACACCTAAAAGCTTGGTGACTTAAGTACCATGTGAGAACCTTTACCTAATTCAGTAATTTTGTGTGCCAGACATCGAACTGTGTTACTGTTATTTCTCTCAGAATGGATATTAGTCGTAATGGAACTGTGTTACATTAGGGTCATGTTAATCTTAACACTAGATAAGTGGATTCTTAAATGTCATTTAAAATGCTTCAGAGTAACGGGCCCCATACCTCTGCATTTCTGTTTATGTAAAATTCACAAAATTCTGTTAGTATCTGTTAATTCAGACTTTCCAAGCTCATTTCATATGGTCCTCCACCATGGTCTGAACAATTTCACATTGCGGTCAGTGAGCAGGGGAAAAATTGCTGGTGAGTATTACATAGTTACTGTTAATACATTAAAATGACTTTTTTTATCATTCAAGCACATGTTTTGTTAGTGTCAATGAATGCCAGCGTAGTGGAATGACCCAGGAGCCCTGACTGGAAGGAAGGAGGTAATTCACAAAGATAATTCCCCCTTGGTCGTGTGTGACGATCCCTGAAAGTCAGTGTGTCACTCAGTTAATTATTGTATTTGCCTTCTAAAAGTCAGATGAAATCCTCACTGTACTCACCAAGAAGCTTTCTAGGGAAAAGTTCTCAAAAGGCTGTGTAAGAAAGGGATTGTAGTTCTGTTGGAGGTGTGCTGCGGGTTGTGATGAGACCTCTGTACTCATATGATATTGTACAATTTAAAGCAGTGAAGAGGCCTCCATACCCATATTGTACAATATTATACATTTTTTGAAGCTGTGAGGAGGCCTCCAGCTGTTTTGCTCCGTTGTTATCATACATGTATAGTTTTCACACCTCCAATTCTAGATCCTCGATCGATCTCCTGAAAGGTTTCGCCACATTCGTTTATGGTGTTATATCCGGCCATCACATTCATGACTGGGCACTCCGTTACTTAGTTTAGTAACCAGCTCCAGTTAGCAACCAGCTTGGTCTGCTGTGTCTCACAGCATCTTCTCCTGTGCTTCTCTCCAATGCCTGAAACAAAACTCAGGTAAACATTGTGTGGCAACTTTCAAACTTGAGTAAACAATTATATATTCCACCCCGGGGAAGGATTGTGTCAGATACTTGAACCCTGTCTTGGTACTTTTAAAGCAGTGCTGCCCTCTAATGTATGACAGTGTTTGCTGAGAGACATTTGTCTGACTCGGAATATAGACACTTCATATTAGGACATATTCTTGTGTGTATATTTCGTATAGCCAGAATCAATCAATTGAAATACATTTGTAAAAACGGATACCTCTGTACCTCACTGGTACTGAGCAGATCTGTCCTTTAATAATGATAAGAATCAGTGATAATGAAACTCATAGGCGTCATTTACGCTGGGGACACTGGGGACATGTCCCCACCACTTTTTATCGTGGCCCATTTCGTCCCCACCACTTTTTGAAAGCCTTTAGTTAGTTGAACACGTCGAACCCATCGTTGTCCCCAGCACTTTTCAAAACAAACTGACACCCATGATGAAACTCCAAAACATGCAGCACACAACACACAACACAGAGCAACATACGACCTACAACAACTAATGCTAACGCTAACCCTACAGCAGCCTACAACCTACAACAACTAATGCTAACGCTAACCCTACAGAAGCCTACAACCTACAACAACTGACAACCTACAAGCTCTGAGCCAGGGCCAGCTCTGCTTGAAAGGCAGAGGATTTAGTCGTTCTGAAGAGTCTCTCCACTGTGTGAGTAGACACGGTGTTTTCTGAGCCTTATTAAAATAATGTTGGTTTGTATACCTGTATGTCAACACTAAGCTGTGGAGACATTCATGGCAGTGGAGAACTCTTTTACTCCATTTTTCCAGTCCAGTTATAGAAGTGTGAATTTCTTTCATTTGGCATTTTTTTTTTAAGTTTTCAAGTGCTTAATAGCAACATATTGCCAAACATTGAATAGTGACAAACACACATGCACATGCAGGGAAAGACCGGGAGGCCTGCAGCTCTGTGTGCTGTGGAGAGTGAGGAGAGCTGACTGTGTGGAGATCTGCTGTTGTGAGGTCTGCTTGTCTTCTTGTTAAAGATCTTTTTGGCTGAATACTTGTGTTGATTGTTTGGCTGTGTGGACTGGATGGTTGTTTTCTCGCTCTGCTTGTGTGCTTCCGGTGAGCAGCAGAGTGAAATTGGGTGGGAATTGGTGTCAGGCTCAGAAATGGTGAGCTAGTGTTTGTGTGTTTGTGCGTCATCTCTTGTTAAGTGATTTTTCAGCTTTGTTTCAAAATAAAAGTACCAGGAACTGCTTCAGCTGTTACACTGTTCAAATTATGGCACACCTCACCCTCTCCCGGTGGCAAACCCGTCGTTGTGTCACTGTATATATATAATGTCATGAAAACATTTTTACATTTTTAATGCTGAAAATACCCAGCAGCTACATATTCTTGTCATGTTTTTGTTCCTTACATTTAGGCAGTGCAGGATGTGATTGCATCATATGAAACCTGGTTTGTTTTTTAAAGGGGGACCAGGTCCTGAAACACATCTTCTGCTGCTTTATGCACTCCTGTAGCCACTCACTGCATCACTGGCAGTTTACTGCTGATTTTTTTTTTTATTAAACCATAATGTGATGTTAACAGAATAACACTTAATGATAATACAAGTTGTTCTACTGTTTTTAATTAATTAGGTTTCCAAATGTCAATAACGGGAGCTGTGAAGTCAGACAACTTGAGGAATTTGCATGTGTGCATGTGTGTGTGTGTGTGTGTGTGAAAGCTGTGCGTACATATGGGTATGTATGTGCCCTTAAGGAACTGTTTCAAACATTACAGTGAAATCAGTAACAGGGATTGTCCCTGATGACCGTGTCCATCTGCAGATTCAAATTCTTGGCATGGTACAGTTTCTTCATCAAGGCCACTTTACCCACAATGCAAAGCCTTTCCTCTGCGTGCTGATTGGTTTGCAGTGATCAGCAGTGTGTGGCTGTAAAGTAGGGCAGCCCTTCCACCATGAGGAGAGCGGGCACTTCTCAGCCGCATCTGAGAGTTAAATGGGTCACGCTGCTATCAGGCCTGTCTCTGCTGCACTTTCTTGCATCTCCCTGTAAAGTAGTTCAGGCCAGTGCTTTGCCGGGAGGGGATTGTATCTGAGGAGCAGTGATGCGTTAAGGGTTAGCAGAGGAGAGATAGCTGAAGCAGGCTTTCTGGCATAGCTCTCTCACTCTAGCAAATCTAATCTAAGGAAAAATGGCCAGTTGTCAGTGTTCTAATGTGTAAATCAGAACCAAAACAGAAGTATACCCCTACATAGAAGCACATAGTTCACAGGGTAAATCAGAACCGAAAGAGGAATATACTCCTACATGTCCAACACATAGATCACAGGGTAAATCAGAACCGAAAGAGGAATATACTCCTACATGTCCAACACATAGATCACAGGGTAAATCAGAACCGAAAGAGGAATATATCCCTATATATCCAGCACATAAATGACAGAACACCCACATCTTTCTCAGTCTCACCGGCAGATACAAACTTAACTGAGAGTGACACCTGCAGGTACACATTCACCTGTCTCTCACCTGCATGTAAACACTTGGCCAGCCTGTGATACCGGCAGACACAACTCACCTGAGTTGGGTACCGATGCACTCACACCTGTCTCTCACCTGCAGCCACGGATGCTGCAGATGTAGTGGCTGTGAGGTAAGGGCAGTGAGTGGGGCTGATCATGGCATTGCGGTGTGTGCTCAGTGACTGATTCAAACAGCCAGTGGCATTTTCCGCAGCGTCACCATGGCAGTAACAGCACAACAGGGTCTGTGACATCATCACAAAGGGCACAATAAATGCACAACAATTGTGACATGAACAGTTTAACCTATTTACAAGGGCCTTTGCAAAATACATTTATCTTTTATTTCATACTTTTTTATTACATACAATTACTAAATATATGCTGTTGGAAGTGTTTGACAGTCAACAGGGCAGCAATGTGCAGCAGCAGTCAGTGTAGAGCAGTGGTCAGTGTGGAGCAGTGGTAAGTGTGGAGCAGTGGTTAGTGTGGAGCAGTGGTCAGTGTGGAGCAGTGGTCAGTGTGGAGCAGTGGTAAGTGTGGAGCAGTGGTCAGTGTGGAGCAGTGGTCAGTGTGGTAGTTTATGGCAATTGTGGCGCAGTAGATAAGGAAGCACTACTGTGTTGCTTGCAGGTTAAATTACAACAAACTCAAAATTTATGAGAACCATATTCAATGTATTTTCTTTGTACGTTGCGGTCAAAAGGAAGTCCTGATCTCAGTCAAGGAAATCACTTCTGTCCAGTTCAGTTCTCCAGTGTCTTGATTGAAAGGGGAACAGGTGTGGAATCAGAAATAATGCATCTGATGTGTTGCCTGAAAATTACATATATTGAGGAAAAAAATACTTTTTTTGCTCTCTGAGTGTTAACCATACTGAAATATTAGGATTAAGATATGAGACCCAAAATGTATGTACATCCTTATTTTAATGTCAAAATATACCGCGTATGTTTGAAAATTACTAGGTACTACTCATAGATGTGACTGTGAGCACACAAAGTGCAACTGTGTTAATTGTAAACTTTGTTCTAAATATTATACAAACATTCATAAAAGTATAAGCAATTATTAGTTTGTTGTTTGTTGTATAATATTTTTATTATATTCCATTGCTGCAGCGTGCCTGTTATCTTGCCTTTGATGTGTCTGGCTCTCCACACTCCAGAGGAGATGGATGAGCAGAGAGGAGCTGGCATGAAGCTCAGACGATGCTGTTTTCACAGCCACACCCTTGGGACTCACTGTCTGTGTGTAAAATTTTAATAAAAGTCCTTTTAGCAATGAACCTGCTAAGCAGATAAACCCCACCCCTGTCTTAGATGTGCTGCTTCTTGTGATGCACCATCTGAACCTAAATCAGTATGTTTGTATGGCCTCACTGTGACTCACTGTGTGTGTGAGAGTATTTGTGTGTGTGTGTGTGTGTGTGTGTGTGTGTGTGTAACGTGTGTATATGCATATGTGTGTGTGTGTGTGTGTGCGTGTGAGTGGTTTCAGGACTCCCTTTTTTGTGGTTTTCACTCCAGTTGATCGCCTCAATCAGTTTTGATTGAGCTGTTAATTTAATACTGAATACATGTCATACTGTCATCAATTGTTTGACATCAATTAACAGATATCTTGTCCTGAAAGAATGATGGGTGTGGCTAGTAAGGTGTGTGTGTGTACTTGTTTGCTTTACTTGTATCCTTTTCCTGCCACAAACTCTTTCAGCAGGACATTTTTCACACCATATTTATAACTGTAGCTATTTATAGCTATGTAGCTGCGCTAGGATGTCAGATGTTATCAGTGCACTGTTTACAGCTCAATAAAAGTTAAGGACTTAAAGTCAGCTAAACCTCTAATCTAAACTAATCATAAACTCAGCTGGAACCTAAGCCAGCGTTCAGAGTATGGTCCCAGCACTATGGCTGAGAAGCACTAATGTATGAGAAAGAAGCTAGGTTCTGCGGGTCAAAGAGATGACCTTCAGTCGGCAGATTGATTGATACCTGGAAAATCAAGTTCCCATTCAATCAATGACTCCCATCAAATAACTGCGACCTGAAGGCCTTAAAAAAGGCCATAAAGCTGTGTCTCTCCAGTCACCACCTCTGTTCCAGATTCATTCAGCTCCACTGAAATGCTGTTATTTATGGCTGTGCTCAACTCGGGCACTAGGTGGCAGTGTTTCACAGAGCTGCTAAAACTGACCACTTTAGATGCTTGACAGTTGAATGTTGAATGTACTTCCTGAAAGAGCTCTCCAGCTGCAGGTTTCTTTTTTCAGCAGGGGTTGCAGTGTACTTTTTCTCTCAGTTTGAGATGAGTCAGCCTAATCTGGAGTGTCTGCCCTGCTACTTACCATCTCATTCTCCCAGAGGTCTGTGCTGACAGAACAGTCGTTTGCCAAAAAGGTACCGTATCCCATTTTTTATTTGTTTGATCCTTTGATGCCTGCTCCACAGTAGGGGGTCCAACACTTCCACCTAATGACTCAGCACCAGGGCAACCACACACCACACTGCCCTGATATTTCCTCTGCTTTCCTGTGTTTCATGGTTTCCCTGCATTTCTGCTGTAGAGAGCCGTGGCGAGGGGGAGATGCGGGCTGAGGCAGGCTGATGGAGATGCGCTTTGACGCTTCCTGCCCCACCAGCACCCCGATCTCCCTGCCCTACTTCCACCCCGTCGGTGCATGCACACACGCACACATACACACACACACGCACACACACACTTGCTTTATTCATGGTGATAAAATACATTTATTGGAAACCGTGGCAATGTAAAAAAAGGTGAAAACTGGCTTTGGGTTTGGTTACAGCACCACTGGCCAAAACTGACAGAGATCTGAGAGTCTACATCAGCAGTTAAAGATTGGCAATTATATCAGTGACAACCACACATCTCTTACACTGTCACACAACTGTAACACACTCGCACAGCTCTGACACAGTCATACAGATCTCACTCACTCACACAACGCTACAGTCACATAACTCTTACACAATCACACCTTTCAGATACAGTCACACAACTCTTACACTGTTCTTATCCAGCCACACAGCTGTGATTGTGTCCAGGCCAGAGGCAGAATGCATTAAGCATAAAAGCAGCACAGTCTTGCATCCGATAGCAGGAGCTTTGCACATCAGGGGGAAGCAGAAATATTAAACATTTCAAGTTCAACACACCAACAGCAAGAAAAAACAAAGTGAAAAAGTGGGCTAATGGTCATCAGACAATTGCTGGTGACAGTGGAGCTGGCCTCTCTCTCTCTCTCTCTCTGCCAAAGATCTCACACGACAGAAATCAGAGCAAAACGATCAGAACCCATTTTATATACACATTGTATGTACAAGAAAGAATTCAGCATGAATGTGCAAGAGCGATACCATGCAAGTCCTGCTCTGTCCCTCTCTACTTCAAACACAAACATTTATTCTCCCTGACTTAATCAAATCAGATCCCCAAACACTGAAAAAAATCATTTCCATACATGCTACAGGGGTGTCATCCCGACACACACCTATGCAACCACACACACACACACACGCACACACACACACACGCGCACACATGAACACGCACACACACACAGGGTGCTGGTGCCTGTGGTTTCAGGATCTGCACAGATGTGGCCCCCAGTCCTTACACAGACTTCAAACAGAAAGACTCAAACTTCCATCACTCAGTGACTCAGATGGCATTGCTGCTGGGATGGCATAAAGGAAAAAAGAACCCGGTAAATACAGACAGAGCAGCTTCTGTGGGAATCAGCACAGGTGTAATTATTATAGCAGGTAGTCATGGCTGCTCCTTGTAGGATGCAGTAAATTTGGTGCAGAGGTGCCATACTAATAGTAGTAATTCACTGCTGCCCCCTGAAGGCTGCCTTGAAATTAGCACAAAGATGCATTAGTTGGAGCAGTCACTCAAGGCCCCTGCGGGGATATTCCTCAAATTCTTTGTCACCATGAAGACCTATGACTTGATGTTATGTCTTGATGTTAAGTGAAATAACCTGGGTGTGATGTAATGATGCTGTCCGTGTAATATCCACATCACATCTTCCAGCCAATAAGAGCAGCGCTGTCAATCACAGGATAGAGGCAAGACCTAAAGGAACACAGTGATAATACAGGATCTCTTCTGCATCTTGATAATGTCCCTGCAACAGGAGGGCAGTGTGGGTCTGTAACTGAGCCACAGTGGATCTACAACTGAGCAAAAGTGGATCTATCACTGAGCCAGTGGGGATCTAAATCTGAGCCTCAGTCTATGTCTGGGGCTGTATGAATTTATAACTGACGGAGTATAGACCATATTTGGACAGTGTCTTCCGTTTTTTTTTTTCTTTTTGCAGATCATATGGGCACCACTGCATAAATGTGTTTAATTACTTAGGTTTCTTTTTTTAATTACTTATATTCATGCTCCCCAGACAACACTATAAATATCTCTATCTGGAGTAACTACAATGCACACACACTTTCAAGCACACACTCAATAGGAGATCTCTTCATATAGATAGAAAAATACTTTAAAGGAAAGACATATTTCATTGTATGCTCCTTTTATACTTTTGTAAAGCACTTGAAAGGAAGGTTCTAGAAGGTTCCATCAATGGGTGAAAATGGCAAAACAAATATGTGATGTTACTGATTGGAACAGTAAAAATATTTCAGCAGATGTGTAGGAAAAGCTCCTGTTCTGTTTTTTTCCCAGAGGGGGGGCACAGCGGGGTCCGGGGGGGCTACACGGTGGTCTCGTTCTTCCAGGGCCCAGTCCGTATGTTACCTGTGCTGTCCGAGCTGTACAGGAAGTCATCCTGCGAGCTGCTGGTGAGAGTCCTGCTCTGATTGGATGTCTCCTGCAGGAGGGAGTGGGCGTCCTCGTCTGCCGTCTTGCTGCAGCTGAACACCGCGGTGCGCTCTGAGCCCGCAGCGTGGCAGGTGCCGGCCACGGTGGCAGGTTTGGCACAGCACGCATGCAGGTGACACAGGTGTCCCTCAAGCTCACTGTGACAGGTGTGTCCCTGGAACATACTGAGACAGGTGTGTCCCTCGTGCGCGCTGTGGCAGGTGTGTCCCTCGTGTGCGCCGAGGCAGGTGTGTCCCTCGTGTGCGCTGTGCGGGCTGTCCAGGTGGAAGCTGTGCACGCTGCTGTCCATGCTGGAGGAGGCCATGTGGTAGGCGTACTCCCGAAGCCTGCCGGGGCGGGGCCTGCTGTATGAGTGGGGTTTAGTCCTGTCCTTCAGACAGCTCTGCAGGGGCAGGGTGGGAGAGGAGAGGGGGCGGGACTCGTCCTCCAGCAGCTGCTGGCTGCGCACAGCTGCGCAGCAGGGGGAGTGGCTCGGGGGCACCTGCAGGTTGCTGAGTTTGCAGTGGGTGGACGGGGTGTGGTGGAGGTGCGGCGTCAGCAGCGCCTTGCTCGGACAGGGCGGCGCCTCCTGGCAGTGCAGCTCGCTGTGCGTGTGCACGTCCCCGTTCACGTCCACCTTGGGCGGGGCGTCGGCATGCCGGCGGGCGGGGCAGCAGGACCACCAGCGGTGCCAGACGTCATCGCGCTTGGCGCAGTGCTGGATGAGCAGGAAGAGCCCCAGCGTCACGGAAAAGGCGCCGTACAGGCAGCTGAAGATCATGTCCAGGAAGTGGCCCTGCCACACAGCCAGCGCACCGAAGGTCCAGGTGGCGAGGAAGAGGAGCAGGCTGAAGGCGGCTGTGCGCAGCTGGGCCTTGTAGGAGTGCTCGTTGGCCAGCATGGAGGGGTTGATGGCGGAGCAGCCTGCGTGGGCGGTGTCGCCCGGCTCGCCCGAGTCGCCCGCATGGCAGTGGCCCATCTCGGCTGTGGCCAGCCGCTGCTGCTCCTCCGTCATTGGCCGCAGCTCGTACCTGAGCTCAGGGTGCCGCTTCAGGTGCACGTAGATGCACAGGAAGTACACGCAGGTTACCACGACGATGAAAGCCGCTGGACCATAGAACGCACCGAGGCTGGGCTCCCAGGACATCCAGCAGCTGCAGAAACAGTTTAGAGAAATCACTGCACAGACACTGCACAGATTCACCCTGTGCTCAGTCACTGAAGGAATCTGCCTCACGCTACACTACCGAACGTTGCATGATCTTATTGTCAGACAAATGCAGTATCTGTTCGCCACGTGTCCTCTGGAGTGCTTTTAATCTCTGGAGTTTGTCGCTTAGAAAAGATAAACATTCACTAGCGTCTTGGAGACATGGTGTGGAAAATGAACATTTGAGTAGTAGCCAGTGAGACGTATTCCAAACCATCACTGCCTGGGGCTGTGTGGCTGTACAGCTGCTGCCTGGCTTCCTCCTGCTCTCCCTATACGGCAGCGTTTCCTGCCAGCCACGACTGTCAGCAAAATATCACACTGCTCTGTTAGAAATGGCAGAAATAGTGACAACAAATATTCAACAAGGGTTTGAGTTTGATAAAGCCCAGACATTAATTACCAAAGAATTAATTTCATCAGAGTGTTAGAGTACCTGATTGAACACAGCATGTTTTGCCCTTTTGAGAGGGTTTGAAAAATATCTCCTGACCGAGCTGACGGACACAGACGAGCGGTGAGAATGAAGCTGTACTCACTATGGTGCCTCCTCTCTGCTGCCATAATGGTCCATATCAATGCCAGCCGTGACTCCACAGGCGATGAGCGGGAGGCCCCCGCTCACCACGTAAAAGCTGCAGAGAGAGGGGATACACATGAGAATCACCCTAACCCTAACCCTAACCCTAACCGTAACCCTAACCCAAACCCTAAGCCTAACCTTAACCCTAACCCTAATCCTAACCCTAACCGTAACCGTAACCCTAACCCTAACCCAAACCCTAACCCTAACCCTAACCGTAACCCTAACCCAAACCCTAACCCTAACCTTAACCCTAACCCTAACCATAACCGTAACCCTAACCCTAACCCAAACCCTAATCCTAACCCTAACCCTAACAGTAACCCTAACCCAAACCCTACCCCTAACCTTAACCGTAACCCTAACCCTAACCGCTCACCAGGCAAAAGCTGCAGAGAGGGAGGAGAAGCAGAGAGAGGGGATACACATGAGAATCACGAGTCTCAATGCCCCAGCAGAAGCCCTGAGTGGAACTATAAAGGCCTGTTTAGCCCCTCCTCCTCCTGCTCATGCATAATAATGAATCTGACAGCTCTATGTTCTGTAACGTTCCTAAACCTAACCCTAACCCTAACCCTAACCCTACACAGGCCTGTATGGCTCCTCCTCCTGCACATGAATATTAATAAACCTGACAGCTTTAGTGGTTCAGTCTAAGATCACTGCACTGCAAAACCAGAAAACTGAGCTTCTGCTTCTACCACAGATGCTGAGGCTCTCTGTTCAAATAAAGCATGTCAGTTTCACATCAGGTAGTGATTTCTGCCATTTTAGAAACAAACAGGAACCAGACACACATTTATGATGCAACAAGACTAAATGCTCCTCAAATTCAGACACTGCTACTCACTGTCTCACCATGTTACCGACTATATGTTAATGCTTCTCACTGTGTCATTGTGCTCCTTATTGCCAGATAATGCTCCTCACTGCTAGTTAATGCTCCTCACTGCCAGATAATGCTCCTCACTGCTAGTTAATGCTCCTCACTGCCAGATAATGCTCCTCATTGCTAGTTAATGCTCCTCACTGCCAGATGATGCTCTGAACTGAGAAACAAGTGTCCAGCGGCATTTCATCTGTCTGAATGTCACTGTTATATAAGTCAATAGGAAGCATGTAAATAAGCAGACATATGATCACTCCTTTCTCTCGCTACAGTCTGCTGTCACTGCAGCTCTGACACAGGAAACAGTGCCTCTCCATCATGCCTGTTAGATATACAGATGTTCTGAACAGGGCAGAGAAAGGTGCTAGACATGTTATAGTCACTGCAAACAAAAGCTGCAGACAGCGGCTTCCTCTGGCTGAATGTGACTTAAATCCTTTTATTGTGCCACAGCAGGAAGGAAATACATTCCACTGTATCTGCATTTATACCTGCGAGATGAGACACCACTGCAGGTTTTGTTTTTTCTCTCCTGGGTTAGGGGTCGGGTTCGGGTTAGGGCACCCCTCAGACTGGGAAAATGAATTTGGGCTTGCAGCCACTGTCAGCAAATGACAGCCTGTTTGGAACCCGGGCTGCAGGGCTCAGAATGCGCTTTAAAGAAGTGCTTTTAATGTGCACAAAATGCAATTTACAAAGTGAGAGTGACAAAGTATATGTATACTAATATATTACAGATGAAGGATTTAACTAATGATGCAGTGCAGCCATTAACATAATCAAAATCCATCAACACACTGTAGCCCTGCTCGGTGCATTACAGTGCCTGTGGTCTGTGGGTGTGTTACACTACTCACCGTATTATGGTGGGCGTGCTCTTTGGATGTCTGGGTGGATCCCCATCCTGGGCTTGGGGAGGCCTCTTGGTTACCTTGGTTACCAGCTGGTAAAGACTTCTGGCTGTGACCCCCAGCCACAGCAGGGTGGAGAGAGAAGAGTAGTGGAGAGCTATGCCCACCTGCGTCACACAGACAGCCTGTCATTCCAGAACCTTCCAACCTGCCAGAGCTCTGCAACATTGCAATTACCAGCTTTGCTATTGACAACAGCAGAATACAGTTATTATTTGCCTGATATGTCGTAGCGCATATAACCTCCTCTGATGGTTGGCTGAAATCTCTCTGTGGGCATGTTGAGCTAGTTTGGTAGGGAGTGATTTAACATCGTTAACCAGACTCTTTACTTAACTCACCAAATTCTAACATTATTGAGCCTACATGTAGAACATCATCACCATGCAAAAAATAGATACATTATTTAATGCAGAATATATATTACCAAATTGGCTGGAATATGAGTTGACCCTCATTATATGAGGGGATCCCTCTTTTCAAAGAAGAAAATAAAAAAGTACTTTATCAAAACAAAAAAAACCTACTGCTGCAGAGGAAACCTGGCTTGTACAATTCTCAGACACCTGCCCACAGCCAATGGCTATTTCATATACCAGAGGCACCTTCTCACTGATGACAATTTAACAATTTATGCACACCCAGTGAGGATAAAGCTGTTTTGACAAATGTTGCAAAATTCATTTTTGCAAGAGATGAGAAAAAAAATCTATTTCTGTTTTCTTGTTATTGGATTGCAAGCATGCTCTGTTCCATATCATTACAAAATGTGATCTGTTCCAGATTGCTGACAGCCTCTAAGGTGAGTAGGAAACATTTAAAACATTTTTTTTTGTTTTGTTTCCTAGACAATTGTTATTCCCTGTCTGTGCCTCATAAAGGTCTTGTCACAGTGCAGAGCAGAAGAGCAGAAAGAGCTGTGCAGAGAAATGATTATGAGACACGACAGTAAAGTTAAAATATTTAAAGAATAGTAGGTAACTGGGAATAGCTGCGTGTAACCTTAATGAGAGTGTTCTACTTGGTAGTGGTACTGTAATTACCAACGCACAACATCCACTGCATCCTTATGACATTGCAGGACTGACACTGCATCCTTATAGCATTGCTCTGATATCTCAGAAATGCTATTAGCTCATCATATATGAGCTGGGATACAGTTTAACCCAAGTAAAATGACATGGGACAGTGACGGATTTGTCATCCCCACACGGACAGAGACTTGCTGACAGCAGGAACAAAACCATTCAACCTACGCAAACCAAAGAGCCAAAGAACAGCTTTCATTCACTTGACATGAATAATCCATTTCCTGAAACGCTCAGCTCTGCACAGAACTGAGTACTCACTGCCTGACAGACGAGGGGGTATTTGATTCGGTTGATGCCTGCAGCGAACACGGTGAAGGTTACTGCTGTGTAGAAGCAGAGGTTGATCAGCACGTGCCACCCCTTCCTGCTGATGCGGATGGTGCTGCCGAGTGGGACACAAAGCAAACACAAACGAGTAAAAATGAACAAAGCGAAAATCAGACAGAGAAAGTCGGCCGCCTTTGATTTTGGCAGCCGTTGTCTGCAGTCCTTTGGGGAGTTTGCTGTTCAAGCGTTAGAGTCTCATGCTTGTTACTGCATGATGAGAGAGTAGCTGCAGCTCTGAGTGGCGGAGCCCGCGGCTGTCCTGGGGACGGGGGGGACAGCGTACGACAGCAGGTCAGGTGTGCTAAAGCAGGCACAGCTCTCTGCTGCTACTGATCCAGGGTCAGGCGGCAACACCCCCATCTCCCAGCGCAGGTCGTTAGTCAGGGCTGTGAGCCGCCTGTGACAGGGTGAGGCCTGATACAGTAAACACATCCGCTGTGACTCAGACCGCACATGTCTCACTGCTGAACCCAGAGTCACACAAACAGCTGTCCTTCAGCACTCGACAGACAGCTGAGTTTATCCAGAGCTCTGAGTCTGTGTGAGAGAGAGAGGACTCCCTCTGTACGTCTCATATCTGAAGCACTGCCACATCACAGTGAGAGCTGCAGCCAGTTCTCATGGACCACGCAGCATTATGAAGAATTAAGCATTCATTTTAGGCTTTAGATAAATCAGAAAACATCTGCTGTGAAAGTTGTTCCTTTTGCTTCATTAACAAAAATAACTGATGAATGCTGCTCTCTTCAGAGAGCTATACCTTACCTATGATGCACTATGTAAGTGATGATGGACACAAGCAGGCACAGCAGCAGCACAGCTGTACAGGCATACACCACAGGGTGCAGGTATTCCCCGGGGTATGGGGGGAACGACAGCGCCCTCTTCAGGTCCTGAGGAAAAGAGACCACACACAGAAACGCAACTAATAAAAACAATGTTTCAATCTGTCAAAACACAGACATTCACTGTATTGACCACTGAAAATATAGAGGCAGTGTAACAAATCTATACGATCTGTAACTGTACAGTCAATGAAAACATAATGCATCAGTCAATAAGCAGTCAGTAAAGCTAAAGTTTATTTGATGTAGTGCTCTTCACTAAGGAACTGGAAACACTGGGCCAAGACAGAAAAGGCACATGCACATACGCACACACACACGCATGCACACATGCATATGCGCACACGCTGTTTATCTGGGGTTTTATTGGGAATTCATTACGCATTACGCGTCATTATGCAGCCCGGGGCAGCCTCTCCTCCAGGTACGCATGAAAAGGTGAACTGCCGACTGGAAGAGGGAGGGTCAAGAAACCTGGTGGCTAATTGTGAATGTGAAAGGGGGCATTGGTGCCTGGTTTTGACACAGTCTGGATGGAGAGAGCAGTGCAGCATTTCTCGGGGGATTACTCGATTTTATGTTGCTTGTTTAACACTATTTATTTAGCCGGGACGCCCGTACACAGTGGTTTGTTTGGGCCCCACCATGACTGTAGGTAATTTTTTATGCTGCTTGTATCACTGGGACCCGCAAGACGTCCTTTTGGGAGTCACATGTTCACTGTCGGTTCCATGAAACAACTGTGCCACTGTTTTTAAATGAAAATAAACTAAACTGAACTCAGTACTGCTGCAGCTCTGTACCCTTCGGAGGCCAGAGGACAGATCTGGCCTGTGATGAGATCTCTAGCATTGGTGAGGTCTGGGAGATCTGCCTCATGCCACTTTTTGGGTTTGTTTGTTTGTTTGTTTGTTTTTATATACACACACACAACACACAATTAGGTCACACTAGTTTTCCCGTTTTCAGCCGTTTCATCATTTTATTTCGAGCCAGGGAAGGCAAGTCATAACAGCATGCAGCTGAAAAAACAAGGAGTCCCCTGTGTGGAGAGTGGAACTGTGAAAAGAGGGAAGGGTGTTAGAGAAGAGTGTGGTCAAAAACAGACATGAGTGAAAAAATCACACTTTGTTACTTTTAAAAGCCTCTGATTCAAACCCCATTCTCATATATGCTTACTGTGGGTCACACAGATCAGTGTTTACTGTGAATAGGCTTTACATCCAGTCAAATGGCTGTGATTAGTAGTGTTTGCTTTCGAAGAGGAAAATCCAACCATGTCACAATCTGGACACAGCCCATGTAATATGATGTCATTTTCAGTTTCAAAAGTCTCAGTGGTGCAGCATGCGGCTGCCAGCAGCCCTGTCCTGCCCTCCTGTCCCGAAAACAGCCACATGACCCCCTGCTTCTCTCACTCCCTGCAAACCCCTCTGCTGCTGCTGCTGCTGCTGGTACCAAGAACACAAACAAAAAAAACATCAAATCAAGTGTTCCTGGGGATTTTCTAGTGTACTTAATAAAAGCACAACGCAATAGCAACACAACAGAAATGACTGAGAGGAATGCAGTGACATGAATCTCACATCTAACCGGAGCATCTCCGCTGTAGCAACATGCCCTTCTGTGTCTTTGCGGAAACGGATTCAGAAAAGAAATGTCTACAGCAAATTCCTGGAAAGACCTCATCAAAGCTGCGAGGATTTTGTGAATAACAGCAGAAGTTTCATTATGAAACAGACACTTTCAGAGGAGCAGTGTGACAGATTAACACATCCAGGCATTTGAGAATGCTCTGTGAACTGCACATCCAGGCATTTGTGAACACACTTTGGGTAACGCATCCAGGCATTTCTGAACACACTTTGGGTAACGCATCCAGGCATTTGTGAACACACTGTTAGAAACACATCCAGGCGTGTGTGAACGCATTGCGAGTAACACATATCCCCCACAGCTCTAACATTCGAGGCTGGCCATGTTTCACTCCCTAGGCAGAGAGAGAGCGAGAGAGAGAGAGATAGAATTCTACATTTTTATATCCATTGAATCAAAACCAGAACAGCAAAAGCTCGGAGTCAAATAGCAGCTGCAGTAAAGTGACCATCAGAAAACGTGATCCTGGTCAGAGAGAGAACACTCCATAACCGCCATTCTGCTTTCAACATTTAGGAAATAAAGAAAGTTTCCCACTGTCTTTATGAAAATGTATTTACAATAACCTGTGGTTCAGAATCCACTACCACAAGGCAAACATGACAGGCTACAGCATGTTAGCTGCCTGAATTGAGCAATGCCACACACTCATGGTCATGCACTGCACAGCATCAGTGCTGAGCTGAAGGCAGCAGGAATGTAGCGGTGTGGTAGTTTCTCAGGGGTGTCTCTGGACCCCACGCTCAGGCCTTCTCTGTGACCTGCCGGGAAGGACCATCCAGTTGCTGAGGAGACGAGTAATACAGCCTGCACCCTGTGGGGGGCGCTGGTGAGGGATAGGGTGTTACCCTTGCTAATGACAGATTGGCTGCATCCCAAACCGCACAAGAGCAACTGAGTCCATCCTTCAGACAGCATCACACAGGTACATACTTCTGGAGGAGGGGGAGAGGCGTGATTTGGGAGTTCATTCGGGACACATTCTGCTGTCATCGTTCCAGCGATGTGGCGCATGACAAAGACAAGCAACTCAGAAAAATGTACATGACTCTACAGGAAACCATGGCAACAGCTGAAGCAGAGACAACTAGAAAAGACATTGGAATCGTACAATGCAAATAATGTTGAAAAACCAGTTGGGTAACGGGAATGTGGTTTTTAACACTACACATTTAACACTACATGTTTAACACTACTCATTTAACACTACACATTTAATCCTGTCCTCTCCTGTGCTGATATTTCCCAGTACTGACTCACCCTGTTTTGGAGATGAACTACACAGAGGAAATGTTAAATCAATCTGCAGGAAGTAATATTGGATGCAAGAAAGATACATTTGAATGAGTAAAATATGACTTTCACACAAATCTCTAGTTCCCATTATCTTCATATTTTAGCAGCGTAATACTTTGAGCGTTCCATTGTTTATAACTGAAGTCAGTAGGCTAGCTATACATTCAGGGCAATCAGCAGTAAATATGGCCTTATTCCTAAAAAGACTGTTCTGGTGTGAAACGTTTTATTTTTCTGAGTCTTGAAAAAAGACACCTGATAACCAGATAAACATCACAGTGAGCCTTAATATTTAGCCACAAATCAGTTTTTTTACTTCTAATGCACAGGAACTGCTCAGCCCAGCGTGAGTATGTGTGAGAAACTTTCATTCATACAGTAAAATTCAGCACCATCTGTGGTAAATGTACTTAGAGCTAGTTTCTTTGTTGGTGATGTGAAGAAACATAACTCTCGTAAAATTTGCAATATCTCACACAAACACACAATTCACACTTCACAATTCTCAACAAAAAACACAACACAACACAATCTGGGGAATCAGGGAGGAAACTCCTGGCATCTCAGGCCAGCAAGAGGGACACATGCATGTGTACTTGACCTCTGCTTGAGGGGTGACTTCTGTTCATGCCAAGGACACAGCACCTCAGATGCATCCTGGGAAAAATGTTCATTGGCAGCAATAAATCATCTTCCTTTCCTGCCAACCATGATCCTATTAAATTATGGCTTTGAGAAAAGGAGCTGGTCAGTGTTTTGTGACAGAGCAAGCACACACCTGTCAGAGCAGGCAGCACACAGAATTCGCATGCAGCTGTCAGAACAGCAAACTCACAGAACACACATACATTTATCAGAACAGAAAACTCACAGAACACACATACTGTACATCTATCACAACAAACTCACAGACCACACATACATCTATCAGAACAGAAAACTCACAGAATGCTTGTGCAGCTAGCAGAACTGCAAGCACAGAGAACTCACATGCAGCTATCAAAACAGCAAACCAATAGAACGCATATGCAGCTCTCAGAAATGCAAACACAGAGAACTCACATGCAACTATCAGAAAGAGGAACAGAGACCAATTCAAAGCCATAACAGAGAGGAGTGATTTCTAGAGATGGATCCATGAGCATTCTGCGTGAAGCTGAACGCAGGACAGGGCTCATTTCTCTGTTATATCTCTTGGGATGCATTGAGACACTGCATGTGCGGAGGTCAGGGTGCTGTGCTCTTGTCTTGTGGGGTCACACAGGAGTCAGTCCATCTGTTTCTCCTGTCCTCGATCCCCCCCCCTTCCCCCCTGAGGAGAGCTCTCTGCTCACCCCCGAGGACACACACACACACACACACACACACACACACACACAGCCTTGTCTCCTCTGCCTGGACAGCAGTTTCAGAGCAAAGATGGAAGCGTTTTCCTCAAGCTGTGTGATAACTGTCCATCAGCACAGTGAAGCATCAGCTATGTGCATTCAAACCATTTACAGTTATATCAAACGATTTAAAATGCAATGCAAATTACACTCAATATGTCAGAGAATAAAGCAGCTAAACAAACCTAATGCTGACTGCAGTACAGACAATGGGGAAATGACCCTTAGTCTCATATTACACAAAAGGGGTAAATTATAACAGAAATGCAAACCGTATGCACTGTTTTCCTTACAGACACACCTACGTGTTACCTTACAGTGTAACACACCCAGGTGAGTGTTAGACCTATGAAAAAAATAGGCCTAAAAATAAAATAAAATAATCTCTATCCTTGTTAATGGGACAGGTCAAAGGTTATAAAACAGAAAGTGATTCACTAACAAAAGTCAAAAGTACCTACAACAAAACGTAATACTACCGCAAACAGGAAATTGTGTGTTGCAATTAAAAGATTAACCAATAACTTTGATCGGGAATATTTTTGTAAATGATCAATATTTTCAAATGTTATTTTATTTCAAAGTATAAGTTTGATTTATTGACAAAATGGTGTGGTAGTAATGGCAATATGAAAACAATTATAAACCAGTTTCTGAGAAATGAAAGTATATTTATATCAAATATACTGTGAGGAAACATAATTATGAACTATTATTTCTTATTAAAAATATTCCTTGACAATAAATATAATTGACAGGCAATCCTGCATATCATCTCACAACATCTCACTAAAACATCCTAATGACACTTTAATACTAGTTCAATAAAAAAGATCTCAGAAAATGACTCTCCACTAACAGAGAAGCAGTTCACATGAAAGTGTGGCCTCGTGCCTCTGTCCATGGTGCTGAAATCTTTTACTCCACTCTGAGACTGTTAGACCTCAGAGTGACAGTTCACTAAAGCTGCGCACACACACGCACACACGTACACACACACACACAGAGTGGTGTAGCAGTGTTGCAGACTGGTCAGAACTGAACTTCAAATCATGTCGTCAAGAACTCTGATTATACTCATGAAAAGAGCACCAAAATGACCTCAGTTAAAAACGAACTTGCTACACGCACATGCAAATGACGAAAATTGTCCTGAAAACCGGTGGAAAAACAAAGGAGACGATGTCGTGTGCTCGGCGTTGTCATACAGCGGCAATGCCAAGTAATGTTTAATGGTGACCTAGCCGACATCAAGAGGGAAGACAATTATGTCAGGAGTCATGTATTTTGGTAGCCACACTTCAGTAGAATATGGGTTTAGAGAAGGAATACATTCCGCACCATCTCCGTCAATTACAAAAAACGCACTGTCTGACGTCGAGGACGTCAAAGCTCTCAAACCTTTTCACAAGCCGCGAAGTTCAGAATCATTCATCTGCTGTCACGTCTATGAAAAAGTGAATAGCTCGCAACCTCACGTTTCCCAGACACTGAGAATGCGCGTGATAATGCGTGTTTTATTCTGGAGATTGCCACAGCCCGGCGCAATGACGCGCTGACATCTGCGCTCCATCTGACGCCTACAGATCGGTATTCAGCGCACGCCTGCGCTCACTTCCACCACGGTACCTCTGCCGCCCTTTACCAGCAACACATCGCCTCTAAATCTCCCTTTCCTTTAAACGGCTAAATAAGACTGGAAAATATTTCAGCTGACAATAAGACGAATTATGGTAGTCGGTTATATAATAATTGTTAGTACGTAAACCAATACACCGAGAACAACTAACCCTTTGTGATCAGAACAGACCTTCCCTCGGTAACTACTCCCTGCCACAAGCTCACCGAGCCCGGTGACAGGCAGGGCGTTCTGCTGATGGCACCCGAGCATTCAACACCACATGTCCTTGCTGGAAAATTACCATCAGCTGTATGACGCTGTTGTCTTGAACAAACCAATTTCGGACAGCCTGGGACTAACTGAAGCAATCAAAGACGCCGATGAGACAATAGCTCCCTTGAGGATTATTATGACTTAAATGGTGTCATTATAAGCCATCAGAATAAAGGTAAACACCGCTATGAACACGATTCGAACACAGACAGCAGCGCATCGCCCAGACTTTCAGAAGTTGCCCTGACGTCATGCGTTCTACACAGCAAAAAAGAAAAAAAAAACAATTTTGACAAACTCAGGATACCTGACAATAATAGACCTACACCCACGAAACATTAATGCCGGTGAACGGCACCGTGGGAGGACCTGTTTCCACGTACTCACCATGGGCTCGGTGGAGTTGCGGTTCGGGGAGCAGGGATGGTGATGAGGTTGTCCAAAGAGCCGTTACGCGCCTCTGCTCTGCCCTCCGGCCCCGCTGTCCATCTACAAGGCCAACATTCCAACAGGCTGCAGTCGGGTCAGCGGAGTGCCCGGGAGCGGAGGTAACGGGCTTCGCGAGGCGCCCGAGGCGGTACCCATCTGCAACGGCAACCAAATGAGTCAGACAACCCGAGCGGAAAGTACTTCGGCATGGATTCAAGCCCGGCTTGGAGCAAATGATATTAACCATAAATAATTGTGTATATTAATATACAAAAAGAGAACAGCCTTAATGCTGTCGTTACCAAGCGATCGGAATGTTGTGCGAGACATAAAAATAGAGACTGTCCAACATAAAAGGTATCCTTGACTACCCAATTTATCAGATGAAGACAACAATGACGTCCTTTGACGCGTCAAAAATACTAATAATTTCCGTTGTTTCACATTTGTAGATGGTTCTTAAACTTTAAAATAAGAACATTTGTAAAAGGTGTAACCAGCTTTGTTGTTTCAATAACCCTGTTTCTATATCAGTTGTAAGAAACGAGCTGTTATCACACATTACATGTCACTGCAGCACAGGAGATGCCCCTCTGAATTAAAGCTGTACATTCTGCAGAATTATTCCGTTTACCATGTACACAAGCGTCTATATCGTCACGATCTATCATTAGACTGCTGCAGACTATTCGTTTCTTCACATGCACCAATCGGGGGAAAACGGAAGATTCGACTGTCATCTTACCTAATTTGGTAAATGCAACTGGTGTTGAAAAACGCCTACGTTTCCCATCATCTGTAGGATGCGCAGAATTCCCTGTGCAACGAAAGACCTTCCCATCTCCAAAGACAATAAACTGCGTCTGGCGGGCGAGTGGAATTATCAACAGATTGCAATGTGGGCAGCTGGGAGAATCCGCCAGCGGCAGATCTATAGAAGAAGCTCTTTCTGTTTTAGACAGAGGAAATAAAGGAGAGAGAATGAATAAAAATACCATTTGCCAGAGCCGCGCTCATTTTTTAACCCATGTAAAACACAAGTGATGCGTTTCCTCCTTTCGCTACAGACTGGGAGCTACCAAAGTGCAGCAGTAACCATGGAAATGGTTTTGATTCGGTTTGATGGCGCGCTCTCGCAGGCGCACTTGCTCCCTGTCGCAGGGGTTGAAATGGTTGCTACCGTCTCTGCTCCAGGGCGCATCAGCGCTGCAGCTCTGATTTAAAGGGACAACCGACCAGGTTTTATCCTTCGCGCAGTCCGGAAGCTCGCAAAGGGCTTTCCCTCCACAAAGCATTCTGTAAATGCTTCCATAAAAATAGAATTAAGGACACAAGAAAGATTCTATATTCTATTTCCTCCAGATATTGGTAAGGCCTGTGTGTGTGTGTGTGTGTGTGTGTGTGTAGGCTGGTAGGGTTGTGTGTTTGCGTGCGTGGGTTGTTGTTGCATGTGTGGCATGTGTATCTGTGATGGCAGAGGTGGTGGTGTGTGTATTGTATTGTGTATTGTGTGAAGATTGTAATACATACAAAAGAGGAAGAGTGATGAGACAAACAAGAAAGCTGTACAACAAAGAAACACTGCAGTACATTCACCCACACAGAGTGAAGGCAAAGAGGCTCTCTCAGGCACTGAGAAATAGTCAATATTAATTTAGAGGAATACAGAGGACATCACCCTGTATGTGTATGTTCATATTAGATCCACAGTATGAACAGCAAGAGGCCATTTTGCTCCAGATCAAACTGTATAAATTGCAGCACACAGTGAGATACACTATGTCTCATGAGACGCATATGTGGAAACACATATGAAACAATCAATACTTCATTTTATAAATGCCTACAGCTTTAATATGTAAGTGAAGGAAAAGATTGGAGGTGAAATTATATACCTGTCTTTACAATATACCGTCACATCAACGATATAATCGCTGTGAAATTCTGCAGCCAAGCTCTGGAACCGGCACTTCCTTATTATCTCTAAGATGCTGTAACCCACACAACTGATAATGCAATAATTCCAGGCACAGTATGTGACATGTAACCATATGATGAAAATAAATAAAATATAATAATTCTTAGAGTGATCATGTGACTCTGCACACAGCTGATCCAAACAGGCCTTCCTCTGGCCTCAGTCAGCCTCAGGTATAAGTGCTCTCAGGAGTAGACGGTTTTCATATAATCTGGATGTTCTATTCTATTATGGTGAGCCAAACCTGGAAATACATTTAAAAAGTGGGATGTTTGAGTACCAGAGGTCATTATGTCATGGTGGGGTCTTCTTACCACACGTATAGTTTATATAGTTTGTATGTTCCTTGATTCATGACTTTATCTGTCCCTTAACTACATCAAACTACATTGTAATATGAAATCACAGCCAAATTCATCTCTGTAATATATTTATTATGGAATATATATTCTGGTGCTGTGTATGTAATTCAACAATTTGTGCTACAAAGAATGGGTGATATGTCAGAGGCAAACATTTATGTTTTATTTTGATACATGATGTACATCAAATTATTCAATAAATACATTGTATATTTTTTAAAAATGCTCCACATATTTTAAATGTATATTTGCAGGATTATTGTTCAATTGGCTACTGTCTACTTACTGTTCCACTGCATATATTTATTCTGATTGGTTATTTGATTTTAACATTTTTTGCATTTTAGTCTTTTGTTGAGTTCTCCATTAGCCTGTGTTGGTCTTATCTGTCTGGTATCTGTGGTTGTTGCCACTTATGGAAAGAATAGAATGTGCTAAGATGTTATTTAGTTAATGTGTTTCAGAGTGTGTTTTTATGCATTAAAGGTGTATTTCACGCGGAGTAGCTGGCTACCTGGCTATCTGGCTATGTATCATTGTTAGATGCTGTCCGCTTGTTCTCCCAGTCCTCTGTCTTGTGACTGTTTGTAGCTCATTAGTCTCTGCATTGACTCACAACAAGACTATTGATTTTTATCCAGCCCTGTGGTACAGATGCATCTCTACCTTGAATGTATTACACAAAGAAAATTGCAACATTTTCTTTTAAGGCGTACACTGTGTTGCCATAAGATCCACTGTTAACTGACTGTGGTTACCCAACAAATCAACCTTCAAGCTGATGAAGAGAAGCATGTTCTAGTTCAGCTGTTAGCAGCGTTACAGTGTGTCTGTGTGGTCTTTCTGCAGATGGAGCTGCTAGTGTGCAGCTAGCCATATGAAGAATTTACCCTTCAATCTATAGCTTTTCACTCTTCAGTGAGTCTTGAAAGCTCTGTCAAGCAGGGTCATGCACTTTTCATTGAAAAAAAGGTTCATGTTCACACAGGGTTGAGAGGGGTGGGAGAGGGCGCAGGGGTGTTGGTGGGGGGAAGGGGGGGGGGTGCAGGGGTTGTTGGGGGGTGGGGGGAGCAGTGACTGGGTGGGTCATTTCACTGTCACTGTTTTTCAGTCCCAGAACTCAACCTTCTATTGATGGAGATGATCTCGTTAATATCTTTGTGACATTCCAACTGGGAAGGCAGAATGTTTACCCTGACACGGGCTTCAAAGAGCAGGCACTTTAAAAAAAGCTTGAGGTGGTTAGATTTATGCTGAAAAAAGAGAGATCCAGCTTCTGGTGGCCTCAGAACAGAGTGTGTTAGACATGCACAGCAGTGTAAACTCCTACCTGATAAACACTGATGAAGATAGAATCACTACTGCACACAAATAGAGAGAAAAATAGGAAACTCAAATACGAGTGGACAGGTATCAGTGGGCATGCAGACATGGCCTCTGAGCAGTCTTCAGTTTTCCCTCATTGCATTTACACATTCAAATGAAGTGTACTTTTCCAAGAGGTGTAGTGATTGTATCCAAATATTTCATATTTTGAAAAAAACATCTGCTTTAATATAAAACAGTATTGACTATCCAGTCCAGCACAGATCACAGCCGAAGCCCTAAATGACTGTTTTAATGTGTAATTTCCTCAGTCTTCTGAAAGCATGTTGTCTAAATACACTGTTTCCATGCCCCTTTCATCCCAGGTAGAAATTATCATCTGGTTTTGCCTGTTTATTGGATTGGGCAGCTAAGCTCTGAGTGCATGGGCCTGCTGTGGATGTCACATCTCATTTAGCTTCAGTAATCTGGACAGAATCTGCCTGCACTCACAGCACTGGATGTGTGCAACCACCCACTGGCCTTGGAACTTAAAAAGGATGTTTGTTCCTGAGTAGCTCTGACTGTTTCCACAATACATTATACCATTACATACCTGTAAAGAATACTTTTTAAAAAGCTCCTCCTCCAGTGTGGCTGAGCTAAAGGGCATTGATCAGGTGACACCTTCATCTCCTCAGGAAACATATCTCAATAAAATCCTGCCTTTTACACCTGGGCTTCTGCCCCGAGGGGCCACACACCGGCCTGAGGGTCCACACACTGACCACCCTGAGATCCAACCAACAATCTACTCAGGAAAGAATGCAACACACCTCATAAACCTAAACACACCTTTTTCACTTATACCTGTGCGTGTCACAGCAAATGCCTGTAGTGGCATCAGATCAGGCTTCCTGCTGTCACATCTGCTGTTCAGGTGGAAGTTGTCTGACCTCAAACAGAGGCCTGTACTATGTGGCCTTCGGTTCCTGTTTTGAGGGACGTTAATTTTATTTCTGCGTGGAACTGACCCCAAACCATGAAACTGAGTCTGGGGGAGGCAGCTGGTTGAAATGGCAACCAGGCCAGCGGTTTTAATGCAGTCATAGACCTGTCAGCATCACCATCATTTCAACATTAAAATCATAAAAATGATCAAATACATCAATTGCATTGCAGTTTCACAGGGTTAGGGTTAGGATAAGGCACACAGGATAAGGCACACAGCCTGAGCATCAAATGCAACTCATGGTGCTAACATGAGAAACTCATTAAGCAAGATATATGGCACCACACAAAATGTCATTTCCAACACAATTCCTCCATCTAGATAGCAGCTGACTGAAGCTGTTTCAAATGATAAATAACTCAGAGAAACAACCATTCCTGCTGCTCACCTCTTTACTCCTCATGGCTGATAAAACAGCTGTGCTTTATGCCTCCTTATCACAGCTGATCTCTTTTCGAGGATTGTAATGTTGGACAATTGGCAGCTCTGTCTCTGCACCACAGTGTCGGGCTCTTATCATTCCATTATTATAAATCTGAGTGAAAGTGATTTTCAGGCTGTCCTCCACAGCACAGGTGAAATGAGTCTGAAATGGGTGTGTATGCCTTATAATGACAACACAGCACCCCCATTTAAACCTGGAAATGTTGCTCTGATAATGTAATATTATTCCTCTGTCAGGCTGAAATAAAAACACCACCACCACCACCACAGGTGCAGTGGTTAATTGTAACTAATACCATGGCATACCTACACTACAACACCAAAGCACCATCGCTGTATGGAGATGACCTCATGTTGATCAAATAATGATCTTACTTTCGCAGTTTGGATTCTTGTGGTGTGGTGCGGTGTGGTATAGTGGTACAGTACTGCAGTTCGGGGTATTGCAGGGCGTAGTGCTGGCAGTCGTCCTGATGCAGAGGAGAACTTCAGAAGGCTGCCTCTCGGCATTTCTCAGTGGACTTTTTTCAGAATCAGCGGTCATTAAAAATGGAAGCTCTCAGTATGTCAGTCATGTACAGTGATTCATTAATTATCACTGCAGAAGCAGGAGCTTTATGGTCATTATGGAGAGCATTGTTGGCCTGCTGTGTGGAGCTGGGAGCCCCACCCTTCCTGTCACGCCTCCCCGGAGAGCGTTTGAATAGATTATGAGTGATGGGGAGATCACGCCCGCTGTGAGGCTCCTGCTAAGCACTGCAGTTCTGCAGAGACACACCACACACTCTGTGACAGTGTTCCATCTGACACGCCAACGATCTCTCACATGCCTGAGTAAACACGGGTCCAAGTTTTGCTTTGAGTTACATTAGTGTTGCAGATTTACATTACATTACATTATGGCATTTAGCAGACACACTTATCCAGAGCGACTTACATCAGTTACAGTGTTTTTTTTATATGTTATCCATTTATACAGCTGGATATTTACTCAGGCAAATGTGGGTTAAGTACCTTGCCCAAGGGTACAGCAGCAGTGCCCCAGCAGTTCAGTTATGAGTCCTGCTCCTTAACCACTATGCTACACTGCCACCCCAGTTAGAATGTGCAGATGGTTCTGAGATTAAGGTGAGGAACCCCTCAGGCCTGTTTAAGTGGTCCTCTTTGCGGTTTCTCAGGGACTCACACACCCAGCAGCTGTCCAGGACACAGGGCCTCAGGTGTCCGCTCTGCAGGGCAGGGTGGTGATGGGCCGCAGGGAGAGGGCTCTGCATTTCTGCTACAACTCAAAGAAGAGAGGGACACACACACAGAGAGTGGAAGGAAGCGATAGACATAGATAGATAGGTGACCTCACATCACACGCAGTGAAACTCCTTCTTCCTCTCAGTGCCCCAGAGAGCTGCAGCTGCCGAGGGCATGTGTATGTGTGTGTATGTGTGTGTGTATGTGTAATGTGTGTGTATGTGTGTGTATGTGTATGTGTATGTGTGTGTGTGTATGTGTATGTGTGTGTGTGTGTGTGTGTATGTGGGGGGGCGGGGGGGGGGGGGATTGCTGGTTTAGACTGCTCACCCTTCGGTGGTGTGGAAATGGAGCTCCAGTGTTTCCAATGATGTCAGAAACACTGTCAATGAAGCTGCACCACCCTCTCTTGCTGATGAAGGACCTTTTCATTTGGTGCCTTTAGCCAGCTCCTGCCCTCATCCCTCCCACTGCCTGACCCCAGAGGTCACCGGTGCGGAGTGGGATGCTCAGCTCTGACAGCGTATTGATGAATTTGTCAGCACAGCGCCCTCATTACCGTGCTCAGAGACTCTGCACTTCTTTGTGTTTTCTCTTCATAATGATTCCTTGGCAACGCTCGTCTGCGCTCCCT
Source organism: Megalops cyprinoides (assembly GCF_013368585.1). Classification (NCBI taxonomy): domain Eukaryota; kingdom Metazoa; phylum Chordata; class Actinopteri; order Elopiformes; family Megalopidae; genus Megalops; species Megalops cyprinoides. Next base: position 45,173,143 of record NC_050583.1, read on the forward strand.
TTGGTTGGCACCTGCGATGTGTTTCCTACGCTCGTTTTTCCCTCTCTCCTGGGAGCGTGCTGTTTGTGCCACACTCCGTCAGTGCTGGACTCAGCTGTAAACACTCATGACTCATCGACTTACTCTTCAAAGACTGCCAACATGTGAAGCACTGCGCAGAGGCTGACTCACAGCTGCACGGAACTGCGCAGAATCACAGGAGTCTCAGGGGCAGGGGAGGAGTCTGAGAGGCTAGAGGTGGGGTCTGAGGGGCTGGGGGAGGAGTCTTGGAGGCTGGGGGAGGAGTCTGAGGAGGAAATGCTACTGACATGATAAGGATGCTTGGATTGCAGCCACAGAAAGATTTGCAATCTGTAAGCTTACAAATACTGATCTAACCCAAAGCATGAAAGATCTGTTCTTCAAACAGAGCAGAGCCAGCAGGGAATGTTTCTGTTTCTCCTTATGTTGGGAGAGAAAGTGAGTAGAAAAAGAGAGAGTGAATGTAGTGTATATTTCCACTGACACATTCCTGGGGATTGCTATTTCACAGACAAGCAAAAGCAGGATTTTTTCTTAGGGTCTACATCTGTGAGAGCAGCACACATAAAGGGAGAGTGATGTCACAAAGGGAAATGAGTAATGTCACAAAAGGAAAGTGTTAAGTGCCTCAAAGCCAAACGAGTGAATGTCACAAAGGGAAGACGTTGAGCCTCTGGGAGCCAGGACGTAGTGTTTGAGTGTAGCTGGCAATGAGCAGAGACAGTCAGGCTGTATTCGCAGACCGTTTAAAGTTTTATGCTGGATGCTCATATATTGTGCACGAGTCGGACAACCCAGCGCTGAAAGCGGGTCAGAGCTCTTGTGGTGGGACTCGTCACACGCCCCAATTCTTGCATTCAGCTATTACAGTCTGACAGAGGGGATTCTGAAAGAGTGTAGCTCTGTTTTTAACCTTTTAGAGCGCATCAGTAACACTCGGGTGACTGAACACTGCTGCTCAGTCCTTCCTCTGGATTCACTAGGGATTGTAATATCAGGTCAGCTCCATCGAAAAGGTTTTATTTAAAAGAAATATGACTTAAACATAAAAGCTGTGGATAGAACAAAACACTAAAATCCAGACACAGTGCATCACTGTGACCTCCTGCGTTATTGTATCTGCATACTACTCTGTAAAATACATACTGTATTACAGTGTGGTTGATTTAAATACAGGTATGCACATTGTGCTTGCATATACTATTGAAAATACCATTAACTACATGGACGCCTCTGAATATTTGATGTGGTGTATGCTGTAATATGAGCACACGCGCACGCGCACGCACGCACGCGCGTGCACACACACACACACACACACACACACACACACACACACACACACACACACACACACACACACACACACACACACACACACACACACACACACACACACGCACACACACACACACACACACACACACACACACACACTCATAAAAAGCATTAGCCTGCAGTGGATCAATGAATGTGATGGGAAGTGACAGATTGCTGCTACCTCAGAGGTGATGGATGTAGCAGGAGTTCTGTGACCCGTGTCTGCCTGGATGTGAGTTTACATATCTATCCAGGACCTCTACAGCACAGCTACGTTACAATTTTATCACCTGGACACATATCCTCAAGCATCTTAAAACATAAAATCAGACTTGCTGTGAAAATGTGCTATAATGCCTTCAAGTCTGAACTACATAAATTCTGGCATTGAAATGATACTTCTGTCATTGTATAAATTAGTTCACCCTATTAACCCTGCACAAGGGGAAAATATGTTCACAGCAAAAATATTGAACACCTTTTTTTTCCAAAATTATGCTCACATTTTTTCTAAAGCCATTTCAACCTGTTCACTTCTCTTACTGTACTGGACCCAATACACTGTGACACCTTACCTACATGTGCAGTTTCACAGGCATCTTTTCCCACGAGGATCTGGGCACAACCATGACACAAGACTTGCACCATAAATGAGTTTGTTACAGTATTAATAGCAGAAAACACATTTTGCAACTGAAGCTTTTATCCAGTATTGAGCATCTCAGTGCTGTCAGGCGATATTTTTTATGGAGATCGTAGAGACGTCACTGGCTGCACACCTGGGCAGGACCGTACAGGTGTGGTGAGGCCACGTTTGGCTTCCACAGCATGTTTCACTGTCCTGTCTGGGCAGCAGCAGTGCTGTTCACTTGGCTTTCGACGCTCCAGCAACAGGAGGAGGAAAAACTCTGGGGTCCGAAAAGGGGAGGCAGAACGTGAGGGAGCTGTGAGCCAATCACAGGGCAGAGCAGAGAGGTGGAAGCTGACATTGTCCTAAACCATTACAGAGGGTGCAGCTCTGTCCCTGGCGGCTCTCTGTGTGCTGTGAGGGCTGTTTCACCCATCGCGTCGCGAAATAGCAGCAGACACACCGCTGTTTTCAGGGTCCAATGTGACATCGTGAGCTATAACCCTGTTTCAAAACATGCCTGTACACATCATCACACTCCTGGCGCACTGACAGGGGACCTGACCTGCACCACAATGCCACGCTGTCCTTGTCCTCTTTGTCACATTCCTGCAAAGCTGGCCTCATTCATGGGGTGAGTATGTATTACGTAAACACTACAGTACACATGATCACCATTACAGTAAAATCAGTATTTGTGTTTAGCCGGTGTGGTAGTGTTTTCTGATTACAGTGAGGAATGCCCCTCTCTCTCCATTCTTTGCACTTCTTTCCAAAAAAAGAACTCACCTGTGATCCTTTTTGTGCATTGTACATTTCTGATTGATGATTTAAATTGATTGATGAGAGAAAAAATACTTGCCTTGTGTGGCAGGGAGTTGAAAGGGAATGTACTGATGATACTGTAAACTCCAGCCTGCACCGTATCAGTTACCTGGAAGTTGGGCAGGCCGTCACTTCACCAAACGCAAAACTTCAATCGTGGGGGAGGCTGTTGTTTTCAAACTTGACAAGCAACTTCACAGAGAGGGATTGTGGGTAATGGCCTCTAGTTGCACTGACATCTTGCCCAGAGGCATAAACATTTGTCAGGACGATTATGTGCCACAAAAAAGGGGAAAAGCCCCAGTTCTGCGAAGCAGCAGAAAGCTTCAGCTGGAAGGAGTGTGCTTGCGTGCTTGACTGACAGCTCAGCTAAAATATCTGAATTAGAAATGAAACAGTTATGAGTCCACAGCGCACAGTCTCTGCTGGGGAGGAAAGGACCGTTCTGATAATACAGGTGTATCTGAGACACTCTACTCATCTCTGAATGTGTTTCTGAGGCTCTTCCATGGCTCTGAATTCAACAGTCTGGCAGCTCTGAGACCCCTGCAGTGCTACGCTGTTGTTTTGGCTGGCCGATAAATAGATTTTTATTCAACAGTGAAGTTCTGTGCCAAACAAAACTGTAGGTTTAATTTATTAACCACTGTCATCTGTTAGTGCTTCAGTCAGACCTCAAACACAGACAGGCAGTCTGGCTGCTATTTGTCTTTCATCTGTCACAGAAGAACTAAGGTCCAAAATCATAATTCAGTGTATTTTATGGTAGGGATCAAGTATCTGAATGCACGATTGAATGATCCTAACAATGACCTCGAGGGCGAGAAACCAATGTTTATCTCTGAGTCTGAGATGCAAGCCTGCCTGTCTACCAGTGGACAGAGAAAAATCTGTCTGACTAAAGGGTGCTTTTGGTCAGGATGTCTCCGTGACCATTGATACACACTGAGAGTCCTGTAAAAATGCTGGATGTGGCTGTGTCAACGTGCAGTTTTATACTGCATGGCAGCTGAGTGGAGAGTGAAGCTTGCTCTTTCAGCAAGTCATGCTCCATTGAGAGGATTTGTGAGTCTAAGCCCTGGTTTCATCTTAGTTCTGTTTCAGTTCCAAACAATGAAATGGAAATCATGAAATGATAAATCATTAAAAATATTCAGAACTGAGACTGCGTTGCTTCAAGCTTCAGTAGATCCAAATGAGATGCAGGTTATTAATATTAATAATATTGTGTAGCAGACACCCTTAACTAGGGCAACTTACAATGTCTTTTTTTTTACATCATTCCCATATGTAGAGCTTTAGAGCTGATAAAGAAATTCAGCTCAAACACCTTTGTATAGGGAGTCAGCTGTGAAACACACAGGTCAGGTGCCCAGTCCCTTCACTAAAGCACAGCGTCGCCCTGTAGCCTCTGAATGACACGTACACTGATTCACCTGGCTGGGGTGTGACCCCTACATTTGCCCCAAACAATGCTGTTTACCCCCCTCACTCTCAGAGACCCCCTGAATCTGCCCCACACAGTGCTGTTTACCCCCTCACTCTCACCGACCCCCTGAATCTGCTGTTCACAGTGCTGTTTACCTCCTGAATCTGAATTACACTCAGTGTCACTGCATATAAAGGCATGGATGTCTCCTAATGCATGGTGACAGCAGGGAGCGGAGAGGAATGTATTAATATCATCACAGCAGGAGTAAGTGATGCTCCTCCGTCACTCACTGTCCAATCCCCTCTCATTCCACACACGCCCATTTGCTCGCTAATCCCTGCAGACATTTAATGGATAAAATGCTACAACAGGAAAGTGTTTAATAGCCACTGTGGCCACAAACACGCAAATACAGCAAGGAAAACCCTAATGAAAAGATGATATCTGGCACATTGCTGCACACATCCCCAAAACAAAGACAACCCAGTGCACTTTTGGCATGAATCCCAGATTCCTGGAACTGCATCTGCATTGCATCTGTGCTGTTTGTTTCAGTAAAATGGGGAATAAAGCTTCATTACTGCAGGGTTTTGGTTGGGTTGGGCCACACACACAAACCCGTCTCTGTATTCCACTACCAGGGTGGGTCAGACCCAACCCAACCACTACAGGGCTTCAATAATTCAACTCGCAGACAGTGGGTACTAGCAAACAGACTCAGGTGCAAACAGGCAAGAACAGGCCTAAATTTGTACCGATGGGGGCTACATGAGTCACCATCCTGCTCAGCTTGCAGAGCAGACGTGCAATACACTGACCACCTAGTAATGGAGTGAAAACTTTCAGGAAATGGATTGAGGATCTAGAACCGGAGGTGTGAAAACCATACCATGATGACGACGACCAGGGTGGGTGATGCTATTATTCAGTGGGTGGAGTTACTGAGCTTGGTGGTGATAATTGCAGCCATGGTGTGGCATTATGGTGTTTTGTGGTCAGGGTTGTATAGTTTAATTTGCACTGATATCACCGGTCATGGTGGAAGAGTTACAGGGGTTCGTGGGTGAAGTTACAGTGTTTGTCTGTACAGGACCTGATGTCTCGTCAGTGTATCTCACGAAATTGCAACTACTGTTTGGGGAGATGCAGGAAAACCATAAGGTAAAGCTACTGTAAAGCTATTTAAAGTGATGAGTTCTGCAATGAAGCGCAGCATTTCTGTGGTGCGGAACTGACATGAGAAACACATTATCTGTTCACATCAAAGTGTCTTTTAAAATGTCTCTCAGATTGCCTAATAAGATCCACACGCCTTCATCTGCCTCCATCATTGCCAGCTCCACAGAGAACAGGATAATATATTCTCTTTTAATAAGGATAAGCAGGCCTCTTTCATTCCTGCACTAATTACCCACATCATTTCACACTCTGATAAAAGGGTATTTGTTCATTTAACAAATAAATAAGAATAAATAAGTGAAGCTGAGAAAACGTCGCTGTGAGATACACAAGATGTAAAATCTCCCCTGCTGATTTTGTGATTTGGAGGAAATAAAGGTTTGCTTCCTGTTTCCTTTTGTCCTTGAACAGCCAATGGACTATGGCTTTAACACTGCGTGTGTGTGTGTGTGTGCGCATGTGTGCGTATGTATGTGTTTGGGGTGGCGGGTCCCACTCTGAAATGTGTTCTGCTTATGAAAATGATTTCCAAATGTTAATGTACATATTTATTACTCCAGGTTGTGCATGATTATCGGTACTCCCTGCCAAAGTGAGCCTTACCTCGTTAATCTAGCTGTCACAACTCAAGAGGATTTAAAATATTTTCAGTTATAATGTTATCATCACATCATAACAATAATGTGTTTCATAAATATGCTGAGGAATTAAAACTTAACCCACAGTAATGGATGATCGCAGAAACCTGCGTGTCAGTACTAACACTCAGGGTTAATACTAACGTCCTGGGCCAGACGTCCAGTCCTGGGCCAGACAGTCTCCTATGAAGCTGATAAAGACCTGTGGTGTGCTGAGAGAGTTATGCTCCATTTCACATAATTACAGCCAGGAAAAACTGAGTTTCATGATGCAATAGAGGGCAATTACACCTTGAACGCAGGGAGACTTTATAACATTTATGTTAATGCAATTCTACAGAGGAGCATATTTCATTAAGTCCATTATGAGAAGAGGGAGCAGGAGAAAAGGCAGTTTCATTTTCATATGTGCATTTAGCTTGTGGTCACACACTGACCTTCTCACACAGAGGGGTGGGGCATGTGCTGAGAGGGCGGAGCATGCACTGAGAGGGCAGAGCATGTGATAAGTGGGCGGGGCATGTATGGAGAGGTCAGGACATATTCTGAACGGACGGGGTGTCTCTTGTGTAAAGTGTGCAGTGTGTGCTTTGCAGTGTATACACTTTTGAATATGAAGTTGAATTATTTTTTATTATTCTATTTATTTATATAAATGCTGCATATAAAGTGCTAACCCATTCAACTGAAATATCTAATTTTCTAATGTTTTTTGGAGGGGGGGCTAAAACAAGGTAATGCAGAATACAAACCATCAAACAGAAATTTCTTAAAGCAACACATGCTGAACAATTACAATTATGACCTGCAACTGCAAAAACATACTATCTTTAAAAATATGACCAAGATGTTCTCAAAGAAAGTCACAATTCAATTGGGCAGGGAGGCCAGCCTAATAATATTATTCCTTTTCAGCCTAAAAGTGTACCCTTGAAAGTTTAAAACAAAAATTTATGGCTGAGAATAATCACTGTCATACTCACACAAAGGTTCATAAATAATTAGGAGCACTTAGGTTTGTGTTTATTTCTTAGAAGTGCAGTAGATATTCAGTTGGTCTCATGGGTATAAGATTAAAAATACTCCACGTTTACAGTTCCCTTATTGTGCAGTTTAAGCACTAGCACTCCAGTTTAGGCACTAGAAAAATATGGAGCCAGTGGAGGTGTATTGATGGATGAGACCATCACTGTTCCTGTCACAGATTTTCCTCTATTATAATTAACTTGAATAACTTTGCTAGTTGCTCATGAGGACACTAGGCATTGCTTTACAAATCCAAAGTAATTACTTGTAACATTAGTGTACCACTTTAAGAATAAGAGTAAGAATAAGAATGCGAGAGGCTGTTGAGTGTCACCGTGGTTACAGTGTTGCGACGCAAGCTGAGCTGTACGGCTAGGGTTCGATCCCTGCCGCGTCGATGTGCTGATGATGACCGGGAGCCCACAGCAGCTTTTTCCTGTTGGGGAGAGGGGTGGGGAGGCTGCTCAGGGCTTCCTCCTCTCACCGGTCTCAGGCATCCTGTGATTCATCAGGCACCTGTGAGCTGCTGGGATGATGTCAGCCGAGTAGCGCCTGTCCTCCATTGAGCAGCCACCCCTCTGTAGTGTACTGACTTGCGGTGGGAAGAAGCTGGCTGCATTCAGGTGTATCAGAGGACTGCATTCCTCTCACCTCAGTGCTCCTGCACGGGGGCAGTGGCTATCGTGGTGAGAGGAGCCCGGTATACAATTACTGAAAATAAGGGGAAAAACGGAAAAGAAAGACCTGCAATCCGCAGCATTGGGTCTGGTGAGACGTTTCTCCATCTGCCTTTTCTCTTCACAGTACTGCCCTGTGAGTAAAAGTAGAATACAGACCCTCAGCCCCCCCCCCCCCCCCCGTACTCAAACACACACAGCTGAAATTTAACGCCTCATTAGCGCGATTTCAAACGCTCTCTGTCCTGTCCCATGCAACAGCCGTTTCATATTCAATTTATTGATTTACAGGGAGCTCATTAACTAATTAAGGCTGTATGCTGCAGGGAATATAGTCTCAGATGCCCTTGCGTGAGTCTCTACCACAAACAGGAGCCAAGAGACACAGCAGAGCAATCAAGATCCAGCTGTTAAACACAGCAACACCCACACCACACAACCAGCAGCAAATGCTGCATCAAGCAACATCTTGACCCCACAGCCAGCAACAATATTAACTGTTACTCAGTGGTGCCAGGCTGATTGGAGCCCTGCTCTTCATTCTCTCACCTCCCCAGCCTGTGTGCAGCCACAAGGGGGTGCCCTTTAGGTAATATGTGAACAGCTGTTCTGGACATTTGGGGTCCATTATGGATGAGTACTCCAATGTTGCTGCACCCTTTGCATGGTTTCCACAGGGCTGGGGAGCAGAGTGCAGGTGTGGGTGTGAGGGTGCTGTGCGGGGTGCAGGGTTTGCCTGAGGGCCGAGAGGGTGGATTTTGGAAATGGAAATGGAGATTTCTGTTCTTCTGCTTCGGCAGAACCTCCAGGCACTAGCACAATGCTGTGTGTTTCTACTTATAATTCATCTCTCCTGTCCAACACTCAGAGCAGGACTTAGGATAATTTATATAAGATACGAAATGCCCCACATTTTTCTGTAAAACCTCACTGAACTCTACCAAACTGGCCCCGTGTTCAGCTCAGATTATTTTATTTCTCTCTGCCAGAATGTCTCCATGGTGACAGGGGCTGGGCAGAGGGGTGGGTCACATGTTGGCCCCGCCCACACTGTTCCCAGTCTCATTCTCTCTATTTCTCTTCCTTTCGAACCTCTATCACTCTCTCTCTCTGTTTCTCTATGTCTGGGGGTGCAGAGTGGTGTTAATCTCCTCTCGGATACTTGTTTGAATATTTGGTCCTTTGAAAAGCCACTGATGAATATTTATGAAGCCCCGAGGGTTGGATATCTCGCCCTTAATTCCAGTGAAAGAATCCAAACTGGTTGCACCCACTACCTTGTCTGACCCCTGGATTTTAGCAGTGGAAATACTGGAATTAACCCTCAGCAAACATCTACAGTGACGCTGCCCCATTTAAACGTCACTTCTTATTGACTTTTTGCACATAGACATGCTGGTTCAGCGTAAACGGCCGTTCACTTACTAGTAGTCAAATGCTTTTACTTTTCCATATTATTGAATTCAATCAATATTTTTCTTTCAACACAATGTGTTTGAATCAATTCACATTGTTGGGAATCAAACTTGCTTCTGACATGCATGCATTCATGGATCTCCATAGCTTTGAGCGTAAACACACTGTAAACACACCGAGCATAATAGCAGACAGTGGACTGAGAGCGATGGGTTGTATAACATTTTCTGGCCCATTTTTCCTTTCCTGTCACCCCATTGTCCTCAGATGAGCACCCCCTGCAGGAAGGGAGGACAGATCAAAGTGTCCGGGGGAGGTGGTCTGGCATGCATGCAAATGGAAAAAACTATCGACAGACATCGTACAATATGAAGGAAACATAAACGCTAGCAAAAATAATGGAATAATGGAATAATGGAACGGCTCAACAAACGCTTTTCCATGGCGTTGCAGCAGTGATGCCTCCGGCTGCCGTCTGACCCTGTGCTAAACCTCTCCTCAGAAGGAACAGGATCCCTCTCATCTACGACAGCTGAAATCCAAGCTCAGCAGCTGCAGCCCAAAAGTGTGAAATGCCTTTTCAGAAGAGCTTTTCCGCCGAACGTTTGAGGTCAAAGTCGGGACCATGCTGCTGTAAACGTCCAAACGATTTTCTGATGGAATATGAAAAATATCTCAGCAAGCATCTGTCCCTCACTGCAGGGAGTCTGTGCTGGGGATGTTACTGGTTGCAGGATGTTTATGGATGATCTGTGCTTTCCCTAAACCTGTGCTCTCAGAACAAAGCCCCTTCCTGGCAGCGAGATCTCAGAGAGAGACTGTAATAGAACTGAAATAGTAGAAAGCCTTTTCGATGTTCTGCCATACTGTGCAGTATAGCCCCGACACATGCCCGGGGTGTGATCGCTGAGTCAGACATTAGTAATGGATTTAAGAGTCTTTATAGAACTGGCACTCCTTCCATTTACAGGGGATTTGAGGAGCTCAGGCTCATATTTATGAGGCAAGGTCAGAAAATACACTTCAGGACTGAGTTTCCTGCGAGGCTACGGACAGAAACGGAAACAGAAAGGAAACACTCGTACACCTGACATGCGCGCTTGGAGAGCACAGCACCTTTACGCCGTGAAACTGCCGGATGAGCCGAGTGCAGAGCGCTGGTGTGTTACTGATCTGATGCATGGGACTGGACAGAGCAGCGCCCACACACTGTAACTCTGCGGGACTGGAAGGCACAGCCTCGACGCAGCATATATCTGACATGCACGAATGCACAGCACGGTGCTCGTGCGTTCTAAAACTGATGCACATGATTGGACAGCGCAGCACCCACACATTATAAATCTGCATGTGATTGGACAAGACAGAGCTGATACCTCAACATCTGCATTCATTTGGATGGCCCAGCACTGACACATCAAAAATCCCTCTGCGATTGAAAAAACAACACAGGCGAATTACACACGTGCATGTGACTAGACAAAACTGAACTGACACATTGTATAGGCTTCTATGCAATGACTTATTGAATCAGGACTCCATATAAACACACATTTTGCATTTTTTAAGGAAAGTGAATAATGAGAGTAGAACATAATTTAAATGAGCAAGTGATGGGCGTGATTAATGTATGTAGGAAGTGTAAAAAAAAGTATTTTCAAAACCAGATATCTCCAACTTGTTGTACAGTTTAGTACAGAGGTATTGCTGACATGGCATGTTAGTATGATGAAAGTAGCTTTGTGATGAAATATGATTCAGTAGCACCCCCCAGTGGTAAGCCTGATCATCTGCAGCATAATGGTGCCCTGAACAGCCTGTTGACCCTTTCGCTTTGCTCTGGGAGGAATTTCTTAAGCCTACAGCCCTGCAAAAGGTCCATCTGCAGCCATGACATTTTTTTTCTTTCTGTAATCTGTTTCCTCTTTATGCAGCCCTGGTGAAAATGCAGGTTGGATGCATCAGCCTTGTCTCACCACAGCAAGCATTGCATGAGTGCCAGGGGACAGCGAATGCTTCCTCTGATACTCACATAGCAGCTGGGACTATTTTTCACAGTAAAAGTCACGCAGTGCAGTACGGCCAATTAAGCACCTCTTAGTGGATGGGCGGGGCATCAGTGACATCACCCAGCAGCCAGCAGGCAACCCACTCCCACTCACCTACTTGGGAGCATTAGATTTCTGTACAGATCTGTGTTTTCTTTGTATAGAAGGTACGTCCCATTTAATATCAGCCAAATATAATATCTCATGTCCAAAAAACCCATTTAAGAGAAACAAAGAAATTATGACATAAAATCTTAGTTTTATTATCATGAAACATTAACATGCATAGTTATAATAATATATTCAAACTGTCTGAATAACCATCTTCATATATTACAGTAAAAACTGAGAGTATGTACAGCAGAGGGGACACACCCTCCTGTCCCCTGTTTCCCAGTCCTGGCCTCGGGACACTCTGTGACCTGCTGGATGTCTCTCCTGCTGAAATCCTCATAATTAGCCTTGGGCAAAGTGTTAAATGAAAACTCATCTTATAAATCAGTGCAGTGTAGCATAGTGGTTAAGGAGCAGGACTCGTAACCGAAAGGTTGCCGGTTCGATCCCCGCTGGGACACTGCTGCTGTACCCTTGGGCAAGTTACTTAACTCACAATTGCCTCAGTAAATATCCAGCTGTATAAATGGATAACATTGTAAAGAACTGTAACCTATGTAAGTCGCTTTGTAACCTATGTAAGTTGCTTTGCATGTAAGTCAGATTTACATTTAAATGTAAATCTTTTCACAACCGACCAATTGAAGAAAACAGGCTGTTAGAAGTGTATTTTCACTAAAGATGTATTCAAATAATAGAATTCTTTAATGTACTCTTGCTCCTTAAACAAATTAGTAAATAATTAAGGGTCTTGTATTAATTGAACAACTAAATAAAACTGAGGCAGCTGCCTAGAACAAAATACACTTCCATCTTCACTGACACAAACACTCCTCTTAAGCGCACATTTCTTTCAGTCCTGTTAGCCCAGAGCAGCATTCACTCAGTCAAACCTGATGAATTGGGAGTTCACTTGAAATAAAATATGGAATTTTCAGTGGGTCCCTAGAACCAGGACTGGGAATTAGTGTCCAAGCTGATAGGGCCGGACAAGAGAGGACATGTTCTGGTAGCCAACAGGGGAGGACACACCCTCTGACTGCCACGAGAGGACAGCACCCTCTGACTGACAGGAAAGGACAATACCCTCTGACCCAAGAGGAGAGTACATGCCCTCTGACTGACAGGAAAGGACAATACCCTCTGACTTACAGGAGAGGACATGCCCTCTGACTGACAGGAGAGGACAAGCCCTCTGACTTACAGGAGAGGACATGCCCTCTGACTGACAGGAGAGGACAATACCCTCTGACTTACAGGAGAGGACATGCCCTCTGACTGACAGGAAAGGACAAGCCCTCTGACTGACAGGAAAGGACAAGCCCTCTGACTGACAGGAGAGGACATGCTCTCTAGTTTCTACTTGAAGATAGTTCAGATGATAGATCAGAAAAATGAAAACGCAAGATATAAAAACTGAACCAGCCAAGAACTGGCTATAAAAATACATTTTACAGTCAACAAAACAAAACAGGAAGAGATTATTAGCTTTTACAAATGGAATTCATAGTAAGTTTTCAACCAGATTTCCATTATATGTGCATCCATGTATATGAGCCTACATGCACATGTATATATGTTCATGTATGCTTGGTCAGGTATCTACTGCATTTGGAAAAAATTCCAATGCCAGACCTGCCGACAGGGGGCACCAGAGATACACAATGTTCCTCTCCCATTTTGACCAGTGAGAAGCTGAGAATTATCTCAAAAAAGTACCTAAAAATATTCTACAGAACTTGTAAATCTCTTAGTACCACAGGGTTGAAAAATACGGTGTGGTGCCAAACTGTATTTTTGTCAAAATTCAAGCTTTGAGTTACCTGCTTTATCACAAAGGAAGAACTGATCACTATGACGACTGGCTGTCGTTTTCACTGCCTGAGCACAGAGTCTCACTGTGGAGAAGATCAGGCTCTACAGCTTCATAAAACGTCTGCTGTACACTTTACACATGAACTTAACTGTCTCTAAAGAGAAAACTAAATGCCATAATCATGCATGATACAAAAGTACTACTTCATAACACAAATCATCGTGTGGATTTTGCTTACATACAGAGTAGGAAGACATTGCAAATAGGTTCTAGTGAATTACCTACAGTAGAACCTCCTGTGATAATTTATCTGCCAAGACAATCAAACTTTCTTGAAAAAAGTGAAGGTGCTTAACAGGAGAAATGTTAAGAAAATATTAAAATGTGTGTGGATGGAAGACTTCAATGAAAGGAACAGAATATGTTTTACCCCAAAATACAGAGTGCCACAAGAAAATGTAAACAATGCCTAAACACATACAAATGAATGTCTGAAGTAAAGTAAATAAGTGCATTTTGACTTTCCTATTGAAAAGGACACAATGCTGGCTCATCGTGGTGGCAAACAGAACTATTGCAATTTGCGTAAATCAGAAAGAGGCATGCAGAGTTTACAGGAGGGAAGAGTCTGAGTGACCTCTCCTGTGTCTGTACAAAGGCTGACTGTTTAAAAATAAAAGAACACAGAGGATCTGCTCTCTCTCCTGAAAGACATGCTCCTAAAGAGAGAGAGTTACACCCAGAACATGCACTGCATGCTGGGAAATGCTGAGGTGTCCTTCGTCAGTAGGTACGTTAACATGTGCAACATTTTATTCAACACTTATCAACATTGTAATTCTTTGACAAGATGTACTGCATATAAAACAACTCATATGAGAGGATCACACAATTACATATTTAAATGACAAACCACTAATGTAACAGAACTAACCTTTCAAATGTTTTTTTGTGTAAAATCTGTTTGCAAGGTATTTATTTATCAAGTCTCACTATAGATGTAACAGCTAAAAAATCTTTGGTCCTTAGGTTTGTTGTATGCAGGCAGAGAATAGTGGGATATGTGTCTGATTACTGTGTACTTTTCAGTCTGAACAGCTCCAGCATGTGGTCCAATCAAAGCTTAAAGCAGGGAGCACTGAAGTCTTTAGCTGGGACACCTCCGATGCAGCTGATATTGCTACTGTGTCATACATGACTTAACTGGCACCTAAAAGGCTTGACATCTTTATCAAAGAGGCAAATAAGTAATGTTTTTAACTGTGTAATTAAAATAGAACCAATATAAATACGCTGTCAGGTAGTTCTGTTAATGTCTACATTCAGCTGTTTGTTTTAATATTTTGTTGCTTTCTTATGAATGAGTTGAGTAGAAAAACACTTCAAACAATCACTGGATTCTATGTGTGAATTGCATGTGTATTTATGCATTAATTTTGTTTGTGAGCTCTAGTGTTACTGATGACTATTGAATGTTAGTAAAAGTTGAGCTCTGAATGAGGTAAACGAAGGCCACAGACTCACAGAAGTAAGAGAGACATGGAAAGATGTTTGTTTGCTGACACTGAAGTATTACTTAATGCTCTATTGACTGCAGGGAAATAGTAGAGTGGTAACTGCAGACAGACATGTGGACAGTTTCCTCCCCACACCCTTCAATATCCCTACACTCTACAGCCTTCCTCAAGGCCCAGCCAGCCAAACCACACTGTCCGTGCTGTAGACGGCACTATGTAAAGAGATAAGTATAATAATCAAACAAATATGTCAGTAATACAATTAATAATCAAATATATACATGCTGTACCTTTATGAGACCATGCAGCTGCATCTATATGAGACTGTGCAGCTGTATCTGTATGAAACTGTGCAGCTGTATCTGTATGAGACTGTGCTGCTGTATCTGTATGAGACCGTGCAGCTGTATCTGTGTGAGACCGTGCAGCTGTATCTGTGTGAGACCGTGCAGCCGTATCTGTATGAGACCGTGCAGCTGTATCTGTATGAGACCGTGCAGCTGTATCTGTATGAGACCGTGAAGCTGTATCTGTGTGAGACCGTGCAGCTGAATCTGTGTGAGACCGTGCAGCTGTATCTGTATGAGACCGTGCAGCTGAATCTGTGTGAGACCGTGCAGCTGTATCTGTATGAGACCGTGCAGCTGTATCTGTATGAGACCGTGCAGCTGTATCTGTATGAGACCGTGAAGCTGTATCTGTGTGAGACCGTGCAGCTGAATCTGTGTGAGACCGTGCAGCTGTATCTGTATGAGACCGTGCAGCTGAATCTGTGTGAGACCGTGCAGCTGTATCTGTGTGAGACTGTGCAGCTGTATCTCTATGTGACAGTACAGATCCCTGCCCCAGGACCAACACATTGATCATCAGTTAATGTGTCTCCTCTGTGTATTAACCTACACCAGCACATCATTGTGGCTTTTATCCTCAAAATGTACCCTGACCTACCCAAAGGGATCTCATGACAAGACCTCACAAACCGAACACACAAACACACACAAACACACAAACACACAAACACACACACACACACACACACACACACACACACACACATATGCAGACACATGAGCACACTCAAAACACATACAAGCACTTCCAGCACAGATACTCAAGCATCCATACAAACACACATACACACACACAAACAGAGATAAACACACACACACACACTCTTGTGAAAGATACATTGTTAAGCACACAGGTGTTACAGGTACAGGTAGTAGGTCCAGTAGAGGAAGTTGATGACGATGAAGGACAGAGGGAAGGACATGCGTGAGTAATTATCTATGTAGTGCGGGTTCTCCACCCGACAGAAGTTCAGGAAGCACAGTGCCCTCTTGAGGAGGGACAGGGACTTGTAGCAGCAGCCCTGTGGCTCAGGTCGGCTTTCTGTGGCGGGGTCACTCTCAGTGGTGCTCCCTCTGGTGGCCAGTGCTACCTGGTGTTTCTTCGCTCTGAGTTTTGAGCTACTGATCGCCGTGATGATGCCATTCATCTCATCCTCTCTCTCCTGCATCTCCTGTCCATACTGCGGGCAGGGACAGACAGACAGGCGGGTCAGGGACTGAGCATCCAGCCCGACACCCACGGACAGCAGCTACGCAATCTCACCATTTCGGTCACAGTTCTGGGAAGGTGCTGTGCATCCCGACTTATTCAACCCTAATATTTTAACAAGCAAAACTAATGGTTCATTATTCACTTAATAATCATATCATTAAAATAAAAACCCTTCAGCTGATCTGAGATCTGCTCTCAGAGGAGTCTGTGGCAGTGACCAGTTGGCTGCTGAACAAGAGCTGACAGGATGAAGATTATAATGGTATAATGGTGTACAGTGACGGTGAGTATGAAGATGAGGAAGAGGAAGCCTGTTATTGAGAGTACCGGGATTATGAAGAATACGGACGATTATGAGCAGGAGGATAAAGATGAAATGATTATGATAGATTATGATGATGATAAAAAAGAAATTGACGGTGATGATAATGATGATGATGATGATGATGATGATAAAGATGGTGATGATGAAAATGATGGTGGTGATGACGATGATGGTGATTATTCTTGGCATTTAGCAGACGTGCTTCTCCCTGATCGTATCCATCGACTTACATCAATTACAGGTTTTTACAATGTTATCCATTATGATGATTACGGTGTTTATAATGATTATGGTATTTATAACTGATGATTATGGTGATGGTTATGGTGTTTGTAATTATGATGGTGATGTTGCTAGTGGTGATGGTGGTGATAGTGATGCTGCTGGTGTTGATGGTGATGATGGTGGTGATTATGGTGATGGTGATGATTTTGATATTTATAATGATGATGGTGATGTTGCTGGTGGTGACGGTCATGATGATGGTGATAATGGTGGTGATGATGGTGGTGCGGTCTCACCATCAGTGCATTGGCTTGGTTGGGCTGGTGCAGGGTGCAGAAGTGAGCCACAGCGTATTCGATCAGAGCCCCAAAAATGAAGCTGAAGCAGATTCCCAGGTAGACGTCGATGGCCTTGATGAAGCAGTTGGCGTTGGGTAGAGAGGTTCGTGCACCCATCATCAGAGTGGTCATGGTCAACACTGTGGTCACGCCTGACAGAGAAACATGATCTGACCTCATAGTGTGCTCTATGCATTCACTCTGCCCTAACTCCACCCTCACTCTGCTGTGACCCCACCCTCATCCTGCCCTAACCCACCCTCATCCCACTATAACCCTGCCCTTATTCCACCCTAACATTGCCCTCACTGTGCTCTAACCCCACCCCCATCCTGCTGTAACTCCCCCTAATTCTGCTGTAACCCCACCCCCATTTATCCATAATCCCACCCTCATCCGGCTGTAACCCTGCCCTTATTCCACCCTAACACTGCCCTGCCTGTGCTCTAACTCCACCCTCATCCTACTGTAACTCCACCCTCACTTGGGTCTAACTCCACCTTCATCCTGCTGTAACCCTGGCCTCATTCTATTGTAACTCCACCCTTATTTCACCGTAACTCTGCTCTCATTCCGCCTTGACCCCACCCTCATTGTGCTGTAACTCCACCTTCATTCTGCCCCATCATTCAGCCACCCCTCCCTTGTGCCCCCACCCTGCCCTCACTGTATTAGTTGAGATATAGAGGTACACTCATGTGTACTCTTGGTTGGAATGAGATACAGTTACAGTTACAGTTACACTACCTGTGCAGGTGAGGGAAAGGTAAGGTACCTATACAGATGCGGGCAGGGACTGAGGACTGGCTGATCCAGAAGGAGACCCAGGACAGCACCACCAGCAGGCTGGAGGGGACGTAGGTCTCCAGGATGAAGTACAGAATGCTCCTCTTCAGCTGAAAGTGGAAGATCAGTTTGGGGTAGTTCCCTGTGGAAGGAGGATCACAGAGCTGCATTATAGAATAGCAGTTTGGAGCAGTTCCCCACAGGAGGAAATCTCACACACTGCTGTCCATCACAACTATCACAGATCCTTTGTCAGACAATTGACATTTGTGATCTATGAAATACAAAAAAATTAGGGTTTCTGTGGTGTTTTACATCCACTCTCCCATATTATTAACAACCATTAATAAGCTCATTTAGTGCAATATTGTAATATGTCTATTTCATTAGTGTAGTACTTTAATTTTACTCTTATGTGTATGAATACCTGGTACGTGCTTCTTTTTAACTGTTCTAATGTTTCATGCTGTGTGCTTCTGTTTTTCCACATGCTTGACTGTTGGCAAAAACAATTTCCTTTTTGGATTAACAAAGTACTATAATAATCTTGTGTTATAGTTAATCCTATTTTATCTCATATGCAGCCCCCTGCAGTGGTGGTGCTCTCCTCACCTGTCTCGTACACAGCCTCAGACTCGGAGGTGTAGTAGTCCTCCAGGGTGTACTGGGCCAGCTGCAGCGTGTCCAGGCCGCTGACCGACTCGTTCCCTCGGGTCCAGTAAAACATCATGTCGTTAACGTTGTAGCCCCCTGCGGAGGGAGGACTGTTTTAGCACAAAACTCCTTTCCGTACATGCCAACACGCTGACTGTCCACCATTATTCCGACATTTTAATTCAGCACACTGAGGGGTTCAATACATCAATACATTTTCTGAAATATGAATAAGCTGGAAACTGGAAGTAGAAGGGCATGGAGGTATTTATGGTTTTACAATTCCAATGCCAGTTCCAGTCATTTATGAATGTACTGCTAAATATTTATTAACACAATGATTTTTCAAACACTTTAGCTGTACTCTTTCTTTAATGCTTAGATGGTGTTACAAATTCACCAGTGAAGTGTCCCGAGGGCTAGAAAGTCTGTTAATTATACAGTAGAAACACTTTCCCACATACATTAGATCACGGCATAAGTCTACAAATGCATACATTATTGATCTTGTACCATGTATTGTTCACAGTGAGTAAGAGTATTTGTGACTGATTTGCTTTTAAACACTCGTCTTTTCATTTGGGGTTTGTGTTGTAGTGAGGCTCACTAGCACTAGCCATTAGCTCTGGCTTCAGAACAGTATGTAAAGGTGATAATGCTGAGTTCACAATCACACAGTGATGCAGGGAAACCAGGTAACCAGGTAAGCATTTCAGCTGCCCCTGAACAGGTGTACGTTAGTTAGTTGGTATGGTGAATGCTACACAGTGCTGTCAGAGGTCTTCTGTATGTGGACCAGTCAGGAGCTGAATACCTGGTCATAATAGGATATCTGTGGTACTGTTCTTTCCCAGAAATCAGGTTATTCTCTTCCTCAGGTGCTCTGAGGTCCACCCTTTCCTGCTTCATACAGCTATCGGACAAGCACTAAGTGCATATTAAAAATGGTTCCCTGGCTTTCAGCTGAAAGCTGTGAACTGTAAACTTTCATGGTAAGCGTCTGATATTTGGAGGACATAACATATTCTCTGAGACTGCAGGGCTGCAGTGTACTACAGCTGAAAGAAGGCCTCCTGCAGGAGGCACTCCTTTCAGCAGGACACTCCTCTCTCAGAAATAAGAGAAAGGTTAGTTCAGTATGTGATTCTGACCTCATAGAAACAGCTGATTTTCGTAGTTTCTAGTTTATATAATTATGAGCTTAGAAACAGGAAATGGCCTGTATTGCAGAGTGATCTCTACTCATTTTGGGATCTGATCAGTTACATTAAAACCCTTTAAAATGCCCATTGGGAATGGGTGAGTGAACTTGTGTGAATGGTCACATGGCGCTTTGTGACTTTTTCCTGTACTTATTAAGATAAAATGGGTAAATCAGGCATGATGGTGAATCTTTTATGACCTCGGGCCTGTGAGTAGAAGAGATAAATATTTCATTGCAGTTTCACAACTTCATTTAAATGCATTTCATTCGGTCCTCAAGGCAGAAAAGCTGCGTGCAGCATTTGAAAAGATATTTCATGATACTATATTAAGAATCTCTTGCATTTCAGTTCATCCTGATATGGGGGGGCTGGGGTGCGCGTTTTCAGGGGGAGTTTTGGTAGAATGGTGGGTGTTATTGGGGGGCTTATGGTGTTGAGGTGGGTGTTCCTGGGTGCAGAGGGGCGGGGTATGGTGCAGGGGTTGGTGTTATCGGGGGGTTATGTCAGCCTGCAAGTGAAGCTGGTGCACTAACTCCACTTTGACATGCTGTAGTTCTGCCTGCTCTGTGAAGCACTCTTATCCCACACCCCGGATTTTCACTGCATCAGATGAAGGTACACTGACGCATGCATTCAGAGCTGTGCTGAAGGTTTGAGGGGTGGGGCTTACAGCTCTCCAGCTGCAGAGTGCAGGTCTGCTTGTCCATCGGATACTTGGTCAGGTCCATGTTGCAGGCCACAGTTGTGGTGATCCTAGAGAGATGAGGAAGCCACAAACAGCTGGTGAACATGTGACATTCCCCTGCGCATTGTCACTGTGTTACGTATTATACTGTGACAGTGTGACAGAAAATCACTTTACCCTGGCTACAGGAAAATATTCATCCTTTCTCTGGCTACAGAAAAATATCTGTCCTTTCCCTGGCTACAGGAGAACAGCTCTCCCTTCTCTGGCTACAGGAACACAGCTCTCCTTTCAACAGGAAAACACCTTGCTTTTCCCTGGCTACAGGAAAACACCTCTTTATACAGGCTACAGGAAAATACCTTGCTTTTCCCTGGCTAGAGGACAATATCTGTCCTTCCCCTGGATACAGAGAAACATCTCTACCTTCCATGGCAACCGAAAATACCTCTCTTCACCCAGACTACAGGAAAAGACCTCACTTTTCCCTGGATACAGGGAAACATGTCTTCTTTCCCTGAATGTTTCCAGGTTGGTTCTCCTCAACACTGTAGTCTCCTCTGTCCTCCCTCACCATCCTTCCCCCCACATTGCTCCTACTCCCCTCCCTCTGCTCTAAAACTCCTCCCTCACCCTATCATCCTGTTCCTCCTGATCCTAACCAGGGTGCTCCCCCTTCCCCCTCACCCAGCCCCTCCCCCTCACCGCCTGCTCCATCTCACACCTCCTGCTCTGACTCTCTGAGTTGTCTTCTGCCTGTAATTTCACCTGAATGTTTAGCAGTGATTACTCACTATTCTACCACTGTAAACACAGCAGTGTAGGTGGCACGCTGTAAAGACCGTCACTTCATGTACCTCAGGGCGTACAGAACCGTCCCGTTCGGAAAGATCCGGATCAGCCGGTTCTCCACTGTGATGTCATGGAGGAAAGACTTCTTTGAGTCCACGATGAAGGTGTCTGGCACCCAGAGCAGCTCGACCAGGCGGCCGTCCAGACTGAGACTCTTATTCCCATTAAAACACAGGCGCTCGTCTGTCCAGCGCTGCCGCAGAAATATGGTGGCAGTGTAGTCCTGCGGATAGACACAGCAGGCAGTGCGTCTGACACACTACTGCTGCTAATAATAACACACTATCCCCCCGCCAATCTGCAACAACAAACCTGCTATTAACACCATTTGAATGCTGTACCTTATGTACTGGCCTAGTCAGATGAGACCAATAAAAACATATCCTTCTGCAACCGTCAAGCAGTAATGATAACTATACAATATGTAAAATGAAACTGATTGATTGATTGATTTCTTGACTGATGTACTCACCATGTTGATCTCTGATATTGTGTCAATGCTGGCGATATCCAGACTCATTCCCACTGTAACAGGGCCATCTGGTGGAGATGGAACACACACACTTCATAAACACAAGCAAAAACACAGAGATTTCAAAGATTTCAATTTTTATAGTGCTGTATATGCACAAACATTCACAGCAATAACAATCACTGGAAAAATATTCCTATTTTAGAATATTTAGAATATCATACTTACTTCATGGTATGTTGACATATTAGGGAACAAGTACAGTGCTCTAAATATGATCAAATGTGAATATTCTTTTACACATAACATCAGACCAACAATTTAAATTTAGGAAATGCTGGTTGTGCAGTTGGCAGTCTCAGTACTCGGTCAGTCTCAGTCACATACCTACATTTGACTTATCTTTCCCTAAAGAGACACTCTCTCTGTT
The DNA here is from genome assembly GCF_013368585.1 of Megalops cyprinoides. NCBI lineage: Eukaryota > Metazoa > Chordata > Actinopteri > Elopiformes > Megalopidae > Megalops > Megalops cyprinoides. The sequence continues at coordinate 45,195,335 of NC_050583.1, forward strand.
CTTACTGTCAAAGAAGGGTCTGAGGTATTTGTTGTATCCTTTCATCAGCTTGTGAATAGTGGGCGGTAGGACATCTCCCTCCTTCACTTCTGCATGGAGCACAGAATCCTCCATCATCCTACAGAGAGTCAGAAACACGACGCTTTCTCTCTTTACATATATGAAATTAATATCTATACAATGTATATACAATATTTCTCATTGTTAGCATTTTCCCCCTCATTCATTTAATTTTGCTTTTGTGCAAGAAAGAAACAAACACATTTCACATTTTGTAGGCACTTCCATTTCACGTCCAGGTACCAGAGCTTTACTAGAGTTATTACAGCATTTTTAGAATGTTACTCTGAATGTTACCTCTGGGAAAAGGGATCTGAAATTGGGTCTGAATTGCTTGGGCTATAATGACTCCTTTAACTGAAAACAATTCCTTGAATAGTTCTACCAGTTTATTGCAAACTGGTTAACTGTAAATGTATGTGAGTGAGTGTGCGTGTGTGTGTGTGTTTGTCTGTGTGTGTGTGAGTGTTTGTGTGTGTGTGTTGCTGGGTGTATTGTGTGTGAGTGTGTGTATGTATCTGATTATGTATGGGAGAGAAGCCTGTCAGTGGCAAATGAGCCACAGCTGCATATTAAACTGGCTTTAAAGTGTGTATGAGACTGTAGCAGCAGGGAGCTGAGCTGCTAGTTAAGCATAACTTGCTTAAGTTAGGTAATAAGTGTTAGCTGAGCAGGGTAGTAGGTTTTTTTAAGCAGGGTTTGTTAAACAGGGATAGTTGGTTGTGTTCTGCTGTTGATTTTTGTGCTTTTTATGATTTGTTTTTTTTTTCTTCTTGCTGTTTTCTTTGTGGTGCATTGAGCAGCAGCACAACCCAGGCGCACAGCATCACAGTATGGGGCTGCAGCACAGTGCAGAACACACAAACAAACACACACACACACACACACACACAAGCACACACACACAGTACTCTGGTGGGGAAGCTCAGCAGAGCTGCAGCAGGGACCCAGCATGCTCCTCACATCTCCTCTCTCCTCCAAACACTGCGTCTCCTCTCCCATAATCCTCAACCCGCGGCCACACAGGGAAATCGCCAAAAACAATCCTGACACGCACTCCTCTGCCACGCTGCTGTTACCACGGTTTCCCGCTGCTGCCAGCTGGCTGCCTTAACATGGCTCTGATCCATGCAGGGAAGCGTGGGGGGGCGGGGGTGGGGGGCAATGCCCCCCACCTTTGACAGCCCTCCATTCCTCCATTAAACACACTTCGCTGAACACACTGCACATAACACACTGCGCTAAACACACTGTGCTAAACACTGGTTTCCTGGCTCTCCATTGCTGTGCTACGCACTGGCTTCCTGCCTCTGCGTTACTGCGCTACGCACTGGCTTCCTGCCTCTGCGTTACTGCGCTACGCACTGGCTTCCTGCCTCTGCGTTACTGCGCTACGCACTGGCTTCCTGCCTCTGCGTTACTGCGCTACGCACTGGCTTCCTGCCTCTGCGTTACTGGACTACGCACTGGCTTCCTGCCTCTGCGTTACTGCGCTACGCACTGGCTTCCTGCCTCTGCGTTACTGCGCTACGCACTGGCTTCCTGCCTCTGCGTTACTGCGCTACGCACTGGCTTCCTGCCTCTGCGTTACTGGGCTACGCACTGGCTTCCTGCCTCTGCGTTACTGCGCTACGCACTGGCTTCCTGCCTCTGCGTTACTGCGCTACGCACTGGCTTCCTGCCTCTGCGTTACTGCGCTACGCACTGGCTTCCTGCCTCTGCGTTACTGCGCTACGCACTGGCTTCCTGCCTCTCTGTTCCTCCACTAAACTCACTGCACTTCTTGGCTCGCACTCTGCAGGTTTAACGCAAGTGCATCACCTTATTTAACCCTCTAAGACTTCCTTGTTTGATTGTAAATTTTGCAAAGGCAGTATTTCCTCCCTGCTGAAGTGTAAATATTGCAAGAGAAATGCTTATTTTCTGCATTTTAAATTACAGGCAGTGAGTGTCATAATATACGCCTCATAAAATATTCTGTATTCTGATTTATTCCCACTGGCTTTATATCTATATATTATCTCACACAGTGGTAGAATATGTTCATCTATTTCTTAATCATGCATTGTACTTTTTATACCATTCTTATTTACTTTTGACCAAACCACCAACTTCAGCTACAGCTTCATCTACACCCTCCACAGGGGCTGCCGAGCGGCTCAGATGGGATGAGTGCTTCCTCCAATCATAGGCTGAGCCCTGCTGAGGGGACTGGCTGTGTCATTGGCTGATGTGCAATTTAAGAGGTGCATAGTGTGTATTGGAGAGATGCATTTGCCTCCCCTTCCACTGCAACTTTAACTGCTCTAGAGCTCGAACTGACCTTTACTGTTCTATGCGACTATCCACAGCAAATACCAGTGATAACAAACCCATACAAATTAGCTTCTCAGAGTTCATCTGAACTCTCTGACAGTTTAATTAACATGGGTCATTTCAGTATGCTACGCATACAAATGGACAGAATTATGAATCCAGTTACAAAAAATATTATTCCAACGTATCTGTCTGAACAGACGCCTAGCAATTCTTTATAATTGGATTTATCTGCAAACAACAGATCATAATTTTCTCCACAGGCACGTTATCAGGCAACCCCAGTGGCACTGCACAGGGGTCCTGGGGAATATGAGCCACGGGAATGAAAGGGGCCAACACCTGAGTTTTACCAAAACCAAGAATGAGAATGTAGCAGAAAAAAGTGAAATGGAAAATGAAAAATATCCACAGTTTTCTAATCTAACTGCTGGGTCAGGAAACACCCGAACGCTCAGGCAATAACATCACTCATCACATTAGCAAGAGTATCTGACACCGCATATTCTCTGCACAATGATCAAATTTGATAATTGCGTCTTCAGCGTCTTGGCCTACAATCAGTGAGGATTATTCTTCCCTTTCTTTAATCTCATTATAGCGCAGCGGCGTGTCTTTTCAGAGGGAGCGGCAGCGGTTGAGCGGTGAGCAAACGCTGCTCTCGCCTGTTTGAGTGACAGAGCTGCTGCTCCAGCCGGGGGTCCGCAGTGATGTGATGACATCACAGATCTCATTCCCTGCAGGACAGCCTCGCTCTCACACCATCAAACCTCATCAGGCATGAGCATCAGAGCTCAGCATCACTTAGTGCTGCGTGCCACGCACAATCAGCGTCACACAGAGCTGCACGCGGCCCCATCTTACTATCATAGCCAAACACCCCTCCTAGCTATGCTCAGCCACTCCCAGCCAATCACGGCCATAAGCACCTATCCGCAGCCACTCCCAGCCAAGCACAGCCAATCACAGCCATAATGAGCCACTCCCAGCTAATCACAGCCACAATCAGCTATCCTCAGCCACTCCCAGCCAATCATAGCCATAATCAGCTATTCCCAGCCAACATCATCCAATCACAGGTACTCCAAGCTGAGATGCACTTCAGCTAGAGATGTACTTTTCAACCAAAATGGTCATTTTCAGGGAAAGTAGTCATTTTCAGACAAAGGAGTCATTTTTAGATAAAGGTTTTTATTTTCAGAGAGATAATTTTCTGTGACAGCAGAGACACTTCACAGATCCTTCAGCAAAGCTGAGCAAAGCAACGTTTTCTTTTCAAAGCAGGCTGGGAGACTGGTGGGAAGAGCACAGCACACATCCATCTCTCTGCACGAGATCCCTGTGCAGGGTGAACATTCTCTGCCTGTCTGTTCAGGGGAAATGATTTCCAGAAACAAGTCAATCACTGCAAGGCAGAACTAAATTATACAGTATATCAGAATTACAATGAGGTGGGACCACATTGTCACATGGTTGATATTCACATCGCTTTCACAGAGGCGGTGTTCCTTCCACCTGTGAGAGTGCTAGGACCCCCTGACCCCACACTGAAGGCACCCTGTCCATCAGGCACCTGCAGCTCCACCCAAAGCACCTGCAGCTCCACCCAAAGCACCTGCAGATGGAAATGGCACGGTGGGCTACACATGACATCACAATGCTAGTGACGCCCAACTGACGGGAGTTAAAAGGAGGCTAAATCTCCCCATGAAAATCCATGCTGCTCTGCTATAGTGCTAATGCTAGTCATTAACCTCAAAGCGCACAGCAATGTAATCATATCATTAAATACGTTACGATTAAATCATCAATAAATTTATTATGTTCATACAGTATTATTAAAAACAAACTACCATCCAAACTGCCTACAGTGGCACACCCTGAAATGGACAGTATTTAGATGTGTCACATCTTACCCCCTCTCCAGCCCAGACAGGACCAGGTGTTATATGATTGTTCTAGTGATACCATGGCAACACAGGGAGATGTCTAATTCTACAGCACTTCACACATCACTCATTGAAGGGTGTTTAAATGACAGCAAGTTCCAAAGCAGTTGCAAAACCTCCCTTAATAGTGCTTTAATATGGTTTACAATTACATTTTTACATCAATTCACCTGGCAGACAATAACAACACACACACACACACACACACACACACACACACACACACACACATACACACACCTCTCCCCAGTTTCAGCTGCCTGAAGCTTCTATCACCACTGAGCTTTCTGTTGCAGCTCAGACTTGTACTGTTACACCTGACTTACTCTCATACCTGAGGCTGTTCCTCAGTGGGGGGGGGGGGGGGGGGTGTTTATGTGCAGGCTTTGAGACTGTGCTAAAACACAGGCAGTGGCCCTGCTGTCATTCCAGAGCACAGAGAGAAGCGACCAGGAGGAGAGAGAGCAGAGGGGTCTGGCAGGAATGTGGTGTACCGTATGATAACAAGGTATTAAAAGGTATTAGGGTGCAGCTTTTGTTACTGCTTATTATGGAGGCTGCATCTGTTTGGATGTTCTCTGGATGGGTATGCTCTGTAACACACCTGCCATGCCAACATCCACAATAAGACACACTTTTATTCTCAGGTGAGAGACTGCATTGCAATTCTCAGGTAGTTCTCAGGTAACACAGACTGCAAAGCAAACACACATCCCCAAGGATCAGCCGTGAGCTGCAAGTCCTCTCATCCATATGGTTTCCTTGGTAACAAGCTAACCACTGCAGTGTTAGATCTCAAAAGAAGCTCCCAGCATCCTCTCTGACTGGCAGACTCCCAGCATGCTCCTGGTGCTCTGATTCATGTCCACACAAATGATTCAGCAGATGGAAACAGCCACTCACTCTTAGGTAATTCTGTCTGTGGGAATGATGGGATACTGTCTGTTTGAAACTTTTGTTGTACTGTGTATGAGAAAGGAGAGGAAAGGGAGAGAGAGGGAGGGAGATAGACAGGAGAGAGGGAGAGGTGAATGTAAGGTTGAGTTGTAAACACACTTGGACACACAGGACAACACATAGCATTAATTTGAATGTGGTGTATGCTATGTGAGTCACCACACCACTGGCATCCACTGACCCCACCCAAAAGACACCTGCTGGGTCCAAGTGTGCCAGGTATCTGTTTGTAGTTAAAGCCCTGTGTGCTATTCTCCACTGATGGTCAGCTGTCCATTCAGAGAGAGAAGAGGACAGAGGAAATGAGAGGGAGGAGGAAAATAAAAAGAAAGAGACCAGAGAAAGACAAAACAATTTCCCTGTCATATCCATACTTCCAGGCTCTGTGATCGCTGTGACACAGCAGAGGCTGAGATGAAGATTTCTTCTTAAATTGAATTTCTTTTTAAATGTAGAATAATGAAAACTCTCAGCCAGGGAAATGTGTCACAGCAGTCGTTCCTCTTTACACAAAGATGACTGACGCACAAAAACTGTCAGTTTGCAGCCTTCAGGCACCACTAGCTGCTCAGTGCGTGGCCATATGTCACAGCCTGAGGGACGCTCTGCCAATACCCCGCGCTGCAGGAACTGGAAGTTCAAAGGAACGTAAATTGTTTTTTAAATAAAATCAATGTTATGGTTCATTTGCCAGCATGCAAGGGTACCTCCTTTCAGAACACGAAACTGTTGGTTATTTTTGGTAATAGTTAAGTGTTGCTTATCAAATACCTTTTTATTTTTCTGGATATTAGATATATTCCAGAGAGACAGGGAAGGAGAGGAGAAGAGAGAGAGAAAGAGAGAGAGAGAAAGAAAGAGAGAGAGAGAGAGAGAGAAAGAGGGAAATGGAGGGAAGGAGAGAGATAGAGACAGAGAGATAGAAAGGGACAGAGGAGAGAGGCTGTTGCTGAAAGCATGTCAGGGAAGCATCTTTGGCTCTGTATGTTCTGAGGGCTGGAGAAGGAGGAGCAGATGGAGGCTGAGGTGATGCCCCCCACCCCGCCCCCCCCCCCCCCCAGCACCCCCACTGCCTGCACCCCCACCGTCGGCACCCCCCACACCCCGTCCCCCGTGCCTTTGATCTGAACCCCACCTCAGTTGGAGACCAGGGAGAGAAAACGAGTCAAACAGAAGCAGGAGCAGAAGCAGGGTCTGATCAGTATGATTAGAGAATTCTCCTCCTGTTAGTCTGAGTAACATTAGAGTGTACCCTTCCTGTTAGTGTGACCATCATTAGAATGCACCCTTCCTGTTAGTGTGAATATCATTAGAATGCACCCTTTCTGTTAGTCCAAGTAACATTAGAGTGCACCCTTTCTGTTAGTGTGACTATCATTAGAATGCACCCTTTCTGTTAGCCCGAGTAACATTAGAGTGCACCCTTCCTGTTAGTCTGTATAATTTCAGCATTTCTTTCCTGTTAGTCTGAGCAGCATTTGAAGCGTTGCTTCCTGTTAGTGTGAGTGTAACAGGAGTCTGAGGTAAATACTGACATGGTTATATACTGCTGCCACACTGGTCTCAAGAAGGAAGGGATCAGCTTCATCTGATACAGTAAGAATCTGTGTGCTAATCACCATCCTCCCAGCACAGAGACTGACAACACTGTCTACAGGTCAGTATTCTATCAACTAGCAAACCTCACAGACCTGTCCTCAGGTCAGCGTTTACACTGCACTGCACAGTATGTGCTCAGCCCAGCAGCTGATCTGGGTGCAGTAAGAAGACCCACAGCAGAGCCTGACTGCAGTGCAGCTTTTCTGCCAGGAGGATTCTGCACTGATGAGACACCTCAGAAGCCTATGCTGCTTCCTGTCATCATGAACCTGGTTTACTGGGCCAGGTTTGATGATGTCAGAGCAGCATCTCTGCAGACACTGAGGAAGGATTAAGCCAAGAGGCAAAGTGAAGGCAGATCGGCCGCTGCCTCCACACGCCTCCCGCGACAGAGACATTCAGCTGTCAGTACACAGGGATTAGCTTTAATTTCATCCTACTGCAAAGCACATTCACCCATCAGCGCTGAATGGCAGTGGAGGAGCGCTGTGAAGTCTGGCCTCCTGCCGCTGCGATAAAAGACTTTCTTTAGTCCACTAAACACTGAATCTCACATACAGGCCCAGGACGGGGGTGGATCTCGCCATTTGGGTTTTTTAAAAATGTGATCATCTGAAGGGAACACATGCCAGGGCTCGTCTGTGGATTTGTGTTTATTGTATGATGGGATACAGTTTTCTCTTCTGGTGCTGAAGATTAGAGTCCATTTAAGACTTACGGGAGACCTGGAGCTAAAGCTCATTATCGTTAGGAAACAGGAACACAGACAGGGTCAGATGTGTGAGTCCTCTGCACCCCCCACAGAGCTGCATCTGTCAGGCCTGATTTACATCATTCACCGAATGCCAAATTAGCCACCCTGCTGGACAGCTGAGCCCCTTTACAGATGTGCCTTTGCCTCTGCAGTTCTGTCTTTTAATTGCTGACAGAAATATTGCTGTTTTCACCTGATGAATTTGTGAAATGGTGGAACAGGCTGCAGGACAAAATCATTACTGGTGTGGGTACAGGTCTGAGTGTGTGTGTCTGTGTGTATGTGTGTGTGTGTGTGTGTGTGTGTGTGTCTGCGCGCATGCATGTATACGTATATGTCTGTGCCTGTATGGACAGGACTGTAAAACCTATCCCACAATGACACACATGCTTCAGGAATATCAGTCCCTGTGTGAACACAGAACCTTCCCCTGGTATCATGTACTGTGTGAGCTGTTATTCTCTATCCCACATGGCCAGAGGGATGGAGCGCGTGAGCGGGGCAGTCCGGCTGCAGTCCTCATCATTCGGGAAGGCTCACCTCAGTGTGACGATGATGAAGAGAAGCCAGGCTCCTCCGGGGGTACGCACACGCATGCTACGTTTCGGTCACGGGGTGTTTATCTGCAGAGGGAGGAAGATCACAGTCAGGATGTTCCGTTTAACTGATTAATGATGTAATCATACAGACGTATCGGGGTCCATTGTTATGTAACTTGCAACAACTCAATTTTTCATTCATGTAATGAGACAGTCCACTAAAGCTCGGGAATGTGACCCAGACTTGTTATCCTGTTTCGAAGGAGAAATGACTACAGGTTACTATCAAAGTGTTTACAACTTCCTGTGTCATTTTACTTATTCACTGCTGATAAATCTGCCCTATGTTTTACTGTTTACAACAGAACAAATGGCCCATTCTGAGCTAACAGGTAAATATCCAGCCTGACATCACTATGCTCCCCACCCTGATATTGTACCTCCACACTTTACACAGAGAGATTTTTAACAGACATCAGTACATGTACATGCACAGTACATGTCTGTTTCTTCTGCTCAGCCTGAACAACAGAGAGACAGTGATGGAGCTTATTTAGCTCCACAACACCACACAACACAATGCTAACACAACCCCAGCACTAACACAACAGGACACAATACAACACTGACAGTATCTCCAGACGGGGTGTAAGTTCATGGCCAGCGCTGTGAGTCTAATCTCCTCACTGTAAGCACGGCTGCTCTGAGTTCAGAGGCATGAGCTGGAAAACTGCAAAGCTGTGCAACCCACTGCAGCACAGGCAGGAATCTGCAAGATTCCATTTTAATCTGCCAGGTCTCAAAAAGGGGAAAAATTCACTTCAGTCTGGACAAATTAATCACGTGAAAGGATCTAAAATGTCCAGAACAATCATATTCCAATTCCACTTCCATAGTGTCTGTCAAACGTTCTACTGAAAACATGGCACTCATGATGGTCCTCCTCCTTTAAACATTCCTGTGGTGTGGTTCTCGACTCTCTCCTTACTGCACAGAAAAAGACAACAGCACAGAGAACAAGAAGCCATACGATCATTCAGATTATCACTAAAGGACAAAACACACAACAACAAACCAGGTACCTGTCTTTAGATATGATCATTCAGAATCACTAAATTCCAGCTCAGGAGCCAGGTGATGTGTTTCGATCAAAGTAATGTGACTGGCCCATTTTTTAAATCATTCTGTCATCATAATATGTAGAATCGGAGCATCCTGGATCAATCAGACCCCACCCTCTCCCTCCAGGGCTTTAAACTACTCTGACAGCAGTCTCCGAGCAGTCTCCAAGCAGTCTCACTTCAGTCTCACAGCAGCATCACAGAGATGGAGCTGTACCAAAGGTAACTGAGTTAAATCTGAACTTTGGAGTTTTGATTTTTGTAATGTATTTCTCTACTTCCTGTGAAGCCACTGTCTTCCAACTCTATTCCCAGATGTTGGTTCTTTGGCCATATTTTCAATGGATTATGCTGGCATTTTGAATGGAATTATGATGTAATGTAATGGAGAATTCAACCAATCTGATAATATTTTCATATTTAATATAAAGAAAACATTGTTTAAATGATTTTAAAATCCAGAGATCCCGGGTTTTACTGCACAAACTTTTCCCTGTTTCTGGAACAGTGTATGTGTCCTCTGCGCATATATACAAATACATACCAAAGCAGAAACGACACAGGCATAAGGCCTGGCTGGTGTGATTCACACAGAAATAAATGGCTTCCTACTGACTCACTCTGCAGGAAAGCTTTACTGTCCCCCTCAGTAAGAATGGATCAAGAGGCTAGAGGATAAGACTGAGGGAAAAAATGAGTAAAACAGAGCAGCACCCTCACCCACCCAGGACCTGCTGTATGGCACGTTCCTCCTGTCACCCGACGTCCATATCAGCAATGACAGGAATGACCATATTAGGCGTGACAGCTGACATCTACCAGGGGTCAAGGCCAAGGAGGACAAATCTGAGTCATGACAGCTGTCTTCCCACGATGCATCTGTATGCCACTGTCTCAGCCCCTGCGGGGTGGAGCCTGCCACTCTGACTCCAAGGCCCAGGGTGCAGAGATCACACATGCCCCGCCCCCAGCTGGAGAAAGGTCAGAGTGCACATGTGAACAGCGATCGGTGGGCCCTACAGGCTCAGAGGATGGAACAGTGTGGCCTGGAGGAGCTCGGCTGGTGGCTGCACAGCTGCAGGTTCGATTCCTCAGTTGAGAAAGGAACGCGTTTTCCTTTCTATGACAAGGATGAGGTGAAAGCTAAAGAGACCACTGTTACGGCCTTAACAAAAAACATTCCTAGATATACGTTACAGCTTGCAAAACCTGCTGGAACCCACAGGTGGATTCAGGAGGTTCAGCTTATCCCTTCACCTCACACATAATAAAAACCATCTCTCACTTATGGTGTCAACATTGTGCGGCAGTCTATCTGGTGAAGCAACATAATCCAGAACACAGATTATAAAAGTATCATGTCATTCAGTCAGGGGAGGGGAAGCTGTTGGCACATCCAGGGAGAATTACATTAAAAAGTGAGAAAGGGTAGGTGCTTAAAGAAAACACAGAAACAGAAATGAAGTTCTAAGTGAGAAGGGAAGGCAAAAAGAAACCGTGGATAAGACTGAGCCAGCCTGCAATAGGCTGCAAAACCCTCAAATCCACCTAAGGCCCTGAGCACTTCCTATACCTACCAATTAAACCAAAACCCTAAAACATGGCTTCACCATCTCTTTCAATAATGAGTACTATTCACTCATACACTCCATTTACAAGATAGGAGTGAAGTTTAGAGCTGCAGGGGCTTCACAGTGGGCAGCTGTACAGTAATTGGCAGCCAGCTTCCCTAGACTATCATTACACTGAAACACCAGCCTTCCCATGTGCATGCCTGATAGTGGTAAGGCAGTGCTGATGAAGTCACATGATACTGTAAATGCAGTCAGTGAAGGCACCTCTCCATGCTGCTGTCGGGCCTCCAATGGCATCAGCATCACCCCTGTAATCCAGTCAACCGTCTGAGACTGCCAATCTTCTCTTAGCACACAAAGTGTCCTTTCCTTTGATTGGAGCACTGCAGTGAGCACTCACCTGTTCTTGGTTTGGCGCAGTGGGCACTCTCCTAAGACTACTGCAGTGCAAACTCTCATATGACTGATGCAGCATAATGCAAACTCTCCTACGACTGGTGCAGTAAAGTGCAAACTCTCCTACGATTGGTGCAGTGGAATGCAAACTCTCTCGTGATTGGAGCAGAGCAGTGCACACTCTCCTATGATTGCTGCAGTGTAATGCAAACTCTCCTATGATTGGTGCCGTGCAGTGCAGTGCGAGCTCTCCATTGGTTGATCTTGATGCCCCAACACAATGTGGCTGTCCTAGAGAAGTGCATGCTGTGAAGAATGCAGAGCCAAAAGCAAATCGACTTTCATATTTGCATTAAAACAACCATTTCCAAATGAGAGCCTGGGCCAATCAAATATTAAAAACTCCACAAGCCTCTCCTTCCTACAGCTATAAAACTTAAATCAATACATACAGCTAGACATAATTAACTGGAAAAACTGTCTCATAGTATCACTTCCATGTTCGTTTTCACAAATAACAGAATCTTTCTAGAATAGAAGTATTTGTAGAAAGCAAGGATAATAATTTACAACATAAATAAACGTAAACAACTTTATGTATATAAATTAGATTATTAAATAAAAACACGGTATATTGCGCAAAGTAGGTTGCTTTTATGTAAACTCCGTCTGAGGTGTTTGAGCGGTAGGTAAGGAGATTCAGAATCCAGCTACAGACGGACGGTAAAGCGGGAGAAAAGTGTCTCATAAACCAGCACATCTCTAATACTGCTGTTGCACTTCAAAGACATGTCTCTGTTGTAACAATCAGACATTCGCCCCGCCAGCTGTTATAATGAACAAGCTAACGAGCCTGAATTGGGACAGAACACAGTGCTCTGGGCGTCGGAAAGCCGCGGGAGTGTTTCTGCGTTTATTCCGTTAGTGTTGTCCATGTTCTACACTTATAATAAAGCTCACCACAGGTGGTTATCAGTGCCAACACAGCCACGCTGCTCCTCTCGCTCACGGGGCTATCCACTGCCCACCGCATTTATTCTGGGCGTTTTACAAACCTACAATTTCCCTTCAAAAGCTGTTTTTATCCCTTTCGCCTGACTGCGTTTTACTGCCCCCTGAGACAGAGTACTGCTTGGTACCTTGCGCAAAAACGTGTCATCCACTACACTAGTCGTGCGTAATTCTTTCGTCGGCTTCGGTGTGAGGTTTGACATTTGCCCCATGTTTATCTGTTTGTCAGAACAACAAGGGGCGAAAGAACTACTCATAGCCGGTACAACCAACATGTCTCTCACCTGAGGCTCCACCCTCTCTGTGCTTCACCTGTTGTGCACGTGCCGCCCGTCCCGCAGAGAAGGTCTCACCAAAAAAGCAGTGTCACTCAGAGCAGTGTGTGTGCGTGTGCGTCTGCGTCTGCGTGCGTGTGTGTGTGTGTGTGCTAGGGGACTCTTCTCAACACCCCTTATCTCTTCATTAATCTGTCTCTTTTAAAACCAGGTCAATGTTGAACTCTGGGTGACAACAAATATTCTCACAGTTTTCAAAATGCAGACAACATTCCACATTTTCTGGCTAAAAGTATTTTCTAATGCATGCGCAGTTTAGCAAAGCTAAACTTTGCACGGACTAGATACAGCTGTTAATTACAAAGTTCAATCTCGCAGATGTAACACTGGCACTTACATGCAGCGATGTGTCGCAGTATACATTTCCCTTCGATTGCAGTTCAGCGAAACGACGGTGTATTCATCGATCCGCAGATATGTACTGACCAACAAATCCACGTTACCGAGTTTTCATTGGTGATTTGACGTGAAGTCTTTATCGCCTGTAATCAAGAGTCCTGCACTGTCCTGTCGAGTTGCTCACAAACCCCGAGGCTGGTGCGCATCCATCCGCCTGCGAAAACGACTGGTTGAGTGTGCGTGTGTGTGGAAACGCGGCGCTCCCGCACACTAGGAGGCGGAAACTCTGCGGCGCTGCGCGCTCCATGACGAAGCCTCAAACAGCGCTCTCTGACGTACAGTAAAAAAAAAAAAAGTTTTAACAAATCAGTGATGCAACTAATCCGTTCAACGATCGATACATTTAACAAGCAATCAACCGGCAACATCCTTTTGGACTCTGGGATTTTGCCGGCAACAGCGTCATTTTACAGTGGTTATGGATAGTGCATAGAATTAGCCTATACAGTAAATGTAAAAAATATATCTGGCATTTCACTTATAAGCGTTGGCATTATGTAGGAAAAGTATGTCCGAATAGATGTAATAGGTATAATAGATATAATAGGAATATATATCTACTCATTGAAGATTGGCATATTTGGCTTAGTTGATGGCTGAATTACATAACTGGTATTTTTTTCAGGTTTGAAAAAGCACAAGATCGTTCAGTGTATGAAAGTGGCAGCTATATGCAGTTACTGTGAGAGTACAGTTTATGACTGAAGGATACATTATTGGTGCTATCTTGAATTTAATGATGCTGAGTCAAGGTAACGTGTTAGCTAGCAACATATCTCTCACATGCTTCAGTTTCCAAAAATAAATGGCCATCGTTAGGTAAACAACCACAAGCACTTTGTTGATAGGAGTCCCAGCAGTAACCTGATGACCTGTATGAATGCAGATTATGTGGGAAGGCTAATGTTACTTAATTTCCAACTGGTTACAAACAGACAACACAGAAGAGGGCCAATTAACACATAAACTACGCAGCTGGCTGCATAAACACACAGCAAGCAGCACAGGAACTGCAGTGCTCTGTGATGACACTGGCCCCTGTCTGGTGCCCCTCGGCTTTGCCTCTTTGCCTCTATTTTTGCCTTATAGGAGTTTCCTCTGTAATAGTAGCATGGATGTGCCCTTCAGCAAAGTACTGGAGGTGCTGTTGTTAACCTTTTCCTGAAATCAGATGAGGTGAAATGACCTGGCTGATTAGGCTGAAGTGTAATTTGATGGGCAGTGGAACGTGAGGAGAGTTGAGGAGAGTCCCACAGCTGAAGCTGGTCTGGAGGGAATGTTTCCTACTGGTCCACAGCATCACCTCCATCTGAATCTCTGCTGTCTCCTTTCCTCAGGCTATGTGCACCAACCTGCCACACAGCTGATGCTCCCTCAGTGTGTAAGGTGGAGTGGGCTGAAGGTTTCTGCAGCATGGTGGTAGATTTGGTGTGAGGTCCACCGTGCACAGGTGTCCTTACAGAATGACCTTGACATGCCATGCTGGGGAGTGTGGTTTTTTTGTGCAAGTGGATGTGTCTGTGCAGATAAGTGAGTTCTCTGCAGGTGGATGAGTTTTATGGAGGCGGATGTGTTCTGTGAAGGTATATGTATTGTGTGCAGGTGTAGTGAGTTCTGTGCAGGTGGATGAGTTTTATGCAAGCGGATGTGTTTTGTGAAGGTGTGATGCTCTGCTCCATACTGCAATGTTTGGCACAGTTGTATGGAGAGAGGTGTAACTGCAGAGTGCTGTTATACCCATGATTCATGGCTTTAATCCCTCACAGAGGCACTAGGAGCACTCCCCTGCAGCAGTAACTGTTCCACTCTAACCAGCCCGTGTCTGAATGCATGCAGTCACCACAGAGGTAGCGAAAATCAGGTCTTCCTGAAATATTTTTATTACATTGGTTATGCTTCACTAAACCATTTTAAATTAATATTATATTCAGAGTCAAATTATGTAGGACCTGTTTGTCCTCAGACGTGGAGAAGGAAAAGAGGGGGTTTGATTTTGACTCTCCTCCTCTCCGCCTCTGGGACGCCCTGTCTAAGTGCCCCGGGGCTTCCCATAATCCATCTCTTCATTTAAATGTGCGCTCAAAGCCACTTTCATTGCTTGGCTTTTAAAGATGCTGTTTAATCACTGCCACATTTTAGCTCTTTTTAGCTTAAGACACAAAGCTCTTCTGCCGTGTTATTGGGTGGTTTATCATTTTTAGCATTATGTCCCTATCCCACTTGCCTGTGTAGCACTTTGAGTTTTAGGTTTGGAATGACATTAAATTCATTATTGTTTTATTATTTCATTATATAATTTATAATTTATGTTATTCCACTCAGTTCAGCAGTCTTTTGTCTTGTTCAAATTTGAACTCATTTAAAGTGTTGAAGCAGTTTAATTATGCAGTCACAGTCTATTGGGCTGAATGTTTTTTGTAAAACATAAATTCTGTGACTAGAACTGGATGTGATAAAAATGTCAGGCTTCAGTAAATATAATTAATGCCAGTGGCAGCTTGCACAGCTTAGCTGTTAGAATACCAGCTACAACTACATTTCATCTGGAAATGACTGTTATTTTCTTGATTACATTTGTAAAAAAATAAAGCACTGTCTTGTATTTATTAAATTCAGAGGAAGGGGAGGATCACTATGTCTCTCTCAATATAATAAAAATGATTATTAAAAATAACGAGGCCTCATCTTTACAACAAGAAGGAAGGGGGTTGATCAGACGAATACTGCATGTTTTTTGTCATACACAGAGTGCCAGCAGGAACTGGTAAACAAGAGCCTATTTGCATGTTAAACTCCAATTACTGCTAAAATATTAAAGGCATGAGAACATAAGGAGGAGAGGTAGATGGCTCAGTGCCACTGAGAGAGTTTGTGATTTCTGTGTTTACTCTAGAAAGACTCTGCTCTCAGGCTCTGAGCTACTCACTCATTTAAAAGGTATATTTCCAAAAATATACCCATCAGACCTGAAGTCTTCTGAAGCTGTGCTCCTTAACCACACCCCTGCTCTGATTTTGTTAGTCTTCCTTAGTGGACGGAGACATCTATTTTCCAACATGATGATGGTTCACCCCTATGCATCCCCTAATTATAGTATTCTGCCATTCAGCCCTGTCCTCTGGGAAATTCTCAACATGTGGAATCAGCATGATCATCAAAATGTAATTTTTTTCATGAAGTCAGTAAATAGCTGAAGTCAGTTTGCCACGTAACCTGGTTTTATAAGGAAAAGTGAAGACTGGAGAGAATGTGGAGTGGAATGTGTGTTGTGCAGATATGAGCAGTGAGATATGGAGGGAGCCTACATGCTAACTGTCTGCAGGCTGGCCTTCCATATGCTATGTCCTGCAGCAATCCACAGGCTTGCGCTTCTGACACTAAATTGGGCTCACAGACTTATATAAGACGTGACATTTTAAAAATTCTTTGGTGTTTTAAGAGGGGGAAAAAACATCCAGAACATGGAGGCCAGAAAAGATGGCTGAGACGCCCAAAGCGTGTGACACACTGCCCAAAACTCATTCTATCAAATCTGGTTAGTGAGAGAGAAAGAGTGATGTGTGAGAAAGAGAGGAGTAGAGAAAGAAATTCTGTACTTCACAATCTGATAATGTGTCATGAACTCGTATTGGGGTGGCAGGTATGCCGTCTGCCAGGACACATCTTCATGTGACCACACAATAAACAGCCAGAATTCAAGAATTTCCTTTCTGCTTCTTCTCTGAGTTCATTTTCCTGCTGCATCACATCACCGCAAATTCCCCAGGACACCTCATAATACATTCACTGATGATTGGTCCTGCTGGGATAGCCTGTTTTGCCACATTCATCCTATGGCTGCATCTGTTTGTTGTAGCCTATTGCAAAGCATTGTGGGTAATAGCAATAACAGGTGCAGCCCCTGTGGATCACACAGTTTTTTCTATAACCAAACCAATGGAAGTTTATCCTAGTGGAGCATCTGTGAGTTGATACAAATCAATACACTTCTAACTATTCTCTGTTAAAATGTGCCTTTGTGTGTGTTTTTTTCTGTTCTTGTTGAACTGCAAAAACAACTGCTCCCCATGATGTTGTTTAATTGGGATTGTTGTCATGCTTCCTTCTGAGCATGTAAGTCAGCAATTGAACAGTCATATTGTATTTGTATATGCAAACAGAAAACAAGGCCTGACTGCCCCTCAACAATCCCTGGGTATTTCTCTTGGAAGAAGACTGGGTGAGCTGTGAAAGGTTTTTTTTTTTGCAATGCATTGCTGTATATGTTACTGAACCATTTTTTCATTTCCCTGAGGAATACAGATTTTTGGAGATGATTTGGAGATGTGAATGTTTTCTCTTTATCTATATGATAAGTGCCAGTTTGGTGAAATGCATTTGGGTATATATTGTGTCTGAGGTTTATTATGATTACACTTTTGCCAAAGATAAAGAAACAGTAAACCCATCATTCATATTAATATGACATTGCTGAAATCCAAAGCTGAATATTATACGTTGTATGTTGTTTACATTGTTGTGTGTATGCAGATTGTTGTATTGGTGTATTATTTAACAGACACAGCAATCTCTCAGTGCTTTTAGCATATTCCCCTTTATTCAGCTGGATATTCACTGAAGCCCTTCAGGTTCAGTGGCTAGCTCAGGACCGGATTCCCCACATGGGAACCGGGTCTGGAACCTGCAACACACCCGGTTCCTTAACTGCAATCAGAGTATTTTTTTTCTGATGTTATTTTAAGTGACAAGGTACACTGTGCCTTAGCAAGTCTGTAAAGTGCCGTAATGTGACTGACATCAAAGCTCTGCGGAGCAGATGGTTTGTCTTGTGTAATCTCCCAGAACGCTGTTTGCCTGGAGACATACTGTATCAGCTGTCATTCAGAGTGCTTCAGACAGACGGAGCAACAGTCCTTTTGTGGTGGTGAGGGATAAGAAAAACAGATCACAATGTTTTACATAAAGACATCTTAAGGAGGAGTGGGGTGTTGATGTGAAGCAGGGGTTATGGTGCTGGGTGGGTAAAGATCAGGGGAAGCGATACTGCAGTAGCTTTGAGGAGGGGTACATGCCAAGCCATATAAATGGATAATATATAAAATATAAACCAAGCAAGCCGACTAAGCAAATAAATAATGTAATGAAAATAAATAATGTAACAAATAGCATTAGTGCATGTTCCCTGGCCAGGTTCATACCTAATTGCAACCTCTGTACATTACAGCTCGATGAATTACAGAGATCCAGATTTCTGTGAGATTTCATATACTGAGTTTCTGTTTCGCTTTCAGACTTTAAACAAGCAGCTGGATCTGCTGTAAAATGCTGAATCCTTACGGGAGGCTAATATTAACAGAGCTGAATCAGTGTTCTCAGCTGTTTAGCTGACAGTGTTTACCACTGCTCGGTGCATGCTGCTTCAAAGTTTCCTATAATCAAAGCTACAGAGGGGGAAATGAAGGCTGAGGAGCTTGGTGTGATGAAACACACACTGCTGAATGCTGAAACTGCTCTGTAATCGTGTTTATCTTGTGTATCATTTTTATCATTATCATCTTGTGCTCAGATGGAGCTGATTTTAAACTTTCATCTATACTGTCCACTTCTCTGTCCCTGGCTTCACTCCTGATCCCACCCCAGGCTGAATTATACCCCAGTTGGTCTTCATTTGAGAGCTCCTCTTTCTGACTGGGGGTGTGTTTGATACCTGCTTTCTGGATCAGTCTGTACTTCCACACCTTTAGCTGCCACATACAGCCCCCCCCCCCCCCCCCCCCGCCAAAGTCTCTGGTGTAAATATTCCAAAACCACTTTAAGCATAGACTTGCACAGTACATCTCCAAAACTGCGCCTCGCTCTGTCACCATGGGAACGGCTATGGGTGAGATGCCAGATGTCCAGCTTTCAGGCAGTGAATTACCAGGGACCCCCCCAAGCCGATAAAGCATTCTCTCTCTCTTTCTCTTTCCTCACTCTCTCTCTCTCGCTCTGTCCTGCCATATCCTTCCCCAGCTCTGTCCTGTTCCCCTATCCTATCTCTCTCCTAAATGAATTGTGAGGTTTTTTCACTGAAGATGTGACCGATGTACGGTATTTGTAATTCAACATCACCGAGTCACTTTACTCTGCTTTACTCAAAGAATCACTGCCTGCTTTTTCACTGACAGAGTCACTGCCGGCTACTTTACTCACTGACTCACTGCCTGCTGCTTTACTCACTGACTCACTGCCTACTGCTTTATTCACTGACTCACTGCCAGCTACTTTACTCACTGACTCACTGCTTACTGCTTTACTCACTGACTCACTGCCGGCTGCTTTACTCACTGACTCACTGCCGGCTGCTGTACTCACTGACTCACTGCCTGCTGCTTTACTCACTGACTCACTGCCGGCTGCTTTACTCACTGACTCACTACCTGCTGCTTTACTCACTGACTCACTGCCTGCTGCTTTACTCACTGAGTCAGGTCCTACAGATACAGTCTGCTAACCACCTGCTAATGTATTCCATACATTATAACTATATTATTACTGTATATGAAAGTGTAGTGATTAATACTGTTATTCCTATAATCCCAGCAGCCCTAATCACTTGATTATAGCCCCAGAATATTCATTCATTTGCTGTCTTCTAAAGTGAAGGGAAAAGAGTGCAATGAGAAACCTTCCCCTTTGATTCAGCATCAGCCTCAAGGGGTTTGGCCTCTACGCCCCTTTGAGGCAGACAGACAAGCAGCTGGACTAGTAGTATGACAGTACATTATAACACATCAAAATATGTGTATTAAATGTAATAACTGCCCCACTCCCTTTCCCTAAATGATCCTGAATAGAGATGACCAAATAATGTTGACAAAATGAAAGCTGTGATTCTGGCTGAAAGTGCCAGTAGGAGGGGGGAGTAATCCAGCTTTGAGCACAGAGGCTTCCCGAGGCTTCTGGGTAGTGGCGTTCCTGAGCCGGATGAGGTGATGGGCGTTACCTTGTAAAACATGACTGAGTTCACATGAGTCTGTTAATCCCAGCTCCTTTTAGTGGGAGATTTTTGCAGAGCTCTAGTATCACGGGTTTAAAGCCACAGATTTCATAGCTAATCTCCCTGAAAGGACTATATACTCCTCAGAAACACTGGCTGTGCACTCAACTGGTGGTAGGGATAGCACACACTGCTCCATCACCCTCCACAACCCCTCACTCTCTCTCTCCCTCTGTTGTGAGAGCATCACCCTTTCACAAATCCCTTACTCTCTCCCTCTGCTGTGACAGCATCACCCTTTCACAAACCCCTTACTCTCTCTCTCCCTCTGCTGCAAGAGCATCACATCCCTATAGGGGTGTCTCTAATGCCCTCTCTGTTTGTATTGCTCAATTCAAATTTGAAACCCTTTTATAATGAACACCTGAAAAAAAGTGGTTATGATGCTGCTTAAGGGTTATGGTGAGGGGGGGGGGATATGTTGTGTTAGTGCAGGAAAGACAGAGATACCTACTGCAGGCTTTTTTTTAGAGTCTTTTTTAAACACACTGACAGAGTGGTCAGCAACACCATTCAACACAAATCCGGTATTAGCTGGAAAACAGTGTATGATAAAACAGCATTAAAATGATTCCTCCTGGAAATGGTAACAGTCTGCACAAAATATGTAGGTGTGAAATGCATGAGACACTTGAAAGAGAATGACAGGCTGAGTCTCAGAGCCGTCAGTTAGGATCGCTTAGAAGCTGCTGCTGAGGTGGGAACAGGGATGGATCTGCCAGCCTGCAATGCGGCTTAAACAGAGTTTCAGTCTTCAGGAAAATGGAGGCAGACGTTGAAAGAGAGCTGGGGGATGTGAAGCTGTAAGAGCAGCCGAAATCTGTAGGAGGGTGGACGAATACAGAGGGTCAAAGCTCTAGTTTTAGCCAACCAAGCAGAAAGAAAGACTGCCCCCTTCCTTACAATGTATCATCACACTCTACACTCCCAGAACACTCCACTACCTCACACGCTATGATCCCAGAACACTCCACTAAACTACCTCACACTCTGCACTCCCAAACTCTGCTCACCTGGTTGTCCCCTCCTGCATGGTCACTCATCTCGATCACACCTGTTCTCTCACCTGGTCCCCAGGTGGTGGAATGAGCTCCCTGCTACTGTCACACTTGTCAGCATTTCTGACCCAAAGCAGATCTATTACACCTGGGCTCTGAACTCTGATGCCCCCCCCCCCCCCCCCCAATGCTAATAAGTCATTGTAAAGCAGCTTGTGGCTTAAGTGCAGGAAATAAAATCCTGGTGGCATGAAGCTTTTTCAGGAGCAGAAGCTTAGTGGTGAATGCGCTGTGACAATACAAACCGTGTGGCTGGAAACTGGCACTGACAGTTGGAGGTTCTGCACCCTGTGACAGCACTTACTGCCTTTGTTTCACTGTTTCCCACACTACAGGGATGACACTCATGATTTGGTATCTGTACAGCTGATTGATAACCCTCTTGAATGTACTTCTTTTTTAATTCGGAATGCTCAATGCTTTTGCCCCACAGTCTGCCCCAGTGTGCCATTGCTAAAACCCCCGCTATCAGCTTGGGAAAGTGCAGATAAACACGCGCCGCCAAGCTTCAGCTCTTTTCACTCTGCAGTCCCCATGCCCAGCTTGTGTAGACATGCACAGATACAGTATGTGCAGGAGGGCACTTGATGTGCAGCTGTGTAAAGACTGCAGACTCCCTGACCGATGAGCAACAGAGAAAAAGCCCTGGGACTGAGCCCAGGCTGTAGAGCTCAGCCTGCAACTGAAACGAGTACTTTTACTGTCTGAACCACTCAGGAGCCCCTGAATGCACTTCTTGAAGTTGCTCTGGTTAGGAGCGTCTACCAAATGAATAGAAGTGTGTCAGCGCTGATGGCAGTAGTAGTGGTTAATGTCGTAAAATGTCACAATATATTGTAAAAACTAAGAAATAATTTTTGTGTGAAAGAAACTGAGGACCTTTGAATGTACAGGCATATAGAGCAGACATGTACATATGCCCATACATATGCATTGCAAATCATTTATGAGAATTTGCAGGATGTTATCTATTATTTAATGGATGTCTGACAAATTTAGTAATTTATTCTAGCTGACCAATTTCCACATATGTTGAATTTTATCTCAAAGTTGTAAAATCAATCACATGGTCATTCTTGCCTATGGGCAGTACAGTGCTTTACTTAGCCAATCACAGTGGGCTTAGAACACGCAAACACACACACACATACATGCTGCTGATATGTTCAAAGACACAGTTTACTGGAGCATAAGTTGAAGCCAAATGTCTGAAAGCTGAGGGAAGGTTTCCAACTTAAAATCAGTCATGAAACTGAAAACGTCATTTGACTGAATTCAGTCAGATCATTGGACAGCCATTGTGGACAGCCATTTCTTCAAGGCACAGAGTTAATTTTTCTCCATAAAAATGTCCACAATTCCAGTGCAATAAGAAAGAGCCACGTCAGGTCAAGTCAGTTCTAACAATGCCATTGGTTGAAAGAAGATTTTAAAATGCAGGGTCAAGTCAGAGTGATTGTCACCATTTTGACTGAAAATAAACCTCTCTGGCAGTCTGGATCTCCATCATATTTACAACAATGCAGTACGAAGCATTTTACTGAACAAAAAAAACAATGCGGTATGGAACATTTTACTGAAAAAGAAATTCGTAATGTGGGTAATGCAAACAAAAACAGGAAAGGCTAACTCCTGCTCATGTTCACTGTCACCTCTGTTTGAAAACATCTGTAAACTTCAGCTGATGAGTTTAAGTGAGAACCGTTTTAAATAAAAATAAACAGAAAATGCTCCATTCCTCTGTCAGCTCTCCACCGCCTAGAACTACCATCTAAAAACACCTTCTCTGTCTTTGTATCTGACTGTCACCAGCTTGTCAACATTTCAAAGATGTCACAGAGAGAGGCTGATCAACGAGGGGGTGTTAGAGTCCCAGTGAGCAGCTGAAGGCAGGAAGAGCCTCCCGCTCTCAGACGCGCACGAACACACACACACACACACACACACACACACACAGAGCAATGGCTGTGTGTCTCTGCAGAACAGACCATGTCAGAAACCACTTCCCTAATTGCAGAAGACATTCTCGTGTCCTTGCGTGGGCAGCCATTAATGTGATTAGATTTCTTGGCAAAAGACCTCTAATCATGACAGTTTTAAACTTAATCTTTTGTCCTGCTTCTGAGCTGCATAATTGCCTTTTCAAAACAGCTTCACTCGTCTGTTCTCATCTTTATCTGAAATGATTTTCTGATGATTGTTTTCATAATCCTCCTGTATTCTCCTTAGCCTCAGCTTGGACTCCACACCTTCCTTCTGAGATTATCTCCCCTGTTAGTGATACTAATTGCATTAATATCACTTATAACTGGATTTTCGTGCCTAATATTAAGCACACAAAGACAATGAACATTATCCACTGTTTTTTTTCTAATGATGCAGGGATAATGTAGCATTCAAATATCCTAACCTTTGACATCTCAATTAGTAAAATACTTTAGAAAACAACTGGAAAGAGAACATTTCATACTGTAATTCATGGCCTGGGTGTGCACAGGTATTCAGCTTTGCTTTATCAAGTATATACAGGTGTTCCAGCTGTACAATATCACTGGCAGCACAATGCCGTGTGATTGTGGATTCAGGAGTGTGACCATGAGAGTAAGAATATGACCGTGCATTCAGGAAAGTGACCATGACAGTAGGGGTTTGACCACGAGAGCTAGAATTTGACTATGAATCACACTTCTGTGAATTCTCTTTCTACTTCTAGAATTGTAGAATTCTGCTTCTTTTGTTAGAGTTTCCCCTTTATGTAGAGACAAGGCATCACCTCCATCTGAAGGCATATACTTATGTTTGTGCACAACCACCTAAGAATTCTGAGACCACATCGTTAAAGGATGTCATATATTTATGTGCTTCTGAGCACAAAATAGTTTAGAAATTACCATGCATATGTGGAAATCAGTACTCATTCTACCACACATAAGACAAGCCCACTTTGCTTTCAGATTCTGTTTTGTATATTGTATAGATATAGACTGGAAACACCGGAGATGGAACAGATGTGGATTGAGCAAATATTTTGAGATACTGAGAGAAGAGAGGAGGATATTTTTAAGGGCTCATAGAAGTTTGTCTTCCATGCACTGAAATGTGTTTGTCACAGCAGTGATAGTATCAGACAGACTGAAATGTGTGTGTCACAACAGTGATGGTGTTAGATTGAAGTGGGTGTGTCACAGCAGTGATGGTGTTAGACTGAAATGCGTGTGTCACAACAGTGGTGATGTTATATTGAAATGCGTGTGTCACCGCAGTAATGGTGTTAGACTGAAATGCGCGTGACACAGCAGTGATGGCGTTAGACTGAAATGTGCGCATCACAGCAGTGATGGTGTTAAACTGAAATGCGTGTGTCACAGCAGTGATGGTGTTAGACTGAACTGTGTGTGTCACAACAGTGATGGTGTCAGACTGAAATGCGCGTGACACAGCAGTGATGGTGTCAGACTGAAATGCGTGTGTCACAGCAGTGATGGTATCAGACAGCAGGCTTGTTTCAGACTGAAATGCGTGTGTCCCCACATGCTGCTGTGCAGGTGCAGCCGTGCTGTGTGTGTGGACCTGCTCTTAGTCCTGTAGCAGATGTGCATGTAGGGAGAGTGCGGGGGAGGCGGAGGCGGGGTTATTTCAGTCCTCTGTGCTAACGAACCTTCTGTCACCCTCTGCACTCAGAGCAAATGACTGCCGCACGTGTGGATCCAGTGGGGGTGGGCTGCGGGGGACGATGGTGATGAGGGGGTGTTACTCGTGGTAGATTTGATTATGTTTCTTATACATCTGCCACATAATGCAGGATGTTAAGTGGAAAGTCACAGAGGTGTTACCATGGCAACAATATTCAGGATTGAAGAATGGAACATTTTGGGTTGAGAGCAGGCGGTGGGGCTCTGCAGTATGGGAGAGTCCTCCAGCAGGCTCTATCCACTGCGTTCAACCCTACAGTCTAGTGCATTATGCAACTGACATAATATATGAGTGCTGTAGAAGAAAACACTAATAATGACAGGTTAGGAGAATTAGGAGCAGGGTTTATTCAGTGTAGCTGCAGTGTGGCTGCAGTCTCTCGGTCTTTGGCAGTGTTGGATGCTTTGTCTCCTCTCCCTCAATCAGAGGTGAGTCGCCACAGAAGAAGAAAGTTTTTGTTATTTGTTGAAATTTATCAAATCCACTATAGTTAGAGGACAGTTCTGTTTCTTATTGGCCTAAAATATGAACTGTCGCAGTGTGATGCAATCTCTTTTAAGGGCAAGATTTTGCTCTGTGCTTTTTCTTGTGTTTCCATGCAGAGTGATCTAGATTTGATGGCAATTTGTGTAATCTGGTTTCCTGAGGCTGGTTGGTGTTTCTTGGCGTTAGAGTTGCAATTTGTTGCAACATTGTCCCCAGTTCATTTTTGTAATAAATAGTGTCAATAGACTTGATAGTGAACAGACCCAAGCTGCTGCCTTTATCTCACTCCAGATGATTGATGGGTGGCACTGTTTTGCCAAAAATTTCAAACACTGGAAACACTGTATTGATATGCATTCCATCATCCCACGGTGAGCAGTGTTACAGTGTTAGCGAGCAAGTGAATGAATGAGTGAGTGAGTTGGTGAGTGAATGAGGGAGTCTGTGAGCAAGTGAATGTGTTAGTGAGGGAGCTGGTGAGTGAAAGAGTGAATGAATAATTGAGGCACTGTTCTTGTGTTGATTGAGCAAGTGAGTGAATGAACAGGTGATTGAGTGAATAGCTGACTGAGCTGGTGAGTCACTGAAAGAACGGGTATGTGAGTGAGTTAGTGAGAAACTGAGTGAGTGAGTGAATTATTGAAAGAGCAGGTGTGGGAGTGAGTTATTTAGTGTGTCTGTATCCATTCAGTCTGGCATTAATGAGGACCAAATTCTTCAGGCACCCTGCAGTACCCTAAAGCATTTTGGACTGCAGAGGACCAGTTTACTGAACCAGCACACGGGGGTGCTGTGCCGCCCCATGTCCACAGCAGTGTACCTCTTACACAGGGACACACTGTTTCCATCTGGCAGCTGCACAGACTATGACACGTGCAAATCCACTTTCCTCTCTCCCCTGATCACATCCTCCCTCCAACATTTTCCCCTTAATTTATAACCTCTGTCACGTTCACTCCCATCGGCTCATCATGGCAGCCTTTTATCGATGAAATATTCATGAAGACACTGACGAGTTTTTCCGTCTGAGGGAGAATGCTGTCCCAGGAGGCGGAGCACACAGCAGGGTATCACACAGACAAACTCTCAGCTAATGTTGTGGAGTGGGTGTGGCTAAAGAGCTGTGGGATGGGTGTGGCTAAGGAGCCAGGGTCTGGGTGTTCCCGGGTGGATGTTCTGACACTTACCTGGATTCTCCTTCCGGTGGAGCTCGGCTGGGTTCAGCTTTATTATTTACGCAGTGTCTCATAGATGCACCACAGATGCACCAGTTCACATATGATAGGAACACATCACCTGTACTGTGTATATTAGTAACATGTGGTTAAACTGAAAATGCTAGTGCTATGCTGCTGTATTCCAGTAGATGTTTAAAGTGTTTAGTGGTTTACGTATGGAAAGAGTGACATCAAGTGTCCATGAGTGAGCATTGCACCATGAAAACAGCATCTGTGTGGATGGGATGTCCGTACTCCATTTAATGAACGGGAGACTGGAGGTTGGTGCACCCCAGAATGTGGTGGGGCTGTCATGTGTTATCAGTGATTGGCTCATTTATGATGATATCAGTTGGCAGTGGTTTCCAGTCGGGCGGATCCCCCACTGGGATACAGCTGCTGTACCCTTGGGCAGGGTACTTAACCCACAATTGCCTCAGTAAAATATCCAGCTGTATAAATGGATGACGTTGTTTTAAAAAAAAAAAAAGCAACTGATGTAAGTCGCTCTGGAAAAGACCGTCTGCTAAATGTCAATAATGTAATCAGTCATAGTGTTTGATACGTAGCAAAAGGTTCAGATAAGTTGATTGTTAAAAGCCAGTGAATAACAGCACCTGGTTATTCCTGTCACTATAGGGTCATCTCCCATCTCTAGCTCTGATAACAGTGTTAAGATCTGTTTTCCCTCCCCTAATCATGACCCCTCGACCCTTTAGTGTGAAATCTGGGTCCGCGCTAAGGTCAGCTGCTTAGAGAAAAGCCTCAGACCACTGAATGTAGTAATCATCAATTAAAGCATCTTGTAGTTGAAACTGGCCTCAGAGCACCTTCCTCCAATCTCTGCAAACTTCACCCTTCCACTACAATCCTACAAACACAGCACAACACAGTGTTCAGATTTCTCTCTCAATGTTAAGCACAGGCCACAAGCTGTGTTTAGTACAGGTGAGAAGCAGAACCTCAGGATCATTGTTGAGTGATTTGAATTCTGGCCTTACTGGTCCACCTCAGGGCTGTAATTAAAAAAAAAAAAACTGTGAAACTAACTAATAGTCTTCGCTCAAAATATGCACACTTAAAAATAGTATTACTTTAATGTAAAAGAGGATGCATGAGGAAGAAAATGTCATATGTTAGTGTTCCTCTCTGTCACTAGGTGTCGCTAAAGTAAAGTTTATACATTGTTTCCTTGCTATAGTGGCACAGTACCTTTCCTTCACTTATGATTTCATTCATCATTTCAAAACCCTTAACTATGAGATGATGCACTTTACATGCATGCTGGGCACCCTGTTAGGTGGAGAATGTAACACGCTCTCATATTAAGCATACAGTGCTTCACCACAGACCGAACCTCTGATAACATCATGGTAAATGCTCAGTGATAAAAGTTAAAATCCTGGTGGCAGTATTAGCTTTCACAGCAGCAGCAGCTCACTGTGGTGATGGTTGGATGGTTATGTATCTAATAGGTGGGTGGTATATATCTAATAGGCGGGTGGTATATATCTAATAGGCGGGTGGTATATCTAATAGGCGGGTGATATATATCTAGTGGTGGTACATGCTGTATTGAGTGGTTGTATATATCTAATAGGTGGGTGGTATATCTAATAGGCGGGTGATATATATCTAGTGGTGTTATATATCTAATAGGCAGGTAAAAAGGTATCGATCACAGATGGTTAATTTCAGTTTTATTAAAGAAATAGGACAGCCATTTCTCTCTCAGTGCTGGTGGGGTCTCTCTCAGTGCTGGTGGGGTCTCTGTCAATGCTGGGGGGGTCTCTCTCAGTGCTGGTGGGGTCTTTCTTAGTGCTGGTAGGGTCTTTCTCAGTGCTGGTGGGTTTCTGTAGAGCGGTGTCTCTCAGTGCTGGTGGGGTCTTTCTCAGTGTTGGTGGGGGCTCTCTCAGTGCTGGTGGGTTACTGTAGAGTGGGGTCTCTTGGTGCTGTGTACAATGACTTCTTACCCCTTAGGAAACACAGCACATAAATCCCTCTACTGTAGTGACTTTAACTCTTCATAAAAACACAAATCAAATAAAACCACAAAATCCATATACTGTACTCAAATAACCCTGTAATAAAAACACATGCAGTATCAAATAAAACCCTCTATAGTGCAGAGTTTGGAATCCCTCTGTGCTGAACCGGTGAGAATAGCTTTTCAGGTGTCTTCAATATTATGTGGCTGGATTCCCCAGGTCATATTTTACTCCTGAAATGACTTCGATATTTGAAGGGTTTCAGTCTGGAAATGGTTTAGAAGGTTCATGGTGAAAATGGAAATTTGGAAGATACTTCTTGTTATTTTGATATAATCTAGCATCTTAACGTGTTACAACTCTAATCACTTACAACTCTACACAGCTGTAACGAAGTGTGTGAGAGAGTATTCTGATTAAAGGCAGCTGGACTTCAGCCCTCCAGGACTGGAGCTAAACATCTTTGCTAACTCTCACAATAACACTCCTTCTATCTAATTCCCACAATAACACTCCTAACTCTCATAATAACACTCTTCACTAACTCTAACAAATAGTGCTGGCTAGCTAAAAAAAAGAATTCTTTAAATGCCCTAACTTGGAATTCTGAACTTTGAATGTTTCACTCATTTTTATATAAGCATGAAGGCTGGATGCATCCAGTTCTAACATTTCTAAACAGATTTTATCAAAGCCGCATTGCAAAAGCACAGTTTAAATATTCTGTGAGTTGAAATGCTTTTGCAAAGTTTACATAGCTCTGCTAATTTAAATGAAGTTAATATTTTATTTGAATGACTCTCCATGTCTATTTTAATTTGGGCTTGCTCCTCTGTTTGGTGAAATTGTTTGTTGGACTCACTGATACTCACAGAGAAGCAGTCTTTTCAGAGCGAGTAGCCCTCGGGTGCACACCACTGAGAGCATGAATGCAAAGTTTGTAGTGGGGCCGTTGCAGCTGAAATGTCATTAAGTGCAGTGGTGTGGCCGATGCTGAAGATCATATTTAAATGATTTCCAGACTGCAGCCCTCCCTCCGCAGGGTGTTTGTTGTTGTTGAAAGTGACGAGTCAAAGGCTGGCTCAGGTGCAGAGATTAAAGAAAGGCCTTCAAAGTGCCGAATTAACCTGGGAGTGAAGATAAGAGCCAAAGAGCGCAGTCTCTCCCTCACAGCTCTGTTTCAATTATTTAGCTTTTTCCATCAATTACATAACATGCAACAACATTCCTATTTCTGTCTGAAATTATATTTATCTCCCTCTTTCATCTTACATGGAGGGGCAGCAAAAATGCATATCTCATTTACTGTTTGTGTGTGTGTGTGTGTGTGTGTGGTTTCAAGGGATTCCTCTTATGACTGTGCATCATTGTACAAGCTAAGATTCCAATTAATATCCAGTAAAAGAATTTTACACAGCTAAAGGTTGTACTTTACCAAAGGGTACAATAATAGCGGCCCAACTGGGAGTCAAACCAGCAACCATTAAGCAACAAGCCCTGCTCCTTACCACTACACCACACTGCTGCTCCTTATCACTACACGACACTGCTGCTCCTTACTGCTACACCACACTGCTACCCCTTACTGCTACATCACACTGCTGCTCCTTACCACTACACTGCCCTACTCCTTACCACTACACCACACTGCTGCCTTGCTTCTTACCACTACACCACACTGCTGCTCCTTACCACTACACTACACTGCTACTCCTTACTGCTACATCACACTGCTACTCCTTACCACTACACCACACTGCTGCTCCTTACCACTACACTACACTGCTACTCCTTACTGCTACATCACACTGCTACTCCTTACCACAACACCACACTGCTGTTCCTTACCACTACACTATACTGCTGCCCTACTCCTTACCACTACACCACACTGCTGCTCCTTAACACTACATCACACCGCTGCTCCTTGCTGCTACACCACACTGCTGCTTCTTACTACTACACCACACTGCTACTCCTTACCACTACACAACACTGCTACTCCTTACCACCACCCCACACTGCTGCTGTTCGACGCATCACCCCCCAAACTCAGCGAGGTCAGGCAGGTGATCCTGTGGCCAAGATCAGCATCAGCACCAGGATCAAACAGAATTCCATACACGTTGTACAAGAACTGCCCAAGAGTGCTAAAGCTCCTATGGGCCCTCATGAGAATTGCCTGGATCAAGCTGAGCATTCCATTTGAGTGGCAAAGGGCAGTGGCAGTCTCCATTTCCAAAGAGCAGAACTCCAAGACTTTCGACCAATTCAGCAGCATAGCCCTACTGAATGTTGAGGGGAAGATTTTCTTCTCTGTGATGGCAAGAAGGATGATCACTTGATGATGATGATGGAGAATGGTTATATCGATACCAGCTGCCAGAAGGCTGGGGTCCCTGGTTTCCCAGGCTGCGTGGAGCATCCCTCAATGATTTGGGAACAGATCCAGACAGCTAAGAGGGAGAAAAAAGATCTGCACATTGTATAGCTAGACCTGGCCAATGCATATGGGTCAGTACCACACCAGCTCATTGCCTTCACGCTAGATTGCTTCTACATCCCAGACAACATCAAGGCCATGGCTATGAGCTACTTCCAGGATATGCACATCAGCTGGTCCAGTTCACAGTACTTGCCAACCTCAGCAAGACCTGAGGGATAACACATCACACATCAGAATTATCATCCACAAGCTAACCTTACCAACAGAGCCAACCACAGAATCAAGACCACAATCCAAAGACCATGATCGAACCTTACCAAAAGTGTAAACCACACAATCCGGACCATGATAGAACCTTACTGAAAAAGCCAACCCCTCGATCAGGTTCATAGTTTCCTCTTTTGTGGGGAAGCATTATAAAAACTAGTATGAGCGGATCCCTAAGTTTCAATCATTTCTGCAAGAGAAACCACTGGAAGAAACCCCTGCTGTGCTGTCAAAGAGCAAGTGCTGTCAAACCCTGGAGGGAGCTCTGGAGGGCCTGTCGACCTCAGCTTCACTCCTCACAAACCCCCCAACAGCAATGAGTGAAAGAGAGCAAACAGACGACTGCAGTGTGTCAGGCCAGACGAGTCAAATGCAGCACAAACCCAAACACACCGCAGAAATGCACAGGTCCTGCAAGGAGATTCGCTTTGGATCAGATCACTTTGGTCTGGATCAGCAGGTGACCTGTCTTAGCATCTCACAGCCCTTTGACGGGAGTCAATGAAAGCACCTGTTAAAAGGAATAATATGTGTATTTATATACAAAAGATACTTGGGTGTGTTGATTAAGGATGATGAACAATAAGATACTATAATTCAAAACAATGTCTACTTTTATGGAAAAAATCAAGGACAGATGCTCCGCAAGTCTGATCATTTTCAAATGTATTCCCACGCAGACAGTAGTGTGATTGCTGAGATTAACAATGCTGCTGTTTCAGATGCTTTTCCATTTGTTTTGTGTGGATGAGCGTTCTGGTGCCCCCTGCGGAGGCCTTGGGGATTACAGCCTAATCATGCCCAGATGAATCCCAGTTATTTTCCACAGAAATGCGGAGGAACAGAACAAAGGTGAGCGAATCCAAATGAAGGCTGCAGTGTGTCAGTTTCATCTGGATTTATGTGTTTTTGTTCACCCTCTTGCGTTTTAAATGTACATACTATGAATATGATTACTTTTCATTTGCCTGTACCACGGGCTGCATAGCTTTTCATCCAATGTACTTTTACAACAGAATCAGAAAGTGCCGCAGAAGTTTGTGTGTTTTGATGAAAAGACCTTGTACATTTTAGCATAGATCTCTCTGTGATTAATGCTGTGACTTCAGACTGGGCCCTGAAGGATGCTCTCCAGTCCGTCTTGCTGCTTCAGTCCTCTGACAAGGTGAGACTCCTCTGAAAGGGGGCATTATGCTAACAGAAGTGAGACTTTTCAGATGTCAGTGAAACTTTCCTAACAGTCACGAGACTTTACTGACAGAGCTGAAGGGTTTCTGATTGTAGTGAAGCTTTTCTGACGGGGTGAGACTTTTGTGAGTTGGGGAGAGGGGGGGTTAACCCAATGTCTAGATCCATGATTATTAAATAATAATACATTTAAAAATGTCTTTTACGAAAACAAGAACAGCAAATGAAAAAGAGCCTCATGAGCGCTATTTTCTAAAGCAATATATCAGCCAAAACCCTGGATACCTCCACAGGCTGGGTTTGTGACTTATTCACAAAGACGAGTGCGTTTGGCACAAATAATTTCTCAGTTCTACTGTTTTTATACCTTGAAAGAGGACGATGGCTTCCAAAGAGGGATGTTCTGAACCTCCAGGATGTTCTGCACTTTCTCTAGAACTCTGCTGCTCACAGCTTATGAATAAAATTTCCCTTTATAGAGCAAACAGCTACATTTTAATAATAAATAATTTCTGAACTTACAACCCTTACGTTCATCAGTATATTTGTATTACAGGTTTGACAAAGAAATGTTCTGAAGCACTAATGGTGACTACACAGGGAGGTGTGATCCAGTGAAGATATATGTCTGATTGTGTATTTAATGTCGTCTTAGGAACTGGAGGATTTGTCCTCATTCTCTTCTATCCAGGAAAGGAAGGATATATATATGCTGTATTGAAAAGGACGCCCACTGTTGAGTGATGTGTAGATGCATTTCATTTACAGAATGTGCATTTTTTTAGCCAACCTGTTAGCCAGATCAGCTCTGTTTTCCTCTGCAGACAGTGGAAACACTTTTTCTTTACATCAATATTGAATATTTCATAAACACCACTCACAACACATTTATAATTTAACTTGTGTTAAAATTTGAAGCAAAAGACTCGTATAAACGTTTCTGCTGAGTGATTTTTCTAATTGTTTTCAGCCTTGTGATCTATTGGATAGGACAGTTTTCATCCAGCTGCTGTAATAGGTGAGACATACCTCACTCTCAATCGGGTATATGTCACAAAATAAAATCATAATAACAATGCAAAGAAAGATCATACAAATATATATTCATTTGAGAGGAGATCTTTAGGATATCAGCAGCAAAGACCCTCACACAGCCTGCACGCCCCCAAACCAGACCCATATCTGTTTATGGTTGTCATGTGGTCAAGATCATGCAGTGTGAGTTTTTCTGGACATCAAGATCCTGCAGTGTGAGTCTTTCAATGTCTACCTCACTAGTGAGGTAGACATTGAAAGGTGAAAAGACAGAAACTCAGCTGGAATATCCCACTGAAGGTTCTGTGGGCAAAAGTGGAGGACACCATGGACTGTAATGGTAGGACATTTTTTATCCCCACAAAAATAAACTGTTAACAGAAGATGGTCTTCAGTTAGTGCCAAATAGCTGTTAAAGTGTATCGTCTTCCATTAGTGTGTAAGCTGTTGTAAGTGGATAATGTTATTAGTGTGTAAGGCATGTTGTGGAGGGCGTCTGACAGTGGACCTCAGAGAGCTATTTTCACACTTGTTTCTAAAGAGAAGGGACAGTGTTAAACCTGGTGTTCAGGCTTAAAGCTGTTCCTCTCTGAGATTACTCCCTTTTCTGTGCTCCCAGAATGAACCATGAAAGTGGCAGGCAGATTTATGGGGTCTCACAGCAGCTCTGGTGTTGTTCTTTAGGATTCAAGGCCAGCCCGACTGACCCAGCGCTGGTGTGGGGCGCTTATAGACTCGGATTTCCCCACGGTGCTCTCTGAGACTGATCACACACAGAGAAACACCCGTCTCTACATGGCTGTCCCCATGGGGTCCATCTATCACAAACCAGCAGTGCTGTTCGCCTGACCCAGGCAATCAGCGAGTAGTGAGCTCCCAGTGACTCCCCCTCCCCCACCTGTCTGTTTGAGTTCCAGAGCTGACTTTACCTTGACATCACCTGGAGATCAGCACCAGGTATACTCAATCCACCAATTAACACATATTATTGTGTATTCAAAATATGACAATTAAAAATATATCTCCCTAAGACATAAACATCTCTGCTCAAAATATTCCAAATCACCAACTAACCACCATTAGGAGATGCTTTAACTGAACACTGATGTCCTAATTACACTGCCTGTACGTGTTTGCTCTATTTCCAAATAATTGTTCCCAAAACACATCCTTAGGTTTTTGAGCACTGGTACTAAAAATTCAATTAAAAACTAAATTAAAACTTCAATGGGCCTCATTTTGTGTGTGCTGGAAATTCATCTATTATTTAAGTGTAAAATAATGTCTGGCATTGGACAGCATACACATGGCAAATGATGTGGTTTTGAATGTTCAGCTCTGTGTGGGATGGGTAAATCTGACAGAGAAGGAGCCGAAAGCATCACTGGGACCACTTCAGATAATTATTTTACTATTTTGGGCAAATTGTGTTTACAGAAAAGCATATTCTGTCTCTAGGAACCAAATTTTTTATCTTTAAAAATACATTTATCCAATATTATCCAACATTACAGCTTTCTAACTGTGGAACTGTTACAACCTGTTATCTTTGCGTAATATTTAACCAGTATGATAAAATCTTTGAATCCTCTGTGGTTATTCTATGTAAAATGTACAAGGTTTCTGTATCATTTATTTAAGCTCTGTACTGTTTCCTGTGTATGCTTTGAGGCAGTAAGCTAAAAAAGCCTCTTCTGGCACAACAGAGGACAATGGTAACTCACATGGGCCTCTATAACTACCCCAAAATATGAATTATAAACCCATGATTTATTGCAGCTGACTTATTTTTCCTTGTGGAGCGGTGTCAGACAAATGATTGATGCTAGAGTGTGGCTCCTGGGTCATCTGTAATGGAGCTTCTCCTGTCCCTCTGCATTAGCTGTTAGACTGCCTCCACCTGCAAACACAGAGTCAGCACAGAATCCCCCTCAGCAAACACCCCTCAGAGTCAGTGCAGAATCCCCCTCAGCAAACACCCCTCAGAGTCAGTGCAGAATCCCCCTCTCAGTGAGCATCCCGCACAGACTACTGTGTTGGGTGTGTTCGTGTTTTGACAGAGTTTCCCTGTGACAGTTACCTGCCTGGTCCTCTCAGCTGTGAGTTTGTGGACACAAATGATTTTCAATTATTCTTTTCAATTTTAATTAGAAAAAACAAATCAAGATGATGCTATACATTCATAAAAAATCCCTTAGAAAGATGTCATAAATGTTGAGATGATGACCATCACCAGGTTCTAAGGATTTCAAAATAAAATA
This sequence comes from Megalops cyprinoides, assembly GCF_013368585.1. NCBI lineage: Eukaryota > Metazoa > Chordata > Actinopteri > Elopiformes > Megalopidae > Megalops > Megalops cyprinoides. The sequence continues at coordinate 45,231,023 of NC_050583.1, forward strand.
CTTTTATCAGTCAGAAAATAAGTCTTTAGGACTATAATTCAGAATCAAGTCAAATGAAATTTATTTGTTATACTGCATTTTAACACTTCAGATTTTCACAATGTGCTGTACAAATGGCAGTGTTTTTTCTAGAGGAAATAAGAAAACATAAGACAATAGGCCCACTGGCAAAAAACTGGAAAATTATTCCCTGACTCTGGGAAATTGAAACATGACTCTGCTGCCATATGCATTTAGTGTTCAAGTATGCCCATTTTAAATATTCATACAAACTCAACTTGTTTCAGCAAACATATGTGCATGAAAAGTGTTTGAAATGCATGTCAAAGAGTCTATGTCAGGGTCTGTATTTCATATTATGGGGGTGAGTGGAGAGTTGCAGGTATTCTATGCTTAGTTCAGTTAGGATTGTATTTATAGTATGTACGGGTAAACTGGAGAGTTGTAGATATTCTATGTTCATTTCAGTTAGGAACCTGAATGGACCCTAAAGATGCCAAGGAAAGCTATTGCTGCAAACAGTAATAACTAATGCCAAAAAAATGTCCAGATAATGCTATGGATACGTCCAACTAATGCTACAGAAACCTGCAGCTAATGCTGTAGGGACTGCTGGCTAACTCCAAACAGATGGCGGAAGGTATGAGATCTGAAGCCATATGAAAACAGACACGCTACGCTGCGCTATTTATGACAGCTTCATTTGAGTATGTCACGGCATGGGGAGAGCTATTCTCAGAAAAAACACTGTAATCACTGCATTTATTGCATTCAGTGATGAGCAGGTAAAGGCAAGATTCTTCCTCCAGGAATCTGTTGGAAGAAACCCATCACGGTTATATAGTCACGCGTGCTCAGTATACACAATGAAGGCTTTTTCCTTATGTAGATAAAGAATTCCCACTTACAGTAAAGCCATCTCTCAGCATATGCTAATAATAATAAGGATTATATAAATAAGTACAACAATCAGATAAAATAAATCATGTGCTTGCCAACATGCTGTGTGTACTCTGTAAGTGTGTGTGTGTGTGTGTGTGTGCGTGTATGTGTTTGTGTGTGCGTGTATGAGTGTATTTATATGTGCGTGTGTGCGTGTGTGTGTGTATATATATATGTGTAAGTGCATGTAAGTGTGTCAGCGTCTCTGAGCACAGTGGTAGATGTGTGGAGGCTGTAAGAGTGATCAGCTTCACTGCAGCTGTTTGACACAACAGGTCCTACAGAGACACTCTGGGTATCGATCCAGCATGACCTCTGACCCCTGCAGCCCATCACCTCCATCCTAACACTGCCTCTGCTCCCAAAGCCACATGGAAGAGTGAGCATCCATTGTGTTTAACAAGGTCATTTGTAGCCTCACACCACTTATCTGCCTGCCACTGCCACTTTTACAATTACATGGCTTGTTATTTTGTCTATTTATTGTATTGTTATTATCTATTTATTGTCTTGTGTATTCATTCAATTGATTGATTGAATGTAGCACCAAGGGACCCAGGGAAATGTTATTTCAACCCTACTGTATATTTGCATATGGATAGGCTGACAATAAACTCTCTCTTGACTCTTGACTTGACTCTCCTGTACGTCTCCCTACAGGGGTCTCCCATATGACAGAGGGTTTACAAGGTTTTTGCGCTAGTGCAACCATTAATTTAGTGTTACTGTACTCCATGAATACTATGAGAATTTCCACATACAGATTTTTTGACATACTTCAATATCTCAACTGAGAAAGGACGCTTAATGCTATGATTAATATATAGTAAACATCTATGATAGAATTTTTGAATGATAAATAAACTGCACAGGTTAGATTAATGTAGAATCCTTGCCTTGTCCTCGTGCATTCTCAGAACTGAAAATGCATTTTATTTTTTACTGTCAGCTAGCTTGCCTCTCAGGAAGTCTAAATTAAATGCAACTGTTTTTTTCTCTGTCATGGTGCTTTGCTTCAAATTGCAGTGATTTTACGGATCACTGAACTGTAGCTATATGCGACAAATTTAAAAGCAGGGCAGCCACAGTTTCCTGGCGTATCAGACCCCTCACTGTGAGCACACCCCCCTAAGAGGCCCATCTATGCATTGGTCTCATCAGACACGGTCCGTTCAGGGCTCAGAGTGCACTCACCACTCCAGGGCCACAGGGGGCGCTGTTAGCCTCCAGGGGTTGTGTTTCCGGAACAGGGTGAATATGGGGCAGACAGTGGAGCTGCCTGGGTCATTCACGGTGAGACGTAGATATGTAAAATAAGGAAGGAAAGCTAAGCTTTCTGCTTCAAACATGGACTGGTATCTGTGACCTTTACTAAATATAAATGGCCCACACTTTAGTATTCTTCCTGCTGGACCTGCAGGGTGGCAGGAGGGGGGGGGGGGAGGGGGGGTGGTATTTTATGGGGATCATCTCTGTGGCAGTGAACAGCGAGAGCTCGGCACAGACAGCAGCAAATACGGTCCGCTCGGTCTTTGCAAAACAGAGCACTTCCTATTTTTTATATTTTAATATTTAAGATTGAGTGTGTAATCACCGTACCGACACCATCATGACCGTATGTCATACGTGCCATACCGTGGCATCACTGACTGTTCGGCTACAGCACCCAGTCATAGGTTGGTGAAAAGTTATTTCCTTTGTTTTAGTGGGATCATGAAAGAGGTGAAGGCAGGAAACACTGCACTGTAGCCATACCTTCATCCATTCACCATTCAAACATTCACTCCTGTACACTCCCCTGCCTGCTGACCCCAGCACAGCCATCTAGCTCAGACAGTAAACCTGCAAACCTGTGATTTCACTCCAATCTCTGTAAATCTACAGTCTGATTCCACTACCCTGATATTTATAAATGTTTAGAAGACATGATGAGAAAACTTTAGTCTACATTTCTCTGCACACAATGTGGGCTCAGCTCTAACTGAAAAGCAGCGCCTTAATGGACCTGTTTCTGCAGGATACCTCTGAACATATTTTCACAATGGCTGAGATGAGAACAGAGTGTCCCACAAACCCAGCTGAGCAGCGTAGACATTGAGCAGGCTTGTCTGTAACACATTGGTCGATAAAAACGTGATTGGCTGGTCTCTGTGATACCTGCTGTGCTCCTGTCTTTGAAAGGATCATTACTAAGCACTGAAAGTTAAATATTGCATGGTATACTGTCACAGTCCTGACTTTGCAGAGATGATTTAAATAAATCATATATAGAATAATAGGTCAGACACATGGCTGAGCCCTCATAACTGGCCCTCCTGGTCCTCCTTCCTCACTCCCCTTCCTTCACTCCTTCTCCTGACTCCACATTCCTGTTCCCTAGCCGACAGGGACCAGCTCCCCTCTCCTCGCCTCGCCTGCATTCCAGGAAAAGAGATCAGAATCGGGGATTGTCGGCGTTTTAACCTTTCCAGCTCCCCGTCGCGGTGCCACCCATCTCCCGCAGAACACCTTCAGCAGAGCGATGTCACTATTTCCTGGAAAATTTGACACACAACAGCAGAACAAGAAAGCAGGACTGGGTACCATGCACGCATCTCAGATGTAACTCCCGTCACTGGAGAGATGTACAGATCGCAACATCAGTTTAACATTTGTTCAACGTTATCATCCAACAGATGTGCACATTATTAATGAGTCACAGTATGTTTTTTTTAATCTCCAGATACTGAATCACCCAGCTACCATGAAAGCTGCCTGCCTCATTCTGCACATGAATGAACCCTCACACTTCAGTTTAAAGGGGATTTCATGAGGACAGGCAAACCAATTTAGGAGCACTTTAGTGCATGTAAAATCCAAACTATTATTTTTTAAAGAATGCTGAGTGTGTGGCAGCATTGAATTATCCGCCTTTCAAATATAACATCTTTCAAAAGTAGGAAAAAATTATACACTATTTAAATTTTTTTGTAACATGTCTTTTATTCATATATAATAAATATGATAAGTAAATAAAAATACATAAATATGGAGGGGAACTGTATGCAATGTGAATAATTACAGAAATATTTGCACATACAGTGTGTAAATCTTACCGTATGTTCTGTGCATACAGTTCAAATTGAAATTGAAATGAGGCAGAGGGAGAGAGAGCTTAGTTTGATATTATTTTTCATCCTATCAGATGCTCTCATCCTACACACTGAGGACGCTGTGAGATGTGGTAGAGTCTGCAGTCTCCATGGGTCAAATTCCCCACATGCACCCAAAACAACTACGCTAACACAGCCTGACCAGTACCTATCCATTCTCCTGCACGAGTCCATGTGGAGCAGCAGAAAGATAAAATATTAATATTTTCACAGTGAGACATGGGTCATGCCCATGTTATCTGTGTCCCAGCACTGCATACGTGTGCTGACCTTCTGTCCAACGCACACACCTGTTCAGCCTGGCTGTTTTACCAAACCCCACTTTCTTCCCTCTGGCTCTGCTTATAGGTGACAGAAATTGTTTGAAATAACTGAGAATAAAAGGTGTCAGTGTTCTCAGCATGATAATCCTGTAATCCGTCCACAGGAGGAGTTCTGCTAGCGTGAATTATTCTGTGCTCTCATCGTTTTAACCTTTACTGCAGGCCCTGGGATTGTCAGCAGCCTTTGGACTCATGACGTGTGACCTGCCTCTGTGGTTGTGAAAAGGCTGCTGTTACTTTAGGCCATCGGTGTCTGGCACACACTGACCCCAGCACCCTCTCACGGCATGTTTGTGATGGCTGGATTAGGTCACATTCATGATCAGAGACGGAGTTTCCTCTGGAACAGGCACAATTGACAGGCTCTTCACATTCCACAGGAACCTGAACCTAAATCATGTGTTGTGTGTACCTGCAGGTGCATCCAAACAGGTGTGCTCCTGCAGGTGTGTGCCGAAGAACGTCAATCAAACATCAAACATCTCACAGTAACCTTCTTAAAACGATGATGCACGTGTAATATCTGCCCTCATAGAACTCTTCTATCTGCTCACAGGATGCAGAAACATTTATAGTTATATTACATCACAAATATTCCGGAAATTCTGAACTGGTTTCAAAAAATACATTTTATTCCCATGGAAATACAGACATTTGCAATGAGTGTAATTCCTTCAGAGGTCTGATCTATAAATCCTAATGGCCACCAACTACAAAAGAGACGCGTGACAAGTGAACATTGGAAATGCATTCTTAAACATGCAGTGCATAAATACATTGACAATTATTAGTCTGAGTGCAAATTTAACATACAGACATAACAAAACCATGGAAGGAGACACTACATTTGGATGAGCTGGAGAAAAGGACTCATATGACCTTACAGAGAACGACATGCTCTGAGTACTTCTTCTCCTTCATTTACGAAAATGTCGTAGCCAATGCATCTAATGCATAATAAACCAATCCAAAAAGGTCTCCTGGACTGGAATATTAAGTCTGCAGCCAATCAGCAGTCTTTGCCACAGTCCCACCCCATGGACCCTGCCCCACGGACACTAGCCGCCTGACCTTTGCAAAAACCGGCCCAAACTGGTCTCCTTATGGGGCATCAGAGAGATGGTATTTCAGATGCTTCCTTCTTTAGGTGCAGGCGGCTCATGGGGGGTGGGGTGCGGGGGGGGGGGGGTGTGAGACATGCTTTTAGACAGGCGTTCATATAGCTGTGTAGTATAATCCAAATTAGACAGTTATCACTCCCAGAAAGAGTCATGCTGCTGAGATCTCCCATCTCAGACTATTTGGTGCTCACAGAACTCATAACACAGGAATATGCGCTGATTGACTATAGAAACACTGTGTGCTTTACTGTGAAACTAACGTACCAAGCAGGAAGATCAGCAGCAGTCAGACAGCAGTCGGACAGTTGTCAGTGCCTCAATAAACAGTGATATTCAGATCATATCAATCCCATCCGAAGGTATTGTTTAATATCTGAGATAGACTACAACTCTATCTCTCTGTTCAAGAACAGAAAAACATTCTGTAGACATGACTCATGAACACATTTCAGAGAATACGATGGATCATATTAGCACAAGGTGGAGCCACATCGGCTGAGCTCACGGGATAAACACAGTGTTATTCTGTAAAGATATTGCTTTTCATGTCAGAAGCTGCTGCTCTTCTCTAATGCATCTGCTTCCTGCTCTCCAGAGCAGGAATGTCTGGCCCTGTGTGATGTAGTTCCTATGCAGTTTTTAAGAAGAATTAAAAACATCTAGCTGCACTAAAACACAGACAGTCAGAAAACACAGACGGGAACGATTACAGCACACTTAGGAAGACAAATTTAAAAGCGGACCACATTATTATTTAATACTGAATCCATGGAGTTATGGGTTTCATACTGTGATCGCTGTGGGACAAGGGGATATAGGTGTAGGCTGCCCCCCCAGGTGAGCTGTGGCTGGGGCTGACCTGCACAGAGAGCCCGAACCCTGGGGGGGGGGTTCAGGATGAAGCAGGACGCCCCCCCAGAGGAGCCAGGGACTCTCTCTGGATCCCAGTTTTAAAGCATTCTGTAATGCAACAATCGCACAGTTTGGGAGAATAATAGGGCTAATAACATTGCAGCAAAAATGTTTTCTCTTATGTGTGTTGTTATGGCTACAGATTTTTGAATGGAAAACGTATCCGCTTCTCTATGAAACTATAACAGTGCATCACCTCTCCGTCTGTCGACATCCCATAATTCCAGGAACCCTTCCCCTTCTGTCTCTCTCCCTCATCAGCAGGTGAATAGCTGATCGGTAGAGAGATGCTTCCTCTGGACAGGGCAGGGAGGTGGTGCCTGACATGGGACAGGCTTCATTTTCGGGGAGGTGCAGGGGGTGGGATTGGGGGTCGGTGTTCCCCTACATGGGGCAGATCTTGTTTTCAGGGACAGGTGGGGAGGAGGGCGAGCAGAAGTCACTGGACTCCTCCTCTGTCCTCTCAGCTGCATAGCTGGACAGAGGGATTCGGGCAGCAATGGTGGACATCTCTCCCACATGACTCTCCGCAGTGGCGGCCCCGCGGTCAGACGTCTGCTTCAGGGTCGACTCCAACGCTGTGCCATTCCCTTTGAACATCTGGATCAAGCACTTCCTGAACTGGACACAGGTCAGAGGTCAGAGGTTACAGGGTCAGGTTGACAGGTAAGGGGCATCCACACACCTGTGCGCCTGGATATTTTCCGACACAGATATTAATCAAACACAGGAAAGTTACTAACACCAGTGCAACATGCTTGATATATTTTCAAACCATTCCACAGTGCAGTACATTTCACATCAAAACACAGCAACCTGCTGCACCAGCACAGCAATAAAGACAAAGTGCAGCTTTTTAACCAGGTGGCATCTCTGCCTACCTGGCTGCCCTGACAGACAGACAGACTGACAGACAGACTCCTCTCACACACACACACACCTGAGGGCCAGCTGGACTAATTAGTCTTAGCAAACTGCCCAGGTCAGTCCACCTCACAGCATATTTCTACTTCAAATCCAATGTTTAAATTATGTCCTGGAACATCAATTTTGGCTGTGTCACCATTTGTTATTGATGTTACTGTCTTACCATTCACTGCTTGAAGTAAAAATGAAAACAAGCAGCTTTATGCACTTGTTTAAACAGTGCTACCACTCTGATGAATCATCAAAGGGAAGCTTGTCTGAAACTGTCTATGATCATAACTACATCCCTGCTGGTTATGGAATTATGTTTGTATTCGACATACTGATTAAAGAGTTTATGAAGCAGAAAAGCAACACTTTCCCATGTAGGGCACAGAATAGGAGGCTCCAGTTCACAGCGGCCGGAGAAAGGGCGAGGGCATGAGGGCTGTGTGTGTCTGCACTGAGGCCATCTGCTGACGCTCTGACCCCGATTCAACCAGAAAATGTCAGAGAGAGGCTGGGTTTTCATTTCCGTAAAAATCTCTATTTCCTGCAATGTGAAGCCCTGTCATTGTCTGAGTGAGATATGCACTGCTAATAATGCTATCAGTTAAAATGGGGTGTGGACTGCAGTCACTGTGGTCACTGCGGTCACTGCGGTCACTGAGGTCAGAGAAAATGGGGTGTGGTCTGCGGTCAGATAGAACGGGGTGTGGACTGCAGTCACTGTTGCCAGAGAGAACGGGGTGTGGCCTGTGGTCACTGCGGTCAGGTAGAACGGGGTGTGGACCATGGTCACTGCGGTCATTGTGGTCAGAGAGAATGGGGTGTGGACTGCGGTCACTGTGGTCAGAAAGAATAGGGTGTGGACCATGGTCACTGCGGTCAGAGAGAATTGTGTGTGGACTGTGGGTAACATGATCACTGAGAATGTCCTAGAACAGTTATCAATGCTGTCAGTCAGGATGAGCTGGTGTTCTACTGAAACACTATATGCCACCCGAGACACTCACAAGCTGCTACTGCTGTCAGTTGGAAATCACGCCCAGAAACACTTTTTTTTTTAGTTCCCACCTGATGGTGTCCTGGCCAGGTGCTGCTACAGACGGTGATATACAGTGTTAAAGCATTTCCATGGCCTGTATCATATGGCAGGGTTATTAGTGAGATGATGCAGTTGCTCTCCGCAGGGTTACAGCAGCAGCATCTCGCGGCCCCCGGGCTGCAGAGCAGCAGGACGCTCTCATTAGCCTCTTCACTGACAGAGCTGCCAGTTGCTCTTTTCTCCGAAGCTCGTGTGAGCAGCTGGGCTACAGAGGCCTCAGCTGTGAGGTGCACAGCGCTCACGGGGTCACAGCGGGACCCCTCACTTACCCCCCCCCCACCCCCTCCACCCAGCAGGAGAGCCAGGGACATACATCAGACCACGAGCTCCCCCTTCAAACCTGCAGCTTCTCACACAGCTGTAAACACAGCTATGACATCAGACCCAGGTACTCACAGAGCCGTGCACCTCAAACATCAGCTCACAGAGCCGCGCAACTCAAACACAGCAACTCACTCACTAACTGTGTAACTCACTCACTAGCTGTGCAGCTCAAACAGCAACTCACACAGCTGTGCAGCTCAAACATCAGCTCACAGAGCTGTGCTGGTCAAACACAGCAACTCACAGAACTGTGCAGGGCAAACATCACAGAGGGCCAAGGTGAGTATCAGATCATCACATGAGAGGTGGAAACTGTCTCCTTAAGTCATGCTCACTTTGCGATGTCACAGCTCCAGGGACATCTTCACAGTGTGTTGATTCTGCATGAAGTTTCCACCTCCTCTCTCCATGGGACCTCACTACAGTTTAACAACACTAACTCAAGAAATCAAAATTGGTGAACCAGTTCGCAAATATTCAGTTATTCGTTAATGGATGGTCATGCTTAAAAATACATGTCGAAGATGAATGGAAAATATTGTGAATTACAGAGAAGATTTGGTTTGAGTTTTGTTTCAGGTGTACAGGTTCAGAGACCTACAGCTTTGTGCCTTCCTCTCGCCCTGAACTTTCAGCACCAGTCCAGGAGCTGTTTGAAGGCAGGAGACTCTCACATCCTCAGTGATTGGCTGACCTTAAATGGTGGCAGGTGGCTGTTTGATGTAAGTCAGAGTGATAGCATCGTTATTAGTCATCACTTATATGTCGTTTGGACAATGTGATTTGCATACCGATAGAAATGTCTTTGGTGTCTGACGTGTTTCAGTTGAGGGAAGGTTCACCTTGACATTTTGTAGTTTGTATTGGCAAAGCAGATGGAGAGCTCACACAGCTCTCCTGTCAAAGGGCTTTACATTACATTCATTCACATTACATTACATCTGTAGACCAGGGTGACAGGAAAGTTAGACTGTCAGGAGATGGATATAAAAACACTCCAGAAAAAGACACTTTCTCCCTTTTTTAATCTTTCTAGTTAGCCCTCAGCACATTTCTTATATATCAGATAATGTAAGGTATGACTGTTGTAAGATGGAGTGAATTTTATTGACCTCACTCACTCATTACAGTTATGCTATTTTGCTCATTCTCAGCCAGACTGATGTGGACTGGACTGACATTTTTACATGCCATCCATTTGCACAGCTGGATATTTACTGAGGCAGTTTGGTACCATGGACCTTGCCCCAACAGGGAGTCAAACCAGCAATCTTTGGATTATTAGCCTTGTTCCTCACTACTGTACCACACAGTGTTCTCCTGCACTGAGATCAGCCAAGAGAAACAGTGCTGAATGATTACTGCATTGAAGTGTTACAGATACAGAGCACTGAACTGACACAGATGAGGAGTGAAACAGTGCTGAAGATGAAGTTGGACTGATTGCATAAATTAACGCTTCACCGTGTGGATACATTTCGCAGGTTCTCCAGCCATTTCAGGGTGGAGAGATGGGGAAAGTGGGTGCAGGCTGCAGGACTGATGCATTTTTAAATGCGACTGCGCTCCACTACGGCTTTCCCAGCTGAGTTATGCTTGCAGCCCCCTACATTATTGAAGCTGGAATGCTGACACGCATCTGTCTGTGAGGAATCCTCCTGTCAGCAGACTCTGAGCTGGTTCTTACCTCTTCCAGATGAGCTCTCCTACCCTGCCATCAGTAACAGGTCAGGGGATTCCAGTGCTCAGACAGAGAGGAGAGGATTGTGACCGAGGCTGCAGAATCCATACTCAATAACACGTGTGTAAGCAGCAGTGAGAATTTAATCAGAACACAGCCTGAATGTGGGAGACAGAAACAGACCAAGCCCAACAGCCCAACAGTCCAACAGCTCCAGCACCAACTACAACCAGCTGCTGGGACAGAGACAGAGATAACATGTGAACTGGCCAGGTCACTGGTTTGACCACACAGCTGTGGACATGTGTGTGAGAGACAGCAGCGGCTCGGGGGGTACCTGCTTGTTCATGAAGACGTAGATTATGGGGTTGTAGACGGCAGCAGTCTTGGAGAAGAAGGCGGGGATGGCGGCCAGCCGCGGGTCCAGGTGGATTGTGGGAAAGGCTGTGACAGTGATGGAGAAGGCAGCATAGGGAGTCCAGCCCACCATGAAGGCTACAATCATGACGATGACCATGCGTGCCACCTCACGGTCTGGCTTCCTGGCATTACCCAGCCGGCCGTGTGTGTTGGACACCTGCAGAGACGGAGAGAGGAACAGCCTCCATCAGACTGGGAGAGGAACAGCCTCCAAAAGCCTGGGAGAGGAACAACCTCCATCAGCCTGAGAGAGGAACAGCCTCCATCAGACTGGGAGAGGAACAGCCTCGATCAGCCATGCACACTCACAGTGCTCACAGGACAGACCTGGAAGCCAGCATGCTACAGGTTTGAAGCCCAGCTTAGAAACTGTTTATAGATAGATCCTTTCACCTAAACAGATTCAGGAGATGTTATCCAACTGTACATACAGGCAGTATAGAAAATGTGGACTTCATAAATTACGCTTGCTCAAGGCGGCTGCCTTTATGATAAATATAGGCAGTTGCCTAAAAGGGCCATATGGTTGGGGACATTTAAATACCTGTTCCAGTTTAACCACCACTCAATGAAGCCACAAACACACACCTAAGGTGCCACCGATATCAGAAGACTACAGTAATCTTCATTCTTAAACTCTGTCCTCTGAAATTGGCCTGGTTTAGGTTTCAGTGTGTTATAATCACAGTTCTCCCTTTAACCCACTGACAGCAGCACATCCTCTCCTTCTCCAGCCTTTACTTCCTGTGTCTGAAATCTCAGCTCATTCAGCACTGACATCACAGCTTCATTCAAGCTCATTCCTGATGAACAACATGAAAAAGCAAGAACCCTGCTGAAACGCTATTTTCTGTGACTGTACTGTACCGTAAATGCACTGCTGCAGGGTCACAGAGCAGCTGTGAGCTCACTCTCAATCACAGAGCAACTGTGAGGTCTCTCTCAGTCACAGAGCAGCTGTGAGCTCACTCTCAATCACAGAGCAACTGTGAGGTCTCTCTCAGTCACAGAGCAGCTGTGAGGTCTCATTCAGGGATGGAGAAGCTGTGAGGTGTTCACAGGGACTTACCTTCCTCAGTTTCTGCATGAGTTTGGCATAGGAGCCAATGATGACGGCCAGTGGCAGAATGAAGCAGGTGGTGAAGAAGGTGATGATGTAGGTGTGGTCAGAGTAGTCAGTGGAATACCTGCAAAACAGACAAGAAGTCATCTCTACCCTCTACTTCCTGCCTATGATATATACATGCTTGTGTCTGTGTTTCAGTTAAAGGTACATTGCACACTGACAATGGGAGGTCTTTTTTCCCTCTCAGAGTTATAAATTCATGGAATGTGTTAGGAGAAGCAAAGCGGTCAAAGTCAGGCTTGACACAGAAGCACTCCAGAGTACAGCCAAAATGATGGAATGGCCTGTCCTTTGGCCTGTTAAACTTTGCTAGTTATGCATGTATGAACACGTAATGTGTGTGTGTGTATGTGTGTGTGCGTGCGTGCATGTGTGTGCATGTGTGTGTGTGTGTGTATGTGTGTATGGGTGTGTGTGTGTGTGAAAGTGTGGTCAGGGCAGAGGGCTGCACTCACCAGTTGGGCTCGCAGGTGGTTCCGATCTTGCTGACGGTGTAGCTGCTCCATCCCAGCACGGGAGGGATGGTCCAGACAAAGGAGAAGGTCCAGACGAACAGGATGCCCAGAGCAGCGTGCTTTCCCCCGAGACGAACCTTCTTCAGCGGCCGGCAAATCACAAAGAAGCGCTCAAACGCCAGGATAGCCAGGGACCACAGAGCCACGATACCTGCAGGCAGAGAGATCACCTGACCCCATGACCCTGCAGCACTACCCCTTCCCCAGGTAATATAATATAACACAGTATAATATAACCACGTACTCTCTTTTTTTTTTTTTTTTTTGTAAAGCCATTCTACTTTAACACCTATTTCCACATTTTAGCTTTGCTAGTTAAGGCGTTCAAACCTGCAGCTCCTTGATTGACTGTGTGACACATTGCTGGAGGCCCTAAAGGTCAGTGAATCAGTCTTCAGTGATGTCACGCTGTTCTGTGCTGGTAAGGGCAGGTAATGCAGCTGGTAATTACTGCGGTGTATGGGTACTGTGATGTAGCTGCTGAAACAAAGACACTGTTACTGCTGCTCTGGTTTGTTGATATGCTCTCTGACAGATCTGTGCACATCTGTGACTCTGACAGGTGCAATAATGCCCATCAAACTCTGCTTTCCCAGGCTTCCTGCAGACTTACACTGAGTACATCCTCACCCAAGAGTCAGACATATTTCACCATATTTAGTTCTAGTTTTTCATCCGTGAAATAAAAGTTAAAGTAATAAGGAGCTCTGTGACAAGTTATCTGTGCTGGGAACGTGACTCCTTTATATCCTACGCCTGTATACCTGCTCTTAAAACGGGTCGATTTTGCCTTTTTACACCTTACTGCTCCTGTAGGCGGCGCTGTGCACAACAGTACATTTACTACTGAATCCGACATGTGCTCAATTACTCCCGCTCGGGGGGAGCCTCGAGGACGCTGGGTACCACTCTGTTTCTGTCCCGGAGTAACTGTGAGAGTGTACCGTGTGGGAGCAGTACATCCTTATACGGATGAAAACGCACACTACAGTAATGTTTACAGTTTCCCCAGTTTTCAGTCTACAGTTTTCAGTCTAATACGGAAAACAAGTATAGCACATTAAAGTGAAGGCACCTGCATTAAACGGGAAATGCCGCTCAACCACACAGCAAATAAATAAAAAGACTTACAAAAATAGCACATAATTTTCTGCAGTTTTAAGTTACCAGCTTTATTCTTCCGTCGTCTAGCCTCTTCCACGTCTTTAAGCCGTATATTGTTAATGAGGGTTAATACGACGTTTATAAGTTAGCCTATAGAACAAACTCTGTATTTGTATAGTATTTCTGTAGGCTAATGATTCTTTGACTTTTGCATGCATAGCCTAAATGTCTAAACGGTATACTTACGAAATATAAAGACTACAATTACATTTAAACAAGGTGTAGGTTACATCATGGCACTTTTTAAAACTAAATAAACAAGGAACGTAATATAGCCTACTCTTCAACACGTATGTTGTGTTATTGTTGTTGTTATTAATGCTGTGTAGCTTAATCCGGACTTCTATGACACTCTTTATCTCTGGAGTCAGGAACGCGGTGTGTTTCTGCACAGCGACATTACCGATATAGCCTCTACATACCGGCGAAACCCCGGACACCTGCTGACATCCGCTGCACACAGCGCGGCCAAAGATGCAGCGCTGACAGGTGATTTGCGCTAATTTTTGTGTGGGATATTTCTATACTTACCGAAAAACGTCACCGCGAATCCCTCCAGCACACAAGCCCAGCTTCCCAGAAAGAAATATCCGTGGGCGTTGGTGAGAAAACTTATGGTCCCGCCGATGAGAGACACCAGAAAGTCCGCGATAGACAGGTTAACGATGATGTAATTGAGGGGCTGTCGGAGCTGTTTAAACCTGAAGGTGACCAGCATGACGGTGAAGTTTTCCGACAGCGAGAGAGACGTGACGACGAACATTAAACACGCCAAAACGGTGTAATTCCAGGGCGCGATGGATTTGAGAGGACCAGAAAACGGATCGTCTGCTTTCGGGATATCTGCGGCTTCGGTGAACGAAACCCCGTTTACTGTCGTTACAAACGCATCCATTCCTCAGCTACAGGCGAGGAAACGGACAAAGTGCATAAAATGGTTTATTCTGAAACAAAACCACTTACCAAGTAACTAAATTTCTGTATAGCAATGCCAATTAATTTATGCAATCAGTTAATGGAATAGCCGTAGATCAGTTAAAAAAAAATAGCATCAAACCCAAATATGTCTTATATGATGTAAAACTAACATTGAAAAAATAACAATTGCACAAGCACTCTCACAAGAAATGATTTCCTGGAACTCTCAAGAACCATTCTTTCTAAGAACGTATTTGCTACAAAGATCCAATAAAAGTAGCTAGCTGTAGCTGTTACTGATGGTCCACAGCTCCTCCACGTCTTAGAGAATACGCGGTAAGGATCCACGGACTGAGAAAAATCACGGGAGCGCCACTGTCCGGTCTACGAACCGCGCACAGCCTCCTGCAACGCATTTTCAGCGCATCCTCCTTTATATAGCGCCGTGCAGTACTGCGCTCCAGGAAAAAAACCTCTTCTTCATTTTTTCATTGCCCTCCTTGTATGGACGTCGGGGGAGGCAGACGGACAGCACAGGCTTCTTCTTCTTATTCTTATTGCTTTTCGTGATTAGCGTGTAACAAGTAACAACAAGTGACACCCAATCAGCATTTTTAAAAAATTATTATGAACCTACAGCATTGTGGTAGAGTTACATTACCGTTTTGCATTCTATCAAATATTAATATTAATATAGCCTGTATATTATATTTTATTATATATTTTACTACATATATAATATATAATACAGCCAAATTTATTATATTTACTCTAGTGGAACCACCTCATAAGCAGACACGTTTATCAGGAATCCGCTGTCGATAAAGAGGATGTCGTTATTTTAAACTGATGCCCTTGTTCCATGGCATTCTTTCACTCCTTAGACACTGAAACAGATCGAAGACAGTGATTGGTCTGAGGGTAAGTTTTCGGATTCTTCTGTTTGAGACTCCCAAGCCTCCACTCGTTTGATGTGGTTTAAAGGGAGGAAACCTTGGAGAGCTCATTTCTTCTATATGTGCACATCTTTATGTCAGCTGCCTGTCACTGTGCTGGAAGCAGCATCTTTTGTCTTCTTTTACAGTTGAAAAGTAAAGTCTAGGGAAGGATTATCTGGGTGTCTGATTCATCCAGACTGGGAATTACCACCTTTGCTGTCAGGAGTGAAAGGTTACTAATAGAAATATATAAAAACATGACTTTTTCAGAGACTAAACTAAGTTCAACCCATAAAGCACACAGCGGTGAAGCACTTCCTTCTGTCCTGTCTGTTTCCGTAGGAACCATTGGCTAGGCTGTTTGGGCTTTGAAGCAGCATGTTCTCGCGCCTGATCACACCACCGTCTGTCAACGTCTGGCTTAGACACTTTCACCTGTGTGTCTGCTGTTATACTGCTGTAGCCCTGACACACACACACACACACACACACACACACACACACACACACACACACACACCACTTAAACCGCAGTGAATAGAAGTGTAATGGTAAGTAGCCTATTGTATGTGACCCAGCATTCTGTTTCTCAGTGTTTGCTGGCTGTAGCTGCCTTTGGGCTCCATGAATTAGGCTCAAACAGCAAATGATTTATTATGGTCTTGTCCCACTGAAGGTCTGGCTCATCAATTTTCTCAGTCTACAAGAAAAAATATTATCTTAAAAAAATGAAATAAATATTCAAATATTTTGTTACATGTTGTGTGTATACAGGTTCCAGGTCTAGTATTACTGTAATGTAAGAAATATGCAGCCAGTGATAATGTGAGAGGGCAAAATTAGATGTGACATGAGTGAAAGTGGTATTGGCAGGGTGTACTCTACTCAGTTACCAGAGACTGTGGTGGTGGTGTGCTTTGCTTCATTGTGGCGTTTAGGGGAGTGGGTGAGTATTACACTGGGGTAGGACCAGGGCTGCTGGCAGGACGGTGCGGGTGAGGGAGGCTGGATCCAGGATCAGTGGATCTGAGTGCAGGATGTGTGGATTGCTTCAGTTATCCCTGAGTCTGGGACTGTCTGGTGTGCAGAGTCTGGTTTCGTTTCCACAGGTAGAACCCTGAGGCTCACAGATGATCATCAAATCATCTTATCCTGACCCATATGTGCAAAAGACTGAACTGACCTGTGCCAAATCCTGACCCCAACCCCTCTTTGAAAAGCCTGAATTGTTCCGAGTTCAGAGCCTGGGGGCAGACTCGTCCCCAGGGCATGCTAAGAGAGACCCCATACAGAGAACACGAGAAACAGCAGCACATGCTGGGGAGCCCATTATCTAACCTGTGACCTCTGACCCCTGAACCTCTCAGCCCTGACAGTCAGACTCACCACAGTCAAAGACACAAAGAGGCATAAAGACACAGACAGAAATACAGAGACACAGAGACACTGAGAGACACAGAGACACAGACATACAGAGAGACACAGACACAGACAGAAACACACAGACACAGAAATGCAGACACAGAGAGATGCAAGCAGATGCTTTTGCAGAAGGTGGATGCTGTAGAGAGAGACATCACAGGGACGCAGCAGACACACAGAGGACAGATGTACGTGGCTCATATGAATACTCATTTAGAATGGACACAATGTGCACAAAATGGCAGAACTGGAGTCATAGATAACAGGACAGACAGCATGTATTCAGCAAAGATCACCCATTATACCCCTAATAAAGTCACATTCACAAAGAGCACATGCTAAACGCAGATACATTTCTGAGTGGAAAATGGAGCAGATGACATTAGCTGAGGGTTAATTGTGGAACAGAAATAAATTGTAGCATGAATGGTTCCCTGATAATTGATGGTGCTTTTCCTGCACGGGGAGCAGAGGGACTAGGTTAACCTGACATGATAACGCATCCTTGCTGAACTGTCAGGGGGGAAGAGCAAGGACAGCTCCTTTCAGCCCTGATTGGACAAGCAAAGGACACCCCACACATCAGCATGCTACACACTGCTCAGCTCCACATTATTACAAATGTAGTGTGATGCTAACACTGTCCAGCACAGAGGTTATTGGACAGGAGTCTGTACAGACACAGCGACTTTCATTAACACTGAAGATGTCTGTGAAAGAACTAAGTAAGCTCCATCATTCACATGTTCTGAACCTCGGGAGGACAGTTTCAGGTGCAGCAGAGAATAGCTCTGGAGAATCCCATGAAGGCTACAGGCAGCCAAAGCACAGATAATCCTCAGTTTATACCACAGAAGCACATAGATCCACATAAACACTAAATTCCAAACTGAAACAAAGCAGTCGAAATGGCATTACTGTTTCTATTTTCAGCGATATTTTGCTTTCAGAGTTGGTTTGCGTGACAGTGATTCACTGTAGATGCTGTGGAATTGTGCTACAAGTCAGATGAAGAGAACTTTTTGTATGAAACATGAAGGAAAGCACAAAGCATCAGAAAAGTGAGTAGCTGTTAGTTTACTGGGACAGTATCCCATCTAGCTATGTCTATAGCTTTGATTATGAGTATAGACTGAGAGATTGAATAGACTGAAAGCTTTTAGTGGTGAGCTAAGATAACTGGCTGACTAACAATAGTCCTTTTTATTTGATTATGGTATGTTGAAGTTCAGTGACGTTCATATTTGTACTGTAGAACACTTAGCTCTCTAACGCTCCTGCTAGAGGTGAGTATTGGACATTTTTAATGGACTAATACACAGACCAAACATATCATTTTAGAGATACAGCTATTTCTTTGCAAAAGAACTGACACATTTTGAAACACTTCTCATTGGGAAGCTGAAAATTTAGATTTTTGAGTTTCCTGGTTCCCAGAATACCTGGATTACCTAGACTTTAGCAGCTGGAGAGGGAGAACCTGTGATTGACAGGTATGTCAGTGGGTGTTGCAGCTGTGATTGACAGGTGTCTCAGTGGGTGTGGATAAAGCATAACTGGGTCAAACCATGATGGAAACAAATGACAGAATCATACAAATATTGTGATTTTAAGAACAGCGACATGATTTTATCTATACAGTTAAATTACCAACAAAAGGCAACATAGTTACTGTTACCATCCCATTTCAATTTAAAGTCAGAACGAACAGCAATTACAAGATGAAAATCATCCAGAGGATTCACTTTGTCCAAATACTGCAGATCCAATTTGCAGGTTATGTGCAGGTCATTTAATTGAATTTACAGACTTCATTACCGAGTTACAGGCAGTGGGATGGAGTCTGAGGGACCCTTTGAGGATAAAACTTCAGCCTTGAAGGGGCTCATATGGGCTGTAGAGTAATGCGCTGGTGACCTATAGCAGCGGCACCGTGGCGTGTCCGCATCTGACAGCTGCCTCTGTGTCCTGATGACTCATCTCCTCCAGCGTGTAACGCAGCCCATCTTCCTGCCCGAGCTGCTTTCATATGCTCGGCCTGGCATTCAGCAGCACTCACCGTGGCTCCCACCTTCCATTAGCCTGGCTGCTCTTATCTGCCACATTAGAGACACCCAGACGACTCCAAGCAGCAGATAACCACGCGGCTCTTTCAGGAGGGCGTGTTTAAAACTCAGAGAGACCCAAACTGGACACCCACTGCGAGGTTCACGCCTCAAACCACCAGCCAAGCACAAGGTTCAGACCTGGAATCACTACACAGACCTCTGATTGCTGGCTGACCACAAGGTTCAGACCGCAGTCCACCGGCTGTCCTTAAGGCTCAGACCACAAACAGACCACAAACGGTAACAGACCAGATTACAGACAGCTAGCAGGACATATGGGTTAGACTACAGTTAGACCGCTAGAGTTGAAGCACAGGAGGTTACTACACCTTGTGACTGTGCTACACTTTACTGCAGACAGAAGGGGCTGGGATCTTACCCAGCAGACTGCAGGATCACATCCCAGGTGCTTGCTGTTTTACTCTAGAACACAACATCTAATTTTAACCACTTCACTTTCCAAATAGCTTTTCTTATTGGGTTTTGTTGGGGAAAGCAATACAATCAGTGACATACAAATAAGTGTATCAAGACACGGTGAAGGTACACAATGCATCACATTCATTTAGCAGACGCTTTTATCCAGAGTGACCTTTAGCATAATACAGTTCTGAAAGTGTATTATTACAACATAATACACTTTTGCATAATAGATTATTAACACCAAACAATGCAGCATCAAAGTGTGAGACATGCAGATGTGACGTCAATGGTCCTTGAACATTTGTGTTTGTGATCATAGACAATAGCAGAAACTCTAAAGATCCAGGATATCTGAGTTAAATTAAATTTACTGATATAACAGCTAGCAGTTGTTTGTTTTAAGATTTCTGAATTGACACTAGGTCCAAGTAGCTTGGTGGTGGTTTTTTTCCCCCATGACCTGGAACAAATTTGCTGTCTGAAATCAAAACGTTTCATTTTCCCAAAGAAGAACCACAGCAGGATGCGTAAAATTACTTTCATTTCTACAGATGAATGTGGTGGAGAGCTACGTTTGTGACTCCTGTGTCACCATAATCAGGGCTCAGACTTTACCTGTTTGTTAGCCCCCAACCAGACACTAGGCTCAGATTTCCAGCATGGCTCTACAACAGTGTTTTTCAAAAACTGGATTGTGTCCCAGAGTGAACTGCTGGAGTGTCTCCACTGAGTCGCACAAGAACAAATCCCCCTGTTAATGTTTTCTGTTAATGTATATGCACACGGTGAAAGTTTTAATCAAGTCTACGAAATTAACAGATCTGCATCTACTGCATCGCGGGATTAAGATTGAAGCATTGAGGTTGACTGACTTACACAAAGTTACAGGTTCAATAAGATGCCTAGTATTATGGCTGGAGAATATTCTTATTGTAATTACGCCAAATGACTAATACAGTCAGTTAGCTAATTATTACATCGCTATGGATAAAGATCCCACTTGCTGTGTATTATAAAGAGCTAGCAAATTATTTTAACTGGAGAGCTAACATATCGCTGAAGATGACCAGCGATATATCGACAAAAATGATGAGTGAGAAACGTTTAACCGAACTTGTACAGAGCAATTTGGATACAGCAGTATCGTGGGCTCACACTGCTCACTGAGGCAGCTAATGCAGTATTCAGTGACACAGAGGAGCTATAAAGACGGGTTTGCTGCACTGAAAACAGAGTTTAACCAGCATCTCTGATTGAGCTGATTCTCTTGATCTACCTGAATCGAGCTGCAACAAATTAACACTGAAATCAGCTTCAGTTCTGCAGCTCTAAAAATATATTCAATCAGTAATTCAATTAGCAATTTGTGTGTCTGAAATAATACTTATCTATCAAGCAAATGTAGCCTCTGTTACTACATACCAGTAAATTAGTTCACTGTAAGCTAGTTGTCCGCTCATCTTACTTAATGTAACTAGCTTTAACTAGGAAACTGGGTAACTAGGTATGGCAACATTAGTCGCTGCATTTTTTCTTGGCAGCGTAATGCAGGTATGTCTGGTAGATAGCCTCCAGGTGGCCCCCAGTATAAAACTGAATGTTAAGGTCTCCAGTTTGGAAGCAGACATCCCCTCACTCACGTTTCATTCTAATGGCAACTAGGAGAGGATGGGGTTCGTACACTGATAAATGCAGGAAAAAGTACATTAATCATTTTAATAGAGTTTGTACATGTAAGCAAGTGTATTTATTTATTTCCTGGAGAGTTGTTACACATCTGAGAATGTTACCTCAGGACAGAAATTTTAGCTACAACTTTTGCCAATACATTTTTCTCTGAAGCCTTTGTTTAGCGGATCTGTTAGCAATGAATTCGGATCAGGTGTCATTTTTGTTTGTTCTGCTTTGGGTTGGCTTCAGAAGTAAGTACCCTGTCTTTTTGCCATTAGCTCGCTAGCCATCCCTGTTTAAAATGCTGTGCTGGAATTTAACTGGGAACAAAATAAGTCACACGTGCACATGCAATGTTATTGTTCATTAAAAGGACCTATACCCTATACCTCTGTGCGTTGGTATTCTTTTTACAGACATTTAAATGCAACTTTAACTTTCTTCTCAGTTGTTGTCTGCTGTTTTTCACTGAAGACAGACAGAACCCATGGCTATGTTGTTTTTTTATATTTTTATCATTTGTCAACTTGGACGTTAATCACAGAGGTGATAACATGCATCTCAAATGAGCGGCTGCGTCCTCAGCATTGCAGACGAACCCTCCTGAAAAGAAGCTGGAATAGACTGAAATGACTGATTCTCTGTGATAATCAGACAACCTTTTACAAAGGCATCTCAGATAGTTTCTTTACAGTTGCTTAACCTTTCAAAGGGCTGCCAGCAAAGATTTGTTTTGATTAGCAGAAAATGTTAGTTTTCCTTCTGTGAAAAAGGCAACAAGTGCACCGTGCAGTTCGGTAGCTTGCTTTGGTGAGGAGGTAGATTCAGACAAAGTTGTTTTCAATTTAGGTATTTTAGAAGGTCTTGGTACGGAGGTACACAGCATTGGATGTGTAACTGTGTATAAAAGCTTACTTATGCAATTTGGACTGTTTATGAGGAAAGTTTTTTGTGCCCAGAACACAGGGAAGGAGTGTAAGTAAGTAAACCTGACACACTGTATGACTGAGCTGCTGAGCTGCTAGAATCATACACCACACATTTAAACTCAGGGAGTCTTGGTGTGCCTCCTTAGTATTAAAAATGAGTGCCACTATCTGCTGAGGCTTTACAGTTCAGACCATGGCTAACTTTGGGACTGCAGGTCCACCAAGCCCCCTGGCGGTGTCTTTACAGTTTATTGGTGTGGTGGCCTGGTGTGTGAGCAGGTTTCCGCAGATGCACCCATGTTCTTGCGACTGCTCATTTAGCCCCTCATTTTTTGTACAACATGATTTTACTCTACTTCTCATGATTTTGCTCTGCCGCTCATGATTTAACTTTGCTGTTCATGTTTTGTTGCCACCGTGTCTGTCTGCTCCCATGGATTTTGTATTGTTTCTTGTAAAATTTCATTTTTGAAAGGTTGAACCCTTTTACTTGTAAGAAATTTTTACCTGGCAGATGCTCAGAAGAACAATTACTGTTCGTCATGGCTGTGGACACATTTCAAGATCTGAACTTTCAAGTTGATGTGCTATTTCAGCATGTATAAGCTGAATCTCAACAAGAACCTGTAGCAAGCTCAACACAAAACTTTTATCAGGGCTGAAATTTTTTTGTGTGTGGCTTATCCCTTGAATGTGGCTGTTAACCCAGTGGTTGTATGAGTGGCCTGTACTAAGGATGAATGTCCTACAAATACCCATTGAAATTCAGCCTTAGATGCCTCTCTGCCAGAGCAATGCTTTGTTCAGATTTCAGCACAAAGACAGTTTTTAAAACAGAAAAAAACAGAGGACCTTTCACATTTGTCAGCAATTTGTTCTCTCTGATGATATTTCTGCTGAAGTGAAAAGTTGTGCCTGGAAACAGAAAGATGAATTTAATTTTTTAACATGAAATAGTAACACATTTTAGGACATTTTAAATAAGCTCACTTTGCCCTTTAATGAACTACAACAAATCTGAATCAGATCTAAAAATTTATGAGATGCAGGCTCCTCACTGGCCACTGACCCGACAAATGCAACACGGAGAAAATAAAAAATAAGAAAGTAAAAAGAGGCTGATGTTTCTGCAAACATTTCTTGGAAAAAATGAGCTGAGCTCAGATGTTTGGCTGGAAGCTCTCCCAGGTCATGTGACAGAGGCCGTCCCCTTAAGGAGCTGCCCATCTGCTTGGACACCCTCCTGTGCCCTATATATCATTCGTCGAGCACACGGCACGTAAATATTATTTTTGGCTTACTGCTTGTATCGGCAATTTCTGAAATTATACATATAGTTTTCCTTCAGATATCTGCACTACATAATGGCTACAGTTTGTCTTAGAGAGAACAGACCTGGTCTTGGCTGTATCAGTCAACATTAAACACAGTTGTAAGGAACACGACCCTCTGGCCCACTGACCTTTGACTCTCAGTGTCTCAGTTCGATCTCAATGATTCTGTTTTTGCCTGCTGACTGACCTCCTCTTCAACTTTCATTTATACAGAATACTGTCTTCCCCCTCTGCAGTTTCCTTCATTGACCCTGTAGCTGCCCAGATCCAGAGCCCAAGCTCTTCTTCTTACTTTGCCGTGTGAACATTCTACGGGCCCGTCCTCAGGCCAGCTCTGCCCTCTGCATTAGCATCAATACCCCAGTATCTGTATCTACAGGCAGCTTCTCTTCATTCCTTCTGTTTCGCTTCCTAGTGTTGGGAGGCACTGTGTGGCAACAACATTAGACCTGTGCAGCCTCTTTTAGCTTTTCATTTGATCTGTTATAAAAATTAAGATGAGCTACATCTAGCAGCAAATTAGCACTGTGTTAATCTCTTGCAGCCTCCAGTTTCTCCTCTGACTTCAGCTATTTCTTCCCCTCCAACGGAGCTGCTCCACATCCCAGGCAAGTCTATGTTCTCGCCTCAAATGCCTCCCCATCCCTCAGTGTATCACTGGATAAGAAGCTGGCCTTAACTGAAAGCACAGTGACAAACAACACAGTCCATGTGATAAAATATTCTGCCAGAGTAATACATAACAACATAATGCAGATGGATTTCATAAACCTCATGGTAGCTGGTGTGCAGAGTCCCTGCATTTTTGTACACATTTTCCTATGCTATCCACACAGCTGGCCAGGAAGTATAGAACTGCAGGGCTGTATATTTTAATGGAAGGCCAGTGATAGTTTAGATTGCAGTGGTTGTCAGCCACATAATGAAACTCAATGGACTTTCAGCTTTAATTCCTCTCAAATGCTCAGCTCTGGTGAATGGCTGGGTCTCAGGAAGTGCACCGAAGCTCAGCACTGATCACTCGCCATGTATGTTCTGACCAGCAATGACTTTGTGAATTCATCCCAATGTTCTTTTACTTGCCGGGCCTTGTTGTGTTTGTATGAAACAGTGACTATGGCAACCTCATCAGCACCACTGATGCTCAGCGGGACAGATGCCGCTGCGGGTGTGGAAACGTCAGGCCTCTGAAAGGGGAGCATCTGGTGCCTCACTTTAACCCTGAGCAGCGGAGGAAACAGACAAGAAAGGTGAATTATCTTCAAAAACAATCCCGGAGCAGAGCGGCCTCCTCCATTCCCAGTGTAAATGGGCTGAATGGTCCCATCTCCCCTCATCAGGGTCAGATTACAGCCATTACTCTGCCCCTCTCACACAGACCCCTGACTCCACCCAGCCGTCAGCCGCAGGAGCAGAGCGCATCCGAGAGGGAGGCGCCTGCACCGGCAGGTGAAAATTGGGCTTTAATTGCATCTTGCCTGATAAAAGGAGGAAAAGGGGGCTGGGGGAGGAGAGGGGTCTGGGGGGGAGAGAGCAGATTCCACACACAGACACTGGCCGCAGTCATCATGCACAAACGCGCTCCTGCCCTTGTGGGGCTCGGATGTCTGTGGATAAGCAGCATTTTCCTCCGTGCTGCTCGCACTGCGTAGCGTCTCAGATGAAAGTAGTGAGAATGTGTGGCCGTGTAAGATTACACAGATATTTACCTCCAATACCACAACAGAC
Source organism: Megalops cyprinoides (assembly GCF_013368585.1). NCBI lineage: Eukaryota > Metazoa > Chordata > Actinopteri > Elopiformes > Megalopidae > Megalops > Megalops cyprinoides. The sequence continues at coordinate 45,256,188 of NC_050583.1, forward strand.
TTTGCTGTTTTCTCCTAAGGGAATTCTGGGATAATGAGAAAAATAAACCCTATCCAGTTACAAAGTTTAAATCTCATACCGCACTCTCTGGAGATGAAACTGTCTCGTCTTTGATGAGAATCTAAGTCTGAAATTCTGTAGATATTCTGGTCTTTCGATTATTTGTCAACCGACTGGCGTCACAGGAGAGAAGACTCCAAAGAGCAGCCCAGCAGAGTCAAGTGAAAGGAAACACACACTCTCTTTCAGCAGAATGAACTACGCTTCTTTTCTACTGGAAAGTTTAAACTGCGTTGCACGGTCCAGATTGTATTTTGCAAGTTATGTGATTGTACCTGTGTGTGTGTGTGTGTGTGTGTGTGTGTGTGTGTGTGTGTGTGTGTTTGTCTGTCTGTCTGTCTGTCTGTCTGCATGTTGTTGACAAGGATTAAATAACTTGACTTTAAGGCTGTTAGAGCTGTTAGGGATGGTAGATGCATTCATTTTCCTAAGTGCTGCTACAGTTTTGAATGTTCCACACAAACTGTTTGTGAATTTTACTACTACATTACGTTATGAATTATGATTCATAACGTAATGTAGTAGTAAAATACAACAGAAGCAAACGGAGAGGTGAATAATGCTTATTGACATCTTTTAATATCCATAATGAGAAATGTATGAATTAGTTCATTCTGGTGAATTCATCTCTCTGGATAACCACAGTTTTCAGTGTTTCTCTTATTCCAGACCCCAGTGTTATCACTCTGTCCCTCTCAGGTAGAATGACAAACTTGAAAAGATCTTCCATTTACCCTCTAGCTCAGTGCAAAACTCATATCAATTACAGGAAAGTCTTCCTTTTAGTAACATTTAGTGGCAGTCTAATGTAAATGCCATTAGTAAATTACTGTTACACTGTGACTCCATCTGGATTCTGTGGACTGCAGATGACTCTGAACATTTCAAACTCAGAGCTTCTCTGCTTATTTTCCCCTCAGAGGAATGCAGATCAGGGTGGTTATCTTGGCCTCAGGGAACCACCCAAAACTAAAACCATCATGCTGTTTTTTTGCCTTATTCACCTTTTCAAACTATGTGTGGGAAAAGGGCTTATCAAATAAAATGCATTAATGTAATTATTCTTGAAACATAATTCATGTTTAATCAAACCAAGTCAAAGTTCAGACTGGGTTGTTGAGTTTTTTTTTAACATACCAAACTGTGAATAATGGCCAACACGGTGCATTACCCATTTATCTTTCTGTTAAATCTGTGTTTACAGAGTATTACTGTATGTGAAGCATGTGTACAGAGGGTGAATGTGCAGGAGTGTATCGGCAGGTGAATCTCTGTGTGAAGTGTGTGTTTACAGAGGGTGAGTGTGCGTGTGAATCGGGTGTTTACAGAGGGTGAGTGTGTGTGTGTGCGGTGGGTGTTTACAGAGGGTGAGTGTGTGTGTGTGCGGTGGGTGGTTACAGAGGGTGAGTGTGTGTGTGTGCGGTGGGTGGTTGCAGAGGGTGAGCATGCAGCTGTGTATCGGCAGGTGAATGCAGAGCAGTGCTGTGGCTGACAGGTGAGCAGCGTGGAGGCCGGCCACGCGGGAGCAGGGCGTCTCTGTGGCTCTGCTGCCCGCTGCTCGCTCCTCCGCTCTAACACAAGGAGCACAGCCTCAGTCCTGCTGAATCTGGGAAAGTCTTCACTCATCCAGGCATGCAGTCGCAGGGAGCAACTGTTTCCAGATCAGCGGTGAACGGCCTCAGAGTGGGGATGAATCGGTCAGGAGTGGAGCAGACGAACAGAAGCAGGGTGCAGCTTGCGGTGCTGGAAGCCAAACAGAGCTGAGCACAGTGCTGCTGTCCGTCTAACGCAATTCAGCATGTGTGTTTACTGGTGTCTGAAATGGCTCTCCTGCTGAGCACAGATTACACAGCCCCTGGGGGGTCATGACCGTGACTCCCACCAGAGAGAAACAGAAGCCATGATTTGCCTCTTAATGATGGTGGACGTCTGGTCGTTGGGTTTGTGAAAGAGTTGCATGATGTTTGTGTTTTAAGACATGGTGTCCGTGCTGGATAGGAAAGATTACTTCTGTGTTATACAGTAATGCTTGCCCGGTCCTCATACTGTACTTAGTGAATGTTACTCAGGCAGCATTGTGCATGACTTCTGCTAAAATTTATCTTTCTTCACAGTTGATGCAAACACTTTCCGCCTGGACCTCTGTGCTGTTTGGATTACCTCTATTGGCCATCAGATGAACGATTGAGGGAAAGGAGAGTAATGAGCAATGAAATCTGATTCCTCAGGAACCCATCATGAATAAACCTGCATTTGCATGGTGGTACAGTCTGATCAGTGGGTGGAGTCTGAGTGGCAGCAGAGTGGTTGGATGTTGGAGTCTGACTTGTAGGTGGAGTTTGATCTGTGGGTGGAGTCTGGCCAGTGGTTCTGATTATATGTTTAACCAGTAGATAGTTCTGGATCTGTCAGATTACACTATAAATCATAAACATTAGATTCTGTAACCTTGTTACAGAAATATTATGAGCTATGATTCTTATTCTCATGCTTTGACAGATCAGTTTGAATAAACATAAAGAATATAAAAAAGGGCTGAACTGTGGAGGTTCTTCATGAATGGTTTAGTTACTTTAGTACATAACAAAAGCATGACATGCATCAGTCGTGTTGGTAGAAAACAGGAGAGGGTATAAAAGTCACAGTCACTTCCTCACAGACCCTGTGGCTTATGCCATTTCCACATTGCTGGCTAATAAACAGTTCCACACTCACAGACCTTACGCTAATAAATTATTTGGTTGGACCTGCATGATTTGCGGTTTACCGCAGACGGCTGTTGCAACAAGTGGTTTATACACGAAAACATGGTTCAGAAAGACTGTTTCAGAGTCTGTAGAATTGAGCTGCTGGTGAAGTGGAAGAACAGGAACCTCCTGGTCCAGGGGAGGCCTTTGTGCCCCTCTAAGGCAGTGTTGCAGATGAGATATCCCTCTGCCAAACACATGCCAGTGAGGTGGAGTAAAGTCCAAACAAAGCAAAACTTTCACCTGCTGTTTGTCTGCCTCTTCACACATCAGCAGAGAGAGGATCCAGCTTTCAGCCTCTTCTGGATCCACGAAAAGATAAAACTGAACTTCTGTTATTATTGGGCCTCACTGTTTAAGCCTAAAACCTGATACTGGCTGGATAGTGCAACTTTAATATCTCTCTCTGCCTGCATGCTTTACCTATCAGAGTATCTCTATCCATGGAGACTGACCTCAAGCCAAGACAGCCTTCATTAAATTCAAAATGTATGTGCATGCATAGATACACCGACACACTCACACTAGTGAAGATTGACTTGCTCTGTCTCACAGCATTGGCAGACTCCATGTCACCTTAGGATGTACTGCCCTCTAGTGGAGGCTGAAATTTTAAAAAATTGTTTCCACAGTTTAAAATAGAACCACCAGCTCAGAGCAGGGACAGTGCAAATAAAGACCCGCCCATTGCTTTGTGTGTTACAAGTCAGATCAATAGGATGGATCTTCTCTTATAATCTCACAGCCTTGCATTCTTCTAGCTCCTTTTACACACAGTCATAGTTCCAGCAACACCCTGGTTTTCTACTTAGCATTGATCTTACATAGAAATCAGTCATTGATTGGTAACTCTTTGCGCCCCTTTCTCTCAGGCTTCATAAGCCAGTTCCTTTGCAGGTGCTTAGACAGACGAATATTTTACGCTTCCTCAGCTGACTTTAAGGGAAGAGTGTGAGGAGAGCTTTTCTTTTGCTGAGAATTATGCTGAGAATAAAGACTGCCAGTTGACTAAACACATTTTCAATTTAACCTGAGGTTGTGGTTGTACTAAATTCAAACTGGATCCATCGGCAAACTGTTTGTTTTTCCTCCTGTCAAAATGTGTTTGAAAGGGAAAAAGAAACACTTTTAAGCCACCTGTTTCTTGAACGAGGAGGCTTTTACCAAGCTGTGGTAGCTCAGGTATCTGGCTGGCATTTTAAAACTCCAGCGTAACAGTAATGCAGGAGGCCTAGCTCCTGCACTCCTACACTCTTGACAGCAGGGGGCAGTGTTGTACCTGGATCAGTGCTGATCCTCTGGGAGAGCACAGACCCAGACCATATGAAGAAGCAGTATGGATATGCATGCTTATCAAAATGGAAATATCAGACATCAGAAACACAGTGGCATCTCCACAGATACGCATACAGAAGCACCACAGCACTGAGATCCCTCTGGGGGACACTGCTCAAGGCCAGATGCTCCTTTTCCTCTTAAAGTTAAAAACCTTAATTATAAAGCAGAGCAAATTGGATATTATTAATGCACCACAGTAACTGGGCTTGTTGTGGGTCAAATCCCTGTCTCCCAGAGCCACTGTTTGTGCCAGTATATGCTCTAGTCCTTATCATTCATTCAAGAACTTGTCTTTCCTGAACTAAACCAAGTGACAGAAACTACTCGGACTACTATGTGTTTGCTTTTTGCATATGAAATAATCCTCATGTCCAAGAAAACAGAAGTGTGTTATTCTAAGAGCTGAACAGTCAATCTGATAACAAACAGGCATGGTGATGAATGGTAGGGGATTGTGGGAGGGCAGCTGTGCATTGTGGGAGGTTTGATGATGTATTATGAGAAGGCATGGAAGTGGATTGTGGGAAAGCTGGCGGGGTCCGGTAAGGGCAGTGGACGTCGGGGGACCTCAGGTTTGTTTGGGGTGGGGTGCAGGCTCGTACTCTAGCAGGAAGTGAAGAGAGGCCATCCCAAACAGGAAGGTCTGGAGGAACCACAGGAAGCGAGTCAGCACACTGTCCACCCCCTTTTCACTGCGGAGACACACAGAGAATACACTGGCATCAAGGAGTCTATACACACACGCAAACGCACATGTACATACGCACACATATGCACAAACACACGCATGCATGCACGTGCACACACACATGCATCTAACCTTACCGACAGACTTTTAGACTGTAGAGAGCTTCACCAATGTGAATGGCCAAGGCCAGCCACCAGCTGGAACAGAGTGCAGCGTGTCACTGAAATAGGGTAACCCTTCCTCCATTACTACATTACAACCTGCCGCTCATATGACATTAGGTTCTAGAGAAAATGGTACTAAAGAAACTCTCCTGTAGCTTATTTGGTAGTAAAGAATCTTGCCTGTACCTCATAAGGTATCAAAGAGACTCACCCATAGTACATGAGAGGGTAGTGATGTTCCACAAGGTATTTGGACACGAAGCCAAGAGGACCAAACGTGTTGTACAGGTTCTGACCCGGCCAGAACACAGTCCACTGAAACACACAAAGACACAAGTTAGAGGGCAGCCATCTGCCTGCAGGATATTCCAGCAACGCTGCATCACAGTGGCCAAACAATGTCTGACAGCAGGGAGTCTGACAGATCCACATTAATCAGTTTACACAACCGAGCTGTGAGGCGCTGGACCGAGCTGAACTGGGCTGAACCGGGGTAGGTCAGAGTACTGCCGTAGGTCCAGTCTGTGTTTTATACACCTGCAGTCTGAACCGAGGGCAGGATAACGGAGGGCTGGCCTGTGGGGACTGAAACAGCAGCACTGAAGCATCGTCTCCCTGTGCTGCTGTGGCCTGAGTTCTGTGGGGCAGCAACAGCTGTGTGCCCCTCTTTAAAGCAGCAGGGTGACTGAGACCAGTCCATGAAGAGCCAACTGTGATGACTAAACTCCGACAACTGACACATGAAGACAGAGTCATGAAGAATGGCGTGTGAGGACGGAGGCAGCCTGAGGAGTGAGTGCACTCAGACTGCAGCTGAAGCAGGCCTCGCCGGGCCAGTGTTCACAGGAGTAAAGCATGGCCTCACCCACAGTCACATGGCATCTCCTGAGTCAAGGCCTCCATTTGGACTGTGGCAATGAGGTTTTTACCCAGGAAAAAAGGAGTCTTTATCTAGATGTCCTCAATTCAGCTCTCTCAAACTACCCCCCTCCCCCCCACACCCACCCATCCACCCACCCACACACATACACACACACACACACACACACACACACACACACACACACACACACACACACACACACACCTCAGGGTATCACAGCAAAGCAGAAATGAATTCCGACTTTATCATCTGAAATAAATATGGACTCATATACACATGTACAGTCATGACTCTTCACACTGAAGCCCGTGTTTTGGAATATGCATCTGCCTGCGTGTATCTCTGTTGCTGTTTGGAACATTGCCCTGATAAAGTTCTGTCTGAACTTCCTTTGGCTTCCTTCCAATGTAAGTTTGTGCTGACATTTCCAAAATTGAAAAAGCTGTCTATAAAGTTAAAGGCATGATGATAAACCTTCGGAAAGTAATAAAGACAACAAAAATAAAACAGATTGTAATCAGACTGGAGTTTTTTCATATGCTGTATTAATTTTTTTCAGAAGCTGGCTCAGAAGCTGCAATCAGTCAGACTGTCTACTGGGAAACATACTGCCATTAGAACAGAATTCGGTTCAACACACAAATCAATGTCTGAATGAAGCCAAACTGCCCACTATAGTTTCACTAAAGTGAATGCAGAATCCCTGTGGATCACTACAGTACTGCACTGTGCACCTGGGGCTGTCCTTATCACAATGCTATTGACTGTAGAATTTGTGCGACAATGATCTTGTCACCTCCCTGTGTGACTTCAGGCCTGAGTCACTGTGATGGAGTGCCGTCACTACGGTTGAGTATGCGCTCTGACTGCCATACCAACGAGCCTGGCTCTTTGGCGTCGCGGTCAAAGTTGCATGGTTGGTACCCTGTAGACCCGGATTCAAGGCCGGGTGGGGTGACTGCTCTCGCCCTTTGCTACAGTCACTCCGAGCAAAAGGTCCCCAATTCATAAAAAGTTCAAACTGTTGCACCTCCAGAGGACCCCACCCCCCCTTCTGACCAATTAGATCAGTTAAATGAGGCACCCAGGTGCTGTAGTGGTAAGGAGCAGCAGTGTGGTGTAGCAGTAAGTAGCAGCAGTGTGGTGTAGCAGTAAGGAGCAGCAGTGTGGTGTAGTGGTAAGGAGCAGCAATGTGGTGTAGTGGTAAGGAGCAGCAGTGTGGTATAGTGGTGAGTAGCAGCACTGTGGTGTAGTGGTAAGGAGCAGCAGTGTGATGTAGTGGTAAGGAGTAGCAGTGTGATGTAATGGTAAGGAGCAGGGCAGCAATACAGAGTTGTTGGTGCAGTGAGGTGCAGAGCTTGTAACCCAAAGGTTCCAGGTTCAGTTCCGCAGTGGGACATAGCTGTTTCACCCTTGGGCAAAGTCCTCCACTCAAATTAGCGCACATCTATTCAGCCATAAACATATAAGCTCTGTAACCTGTCCCAGATAAGAGTGTCTGTAATGCAAGGTGATTAAAGGTACTTCTGTCTGTTTCTGCTCCACAGGCATTTGTTGTTGACCTGTTTAATTTTGCCATCAAGAATAGCTAAGCTGAGACCCCCCAGCCCCCCATACTCACTGTGAACCATAGCAGCAGAGCTGAGATTGGGAATGCCCAGCGCCAGGATGTTCTCTCGAAATATGCCCCATTTCGGACGGGCGCCATGGCGACTCCTTCAGCATCTCCCTCTCTCTGACTGAGCTGGCCTTAAATAGCACTCACACTGCCTCTCACTGTCTCTCTCTCACACACACTCATTCTCTCTCTGACACAGACACACACACGCACATTACTAGTATGTAATATTCATGTCTCCTTTGCAAAGCTACGCTATATAATTGATTTTTGGCTGAATTGAGCCCATTGATCTAATGAACAAATCAGAGCTGGAAAAGACTCTGCTGTCCTCAGAGGAGCGCAGTGACACATGTCCTGGGGCAACAGTCAGCAGCTGGATACAAAACAGATACACAGCCATGAATGAAAAACAATGTTCCTCATGCAGTTATTGCTTACTTCAAAACCCAGACCCAGATGAGGGACTGCTAAAATAAATATGCATGTAGATAACAGAGACCCGACAATGTATGTACAATACCAACTGGAACACCCAATTATCACACAACTGCTAATTAATACATTATTTACAGCTATTATTCAATTATTCAGGCAAGTTTAACAAGTACATTTATAATTTACCATTCAGCAGATGGCCAGCGAAGAAAGGAAACAACACAAATACAGAATAAGAATTCGTCATTATAACATTCTCCAATAAAAATAATTCAGTTCACTTTCCAAACACCAACGACACGAAATCTTACCAAACAAAAGGAGCCTTGATCCTCAACTTGCTAAACACATAGAGTATGAAACCAGACTCGTCCAGCAGGTTCGCTGACATTCTGTTATTAAATATTATTTATGTAAATATTACACAGAGGGACAGTATAGTGTGGTGGAAAATTTTTGATAAAGTGTATACCCCATATGTAAATTATGAATATTGCCACTTTCACCCGCCCCCCAGAGAAAAGCGGAGCTTGACGTGGTACGATTAAGCTTGTTACATGGTGGAAATAAGTTATTGCCAGCAAACATCATAAGCATTGCCAACAGATGTTAGCTTTTGATTTTAACCACAGCTATTGACATATTAACTGAAGTTATTGATATATTACATTAGCTATTTACTTTATCTTTACTGTACATGTGGAGGTCTGGAAGTGTATAAGGAAACCAGACAATCTAATATGTTAGCCTTAAATAATATGTATTCTATAATACTTTGTATAGTGGAAAATGTTGTTTGCATTAAGCACTACTACTGAAAAGTAATACGATGTGATTCTATGCCTAAATAATGCTGGGGGTTACCCTAGGTCATAAACATTGCATGTAGGCCATTGTAAGACACCGCTAGGGGGGTAATCTTGGGGTTATTACAGGACAGTGGGTGACCTCGGAGAAGGAACACTGGCTTCAGCATTGGCCCTCCCTGGAAGTCACCCCAGAACCTTCGTGCACTATGTTGCTGTTCTATAGTCATGCCAACTTCTGTTGGTTCATGGTCTACGCTTATTGTATCTTTTTTGCCTTCACTTCTCCTATTGGTTCATAATCTACGCTTATTGTATCTTCTCTCCCTTCACTTCTCCTATTGGTTTACGGTCTACGCTTATTGTATCTTTTTTCTCTGACTCATAGTCATGCCACCTTCGCTTATTGTATCTCCTCCCTTTGACATGCCCCTACAGCACATCAGCCTGTTTTTGCCTCCTTTTAACATATGCATCCCATTTTAGTTTTATATTTCTTTTATGAGTTATACAGCTAGAAAATAAGAGCTGATTGCCTGCTTTGGCCTAGCTGACATCTACTGGCAAATGCTTGCGAACTGTATGTGGATTTACTGCAGTTTGTCATAGTTGCCCATCATAGTAGTGCTGAGCCAACGGCCCCCCTTTGCGGGGTTTAATTCCTCTTTGTCTTGTTCCTGTGGCCCGTCTTCTGGGCCGTGTCCAGACGGGGCCTAGTTCTTACATTAACCCTTTGTTTTAAGGCCTAACCTTGTAGCTTATGGCACATAGATATCTGTGTGCCTTTTTTACAGTCTGCAGCACCGCTGTCTGGCTAACTGAGTTATTTGACCCTTAAATAAATACAAATAATGGTGATATTCCAGGCATATATATGCTTAAAAATAAAATGAACTCTGTATTAAAATGGAAAATGGGATGATCTTGAAGGAGGAGCCTGGGAGGAGTTGGAAGTTGTGGTCTGGGATGGGAGGAGTGAGAAAAGGCATAAAGGATGGATGTCGGCTGAAGGGAAGGGGGAAGTGATTGGGGGAGTGATTGGGGAGTGTTTGTGAATGTATACACACCGCATATACACCTGTTGCTCCGCGGACCAACCCGGTTTACTGTATGTGATTGATCACCATATGCAATAAACCAAACAACCATGATTACATCAGACTCTGTGAGGACTTATTATTTTCTGGAAGGCATCAAAATGTGGAGGAAGACCCTCTGTCCATTTGGCCCAGACCAGGGGGATATCCACCACAATAGAGAAAGCAGGCTTAGACTGTCACAGTCAACCCATTTGTACATGATCACTGCGTCATAACATTACACCACCAGCAGGAAGCGCAGCCACTCAGGTGTGGAAGAAGTTTTCCATCTTAAAATTTCCTGAGTACATTTTAAGTAAAACAATACTTTACATTTAAATTATCTATTTTATTTTGTTCTTATTCATAACATCGTCACTTTATGCCAGGAGACATCAAGCATCAATCAAACTGTTTAACAAACTGTCACTACACAAAGTTAGCTGGCGACACTTACAGTATGTTCTCAGTTCAAAAACGGAATATTAACGGAATATTAACATAACCACACATTAACAGAATACAATACTGCCCGATAAACGAGTGAAAACACACAAAACAATCATATGGAAATTGCTATAAAGTCAGAATGCTGAATACTGTAGCACTGAATGTACTTAATGTAATACTACGTTGCGTGAAATGTACGGACAAGTCAAACACACAGAACTGGGTAAACTAAAACTGAGTTTCCGATCGGGACAGAATTTGAACGGACCCGTTTCCGGATACCGGGTGAACACGTGAAAACAGAGTAGTATGTTTCGCTGTGGCGTTTAGAGGAGGTGTTGAATGGTGAGTGAATCGCACTGAAATACACCGTGGACTGTCATCACGTTAGTTGTGGAAACGATCTCGGACCCTCGAAAGGTAACAGAGCATGTATTTAACTGCACAGCCGTGTGTGTTGCACTCAGCGATGTGACGAGAGGAGAGAGATGATGGCTCGCTGTGTGTTTGGATGATCACTATCTGTTACTACTGTGCACATGCCTCAAGCCTGCAGTTTCCTGGGTATCTAGTGTAATAATTCTGTACATTGTAGCTGCTACAGCTGGAAAATACATGACATGCGTGTGAAATGACAACATGACAGGCAATTTTGGGGTGCTGTAATATTGTGTGTAAATAAGTTTTTACGACCTTGCTGCAGTCAAACCCGCGTAACTAGCAGCTTGGCGTACACCAAGGTTCTTTACTTTCATGAATGTCAGTTTGTCCGATGAGTGCGGGAGTTTGCCTGTGGTCGCATGAGGTTCCCCCTGCCTGAATCGCATCCCTCTAGTATTAAGAATCAGTTTGGGCTGGGGCTCGGGTGATGTGACCCATTTAGGGACAGTACAAAGAACGGCAGAACTCGCATGGGAGAGCGAGTAAACAAGCTTCCCGATATGCTGGAAACTGAAGGGAAACAAATCTATGTAGTAATGTTGTGTGTGGGTCCGCTCAGAGCAGCGCAGTACGGAGTTTAGAGCCGTGGACGCTGGGTGTTACGGCTGTTGTTTCCAGTGAGGTGCCGTTTGTACCCGTTTAATGATTCATCCTCTTTACTGTCTCCTTCAATGATCCTGCTGTGTGAATGTTTTATGTACTGTGCAGCTCTCAGTTACATTAAGCCCCCTGATCAGGGTAAAGCTGTTTGAACCCCTTGTGTGTGTGTGTGTGTGTGCATGTGCGTGCTTGTCTGTGTAAGGTCAGAGGTCATGGAGAAGAAGGAGCAGAAGAAGCACCAGCAGAAGCAGAGTGGTCCGAAGGCGGAGAGGAAGAAGAGCAGGAAGCAGGGGGTGGAGCCAGAGAAGGATGAGAGGAAGCGGAACCCCAAAGCGTTTGCGGTTCAGTCCGCCGTGCGGATGGCCAGAACCTTCCACAGGTCAGCACTCCCACATACCCCTCCGTAGGCAAGGGACACACCATTCACAGACCCCGCGACTGTGTGCCCTCAGCTGATCTGTCCTCCTGTCTGTCCGTCCGTCTGTCTGTCTTTCCCCAGCCCTTGACCGCAGGGGTCTGTGTCGTTCCTCTGATTTTGGGCAGGGGTTTGAACATCTGCGTTTGGGTCTTATTGCTGTGTACACATCCCCAGTCAGCAGACGCTATCCGCGCTTAGCAGCATTGGTGATGCTTGGCTGAATGTCAGTTTGTGTTAGCTGTTTTAGCTCTGTCTCCTGTGGTCTCTGCCTCACACGCTCTCTGCTCTCATTGTGGTCTGTGTCTGGTCACTGTGTGGTTATGCTCCGTTCAGGGCCCAGGACCTGAAGACGAAGAAGCACCACATTCCCCTGGTGGACCGTACACCCCTGGAGCCCCCACCGGTGGTGGTGGTGGTGGTAGGACCCCCGAAAGTGGGAAAGAGCACCCTCATCCGCTGCCTGATCAAAAACTTCACCCGTCAGAAGCTGAGTGACATCTGTGGGCCGATCACCATCGTCTCAGGTGAGGGAGCTCTTCCTGCACCCTGCAGTGACTCCACAGTGACTCTGCACTGACTCCACACTATCTCTGCACTGACTCCGAGTGTCCTTCTGTGACTCTGCACTGCAAGCATCCTTGTGTCACTGTGACACTAAAGTGCACACACTCTGAGGTTCTCTGTAGCATTTCTGGGAGGGAATATGTAAGTTACTAAAATGTGTATGGAGTTACTGTTGTGTGAGTAAATTATATGTTACACATATAAGTAGGTGGCATTAATGCTCTCTATATTATAATAATTATATTTATTCCCAGTCATTGCAGTAATAATTATATGCTTGGCAGTTTGCCTATGTGCTAGGCTGCTTGCAGACCTTTATTTTTTGTGTGTATGTGTATTTGTTAACTTCACTCAGGCTTTGAATCCTGTTTCTCCCTGCAGGAAAGAAGCGCAGATTGACCTTCGTCGAATGTGGTAGCGACATCAACACCATGATTGACCTGGCCAAGGTGGCCGACCTGGTGAGACGGGGGTGGCTATAGCAGAGTTCTTCTTCTGACATGTGGAAGTGTACCTCTAAGAATTACTTATGAAATATGAAATGCTTATATTTTACAGTACATTTTTAGACAGCAAGCATGACTGTACTTTTAGAAACTGAAGAGGTCCGACCCTGACTGAGTGGGGGATAAAGTGTTTGATCGATAAAGCTAAAGAGCAGAGTTTTTCTCAGGTGTACTACATATGAGTATGAGAGCTGCTATGCCTGTCAGAATAGCCTTCCTAGTGGTGGGGGTCTCATGGCAGTATGTCGGCTCTCCTCAGGTGCTGATGCTGATAGACGCCAGCTTCGGGTTCGAGATGGAGACCTTCGAGTTCCTCAACATCTGCCAGGTGCACGGCTTCCCTCGCATCATGGGCGTTCTGACACACCTGGACTCCTTCAAGAACAACAAGACCTTGCGGAAGACCAAGAAACGGCTCAAACACCGCTTCTGGACCGAGGTCTACCAGGTCAGAGAGATGCGGGGCTGGACCGGGACCATTTTTGGTAGCTATTAGGACTGGATTATGGTCAGGAGCTGTCATTGACTGCGCTGTGGTCAGGAGATGCTAAGATTGCAAGATGATCAATAGCTGTTAAAGGTGAGGGACAGTGTTCAGTAATTGTTAAAGGTAAGGGGCTGTGTTCAGTAGTTGTTAAAGGTAAGGGGCTGTGTTCAGTAGCTGTTGAAGTTAAGGGGCTGTGTTTAGCAGTGGTTTGTGTCGCTGTCTCCGCAGGGCGCTAAGCTCTTCTACCTGTCGGGCATGGTGCATGGGGAGTACCAGACCCAGGAGGTGCGGAACCTCGGCCGCTTCATCTCTGTCATGAAGTTCCGGCCGCTGGTGTGGCAGACTTCCCACCCTTACGTGCTGGCCGACCGGTGAGTAACCCTACTCAGCCGCTACTCAGGGGTTACTACGCCCCACTCTGCTTCCCCAGTGGGACACATTTACCCTCTGTGTCCCTGCAGCATGGAGGACCTGACTGATCCAGAGGCCGTGAGGGTGGACCCCAAGTGTGACCGCACCGTCTGTCTCTATGGCTACCTGCGAGGGACATACCTGAAGAACAAGTCCCAGGTCCACATCCCAGGTGAGACCAGCCTTTACTGAGTTCAGTGTGTCTCAGCGTGATCCAGTGCAGCTCAGTGTGGGTCAGTCAGTCTCTGGCTTGTTGGCAGGTGTGACAGTCTTACTGATGGAGACTCTAATAGTGTGCATACCTGCGTGCTTCTCATATAGAAGGTTGCTGATGGTCAGAGTCAGCCACAGGTGCATCAGTCATTATGGAATTATGACCCTTTGTCTGTAAGGTTTCAGTGTGAGATGCATTCCTGCTGGATCTGCTGTGTTCTTGAGCACCTCTGCACAGTACAGCGTAACAGTGTACGCCCCCTGCAGGTGTGGGGGACTTTGCGGTGGAGGACGTCAGCTTCCTGCCAGACCCCTGCCCGCTGCCCGAGGAGCTGAAAAAGCGCGCACTGAATGAGAAGGAGCGTCTGCTCTACGCCCCCATGGCGGGCGTCGGCGGGGTCGTGTACGACAAGGACGCGGTCTACATCGACCTGGGGGGCAGCCATGCCGAGCACGAGCAGGTGAGGGTCACATTGCAAATTCACATACATGCACTCTACACACACTAGACACACTGCACACACACACTCTCTGCACACACTCAGAATGTCTTGGCTTGAACTGTAGCATTCCCTGTCCCGCAGGAAGAGGTGCGGCCCACCACAGAGCTGGTCCAGTCCCTGATAGGCACACACGCCACCCTGGATGCCAAGATGGCCGCCAGCAAAGTGTCTCTGTTCACGGGCGCTGCTGCTCTGACGCCGGAGGAGGTGGAGGGGGTGGGGTGAGTATCAGCCTCTGATGCCTGCGCTCTCTCTGATCGTACTGCTGCTGTAATGGTAAGGGTGGGGGCAGAGTGCAGTGGGTGGAATCAGATCCAACCTGTTGCCGTGAGGAAGGGGATCCCACTGACCCCACCTGACCCCATCCAATTCCTCCTTTCACAGAGAGGAGTCCGCCCCTGTCACAGAGAGTCTGGTCTGGGACCCCGTCACCCAGAGAGAAAGGAGGAAGGCCATCTTCACAAAGGACGAGGAGGACGAGGAGGAGAGCGAGGGAGAGAGTGAGGGAGAGGGTGAGGAAGAGGGAGAGAGCGAGGAGGAGGGGGATGAGGAAGGAGAGAGTGAGGAAGAGGATGAGGAAGAAGAAGGAGAGGGAAAGGAAAGGGAAGTGAGGCAGGTAGAGATGAGGCAGAGAGAGGCCCCGCCTGTAAAGAGGCAGAGGGTGGAGGAGAGGGTGGAGTCCGTGGCCAAAGTGGAGGTGCCTGCGTTTGCCGACAGCGAGGACGACCTGGAGCTGAGTGAGGAAGAGGAGGAAGAGGAGGAGGCAGAGGGAGGGGGACGTGGAGCAGCGGACTCCGGTCACTGCTCTGAGGAAGATGAGGAAGAGGAAGATGATGAAGAGGACGAGGAAGAGGAGGATGAT